>NW_028321881.1:39861771-40480339 GCF_036245765.1 Copidosoma floridanum
CCTATTTTCATCCTATGGAACGTCCAATTCATGAGATGCTAGCATGTTTTAACATTAGAGTTATTTTTACTAATATAAATAAACTAACATATATTGCCAAGTTAGGAAAGGACCAAACCAAACTTTTGGATAGAAGTGGTATTGTCTATATGATTAGTTGTGGGTGTAGTGCTTAATATATAGGGCAAAGTAAGAGATTGTTAAAGATTAGATTAAGTGAACACGAAAGGTATATCAGAAATATGGACACTAAGTCAGCTTTGTTTATGCACTCCTCTAAGTGTTCACAGAGTTTTGATTTTGAAGGTGTGGTCGCTTTGGATCAGGAGGCTAACAGGTATAAGCGAGAATTTACTGAAATGTTGTTTATTTCTCTACATAAGAACACCATCAATAGATAATTAGATACCAACAAGTTAAACTATTTATATAAAAAGTTTTTGTTAGACATAAGACACAAAATTTTAAAAAAACCTTAACATTTATATATTTTTACAAAATCCTTACATGTTTCATTTGTTTTTATAATGTATAACAGATCTAACACATTCAGCCCTCATATATATTCATATCGCATACTTCTAACTGTTGCTTCCCTATCTAAATGGTCTCGTTGATTTATGCTGGAAGACATGTAGTCTGTAGCCTTTTGCATTTATGTGTTCAACTCTTAAAATTATATTTTCATATGCGCACTCATGTTTTATTGATATTATGCAATAGTTTATTTTCTTGATTGCTGTTAATTTATTGATTAAGTTATGTTAATATTAAGTAGCACTCTTTTGTATATTTGACATGTTATTTTGGCAGCTAAACATATAACCTTTATTGCTTATTGTAACATTTAAACTATTCTTGTTTTGATAATACATTTTTTTATAGTGTCCTAAAGAGGATTTTAAAATAAAAACAAAATAGTGACGATATGTACAAAATTAAGGCATGCTCTATATTACAAGTATATTACGTATTATTAATTTTATATACCTTATTGTCAAATACGTCTAGAAAACGATTAAAGATATTGTAAGGGATTTCATCGAAAATCAACCTTTTGATGAGCTGATTCTATCGATATAGTGGTATTTACGAGTGATAACCATGGTTTCAGAATTTGAGATGTGCGACGCGTGACTGAATGATACAAATATAACTTGTCTTTTAACAGTGTCTGTTTTTTTTGCGCGTAAAAGCCAGTTTGGCTAAACCACAGAACTTTAAGTAATGCAACTTCTACTGTTGGGTTTTGCGTATTTTTACTGTAAGTTACACAGTACTTTGTTTGTGGATTTACACAAAAAAACTTATGAGTAAAGCTATGTGGTATTCCGTGTAGGTGATTAGTTAGTACAAATCATGTTAAATTCTTGGTGATAAATAACATAATATTGTACACATCATTAAATATGGCATACGATGTTGAGTAACATTGATAAACGATGAACAGAATTACCAAGTTCATATATTCAACTAAAAAAACGTAATTTTTACTAATTTTGAATACAAGTATATTATATATCCCAAACAATTTGTTTAGTATTAATGTGGAATTGAAAGCATGGTATTATGTATTGAGTAATCATAAAGAAGTCGTATGCATATTAGGAATCAAACATGTTAGTGTTATAATTTTTGTTTGTAGACGGGTTACGCAAATCATATATCAATGAATAATTAATCCATACATCAAATAATACGTAGTACACAGGCTGGTACAATGACAGTCGTTTTGAGTAGAACTCTAATGTGCAACAGTTAAATCTATTCTTAGCCCAAAATAAATTAACGAAATTTTTTTGTTTAACACTAACAATTTATTATAATAACTAGATTCTAAAATTCACAATACTTAATCTTAAACGTATCATACGGTTAAGCAATTGTAGCCCGTTGTGTGTAATAGTATGAACATAGTAATAATAGCGTTCCATACAGAAAAAGCTAACTTTAAAGAATATTATTTGATTTACGAATCAAATATCAGCTGGAACACCATCTGCATAACCTTTCTACAACCAAGAATTTAGACACATTAATTTGATTATTATCATATTTATGATTCTTTTCTGATCATTCAATACATAATACCCTATTTGTCTTTTTTATTTTCATTAACTGATAAAGTAAGACGTGTAAAATTGGGTATTCAAAGAAATAAAAGTTACATTTAGTAAGTAGTTGTATATGTACTTGGTAATAATTTTTTTCGCTTATCAACGTAAATTTACGTGGCATGTCGTATGTAATGCTTTGTAAAACGCCAGCAAGCAATAGACATAAAATTATCGACTAATTACATGCATGGACAACTACATGGCTTTACACGTGTGTGTTTCCGTCTAGTGACAAAAATTACTTACTATGTAACAACTAGTGGGACTTTGCAATAGTAAGCAGTACAGACAACGAAGAGTATGCATCACTGTACATAACTTATACTTCTACCAAAAACGTCAACGTAACGATACATTTAACTTTAAAATATCTCTTATATAAATCGTCATGAGCCTAAAAGCCTATGGTCATGATACGCATGCTAAGCAGTTTCTAGTGCTAACAAAACATACAAATCGAATTATGGGTTAAACAATATTTAAAATACTAAAGGTGTACTTACTTTTTTATTTGCAAGTTTCTTTTCAAGTTAATACAAAATGTTAACTACAAAGACCGTTGTTCCTAATGGGTAGTAATCCCAAAGAGTTTTCGAAGGCGTTTCAACACTTACTAATACCTACTTTGAGTTTCGTTTGGCTTCCAAGGCTGTGCTCGGCAACGTTAAAACAATTAGACCATATCACCTCATTAACGCAGAAATAGTTTTGTTATCTTTAGTGGGATGACAGTAAATAGTGCCTGAGAGCACTAAAATACCTGACAAAAGAGAAAAAATCTAATTGTTGGCAGTAAATGCTACCTTAGAAGCCTTTACAAATCTAAACTGCTATCCTTGATGGCTTTGTAAAATTAAAATCGGCTCGGGGGTCGACAAATAGGTAGAACGTTAGATAATCTATGGTACTTTTTAATGCACAAACATAAAAAAGGTATAAAATTTTGTACGTAACCCATTTGACTGGAATGTATGTATAAGTACGAGAGTCACAACTGAAACTCTATCAATTATAGTCAGTAAGACATTTGTAGATAAAAATAACAGAAGTTTAGAAAGAGGTGGAGTGCTTATTTATCAAGCAAAAGCTTATTCTCGGTTTTAAAAGATGAGGTAGTTAAGTTAAAAAATGGTTGCTTTTCGAAGATTATCTTGTTTATAACGATGGGTTCTACATGAGTATAGAGCATATACATTAACAGTCCGTTGTTTGGTTATGGATTGTCGAATAATCAACAACAATGAGTAATTTTTATTTCGGAAACATTATTTCACTAACAATTTTATAAAAAATAATACAAAAGAGTTTGGAACTAAATCTTTAAGCCAGGCTGTAAAAGCCAATTGTAAATCACCTAATTTAGCTATTGGTTGCAACGATACGTATAGTGTTATAAGGGCTGTCCCGTTCAGAGATGCCAACCCACGTCGTAAGTCATAAATTTGCGCTGAAACTTAGAACCATCTTATGGGTGCAGTTTGTTTCTAGGAGACTTGTTCACTCTTATTACGGAAATGGTTGATGCATTAAAGTTAATCGGTTATTTTCATCGCTTATGCGAGCTACACCATAAGAATACGGGAAAGATTTACATTTAGCACATTTTAAACTATGAAACTGATTTGGCCTTAGTTGAGGAACCGTCAAGAGGAAGCCTTCTTAAGGATGTTTATTACTCATCGCGTCTTGGGTAGAATCTGCCTAAAATTAATAGAGTATTCGTAATGATGTTAGAAAGTCACATGTAAAATTTAAGATCATTTCACACCAATTTCTGGATATTAAATGTAAAAAAAGAATCAAAAAAGATTCTTTTCAACATGTAACCGTATGGAAGGGTCACATAGAAATAAAATTTATGAGAAAATGGTTGGCAGATTTTGTCCGACTTTTTTTTGCATGTTGCAATACCATAATACCCATAGTATTATGTTTAGTTTTCAAAGGGACTAAGAAGCTTTTTTTACAATTAAATAAAAAAACAGTATCAGACGCCTATTTATTAATAAACTAATTTGTGCTAAATAGTTAGTAACGCTGCTGCATGCTCGTTCCCCCTCACTGCATTCTTTACATTTTTTCTCTAACCGTAATTAACGTCCGTAAAGTGAACATCAATATTTTTACTGTCCTATAATTTATATCCTCGATGATTTAATAATAAAGAAAAATTATTTGCTGATAATAAGATAAAAAAAAAATTATTAACAATAGTAATACGATAGTTGTTAGTATTTCATTACGCTTCCAAATTTAAAACTTACTTGGCAAAATTAGACGATAAATGGCCGAGATGTAAATTTTTTTTAATACTAGAATTTTGAGCCGTTCAATCCAAACTCAAGTGAAACATAACAGACGTATCCTCAGGACTTAATCAGGGTTGCGAATAAACAATAAAGTAAGACATTAAAAAAATAACTTTTTCAAACAAAACATATGATACAAATATATTATTATTGAACCATACTAATAAGTGTTCTATGTCTTAGCTTTTAAACATTTAACAAATTTTTTTTTAACTTTTAAGGGAATTCCGGCATTTAGAATACTCAGCTCTTGACTCGTTTGTAAATTCCTTATCAAGATATTTGCAAAAAAACACATACAAAAAGAAGTCGTTCTTTTTAAAAAAGCGTTTGTTGATAAGAACTGACGAAAATTGTTATGCCATAAGTAAATTTATAAACTAGATATTACAAGAACCATAAAAGGTTCCTATTCGGCCTTGCTGTATGACTATATACGATGGCCATTTAGATGACAAAATTATGAAGCTGCGAACAATTTTTTGAAGTAGTACAAAATTTCATAAATTTTCAACTTTTTTGCCTTAATTTTCAGTTATTTCGAACAATGATAAACAGATTTCAATCATTTAGGACGGAATTTGTTCGTTTTGAGAATAACTACAAATGGCATACTCTTTGACATGGCTTTTTTTGTTTGGCTAAAAGATATGATTGAAAATGAGTATATTTTCGAATTTTTTCAGCGTAAAATTGATGTTTCAGAAGTGTTAAGAGTTTTTTTGAAAAACGATTTTTTTAAAATATATACCTTATTGTTAAATACGTCGAGAAGACGATTAAAGATATTGTAAGGTATTTCATTAAAAATCAGCCTTCTAATGAGCTTATTCTATCGATATAGTGGTATTTACGAGTGATAACGATGGTTTCAGAATTTCCGGTGTGCGACGCGTGACTGACCGATACGATTACGACTTGTTAAGGGGAAGATGAAATAAAAGGAAAAGAGAGAGTGAGACAGAGACAAAGAATAATATCGTTTAGGTCTGATGGCCCTTACAGGTAAACTGGAGCGCGTGAGTTGTAGATAGTAACTTAACACCAATTAGACATAAGAATACACTATAATTACGTGCGATAAGAGGAGTAGAGGCTGATGTGGAAAAATAAATTTTTTGGAAGTGTGTGGCTTGGACAATGGACAACGTGACTACGAAGGAGGGAGATTTATAGAGTGAATGAGGGCAAAAAAGAGCTCAAGAGTGACTTTACACTGCAATTTACAATTGGCAAAATAGAACGTTAGTTTATAATGTCGTTAGATAATTAATCTGTTCACTAAAAAATTTATGACTAAACGTACGAGTGGCACTGCACTCGATATATCACAAATACACAAACATCTTCGTATGTTGGGCACAAACAAACAAAAATCCTGCTATTTTGTGTAATTAAAACTATTATTTCTATGATCTAATAAAATTAGAAGGTGTGCTTATTGAAACTTTGTTCCTATACGCTATAAAAAGATAAATTATATGTTTTTGAATACATTGGATTATAATAGACGTATTAAATTAGCCTACTTGAATAGTAAGCGTATTATTGAGATGTAATGTAAGTAGTTACGTTTTGGGCAATATTTGTGAGCAATCAAGGGTAAAACGAGAAAGTTTTATTTGAACATTTTGTTGATAACGATTAATACATTTGAATGCAATCGAATAATAATAAATTTTTATCTTATGCTACTGTTGTGTTTCAAGTACTTTTGCTGTATGAGCTTATTTTGTAAAGAAGATTAAATTTTTTAACACATTTTAATCGAAATAATTTATTAAATATCATTCATTAACAAATTTAAAAAATTCGAGCAGAGAAAAATATTTTTTAAGTTCATATTCGATATTTTTTCCGAATAAAAATAGGATATTTGAAAACTTATAACAAACCTTTCAAAAAACTTGATATGCTTAAAAAGTACTTTAAATAAATGTCGTACAGTAACAACATGCACTAGTATGCAGTTATCAAAATAGTACATTACTCCACTAGAGCGCAAAGTTCGCCCAAGGGTGCAAAGGCTGGCGCTCGAGTAGCATATACTATTTTTCTCCTTAAGGGTGCAAAGTGAGGTTATCAACTGTACATATATAATAAAAAAATAACAAAAGCTTATAAAACTTAAATCATAATTTAACTGATTTCCTCCTTTTTTAATAAACAAACAAGAGACTTTTTATAAAATGTTTTTTTTTTTTACAAAATGTTTACTTTTTACACATTAAAATTAGTTTCTTAATTAATTATTTACAATTGAATCAAATACATAACATCAAATAAAATTTTTAATTAGATCAACATTCAATAATTGCTATTATTGTAACAAAGTAAAAAATTATCTACCACCATAAAAGAATTGATATTAAAATGTTATATTTAAATGAAAAGGTTTGGAGGTAGATGGATTTGAGCTAGAATTTGAAGAATTTATATTTATTGTAACGTTTTTGATGGCTGCTTCAGTAAAAGAGTCACAAGATGTCTCATCGATGTTCATTTTCTGAGGTGTGTCTTTTGATGACACTTCAACTGTATCAGTAATGTCGACGATTGGAGGAAATACACTGGAATGACTGAGTTTTACTTGTTTTGACGACGAAGGCTTACTGTTATCTCCTATTTCAACAATATCTGACACTATTTTGTCACGCAGTTTTCGCTTGTTACTTATAGAATCAGCTATGTAGTCTTCAGCTACTTTTGTCGATTTCCATCCTCCATGTCGTTCAATCTCTACTTCATTTGCTCCAGCATCCGCTAACAGTGTTGTTGAAGTTCTGCGTAGGCTATGAGAAGTGTACGATTGAGGTTGGGGTAAAATTTAACCATTTAGCAATTTTAATGTTGTAGTCACCGAGTCCATTTTTACCAACAACCTGTCTGGTGCATTTTCTGTTTGGATATTTTAAAAACAGATTGTCAGGAACTAACTTATCCGACTTGGGTCTCAAATTGATGTAGTTCACAATAACTGTACGGAATGGTTCATTCACCGTGAAATTGCGAACTATGTGGGTTTTTGTTTTGGACAGTGTAACTACGAGATGTGACTGTTTATCTTGAATGTCACTAATGCATAGGTTATGGAGCTCTTGTCTTCGACAAGCACCTGTGAGGCCCAATATCAAAACGACCTGAAATTTTTAAGGTTAGTTAATGAAAAATATTTAAAACTACATATTTTAGTATTCAATGTAAGAACAGTAATCACCTTAATACCAAGAAAATCTTTGTCTGGAGCTTGAAACAGGAACTTCTGTAACTCATCCGTTGTGAAAGGCGGTGCTTTTTTTGACTTGTATCCAGTGTTTAATTTCTTGATAAAACTTTTGAGTTTGTGATATTGGCTAATATCGACATTTTTCTCTGTTTGAATTATTGGTCGGAGCATTGAATATTTTGACCACAAAGAGGGAGGTGCTAGAGACTTGCTTGGATCCTTGAAATAAGCCAAAAGTACAGCTACCGCCCCCGGACCCCGCACAACCTTTCTTACGAAACATATATTTATTGCTGCAAACTTTTTATTTTCTTTTGAAATTTTAATACATTGTTTAAGCATAAAGTATCGATTTTCATCAAAGATTTTTTTTTCAAACAATGGCATTCATTATTTTATGGTTTAAAAAAAAAAAATAAGTAAATAATGTAACAAAACCTGTTTTCTGTTTAAAACAAATAATATAAATTTTTAACACTGGAAATGAATACTTTAAGTATTAAACACTTATTAAAACTACAAAACAAATTAACTAAGTTTGCAACACATAAGCTTTGCATTCGTATTATTTAACATCGCTTTTTCGTGCCGTCCAGGTAGCGCTGTTTTAGATTACCGTACACAGCGACACAGCAAATACATATGTTTTACGTATCCTTATGAGTGTGAATACCTCTTTGTGATCAGTACACTTGAATTTGTAAAAAAAAATAAAAATAAAAATAAAAAAAAGTAATGAAATGAAATATGAAAAAAGTAATGAAATGAAATATGAAAAAAAATGAAATAAGAAATTAAAACAAATAAAACAAGAAATTAAAAGAAATAAAACAAGAAATTAAAAAAAAAAAAAAAACAAATTAAAAGAAACAAACCAGGGGGTATAAATGGGTCTTGGGACCCACGGTAAGAACGAAGTTCTTTAAACATGACATGAGTATTAAGACACACAATTCCTCAGGTAACAAGGGGGTCGTCAGACCCACAGAAAGAACGAAGCTCTATAAAAATAAGTACTGCATTCATGTAGTTTACTGAAACAAAAAATTGAAAAATGAATAAAAAAAAATAAATAAATAAAACAAAATAGTTTAGTACTCACGATTGTTGAACTTCGTGAGAACGTCGTGCATAAATACAGTACTCACGAAGTTCAACCATCGTGAGTACTAAACTATTTTTTTTAATTTATTTATTTTTTTATTCGTTTTTTAATTTTTTGTTTTAGTAAACTACATGAATGCAGTACTAACGTTTATAGAGTTTCGTTCTTCCTACGGGTCTGGCGACCCCCTTGTTACCTGAGAAATTGTATCTATACTCATCTCAGGTTTGAAGAACGTCGTTCTTACCGTGGGTCTCATGACCCATTTATACCCCCTGGTTTATTGTTTTAATTTTCTTTATATTTTTTTCATTTGTTTTTTTTTTTAAATTTCTTGTTTTATTTTTTTTTTCATTTTTTGTTTTGTTTTTTTTTTTTTCATTTCTTGTTTTATTTTTTTTTCATATTTCGTTTCATTATTTTTTTATATTTCATTTTATAACATTTTTTTTTTTTTTTTTTTTTGTTATTACTTTATTTAATTTCTTTTTTTATTTTCATATTTAATCTTTTTTTTTTTCATTCCATTGTATTTATTCATGTCTTTTGTAATTTCATTTTATTTTATTTTTATATTTCATTTTATTACTTTTTTTTTTTTCTCACTTATTTTTTTGCAATTGTATAGCCCATTAATACAATTTTTGTTTTATTTTTATATAATTACTTAATGACATTTTGCCATTATTTGTTTATCAAATTCAAAATAAGCGCCCTTACAAACCATTGAAATGATATGTAACTCGAAATATACATATGTAATGATTTACATAATTTATTTATTATTGATTTAATAATTTACTATATTTATATAATTGTGTGATATCGTAACATAATTTGTTTGTAGAATTCGAAATAAGCGCCTCTAAAAACCATTGATACGTTTTTTAACTCTATTGTATATGTTTATTATCATAATTTATTTATTTACTAAATAATTTATTTATAACAGTAATTATTAGCATTATTTTTATGCCAAAAAAACATAAGGTTTGAAAAAAATCGGTTGGTATTTTATGCATCAAATGCATAAAATACTGATATTTAATGCGTAATAACGTGCCTTATTCGATTTTATCTATATAATCATATTTATGCTAATTAAATGTTTTCTTTTTTTAAATTTATTATTTAAAAAAAAAATTTTTTTTTCGGAAGCAAGAGACTTCTAGTAAGCGACTTCCGTTTTATAGAAATCTGTCGTTTTTAAAATAAGCCCCCAAGCACGCGACATAAAAAATAATTAAACAAATAATTTATCGTTAGTTGAATGTATTATCAGTGAATGCATATGAAAATGAAATATTATAGCTACGAACCACACGATAAGTACAAGAAACTGAGTTTTCATAGTCGGCAGCGCTCGTAGCAGAGTGTGTAAGGTGATCGTCTCACATGCAAAAGGTCGAGGGTTTGAATCTCTATATTGGAAAATGTTTTTTTTTTTTGTTTTTTTTTAGAATTGTAAGAGAAAAAATTCAAAGCTTAATAAGAATTATTGAGGGAAAACAAATTTTAAATTTGTTGAAATATTTATTGCTTGAGAGTGTGAAGGGGAATGGTGGGCAAAGGTGTGTAGGAGAGTAGCGCGGCACGGTTGGCAGATATATGGTGGGGTGAGGGGAAGTGTGTAGGGAACTGTTGGTGAGGGGGACGGGGTAAGGGGGGAAACTTGAGAGGAAGAGACTTCCAGTAAGCCACTTCCGTTTCATTAAATCTGTCGGTTTTAAAATTCCAGCCCCCCAAGTACGCGACATAAAGAACTTCGTTCTAAAAAATTCTTACGCTTGCCTGCCAAAACAAAATTATGAAAAATAAAAATCTTTGAAAAAAAAATTTGTGTTAACAGGTTGTTAAGGTCAGGAGATTCAATCAAGATAAAGTAAAAATGTGACTTGTTTTGGTCGAACGTTTACGTTTGAGCACTTCACTCCCGTGGTATGTGGTCTTTCCCTTTTATAAACTGCTAAAAGAATGGACGAGAAAGAAAAGAATGCCCTCAACCAGTCCTTATTCGACTGATGGTGACACAATCTTCACCACAACTTATTTAAGCGCGTGAAAACGCCAATTTTTATGTTGATCTATATTAATGATTTAAAAACTGAAAATACAACCGAACGCTTGAGAATGTATAAAATAATAAAAAGAGAAAAGTTAGTTCGTAATAAATTTTAAAGTATCAATAGCTTTGATCCAAAAATTAAAAGTTCTAGTCCTACAGATGGGATAGTTACGAAAGTGCTTGACAGATCTGTATTGTTTCAAACTCGACAGCGTATGCATGATTTAACAATACATAGCTTGATAAATTTTTTTTTTAGCTTTTCCGACAAAAAGATCATCACAAATACTTTTTTCTAAGAAAACCAGAGCAATCCTTTTACAGTTATATTGTTACTAATGCTTTCATCTTTGTTATAGTTATCTTAGCGTTTAAGAAAATAGCCGTTTAACAAAAAATAAAAAGCTAGACAGACTAATTTCAACTCCTAGTTATCGGACTACACCTCTATTATCTAACGACTTACTCCATACCTCACAATGTACACCAGATAACAAAACAAATTCTTTTTTAATTGCTTTGTTTACTAGCGCAGTTGCGAGTTGGCACATTCTAGCCAACGGTTTTTTTCGTTAAACATTTGCCCTCAGTAAAAAGTAAAATTTAATATTTCACATGTTTTCCTTAGAAATTACAGATTTTAGTTCAACATTTTCTTTATTCAGACAATTTTCTGAGGACAACAAAGAAAAACGCACTCAATATGCATACTGGGATCACGCAAAAAACCATAAATTATTATCATTGTGTTTCCTCATTTTGACCATCTTTAATAAACTGCAATTTACAAAATGTACCGTTGCTTTATTTAATGTAGAACTGAATGTTATCCAAACCCTTATATGACCTTTCGGTCAACATGGTAACTACAACAGATAATAAAACGAGCAGTTGGTGCCTAACATTGGCAGATCTATTCATGAGAACCTTATACAATGTAAAAAATATAATACGCCCATAAATTCCTTTATATCTGCAAAGTATTTGTAAAACATGCTGTGTTAAGTGACACAGCCTTGCGTTATACGACGGCATTAACGGACTTTTGATAAATCCTTGTAACAGATACAAAAAGTATCGTAGACGTACATCGTTTTGTAGAATGAGTGTAAATTAACTATTTTTAACTGCATTAATTGATAACTAATACATCTTAAGTATTTTCATCATTACAATTTTTTTTTAGCATCATTATTAGTATAGTTGTGGTAATCTTCATTTTTATTGGTCACGCTACTACCGTCTATCTTAGTTAGTACAAAGTAACGGATCGTAGTGAGCACGAATAAAGTGAAGAACGTGTTGTTGTTAATCTATCTAAATTTGGTTGCAGCATTTCGTTTGGGTTAGTTAAGCCTCAAAATTGCACTTTGCACCCTCTGTAAGAAAAACAATTTACATCACTGGTGCTCCATAAGTAAAAATTACCCGCTGCGCGGGTGGTAAGCACCAGGAGACGTGAAATCGTATACGCATCACGTTCGAAGGTTAAGAAATACCCTAGATTTTAAATTAACTGCCCTCAGCTTCGCCTCGGATATTTATTCATGTGAAACCTGCGACATTCTTAACCTCGCTCACTAGGTGCGTAATGTACTATTACGTTACTTGGGCAGAATCATACGACAACCACGTCCTTCGGACGCGCATGTTTATAATTAGTACCATAATGACGTAGTATACCATTACTTATGAAAGAAATGTAATGGTTAGGGAAAAAGTAGAAATACTTAAAATTTTGAAATTAATATAAATCAAAACGCATTAAAAAAAAAAAAAAAAAAAAAAAAAGGATCATGTATTTCACAAAGTGTTTACATCAAAACAGTAAGAAACTTTAGCAAATGGAAAAAAAATTTATTGTAAGTAATAAATTGATAATAACCACGAGAGATTTGGGTTTCACTAAAACCGACTGTTGGTGTATTCAAAGACATTTTACATCTTATGAATTTTTGCTTTTTAGTAATTACCACGAATTTGATCAATGACGAAAGTATACAAAACTAAGTAGAGAAATTTACTATTTTAACTATGTAAGTTTTGGCGAAATTGTAGCTACACTACAAAAAAAAATAACAAAAGCATTTTCTGAAGTTATTTGAAAAAAAACTTTAAAATCTTTAGGCTTGAAAAGACAGATCATCCTTGAGAGTAAGATGAAAGATATTTATTTAGCAATATTTGAGAAAAAAAATTTAGATCCATCCTAAGAAGTGACACAGTATACGATTTTTTAAAATTATTGAATCCTAAGAGATAACACTATTATACGGCTCTGAGACTCACAAAGAAAAAATTGATTTGTATTTACTATTATGTACGCTACAAGAAAGAATTGAGATATGATTTTTCAAGTATAAGTAAGTGACTTAGTATTTTTACGAAATACATAATGTATCAGCCAGTATATATTAATACTTTATTTTTTAGAGAATGAGGATTTATTGGTATCCTCAAGTTTAAAGCAAAAATGGAAAAAATTTACATGGGCATAGATTTAGCATTTTCTAAAAAATTTTCTACATACGTACTATCACGTAGTTATTAATAAAATTAATTCTTGGTATATACTTTATTGTACTTATTCAAGTCAATTATTGTTAAAAAAATAGAGTTTAAGTAATAAAGCTGTAATAATAATTCTTTTCTTCAATGATATTATGATTGAATTCACGGACGTTGACAACTCTTTAGTTAATAAAACACTTTTGAATGTCCTTATAGTCTCCAAGTACGTATACTAATGAATCATCAAAAAAGTAAAGATAAAACTCTGGAAAATAATTTTAAGTGTAGAGATGGCTAGTGTGTGTGCAGTTTCTTTGTACTGATGTATTAACACATGTGTTTGTATTGGACATCCAACAGATTGTGAATTAGGTTGCTATATATGCATTCACAGAAACACCCATTATAGTTACATACAGAAGATTTTATGAAACATCTGTTCTATGAATTATTTCGTGCCTCTCGGTTGTTATCTTTTATCAAAGGTAATGATTTTCGAAAATGACGGTACAAAGTATTCATTCACCTCATCTATTATAATTCACACACTAACCCTGTTCTTAATGAGAAAAAAAGTGCCTCTAGTTAGGCAGGAACTGAGACACCCGTGTTAATCCAGAATTTTTTCTCGAAAACATCTTTCTCATCATTTCTTTTTCCTAAAAAAATGAATGTTAGCCTCTAACTCAATGACATTTTCCGCTTAGCCTGCATGTTTCTCACTCATTCAAGGAAAGTAACCTTATATTAAAAAGTTTCTGGAAGACTTTTTTGTAAAGGACTCGATGGAAGACTAAAGAAGTGGTAATCAAGCATCCGTAGTTGTACTTACTTAACTATGTCCTTTGATATTCCACCATCAATTAAGATAGGGAAAGATTTTATTCTAATATTATTCATCATCCCTTTTTAAAGAAATGTATTTACATACCTATTTTTCTACGATGTACGTATGCATGTATTAGCATAACTTATCTCTGTTGAAGTCAGTTTATATAAAAACTTGAGCAGTAAGGTGGTAGAACTTTCGATAGCTGTAACATACTACTAAGACCAAGTTCTTAGTGTATAATACAGACGAGTTCTTTAATGCACCTTACTTGTGTAGTACTAGCGATTAACATATTTAGAATTCAGAATCAAGTTTTTAGTTTTTAGTAATCTATAGAGAGTTCTGATGGTAATACATTACAGACTAAACGGTAATCTTGCAAAATATTTACTTATGTGAGTGTGGTAAAAATTAAACTGTCGAGGTAAAAATTGTAAATACATCCGCAAAGAACAATCTTGAAGCTATTACATCTTGATTTACAGTAAGCATTCAACAGAAACCCTTAAAATCTCTTTTTTTTACATATAAACAAGAAACTATATGAACAACATGAATAACAATCTGATAAGAATACATAAAATGTTTGGAAAGTTGTCTGAATTAACGTCATAGTATTAGTTGTGATGTTTTAGTTGAAAAATTGTAGTGTTTGCAATTTGGCGCATTTGAAAGGTTGGAATGTTAATATAAAATGTAAAATATTCAGAAAAAAACATCCAGTGCTGATCTTGATCTCAACGTCAAGTCAAAGCATGCACAGATGTATGGTAGGTTTTAACACTATTTAAAAATGAAGAAAACAAATTTAGTACTATTTTTTATTAACACAAAAATAATGTCAGCAATTATTGTGATTCACCACAAATGAATGTCATCATCGCAAGCTCCTGCAACTCCTTATATTATTATAATACATTCATTATTACATCGGGTGATTTATGGCTATTGCTACAAGGTCGGTAAGAATTTGGGTGTAAAATGAGTTACTTGACAAAAGTAAGTTTTTTTAATTTTAGTTCAATGCTAAGTTCATGATGCAGCAATCGTACTGCTCAATGTTGTGTATATGTAAGTACGAAATAGTGAAAATATTAACTCCGTGAAATTTCTAAAGTTAAACACATTTTTACTCGCACATCAGAAGTTTAGAAACTTCAAAGTAACAAAGATTCAAATAAGTAAGGGTCTAATTACTTTGTAATTGGTAATAAGAGTTTAAACCTACTTTATGTATTGTACCTAGTATAGCGATTGAACTTACCTCGATTTGTAACTTGAAGATTCAGATGATTGATTAGTGGTTCTGTCAAAATTGAACTAAAGCAGTTTAATAAAAATGCTTAACTATTTTATAAGAGGTTTCAACTGGCTTTTTAATACATTTTTTTCTTAAATTAATAAAAGGAGGTAATGTAAATTATTTTTCTCTTGCCATAAGCGTGTTTAAAAATTAACGCTTTTTTTCTCTGTATTTATAGAGCCGTTAACAAGTATTTTCGTTATAAACAACTAACCAAACGACCGTCATTGTTAACTTTCAAGCAAAGTTTAAGATCACCTTTTGGTATCCTTTCTAAAATAATTTTTCCGCCCTCGGGTGGTTTTGGGAGGCTGGTACTTCCTCGGGCAAAAAAGCAGTTTTCCGATACTCGTTCGAAAAGTCTCCTTTACGAACCTCGTTACGGACCTAGCCTTCGGCTCGGGCCGCAAACCTCTTGGTTCGCAAACAAAGACTTTTCAAACTCGTAGGAAAACTACTATTTCTTTTGTTTTGATATTTTTTATATATATATGGGATTTCCAAAGAGTAATTTTAATGCGTCACTGAAATATGGTTTACTTAACTGACACGATATATAAAGTAAGAAAGTTATCACTGTTAACAACCAACTACAGCACTAGCTGACTTTCTCGCCCTTTCATAAGGTCTAACTTGATGCTCGATGGATTGTTATTAATATTAAAGAAATGTTAACAGATGATGTAATTGCTTATTAATAATTGTGTTGCAAAGAATAAATTTCATTAAATTTGTATAGTATAAAACATTCATCTGAATTAATGAAAATTACTTACATACATATAAGGCAGGGCTAATATAATCAATATTAATTTACGTTAGATATTTAATTACAGAACGAGTAATACTACTTATATAAGAAAATAATATTTTTCTAAAATGTGATTATTGTACGAAACACTGTTCCTAAACTGTTAGCTATAACTGTTAGTTGTTGTGAAAAAGTTTTTGGTTCATTACTTTGGATTATTATTAGAAGATTGGAATTATTAAAAAATTTAGAACATAAAAACAAAAAGTACATATTACTACAAAATTTTTTCGTCCTATTTATTATGTTAAGAAAAAAGTTTTCTATACTCGATGTACCGTATTTGTACAGTTAATATTCAACTCTTGAGATCTTTATAGATATATAAAAAAAAATCACCTACGATTAGTTTCATTTCGTATAAAAGAATGAAAATAACTTACCTCTAAAAAATCAGTATATTCATTTTTTAACAACACATCAACTTGACGCCAACTTGGAAAGATTTAACTTTTTATGTACTATAATTGGACTATCTTTGACTTTCTAGAGACTTAGGAATGCTTTTTGATGATTTAGAACTTTATTTGTATTTATAGTAGTTATTTTTTTAAGTTTTAACATAAAATATTTCTATTAACTTTATTGCAGTATAAGCACTATGATTACACAGTTTTTTTTAAAGAGCACGATTAATTATCCACGTTAAAAGTGACAAAATTACAGACAAAGCATTTTTTATTTTACCAAACGATTAAAATTATCGTTAGATTTATTCGAGAAACATTACTGTGACATCAGAAAAAAAATTTCTATTAGATAGAATTTTATGCAGGCACATTCACCTGATGTTTTTGCTACAAGAAACTAACGTTTTTTGGTAAGTGGGAAGTGCGACTCGTAGATCTTAGTTGCAGGTCCAGCCTTTCCTTCCATAACCTTCATGATAAAGTCCAAGTAACCCGTGACTTGGGTGTAGTATGCTGGCATCCGTGACTCATCACACTCAATCGTGCCTTTACTCAAGATTCCAATGACTTGTCCATCTTTAACAAGAGGACCACCACTGTCACCCTGAAAAACATTTGAAATAATAATTGATATCATATAACTTAATATCATAAAAATGTACTGGTTAACTTTTGCATTTTCTGTCATAGACAGGTCCATAACTAGCTCCACAAAAACTGTTAGTGTATCAATTTCCTCACAAAACCTATGCAGTTTTTGTAACCTTATCGTCTTTATAACGTATTTAAATAGTATATTGAAGTTCTTACAATGCAAGTTCCATAATGCCGCAAGCCAGGTGTTGGACTCACTGTGCCACAAAAAAGTGTACCCGTCAAACGTTCTTTCCTAAAAATCAATCTCGTTAGACTTTAGCAGATCTTATAAACGTGTATTATGCTGTCTACTACCTTGGTCAGCGTACCTCCCATACAGATTAATTGTCGCTTAGCCAAATGAAGAAATATTCAATGTATCACTAAAGTTTTAAGCAACATTTCTCTGTGAAGTTTATGAAGGTTGACCAAGATAGTGGAAAACAAGCGTGTTTAAATTAGATAAGAGCCTTTTTTACTCAATGGTTGCCTTTGGTATATCGCATCAAATCAACGGAATCACATTTACTTTGGTATATTTTAATGTTCTATCTGCCCCAAAAGGTACTGGTACATTCTGATTTCCATGTTTCTCTATTCGGATTGAGTTGTAACCAAAACCAGATATGAAAGTAGTTCCACCGTAAATATATTTGTCTGGAGGTGGTAACTCCACAATACCAACCATCACATTATCACGATGAGGAACTGGTATCTCCAGCTGTTGAAACAGTCAAATTTTTTATTATTATTAAAATACACAAATATAATATTTGTGAAGGCAAAAATTTTTCTCACTTTCAACACAGCAACGTCATTTGAGCTGAATTTACCCAAACGCTTAAACTCCTTATGCAAATAAAACTGTTTTACGCGAACAAAACCACGTTGACTCTTTTTCGCCAAATCCACTATTCCTACATACACTTTTGCGTAAACCGTATTTGGTGGTAGTCCTTTAGCAACTTCTATGGCCACCATTATACAGCTTGTAGAAGTCAATACAAATTGACGGTGAATAAGCGCACCACCGCATGAAAGGCCATCAGGATCGTAATTTATTGATACAAGCACCTGGTACTTGAAATCTTTCAGATTAGTAGTTTGACCACCGATGATGATCTCAGAGCCTAAGCCTGCGACTAAAAAAAATAAAGGTAAGTAATGCAAAATAAGACTCTACTTAAATGTTGGAATTAAAAAGCTAAAAGTTAGCCGACATCAATGTATTTTAGAAAAAAGGATTAACTTTGGACTACATTGTAACGGTACCATGTTTTAGAGCTCATTTGTTTTAACGGTTAAAAATTTTGTTATAAGGTATGGTTTGCGTAAGCTTTTCAAGCAAAATTTAGTATTATTGTTCTGTAGAGTTTGAAACTCAAAAGTTCGTTTGTATATTATCAGACTTTCTGGTAATCTTTCTGGCAAAATTAATGAAAACTGTTTTGGAAAATAACGGAAAGTACTTGAATCAATTATTAGTTCTTAGAAATTTTTGTGCTTATTACTTGTACAAAACTTTACGCTTAAATTAACGTACAAAATTTTTAGTACATCTGATTAAACTATTATATTAACAATGAGCATAAAGTTTTTAAATTTTGTGGTTTGATTATAAAATTTAATTAAAATCATCCGTCACATGTTTATATTTAATACGTAATAGGTTAAATTCCAAAACTATAGTATTAAAAAAATTTAGATTTAGAAATGAAAAATAAAAAATCTAGCAGTTTAATTAACTAAAATTAAGTTGTATTCAATATTTTACTAACGCCTGTTAAAGCTGCTGCTACAAAAATTGATGACAATTGAGCCAGCATATTTAAACTGCTTGATGTCTTCTACAGTATTGAAGATAGCTTTCTGCTAAGTAATACTGAAATTACAAGCTTTTATACCTGACAAGTAAAGCGTGTCGTCAAACTGTTTTGCGCTCTGCACGTCAATGGTTAGAAAGAATAGCCATTCATTGAATAATCCACTACAAAATACATAAGCTTTTTTTTTAAAAGATGAGATAAGGTGCTGCATTTGTGAGACCAAGACAATTTTAGTCGTATTAAAAGGTATTTTAAAAGTAAAAATTTTTACGTGTGACATAGAATACTGTTTTAAAATAGATAATAAGTTAACAGTGTATCGTCTCCTATCAATATATAAATTGTAATTTGAATTTTTTACGTAGCAATGATCTCGCCAAAAATATGATGCTTAAAAGTTATCCAGCTCAGTAATTTTTTGAATAACATACGTTAAGTTCCTTAGAATTAAGAGTTGTTAATTAGCTGATATGTGAATACATTTATTTTCCAACCAAGAAATTCCTTCTATAACCTTCTGCAAATAAGCAAATATCAATACTTTAATTTGGTGTTGTTATGTTATATTCTTATCTCAAACATCTTAATCATCTGTAACGATTTAATAGGTTTGGTTTCGTTAATGTCAACAGTTATAAACAAACGGCATTACTCTTTGTGGCTAATCAAAGTAGTTGTTCACTAAAACAGAAAAACTTCTGATCGATTAACCACGTACTTTCTTAAACACCATTGTCAAAGTCACCCGTTTTCTACTTACGAATATTTGAGCAAGGGTCTGAACATTAAGCAGTTACACTTTGTCTGTTGTTGTGAGTTACTAGTTGCTGGATCATGGCATTAATTTATACGTATTATATAAATAGTGTATTTACAATAAAACACTATTGTAGTAGTCGATAGTCAGTAATTAATACCTATCTGAAGAACGATAATTATGTACAGCTAACAGGCACTACGAAGCAGGTCATCCCGTACCAGAGCCTCAACCTCCTCCTCGATCTCGACTTTACCACCATGCACGACCTCCTTCTGCAATCGATGTGATTGACTTAACAACAGATGATGACGTGAATGTTGTACTCTCCAGGCATGAGCTCCCAGCTCAAAATGCAGTTGAAAGAGGTAAAATTCATGTATAAATGTTAGCCCCGTACATTACACAACGCGTTTTTTTACCTTTTATTGTTTAGTTAACTTTATACCATGGTCGCTCTCCTAAAATTAGAACTGCATAATAAACAAAGTATGAAATATAGACATTACATATAAATCCAATCTTTCGACTGTAGTTTTAAAGTAAGCTTTTGATTCAACATAAATTTTTTTTTCATTCTAAACATTTTACTACCGCAATAAAATATGATTCTACAAACTCGTGTTGTACGTACTGCTTATCGATTTTGAAAAAATCAAATTTTTCGGAAAAGATAGTTTTTAATGATTTTTCAATTATCAAAAATCATGGTATGAAGTACTTATAACTGATTTAAGATAAATCATGGCATAATATCATACGGATTATATTGATAAAGTATTTGTAATTCAACACCACAGTAGTAGTTAATAGATTTTTTAATTTATTTAAATATTAGTCAGTATTAATGGACTTTTCTCGGTTGGTATAAATTTTTGTATTATTATCAAATAATATAAAAATAAATAACCTATTGTATTTTCTAAGTAATGACTTTACACAATTTATTAATTATAGAAGATAAAAATTAAATTATATACTAGTTGTATAATTAAAATTATTACTAATTTATTAGTTATAAAGTTATTCTAAAAAACTATCTGGTAGCAAAATTAGTTTCCTCAGTTTTTATCTGTAGGATTTGTAAATTTTAATTGAAACAACATTGAACCGTATAAGTTTAATTATTAAATATAAGAAATTTTAGATGGTACATTAAATAGTATGAGGTATATACACTAACATTTAAGTAGTACTTTGGTATTGTCTATCCATAACTATGTATTTGATCTAAATAAAAAGCATAGAGAACAAAAATCGAACTATAAAATTTCGGCAAATGAAAACAGTAAATTATCAAACGTGTGAATTATTTTTTTAGTGTTTTACTTACTTATTTATTCTGGTAGGGGTCTACTTTGACGAAGCCAAAGTGTTGCATGTAAGTATTTGTGAGGTGGGAGTATGAAAAACTGTCGAGCGGAGGGGAGAGCATGCGAAATCGAAACGTCGCAGAAAGTGAGAGAGAGAGAGAGAAAGAGAGAGACATACGAAATCTTGGAATACGAAATTACGAGACGTGGAGAGCGACGCGATGTAATATTATAGATATCCTATTACATACAAAGAATGATAATATAAGATGATTTTACAGTGTGTATAAGGAAAGTGCGACCGAAGACGCTATTTTTGGGGGAGAGGGCTGCATGATTAATGGAAGTGGTAGAGAGGAAAACACAGATTTACTTACCACTGCTAGGATTGTAATTTTCCCAATTAGTCCCCAAAAATAGTGGAGCCAATCAGTGACTTTCGGACACTTCACCCACCCTTTTCTTATGATCACGTTATTAATTAACGGTATCAAAAACAAACCCCCACCACTCGGATAGGGGGTCTGCTTTGACGAAACCAAAGTGTTGCATGTAAGTATTTGTGAGGTGAGAGTATGAAAAACTGTCGAGTGGAGGGTAGAACATGCGAAATCTAAACGTCGCGGAAAGAAAGAGAGAAAGAGACGCGAAGAGCGATGATGTGTAATATAATAAGTATTCTATTACTTACGTGGTATATTGCTTCGACGTGCACAAATTGATCTCGCAATTTGTCTCTTTGTCTTAACTTAGTGAAAATGAACGAAATCATACTGGGTATTTTAAGTTTTATAAAAAAATTTTGAAATTTGTATAAATACAATTTATTAACAAACATTGCCGATTACAAGAATAGTTTTACAGTTCTTATTTTATCACATATATTATATACTAAGTATCACAACACATAATAAACAATGTAAATTAAAAATTTACATGACACTTCACTTCCTTTATCGATGTTACAGCTCTAATCTATTACCTGTAATGGTCTCGTGATATATCAATCTCGCCACATATATAATAGTCCACCGGTTTTCCTCAAAACATGCAAATATTAAGTACGGATCATTCCGGGGCACCTCTACAGCATAGTCGTGTGTGTACCACGTTAGCTGGTCATATACGATTTCTCGCGACCACATTGCTTGTAATTGGGGGAACGAAACGACGTACCCCTGGTAATACTGATATTGACCTTCGTACACTATCACTTCCATCAACACATTGACTACTGCTGGTCTGGTGAACGGGTATGGGCATAATCGTCGTAAATGTTGTAAACGGAAAAACTCTCATACAGATAGTAGTATACGGGCTTCTTCAATTACCACCTGATTGTTACCATCACTCACTGTTGCACCTTCAAAGAGGTCCGTCGACTCAGTTGGAAGCATTTTAGTAACTGACTTCTTTTTCTCTAAATTCGTAAATCCGTAAATCATTTTTTACACAATGTTGCAGAATCTTCCTACCTTACACCCCTCCCTCCCATTACAGACATGTGTAAAAACGCTAGGTATGAAAATAATCATACATACATATGAGATTAAAGGTAAATCGCACAAGTAATAAGATCGTTTTTTAGCCAGCCACGCGTTGACATAGCATATTGATACTCTATGTACCAAAGTCAGCACATTCCTGAAAGTAAGACGTCGAATATCCACTATGTAATATAAGGTAACAATTGTTTTACAACTGATCTTCTTAAATTCTTGAGAAATCAAGGTGATGAATGCTCTATACATAATAATCAGCGCATTCCTAAAAAAAAAAAAAAAAATAAAAAATAACAAGGAGGCGGCTGATTATTATGTGATATAGGATAACTTTTGTTTTATAATTTTAAAAACGAAGAGATTGGTTTATTATATACAAGAGTCAGCACATTCCTTAAAGTAAAGCAACGACTCACGGGGGAAAAAGTCGACCAATCACAATTTCTTGCAAAAATATTAATAGCAGAAGAAAGACTCTCAGTCCTTAGTATCGTTTCAACATTAACAATGGAACCTATTACAAAAGCTCATTTGATAAGCGTGCTTAGATGCTTGCTACGCGTTGCACTCGTTTGCGAACCACACATTCGTACTATGTGTGCTAGCGCCTGGAGTAGTAATTTTCAATCATTATCGAACAATATATTACTCAAAAAATTGTATTTTCTTGTCTTACATTGTTGAATAAAAACTGTGAGTGACATGTTTAAATGTGGTCACTTTAATAATGCAGTCGTTCACGAAACTGTTGTAAAAGCTGTTCAAAAATTTGTCGATTGTAATCATCCATTGGCAAAAAATATCGTGCGCTGTTACAGTAAGTATACCTTAAAATTATTACTTTGTTTACTTTCAGTTATTAAAAATTTAGTTATATCTAGTGATAAGACAAATGCATGATGATACACTTGGGGACGAAGTACTTTTCAATACTGATACAATCACGGAATGTACGCCGCCCACTATGAGTGGTAAGCAGACTGTATTACTATATTAATTGATCAGATATAATTTTTACATTTTTACTTGCAGAGGAAAATCCACAACCATCGACTAGTGGCTTAAATCGACCAATATACGAAGATATTAGTGGTGATGATGAACAACATTCAGACACGGAAGAATCGGATTGTAGTTGTAGCAGTAGTAGTAGTAGTAGTAGTAGTAATAGTAGTAGTAGTAGTAGTAGTAGTAGTAGTAGTAGCAGCGACAGTAGCGAGGATGATGGTAAATATTATGAGATGCATCTTCTTCTTTAGTTATTTTCCAATATTCAAAATGTTTTTTAAGAATAACCGTTGCAGAATGGCGAAGGGGATCGTCCACGTTTCATCATCGAAAACATAACAACTAGACGATATCGTCGATTTAATTATGAAGGACGAGAAATTCAAAGTAGATTGGCGAGACCACCCCCAAATGTTAATTTATGAGGATTGTATGGATGATTTACATAATCATTTAGTCGAAAAAAGTAATCCTGAAGACTTTATAGGTGTTACTATAAATTCTCAAATGTTTTATCACGGGCCGTTGTGGATATCTTTTAGGCCCACTCGAAATTTTGTTGTTGAAGATTTATGGAATGTTTTGTTTAATGCCGTCCAGAGTTTGAGTGACTTTGAAATCGATGACAATTTGTCAATTAATTGTGTCATTATAAGTGGCATCAGTGAAAGAAGACGAGAACAAGGTTAACAGTTGACTGAGAACAACGTACGGAAAAAATCAATATTAACCATCAATAACAATGATAATCTTTGTTTGCCACGAGCTCTAGTAGCAGCCTACGCTTACGTCGTCCGGGGACAAATATGCATAGGTAGGCTACATAATTATTGGAACCTTATAAGACGCAATTACAGACCCACTTAAAAGAGAGCGGCCGAAGAGCTTTTGCGATTAACAAAAATTTATGTGCCTGATACAGGGTTTGGCCTCGCAGAAGTTCACGAGTTTCAAAATTTTTTTTCTACTCACAAGACAGCAGTTGTCGTTTATTTGTTTCAAAATTTTGGACGTGGTCATCAGCCCCTGTACGATGGTACTTGTTTAGTTTTAGAGACTCAAGGACAAATCGTTTATATGTTACGATTAATGTACTATGAAAACGCTGAGCATTACGAGCCTATTCTGAATTTGATCGGCGCAAGCAGTAGTTGCGGATACTGTATACCATGCAATAAGAGTTATTGGCGTATCAAGGATCACAGATGCTTCAAAAAATGCTACAAGTGTATGCAATCTCCTCTTTGCGATGTGACGGGTCCATCAAAAAAGTGTGATTCGTGCCACAGATTATTTTTTAACTTCGCGTGTTTGAAAATTTTTAAAAAAAGGTTCGTATAGTAAATCTTTTACCGTTTGCGAAAAAATAAAAGTTTGCCCGTTATGTTGCAAAACTGTGCGAATATTAAACAAGAAACATTAACATCAATACGGTATTTCTTTTTGTTGCAATTGTAAAGAGTATTTACCCGTAAATCATCAATGTTACATTTAACCGTTAAAATTGAACAGCAAAAAACCTAATTTTGTAATATTATTCTACAATTTTGAAACGCAACAGACGACACCCATCGTGGGTGATGAGAAAAAAAAAATCCACGAAGTAAATCTGTGTATTGTTGAACAAGTTTTTAATGCTTGTAGCAACGTACAAGATATTTCGACAAACTGCGATCATTGCGGTATTCGAGAATATATTTTTCAAACTAACCCAATCAAACAGTTGGTAGATCTTGCTTCGGATCATCAAAAATATTTTAACAAGATCATTTGCATAGCACACAATGCACAAGAATTTGATGCTCAATTTATTTCTAAGTATATAGTGGAAAAACACGGCGAACGCGTAGTATCATCCGTTATCATGAACGGATCAAAAATAATATTGATGGAATTTGTGAAAATAAAATTTATCGATAGTCTTAATAACTTTCATATGCCTTTAAGCGGCTTACCCAAGTCGTACGGTCTGTCGGAAATTGAAAAAGGTATTTTTTCACATTTTTTTAACAAGCCTGAAAATCAATCGTACATAGGTCCTCTACCGCCACTCGACGTATATTCACCCGATAGTATGCACACGAAAGATCGAGATCAGTTTTTAAAATGGTACAATGAACAAGTAGAAAAGAATTATAAATTTGACTTTAAAAGTGAAATTATAAAATACTGTAGGCAAGACGTGAAAATTTTAAGATTAGCTTGCTTAGCTTTTCAAAAAACGTTTGGAAAATTCGAGGTGGATCCTTTTGGGGAATGCACAACGATCGCTTCGACCAGCATGCGTGTGTATAGAAAAAAATTTCTGAAAAAAAATCAAATTGGTATAATACCACAAAAAGGTTACAGAATGGCTAACAATCAATCTAAAATAGCTTTAAAATGGCTGTATTGGATGGAAAAACACGTTCTCCAGCGATTTATCCAACACGTTGGACACTGCCAAGAGAGACGTTTACCAGAAGGTATCCTCGTCGATGGATACTGTACTCCTCTAGATGGTGTGCATGATCATCGTGGAATCGTATTACAATTTCAAGGTTGCTTTTGGCATGGCTGCTCACGGTGTTACCGAATAAACCGAGATACCATTTTGATGACCGGAGATACAATGGATGATAGATATGAGAAAACTTGCACGATTAACGAAAAGATAAGAATGTCAAATTATGAGTTGATAGAAAAATGGGAATGCGACTTTAACCGAGAAATACGTGAAAATGAAGAACTTTCAAATTTTATTCGAGAAAATAAAAATTATTGGAGTAGAAAACCATTAAATCCACGTGATGCATTTTTCTGTGGTTGAACAGGAAACACTGTAAAAATGTACGATTGTCAGGATGGAGAAAAAATTCAATACGTTAACGTATGCCCTTTGTATCCATATATTTGCAAACGAGGTATATTCCCCGTTGGTCATCCAACGTTATACTCTAACTAAGGGGAGTGTAAAAAAATAATAGGTGGCAATAATGATATTTCCCAAGTGAATGGATTAATTATGTGTGATGTGCTACCACCTAGAAATTTGTATCATCCTGTATTACCGGTGAAAATGCACAATAAGCTTATTTTTTCTTTGTGCCGTACATGTTGTGAGCATATGCTTCAAGAGCACTGTACCCACGACGATGAAAGAGATCGCATTCTAAGAGGTACGTGGGTATCCAAAGAAGTCAAGGTGGCTGTTCACGTAGGTTATATCGTTAAAAATGTATATGAATTATTATTTCAACGTTTTCAAAAGCATAATTTGCGCATAAATTCTCTAAAATCTGATTTTGCCCAACGTAATATTGAATTCTTGGGACACAAATTATCAGCTGAGGGTTTAAAACCTCATCCCGAAAAAATTCTTACCACGGATGCTAGTGATTTTGCTATCGCCGCCATATTATCTCAATTAAATGATCAAAATGAGGAAGAAGTAATCACCTTTGTTAATCGTACTTTGAGTTACAGTGAATGTAATTATTTTACAACAGATAAGAAATTATTAGCGTTAGTTTGGTCCCTTGATAAATTGCATACATATTAACGCGGTGCAAAAAAAGTCCTGGTTTGTACAGATCATGAGGCTCTGAATTTTTTAAAAACTTTAACAATGCCTGATTACAGCGTTGGCAATTAGCACTACAAGACTATAAATTAGAAATTTCACATATCCAAGGTAAAAACAATGCGAGTGCGGATTTTTTGAGTCGCGTAAATTTTCCTTCGAACAAGGATCCCAATGAATTTATCATTTTCTTAGTATGTGCTCATCAATCAAGTGCGTTATTTCAAGAGTCATTAAAAAATTTTCGGGAATTGCAAAAAAAATGACGACTATACGAAGCAAATTATATCTTTGTACGAACAAAATGATGTATGTATTCGTAAACGTTTTATGATGGTCAACAGATATTTATATAAAAAAAAAAAATTTAAAGCTTGTGTTGCTAAACGATCTTCTTTTAAGGTTTATATCAGAAATCCATACCTTGTATCTACATATTGGTTCGTATAAGACTTTAACGTTAATTAAAGAGAGAAAACTACTTGAATTATTGTCAATAAATTTTTATGGCCCATTATGAAGTACAAAGTATGGTTGCAAATATATTTTGTCAACAATAGACGTTTTTTCTAAATTCGTAAAATTATATCCAATACGAAAAGCTACGTCACAAAATCTCATAAAATGTATCTTTAAAGATTACATACCAAACTAACGCAAGCCGATTAGAATAGAACAAGATCACGGTACGCAATTCACTTCAAAAATTTGGTTGAATAAAATCAAAAAAAAAAATTTTCTTTATACTTTTTCAAGCGTGAGACATCCCCAATCTAACATTGTCAAGCGTATACATCGTTAACTTTCAAAATTCTTTCGAACGTGTCTTAATGACAAACATAATACTTGGTTCAACTATATAGAACTCATTATGAGTATTATAAATGAGACGATCCATGAAACAACTAAAGTTACACCAGTAGAATTTTTTTTAATGAAAAGCCAAAGCGCATTTGGGACAAATATTTGTCAATTGATGATTCGAATGTTGATTTAGCAAAAAAATTGCATTACCAGATGCAGAAATGCGTTACGCAAATTTACCACCTGGTATGCGCTTAAAAAAATAAAGTGCTGTGCCTTTAACTAGTGTGGGTGATGCAGACAATGATGAGTTACTCAAAGCAAAACGTTCTCTTGTATTGATGGAATGTTTATTCAGTGCCTCTCCATCGGATTGGATCTCTAAGGTCCTTTATTCGTCTTTAGATGATAGATGAATTATTTATTTGAGGAGTTTGGTTTGCAATATAGTACTGGAGGTGTGTCTACCAACCAGGACGATGTGTTTATGAGTATGGAGAAGTACCAAGCCTTTTTTTGATAGCATTAGGATACCAGGTATTTGCATTATTCGTTAGTTCTAGGTTAAAAGGGAGCACGAGATAGCAGTTGTGAAATGACTTTTCTTTTAATCATAGCATATACATAAGCTGTACTGAAAGCTAAAAAGGGCATTATTTTGTGAATTGATAGTGTGGAAGGATAAATCCTTTATTTATTAGTGAGCCATTAAGTGAATGTTAAATAAATACTAAAAAGGGCATTAATAAAGCCAGCCTAAGTTATAAATTATTAAATTTTTATATTATTTTTCTGCTCATTCGTCCACAAAATGATTGCATCAATTGTAAGAGGCACAAGTTTTTAAGCGAATTGTACATTACTTGTTCTTCTTTTTATTTTTTTTAAATTAGTTTGTTTCAAAATTACTTTATTATTTTGCCACAAAATAAAAAATGGCTATGTGACCATCGGTCCCTCCTACCAAAAAAATAGTAAAATTTTTTTATAAATTTCAACTATTAAAAACATAAAATTACTATTTAGTGTTTAAAGCTGCCACCGATAAGTAGGATATGCAAATATAGCGATAGTGTGCGTCATGAAGTGCAGGAGTAGAGGGAAAAAGACAACAACATTCTACCAATGATGAGAGTCCGCAAATTTCCCCCTCACGAAACAATTGCCGAGCCGCCGAAAAACCGAGGTCTGCTGTACGATCAAGACACAGCCACATCAAATTCTAGCTCTAGATTCTCTGCCTAGCAAGTCAAAGTACCTTGCTTCTTGGGCTTCTAGACTGATCTCACAACACTGGCCTATAGTGACATGCTTGGTGAGGCATTGTGTCCGAGCCTTTTGCGTACACATTACGCCAGCTATTTTTCGTATTCTTGTTATTCATTAATTATTGAATCATTCTTTTGATAATTCTTTTCTAATGATTTTTAATTAATTTATTTGTTTTAAGAATATCGTATTGAACTTTACGGTTGTTCAAACACTTAAATAAGTTTTCATGCGAAAGAACCTCTTATGCCGTTTATGTAATTCGAGCCACACGCTCCTGTGTATAAAACTCGATTGAATACATGATATTTTCGATTTACACGTTATTTCGCATATTAATTGCGTTAAAAAACTATTTGTATGTACTATAACACCTTTCACGAAGTTGTAACGTTAGCCACCATAAGATAATTTATAGGTTTGCAGGTAAGGGATCGTATTACCTTTCCTTTGGATGTTTGATATACTCATAATATATTAAGTTTTGACAAACATTTAAATTTTCCATAGTTCCTATCTTTTTATCTCTACATGGGGCATTAGAAGGGCGAGAGATAATTCTTAGTTTTATTTCATGCATTAGATAGAATGTTATGGTCTAGGTAAGTACCGTGAACCCACGACTCCTTTATAGTCAACAACGTGATCTTCTCCTCAGTAATTAGCCGCAAGTAATAACGAAAACGTCACAATATATATTTCAAAAAAGATGACATTAGCCCATTCTTTACCACAAAACTTAAACCATGAATACAAAAATCATCCTTACGTACCTAATAATGTATTTAGTCGCTTTATACTCGCGTCAGTGCATTCTTGGAACCGTTGCGACGAATGTTTGATAAAACTTGATACATATTTCGAAAACTGTGACATCAGCACGTTCTTTGCCACGAATCTTTAACCTTGAAAAAAAAAAATTATCTCAATGTCAGTTACTCGTGCGACTTCAACCTCAAAACTGGCACGAATGAGGAGGAAACTTTGTAATGAGGTAATCTTGATCATGCGCAATAGGTGCTCCAACCGCCGCGACGTTACAAGCCGATTGGTCGCCATCCATGAGCGATGGTGGGGCGCGGTGGTGGCGAAAAGAGCTCGATTGGCTGTTGAACTGACGATCAATTCTCTCAATTCTTTAGCAGACATTTGGAGAGCAACCTCAACACCCACCACAGCATCTACTGCATCATATGCAGCTGATGCGATATCCCCTTAAAAGATGTATCTCAATAAACATACCGTCAAAAGAGTTAAAATTAATGTTAGGAAGTGTAATTTCAATACATTGTGTTTTATTACTTAGTAAAATCAAGAGTTTACCGTTTAGACAGAGTGATTTCAATGATTCCCGCTTTTCAAAGGTGTTAACTAGGAAAGTTACACTATTTAGAGGGTGATCTTACGAGATTATACTTATCACATAAGTGATTTAACTGATCAGAAGTCAAGACCATCTTTAAAATGATAACCAGAAGCCTTAAAAACCTGGATGATATGTACATCACATCAGAAGTAATTTAAGTATGGAGCAATCCTGTGTCTAACATGTGAATTCGTCCAAATTGAGTTATGCAGATGGGTCCAAATGTAAAATACAAGACCTACTACTATTTGGACTGCTTTTAATGGACCTAACAAGTTTTACAGGTTTCAGAGGCATGGAATTATCACTAAACACTTGTTGTCAACATGCGTTTAACAAAATTTAAAGATTTTCATAAATATTTCTGCATAGCAACTGATCGATACTCACTACCATCTTAAAAATGATAACCAGAAGCCTTAAAGATCTAAAGTACTGTACACGCCCATTAAAAGCAGTCCAAATGGTGGAATAGTTTGTACATCACATTCAGACCCATCCGATACACTCAATTTTTTAGATGGATTTTCATTAACCACAATTTTGCACATTACTTGAATAGATTCTGACATGACTTCATTGACTATGACTGGATCACATCCAGGTCATAGGAGATTGAAAAAATCTATTTTAATCCTCTTTTTAATTACTTCTTAATTTTTTTTTAATGATTTGTAAATATTAACAGAATAATTCAAATTACTCCATTTGGATGGTAAATTCTTGATTTTGCAATTTCATAAAGTCAAATATGTTTAATTTACACTTTTTAAGTGTAATTTTTACACATTTGATGTTACAGTGACATCATGAATTATACGTGGTTTTTTCCAACGTACCTTTTTTTCTTGGCTTACTACCATTATCAGAAGTTATGTCGCTGACTGACGCTGGAATCTGACTTGTCGATGGTATTGATAAATTAACTGAATTATCATCCAATGCTGGTCTGCGATTTGTTGTTGACTGTGTAAGAGATGCAGGAGTTTCAGTGTTCACGTTAGGAGTCTTCTGAATGCATTAAGAATGAATAAGTCCCTTAATGTCGTCCATGGCTAATCATGCAACAGAGAAGTGCAAGGAACGGTTTTGGTAAAATTAGTCAAGCCTTATGCACATATTTATACATATATAACAACTGAAATGTATTAAAACCGTCATGTACGTGGGCGTTATAGGAGAGAAATTCAATATCACCCAGCTCCCCAATCACTTACTGAAGGTATAGTGACGTTGTTTGGACCCCCGAGTCCGTGAAGTTTTTTTTCTGCTAACATCTGCATTACCGCAGAAGATTGTGCATTTGTAATGTCACAAAACTGGGTTGGTGTTACAGCGACAGCAGCATTCGATGAAAGCGCATGCAAGCTTTCAAGGTCAGGAGAAATAGGACTTGATGCTGTCTTTTTTTGTTGATTGTGTTTTGATCCGGAACGTCTCATATGATCTTTCAATGACTGAAAAAAAATAGTTTGTCAGAACGTTTGTACTGTTGAATTAGTGCCTTAAAATAGTCGACGTACCCTTTGCCACTCATCTACGGATCTCGTTGGAGGACCCAAACTGTTCAGCATTTGAGTGGCAGACTGCCATTCTACCATCAGATCAGTATTTATTATGAGCGGATTCGTTTCCACGTACTGTAATGAGTACTTCTGTTGTTCTGCATTAGGACAATTTTTTTTCCTAAACAATATTATATACATAATAGATAGTGGTGAGTGTGTGTGTGTGGGTGTGTGCATAGTCAGTAAAATAGTTCTGATGTTAACATGTAAATAAAAATGTTATAGCCTACAAAAGCATAATAAAGTACATATTACAATTGTGCAAATCGTAATATAAGCAATACAAGTACACAAAACTCACTTTTTTCTCGGAGGTTCGATCGCAGCGCGTTTGATAATTAAAAGAAAGAAAATTGAGCAATACGTCATGTTAAGGTCTACTCGTAGTAGTCGTACTCTGTTCATCAACAAGCCGCACGCACCGACGTGCCGGCTTCTGAAAATTCCGAAACAGAATATGGTGTGTTTGATACATTTCACGTTTGATACACAATGTCACTCTTCCAGTCATTCATCAATGGGTTTTTCTGGATTAATTTCGTCATCGTCAGTTTTTTTTTTCGCTTGGCACTGTCACTTTCCTAAAAATCAATTTTAATGTTTTATAATATTTTCGTCGAATAAATTTGTTGCACATGCCTAGTTGCCATCTCGTCCTTTTTGAGGTTACTCCTTTATCGAAAAACAAAGATTTTTCAAATAATAAAGACAATTCCATGTAATCTTGCACAATTAAGTACGTCAAGATCGGTGACGGTGGTGTAACATGAAATGAACACAAAAACGAAATTGTTCCACCCTCATACATAAGGATGGACGTGTCATAAATTCATTTACGACACATATTTTATTTACGACGTGTCATGAAATCCATTTATGATACTTGGCACGCATTGAGTTGTTGTTGCAAAGAAAATGTACTGAGAGTCAGTACTAGTAGATAACTAAAAGAAATTTAAGATGTCCTCTTTCTGAGGTGTGTGATATTTTTTGATATTTCGTGATAATTCAACGGATATACTTATACTATCGCCATAACGCTGACGTCGACTTTTGCTTCACCGTTTCACGTCAAGTATTTATAAATACACGATTGTAGGTACATCTATATTAACATGTGATTTACTTTTAGAGATGGCGTAACAATCGATATTACGATTGGGATACGTATACGAGTAAACCGAAGACAACAATAGTCGTGCAACTTGAAGCAAACATTTGATTAACCTCATAATTTCATAAGTTGTTTGCCACAGATTAGTTCAAAAACAATTTAAATCTTCATACTATGGGGAATGTTTTAGGCAATGCAGCCCACATTGTAATTGATCGTGATGAAGTTATCAGGCTTAGGAGAATTGAGATGGTTAGGAAACGACTATTGAGAGACGTTTCCGATCCCTTTAACCTGCATGAAGATGTTTTTTTTCAATATTACAGGTATGCACATGTGCTTGTATGTTTAGAAAATAGTATATAAAGCACGTTGCTTATTATTTCTTAATGAAGATCTTTATCACTGTAAATGTAAACAAATTGATTGCAATGTTTGACGCTCTCTGTATGTAAACCATCGATTTGCTCCCTTACGTCGTTACTTGTATGTTATAATTATGGTTGGTGATACATAGTTTTTAAAACGCAAATCTTTTTAGAATTACATAAGTTCCTTTGCATTAATTTTTGTCTACTTTTCCCGTCTTTGTGTATGAAAAATCTCGGGTTTTAAATGAAAGAGTCCACACCTCTCGTAAGTCTGGTGCAAAAAAAAAAAAAGAACTTTAAGCCTCTTTTTTTATAATTTTGCTCGGTGACCTATGCTGAAATTGTAAGAAAAGGTTCGTAAACATTTAATTTATAACATGTGTTAATTTAACACATTTATCAATACTCATCTTTGGATAATTAGCCTCCATAATAGGAGATTCGCTAGTCATGGCTAGAGGCTGTATAAAACCCTATCTCAAGTAATGACGTCAATCATGACGTCATTTCTGACATCGCAAAATACGTCATTCATGACGTTGTAAATGACATCACATTGATGTCAATATGACGTCATTTATGACGTCGCCAAAGACGTACTTTACGACGTCATTTACATAGGTTGTTGTTTAACAAAGGACTGTATGAAAGTACTTGATGGCCTCATAGGTGCTACCATTAGGATGCTAACACTAAAACTGGGGGGTTGAAGTATTTTTTAAAACAAAAAAAAATTTTCTCAATTAAGGAAAAAACTTTCTAAATTCAAAAACTTTTCGAATCCTTCTGTTTTAGTGTTACCATCCTGATGGTAGCCCCTGTAAGACTATAAAATGCTTTTAAACAGCCCTTTGTAAAACAACAACCTATGTAAATGACGTCTTTTGAGACGTCGTGTAGTACGTCTTTTGCAACGTCGTAAATTAACGTCAATGTGATGTCATTCACGATGTCATGAATGACGTATTTGGCGATGTCACAAATGACGTCATAACTTGAGATAAGAAACAGTCCATTGTTATAGGTTCTGTGTAAGTTATAATTGTAATAGTTACCATGTAAATGATTATGATACATCTGTTTTTCTAGGATGAATAACGGCAGATCTTTCAATCTCTTCCAATTGCTTTTGCCACATTTTCCAGAGCACCCAGAAAGAGTTCCTCCTCATCTACAGGTACTAAGATGCATTAGATTTTTTGCAGAAGGCCAATACCAAAAAGGATGTGGTAGAGATTTGTACCACCCAATGGCTCAATCAACAGTCAGCAAGTACTTGCACGTTGTATGCGCTGCAATAATTCGTGCTCTAGGACACTTAGTGGAATTTCCTAATACTGCTGAAGAACGTCAAAGAATTTCTCAGAGATTAGGATGGAATCACATACCTTTTCAGTTGTAGTTTTCATATTAGATTAACAACAGGATAAATTACCTTTTCTACATTATCAGAAACGTATATTTTATCACATAATTTCCCGAGATATTGGTCTATGCTGCATAATAAACGCCGGTCTGATAATGATCCGTTTCACGTGGCACAACGTAATTTATGAAATCACTTCTTAAATTTGTTTTACTGAATATTAAGATCTAAAAAGGTGTGTACGGTTATTAAAGAATAATACTATAGTATAAATATTTGAGTTTTCGAAAGTTCGTAAGGCCATTGTTATGATAGATGAAAATTTTGACTTGCAGGTTACAATTGTTTAAAAAAACAATTAATAAGTGTTACATACGAGCTGTGAATAACAATGTTTCGATTATTGTACTTTTTCATACTTTCTGTAACCATATGCCAAGAATAAATACGCACCGTACCATCCCCGTGAAATATGCACCCTAACCTTCAATTATTGCAGCTTTCAAGAAATTATTTGATTTCCGGGGGTTCTTGGTGCTATTGACTGTACTCTAATTAATATACATACGCCAGCCGATCATGAAGAGGCTTATGTAAATTATAAGGGTAAACACTCCCACAACGTGCAAATGGTACACATACCCTGTTAAGTATATAATCTTACGTACCAGTTTTGGTTATGTTCTGTTCAGTTATTTTATAACAGTGATACTATTATCTCAATAGATATGCGATACCAACTACAGAATAAGAGCCCTTCGAATTTGCAGTGGATCTACAAATGATCGTTTCATCTGGAAATGGAGTCAAGCACGCAATGAGATGTACGAGCTACGAGCGAATAACGATGTTATGAAACAAGAGGGATCTTTTTTTTTGATAGGTAACAATTTCAAAACATATCAACGCATCACTTGCATGGAAAAAATTGTTTGTTCGAGTGATGTTAGACTCTTGCAACTCTCGAGAAGCAACATTTGGCTAAGAATATCACGCAAAGTTACAGTATTATGTTGTCCGCAAGAAGAACAATGAGCCAGCACATTTTGAGCGTTAGATATTTTAATTATTGGGATTCCAAAAGGTCACGTGACTCTTGCGATGTATATAGTCACTTGGGGGAAAAATAAGACAGGCCTTACTGCTGCAATTCTACTTTCATTTTTTTGACACGTTCAACGATTTTAATACGATCAAAGTCTTTCAACAACATAATTTTGAGGAGATTACAATACCTTAGCTGTTTTTTTCCAACTTGATTAGTCTTTTACAGCTGAAAACTTTTCTTTGAAACAGTACAAACGCACATTTAACCTCATCAAAATTCTGCTTGTTTTCCTATGTACAGCATTTCTAACCATATGTAACATTTTTATTTTCCTGTATTTTTTCAGGGGACGGTGGTTACACTGTTTCTCCAGTCCTCTAAACCCCTTATCCACGAACAATACCTGATGCGGAGGAGAGCCGTTTTAACACCTCCTTCAAAGCTGCAAGAAGTTATATTGAACGGACGTTTGGTATTTTAAATAATAACTGGCGATGTATTCTAGGTCACAGAAAGTTTTTGAATTACACTACTTTGTAGTAACCTCGGCTGGAATTGTAACAGCGTCAGTTTTGCTGCACAATTACTTGAGAGAGAACGAGTAAGTAACCGTATAATTTAATATATTGCTCTTTGCATTGTATTGACAATTCGTGAAAAGTTGATTCGTTTGACACACTCAATCGATGAATGCTGATCGGACCTGTCATGACAATTTATATAAATAAGAAACTTTTATTACAGAATCATCCCACCTGAACATGTTGAAGATGACGGTCACGTAGAAAATAATGTACCTGATGATGAAGGTGATCTTTTTGCAGATAACTATGCAGAAGATGTTACCATTCGTCGAGATTTGACTCGGTTGTATTTTTAAATCTTGCTCCAGTTTAAAGGGCATAGGGTGATATTTTATGAAAAACAATAAATGGAAGAAATGTGTTAAAAATATATATGTAGTTTTAGTTCAAATACCATCCACAACAAATATCCAAAGCAATTATATTATAAAGTTGTTTGATTGAAAGATGTACGGTATTTTGTATGAGTAAGTGAAACTTAATTTTAAAAAAAAATACATCTGCTTCTGATGCGTGTAGCTAAGCTGCTTGTAGAATTAGAGTGTCTAACTGAGATTAAATAAAAGCTAGGATTCAACCATATCGATCAAAGAAAATTTTGTTCCAGTTAGTGCTTCCCTTCAAAAGTTACAGCTGTTTCAGCAGTAGCGATAAAAATAGCTGAAAATGAGATTTCATAGATTATTGATTAGAATAATAAAAAGATTCCCCGTAACTTCTGATTGGTGGCACGAAATTCCACAAATTTTTTTTTTTTGTTAATGAAACTTTGTTTCAGTAGTCATTTGAGCCAATTTTAGACCACCTCAAACAGTGTACTCCTTCGCTACTCGTGTTAGAAAAAACTTCACTATTTATTCAATTTCTTTCGAATAAAATATTTACAATTTCAAGTGTCAAAGAGTTGACCACTTTAATTAACAAATTAATGTGTCATCCGCAATTTTAAAGTGAAAAAATTAGATTTCAAAGTTCAAATGTCTCTTAATTTGAAAAAAAAAAGTTTAAAGTTTAAAGTTTATATGAGAGGACATACTATCATTATGCCAATAAACTAATTTTGTATCCCGTCACCTATGCTTGTCATTTTGGCCAGTGGTTGCACCTACGCTGATGCTGTGCAGGTGGCGCTGTTTCAAATTACTACACATAGCGAATACGTTCGCATTGTGCTACTATGTTATATTGTTATTATACCATTTATCACAAATAATGAAAGCAGCCAGTAAGCACCCCTGAATATGTGATGATATGCGCTTGCATTATTATTTTATTAATCACAAGTAATTAAAGCAGCCTGCAAGCGCCCCGGGTTGTGTGGAGATAGTTGCCTGTGTCATTACTTTATTTATTATAAATAATCAAACCAGCCAGTAAGCGCCCCAGGTTGTGTGGGGATAGGCACTTGCGTTATTATTCACAGGAGAAATGAATCTGCCCCTACACTCCTGCTGTAGCTCTGCTCTGATTGGCTTCGGAACTTTTCCAACGGGAAGTTCCGGTAGCGGTGGGGGTATGCGAAGATCCTCTTTGCCAACACTGGTTCGCAACGAAAAGCGACTTTCAATAAGTTCAGCGAAATGTTGGTATTGTAACTGTGCTGGTATTTCTCTGTATACCAATTTTGTACGTATCAAGACAATTGCAATTGAAGAAATGGAAAACCAGAATTTGTTGGAGAAACAGGAAGCATACCAGTAGCAAATAATGTTTGACCTATTGTGATGAAATGGTATGTGTACATAACCTATGAAGACTTAGTGCATCCCATGTACATTTGCGCGTTTGTATTCATAAGTCGTCAGTTTATGCATGTCCCTTATCTCATAAATGGTAATAATATTTTTTTAATGGAGACACACACACTAATTTGGCTTTAGAGCAGTTCAAGGGTGGTTCTGACCCAAAAGCCACCAAGAAAAGGCTGTGGGAAGATATGACGCAGTTCTTAAATTAAGGGAAATTGTTAAGACGCTGCTGTTTGGTAACTGGTAACAACAACAATATTAATTATACCTACTTGCCTATCCGGTCGAAACTTGGGCAATAGACCAAGTTTTCCGGGATAGGTCATTCCAAACTGTCTTACGACTCTACTTATATAATTAAAAAGAAATTACATCTACTAGTATAATTTGATTTTTACATGAATCGTTTACTTGCATTTTTAGCTGTGGACTACTTTGAAGCGTGACACTAAATCAGAAAATGCCAAGCTACATGAATTCAAACGAAAAACAGGGAATCCTGCTGGAGAATCGCCTGTAATGGATCCCGTTTATGAGAGGATAATGCAAATTATCGGTACGAGTCACGGTAATGATTTGAGCTTAACCCAAGAGTTGGGATGCAGACGATTCTGATGTAATCGTATTAATAATACAAAATTTGCCGACTAACATAATATAGTAACCATTTAATATGATTGGCACCATTACAGTTTCTTTTTTATCTGGTTGGGATTCAAACCTGCTTATTAAATTTATGTCAATTGATTCACTGATTTTTTTTCTATTTTATAAATAATTACTTCACATCACACATAGCATTTTTTTTACTTCAATAATTATATTTAAATGTACTTTTGAACTCATAGTGTGTTTTATTGTTGCAGTTTGTATTGAAAATTCGTGGTTATAAATATAATAGAATATAAATCATCACAGTGTTTAAATTTAACCCTCATTAATGTGTATTTAATAAAAAAATTATGTTTCCCACCAAAAAGGAAATTTACTTAGTTGCACAGCATTAAGCATGTTTCATGATAAAAAGTCGAAAGAAAACCTCTGCTTTTGTGCTGGATTATTTGACAACTTGTCAGTGATGAGACGAGACGTCACAACCAACTCCAAGGCTTTGCTACATATATACATACACTTTTTTCTGCTCTGCTAGTCTGCTGCAGCCAAACGCATGCGCGCTAACTCAAAACGAACGCTCGTGCGCTCGTGCGTTCGTTCGTTCCCTCCCGCTTCAATAGACGCCCAGGTAATGGTGACGAATACATTGATCTCACGATGCTCAGTCTTTGTGTCAAGTTGGCTGTCAATGAAGATGAAGAATTAAATACTGACGTAGCATCTAAAATCTCAAAGACGGGAACAATCAATAATTTTATGCATTCGTTGTTCAATCAAGTCGATGTGTTTTTCAATCAGAAACTTGAGTCGCCTCCTTACAACGCGTACGCTTACAGGGCGTATTTGGAAACTTTATTGAATTACGGTCCTGCGGCAAAATCATCCCATTCAACGAGTGCATTATGGTGCGACGATCCGGCGACAAAGATGGACGATGTGTTGGATGCCAACGCGGGCCTCGTCAAGCGACGTACACTACTACCAGCAAAGAAATCGATTGATCTGATGGGTCATCTTCATTGCGATGTATGCAATCAGGAACAATTACTCATCAATGGCATCGAGGTGAGAATGCGATTAGTAAGATCTCGCGATGCATTTTGTTTTATAGACACTTCAAACTTGGTTTCCGTTCGTATCAAAGAAGCAAATTTTAGTGAGACGCGTTAAAATAAGCCCATCTGTTTTATTAGCTCATACCAAAGCTCTGTCAAAGAGTACAGCAAAATATCCGCTCACGCGTGTTGTGTCACACAGTAAAAGCTGTGACGATGCATAGTGGTATTCATGACGAAACTTTAGATAATATTATTTTGGGTCAGTTACCTAAGCGGATAATCGTCGGTTTCGTGAAAAATCAAGATTGTAATGGCGATCGTACTATGAATCCGTTTAATTTCATCATTTCAATATAAATTTTTTTGTTTGTACATTGACGGTTTTCAAGTTCCTTCCAAACTATTACAGCCAGACTTTAAAACGAATAATTTATACGTAGATGCTTATCATACCTTGTTTTCGGGCACGGGCGCTCACTTTCTAAATGAAGGAAACCACATTGATCGCGAATCTTATTCCAACGGTTACTGTCTCTTTGCTTTCGATTTAACACCAGATTTATCCTCCACCGAATGTTCTCATTGGAACCTAATTAAACACGGCAGTGTTAGATTGGACGTTCAATTTGCCGACGCTGTAACTTCGACTGTTAATTGTATAGTGTATGCCGAGTACGAGAATATTCTCGAAATTGATGCGTCACGTCAAATCATGGTCGATTTAAGCGGTTAGATGGCACCACTCACTACATATATTATACTTACACTCACTACTCGGACGCGCCAATCGTCTCTAGGGTAAGTTGCTGCTTGTACGCTTAATCATCCATAAATCACAATAGAGCTCGTAGTCAACATTCAGTATTTCAAGGTGAAGAAAGACGTAACGGTGCCGAAAGAAGTTGCTATCGTTGCTCTGAACAATGACTTTTCCGCACATTGGGTGGTGACATCTCCTAGTCATTTGCAAAAATTGAGTAAGGAGGTGCAACGACAAAATATTTGGTTGTCCCGACATTAGCATGGCCTTGATTTCTCTGAAGGTGAAGTACCTTTAAAAGCAATTTTCACAATTTTGAATGATATTGAAAGAAGTGCGAGAAAAATTTACGTCAGAGGTTGCGAAAAGTGGTACGATTTACATAAAATAGCTCTTCGTCAAGTAATAAATTTTAGATTTATCATCGGTTGTGTATTGTATGCATCACGCATTAAAACCAAATCATCAAAAATATCGGTGTGCCTTAAATAATGCTCATAAACTGAAATCTTGGCTCTGTGAACGTAATGGACAGCCTACAGATACTGCAGATTCTGTCGCAAATCACAATGCATACCACCGATGTGTTTCTAGCCGATCAGATCCCATGGGTGTGGACGAAACCGACAGCACTCGTCATTAACACTGACGATCACACAAAATCAACTATATAAAAAGTACCATTTTTTTGGTGAATCAAATTTTAACATAATGTTTTAGTTTATTTTCAGCTAAAACTTTTATACAAAGTGAGTCTGTGGATTTCATACTGCAGTTGAAAATAAATTGTAAGATGAAGAAAAGTGCGATTTATGCAGTTTTCGATATCTCATAATGGTAGGTATGCAGGAAGCTAGTATTCCAATTATAAATTTATTGAGATAATTTTTTTCACAGTCTCCTTAATATTCATAACTGCTTACATGGTAGCATACAAGGGTTTAACGTTTTAGTTGCTACTGGTAAACGAGATGAATAGGTATTTTAGTTGAAATTATTAAACTAAGTTCTATGTTATAAGAAGGCTTAAATAAAATAAGGAAAATATATTGTTTGTTAATTAAACTTATAATTAACATAAAGTAGATTACTTAGATAATAACAAACCATTAAAACTAGTATTCAGCGTGCCATACAACGATAAAAAAATTTGGTGGAAACTATCCTTAAAGAATCGGTCATGAAATTCTACTTGACCTCTAGGCTACAACGATTGTTACTTTTTATAAGTAGATTTTTTTCTAGTTATGGTAAAGGATTAAACTGGTTTTATGTGAGCTACAATCTCGAAGTAAAAATACATATTTGTTGTGAATTAGAGTAGATTAGCATAGAAGCCACATATCCATTTTTAAAATGATAAGTAGAGTATTTTGGTGATGTCTGGACCTCTTTCTTTCGGGAGCTTTTTTTCAACAGCAATCCAACTTCGGGCCAACTCATTGGATAAATTTCCCTCTAGGTTTAATAAGGTCAGTACATTAAGTTTGAGAGATTATTAGAAAATACCCTTCCATTAAAGATGACAATAGCTGGGGCATGTTTCAGATAATAAGCTGCACCCTGCTCAAAGTACCAAGTAGAATGGATGACCAAGCCGAGGGAAACTTTGCAAGAGGTCCAGACTAATAACCCACATTAAAAAAAAAAAAAAAAAAGGGTAACGTAAATGAAAAAAATAACGATAATACAGCGTTGGCTATCATAGTTTATCTGAGTCTCCGTATGGGCATGCATAATATCCAATTGCTATCTGTTTACCACGTGCACAAATTATTACATTTCTAGTGTTAAATACATGAAATCAACTAATCTAATTACGATGCCTTGTGGCTAAAGTTTATACAAATTTATCATCAAGATTGGACTGTTTAACATCCTTTACTAATATTCGAAAGTATTCTACGTATAATTACAGTTTTTAGGAACCATACGAACCGTTACCTAAATAATAACATGATAAATACAGGAACTATAATAAATATAAAACAAACCAGGGGGTATAAATGGGTAATGGAACTCGCGGTAAGTGCCGGAAGATAATTAAACATGCTTTAACGGCCAGACACACATGTTCTACACTCTCAGTCGATTTATCGTTCGTTTTGTTCATTTTCTTTCTTCAGAATACAAATCTTTTTCAATTTTTTACCCGTGAAACAATAAGATAAGACATGAGAACTGGTGAGCTATTGTAAACCGAGAGCCCGCTCTTTTTTGGTGTTCGAATAGGCCTAAATCAACTGAATTTTGTTCATTATCTACCAAGGATTTCAAGACTTGAGGCTCATTGCATGCCCAACCGTGGATTTTCCAATTAGCATTTTTGTTAATATGGATTACCTCCCTGATTCGTTGTTTATCCTCCAAGACGGAATCTGAAATACCCAAAAAATCGTCCATATATTAATTTTTAACAATACTTTTAGCCGTTTCTGGAAAAAAATTTTGAAAGAATTGGGCATTCTTATTTTTTGTCAAAATAGTGGTAGCTGGAGAGGATTTTGCGCCAGATAAAAGAGAGGTCATAACGAGTTCTTTGGGCAGATTTAATCGATCTCTCTCCCTCCACAAATTCTCTGCGCATCTGTATCTTATATCTTCTTTAATGATTCTAATTTTTAAGAACATGTTTCTCACGTTTCCCTTGTAAGCGACAAAATTTTTCCTAAAACGTATCAAAACACCCAATCAATTTTCTAATTGATTAGGCCCAGTCAGCATAAGGTTGTTGAAACTTATTGAACCTGATTTCGTAGCAGCATCAAAAACCAGACGAACTCGATCTGGTTTATTGGGATTTGTTATGCCAAAATGTGGCAAATACCCCACTGGCTTCTTAGGAGACGTATCAATTTTTTTTGCAGAATTAAGCTCGAAAAGTCTATTCATCTTTCTATAATAAATATCGGCGTAATGAAGGACCACGATCTAGTTTTCTTTCCAAAGAATACAAAGGATTTAGATTATTCAAACGATTTTTAGAAATTTGTAATAAATCACTTTTCCAAAGAAGACCCACTCCCTAAGCCCCTTCTGAATAGCGACTTGTTTTTTTCAAGTATTTTTAATGCTTTTAAATTATGCCCTTGAAACTGGATTACGCCTAATGCATCAATACTAAAATGTTCTTTTACGAGTTCATACAAAGAATCAAGAGACAATGAATTGCAAACCGAAAAATTTCCATCTACTTGATTAAAATTTCAAACTACTCCATGAATTGGACCGCCTAATAAACATCTTGATAAAAAAAGTAATTTTTTACAAATTTCAATAAATTCTCTACATATAATGAGGTATATATAGTCTTGAACTATTAATAAATCTGGAGATGAAGTAAGGAGAAGTATTATAATGCCAGATTTATTTTCGCAAAAGTTTGCTAAGCTATTGGTTAAAGTTTGAGATGGAAAACCAAGATTTTCAATAACTAAAATATTATCAAGTTTGAAGAAACTAGTGGAGCTTTTCATGGTAAAAGTTGCTTTTTTGTTTGTGAAGTATGTAGGGACTGAATGACTAACAGTGCGTATGCCAGCTTTAAAAGGAACAAAATTTGCCCCGATTTTATTAGCAACTTTAGCAAGAGGAGGAAAAAGATTTAATTTTAGTTGGGCATCCAGTCATAAAGTTTTCTCAAACGTCGATGCAACAGAATTCTAATTGGTATTAACGAGATTGGGCCTTGAGATTGCTTCGTTACGAGGTTTAGAGCTCGCAAGCCCCATGTTATGGCTCTTGCGCAAAAAACAACTATGCCTTAATTTGCAATGAGAACATCTGCTTCCATTTTAACATTCGGGATGTGAATATCCTTGACCTCGGAAATTAAAACACACACCCAGCCTCCTTGCAACATTCCATCTCTCCTTCATAGGCTTTCGCATCCAATCATTACAAGCCACTGTTACTTATTTTTCTCGGCTACATGAGGCACAATGCGAGCTTTTTGTTTTTAGAGGAGGCTTGAATGTTAAACACAAAGGCAGATTTTTTACTTAAAAGACAAGGGCTAGATTTCTTTCCTAAAGAAACAGGTGACAGGCCCTTGATATTTTGAAGATCAACTATACCAGCAGATAGACTCATTTTGGATTCACGTAATAAAAATTCACTTAAAATTTTTAATTGAGCTTTTTCGACTCCTTGCACATTTACATACCTAGCATGGTCAAAAATCATGGCTTTTGATACTTTTCTCAAAATTTCTTTTAAAAATTCTGGGCTTTGTAGGTAACCTAAGTGATTTAATTATTTTAATTCTATAATAGCATTATCTAATTTTGAAGAAAACTTGACAAGATTTATGCTCCAAGACTCCAAATTCGGTAAAGATCTTATCTCATTCGCAATTTTGTCACATATGAAATTTTTATTTCCAAAACAAAGCTCAAGAGTTTTGAAAATTCGACTCACATTTCCACCTGATACAAACAAAGTTTTAGCTGCATCTTGAGCTTCTTCTAACAAGGATTGATAGAGACGCAATACATTTTCTTTTCCAGAAAATTAATATAAGTTCGTTAATAATTTACAAGCGTTTTTGAAATAAGGCCACTAAAAATGGTCCCCTGAAAAAGTTGGCAATTTTTTCACCAACATTCTATTGCAAAATTGCGAACTCTGCATGGCACATGTAAAATGTTTGTTTAAAAAAATCAGTGACTACATAGCTTTGGACAATCTTAATTCAAAAAGAATTTCTTTCTGAATTAAAATTATGATTGTCAAACAACGGGCAATTCTCTTCAACGCACATGTGGCTGACGCAAGAGTTGTAAACATTTGATTTTCATTACGACGAAGTTTGTCTTGATTCAGTTGAAAATTCACTTAACAAAAATGATTGCGAGAAAGTGAAATGAACGATAGAGAATTTAAATCGCCGAATAAATTTTCTTCAAGCTCTTCGTAAGGTACGGGAAAATGTTTCGGAGTAGCAACAACTTAACGATCTACAAGGGGAGTTGATGTCTTACGTAAAACATAGGCAAAGTGCTTAGGCACGCAACGCCTATGTGATACAAGATCAGCCATATCATCCTCCTCGAGGTTAGGAAAAGCAGCAGTAGAGGCTGCAGCAAAGTGGACGCGCTGGGCAGCTGGGTAGCATAAAATCGGCCACATCGTCCTCCCTACATCGTCCTCCTATATCCCTGAATTAATTTGATCAAAATAAACAGGACCAAAATTCATTTTTATCCTTGCGTCGTAAGCCCTTCACCGTGTATGTAAATGTACTGTCATATTTATCACTTTAAAATTATACTTTAAACTGATGCTTCAAACAGTCCTTTAGGTGTATTTTAAACTTCTTACTCCAATCATAGATAGCTGCACCTTAAAATTATTAGTATTTTTTTGTGAATATGTGCTCTTGAGTTGCATTTTACAGTCCACGCTGTAATGTGTATTCAGTTTAATCAGCCAAACATGTGAGCCCATCCTTTGTTCCTCAGATGACAAATATAAAAATTCTATATTGCTATCTCTTTCATTCTACAGTGTCGCTGCTAGCACAATCAAAAAAACGAAAGGCATCGAGTGACAACATCAATTCGATCCTGGCCAAGATACAAAAAAGAAATGTGGAATCTGAGCTGCAGTCTCTGCAGCATGATGGTAAGTACATAGCCATGTCACTTAATTCCTAGGTAATTTGCAGTTTTTTGATTAATTAGGTAAAATGTTACTAACAGCACCATCTGTGTTAGTTTTATGCATTTCTTACGTAATTTGTCTATTAAAATAAAAATTTTTAAAGTCGAATACCTATTTGCTTTCGCAACAGTGTCACCAATGACCAAGTTTACTAATAAACGGAAAGCTCCAGGTTTAACAAACCATCCGGACATGCTTGCTGAACGGACAAACACTTGCAAAGGAAATTTTGAATGTCTGCGGAGTAATAATACGTAATGAGTTTTAGTAGGCATTTTGTCAGTGTATTCTTTAAATTTTATTGAATTTGCATGAAATCGCTCCGAGACTCAAAGAAATTAGAAATAGATTTGAATTTAACATTATGAGAATATCCCTACAGGCACGCTTATAATTTTCCCTTCTCTTTTTGCATCAAAAGCCATAGACAATTTTAGTAAAGTGCTTATTCTTTTCTTTTATAGGCAGCGATTCCACTAAAGAATAATAAAAATCGCTTTTTCTCCACAGCTCAACTAAAAGACAGCTTCAAACCTTCACCAATAGCGCCAGCCAGGCAGGAGTTGGCCTTACAATATACTTGTATACAAAAGCTGAATTTTTCGGAACCAGAAGGTATGTTTGTTTATTTATTAATGTATTTTTTTTTGTAACAGACTTTTTCGCAGACTTTGAAAATTATTGTAATACACATAGAATATATGATGGTTTTCACAGTCTTTAGAATAGTCAGATTCAAATTAAGAAAGAAAGAATAACAGAATTTCTCCAATTGTTATTAGAAATTATTTTTTATTCTTAAAAGGAAATTTTTTTTTTTAATTTTCGTCCATTTCTTTAAGAAAGCCTTATCAATTCTTTTTTCAAATAAGGTTTTTTTTCGGTCTTGAGCATGCTGCAAAAATAGTCACGAAAAATGACCATATCTTTGGTACGAAATGTAAGGTAGCTGTGTAACCTAAATTGTTTTCTTATCAAGTATGTTTGAATTCCGGCAGTCAGGCAGGCAATTACGAGTCAGGCAGGAGTTGGTCTTACAACGTACTTGTAGACAAAAGCTGGATTTTTCAGAACCAGACGGTGTGTTTCTTTTTTTTTTTTTTTTTACCAACTTTTTTCAAATTTTAGTCCATTCCTTTAAGAAGGCCTTATCAATGCTATTCTTGAATAAAGGTATTTTTCGGTCTTAAGCATGCTGCAAAAATAGTCACGAAAAAAATGACCATATCTTTGGTACGAAATGTAAGGTAGCTGTGTAACCTGAATTGTTTTCTTATCTGTTTAAGGGTTGGTTATCTGAATGAACATCTTATAACTCATTAACTAACAAGAGGCTGCAGTGGAGCAAGCGCTCTGAACATCAGGCGTGGGACGCCTGGGTGGCACGAAATCGGCCATGAGGATAGTAGCATCAGCAGCATTTGCACGTGGAGATTGACAACTTGACCGCATAATTTGAGCTAGAAGTTTATCCTAGGAGACAGGGCTAGGAAGAAAGGGCCCCAGACATAATCTTTTGGACAGGAGCATGACGTCTTTTCACTTTCGCCACTAATCAAAAACTGCACAGCGTTAAATGCCTTAAAAACCAGGTTGCTCCTTCACTTATAAAAAAAAAGTCTGAGCAACCAAACGAAACAAAATTACACAACGTATACATGCTTAAACGGCCAGACACCAATGTTTGACACTCTTAGCTGAACACTGCGTAGTCTTCTGTATCATTCATAATAATAGGAACAAAAAAAATAGCAACTGTTTTCGTGCTTCATACCTGCAATGGTTTGATACTTTGAATCTTGAAGTCAAGATTAAAGCACGCATACGCATTAAGAAGTAATAATACGAATAAAAGAATGAGCAACTAAATTACAAAAATTTAAATTTGTGGTCAAATTAATACTCCCTTAAAACGCAATAATTTAAATTTATTAGTTAATTGTTTATTATTAAACTTTTTACGGTAACTTTTATTACGATTAAAAGATTTGGTTTGGTTAAGAGGAATACCACGTATTCATTGGTTTGATTTCGTCAGCTTTTTTATAATCACATTTTTTCGCTGAAAATATTTTTTTTAACATTCACGTTTATTGAAAAATAATTAAGTTAACCTGTATCTATCTCATTTTGTTAAACAGTGTCACTAATGAACAAGTTTACTGGTAAACGGAAACTCCAGGTTCAACAAACCATCCGGACATGCTTGCTAAACGGACAAACACTTGCAAAGAAGCTTTGGAACTTTTGCGGAGTGATGATACGTAATGAGTTTTAGTAGGCAATTTGTCGGTGTATTCTTTAAATTTTATTGAATTTGCATTAAATCGCTCCGAGACTCAATTAAATGAGATATATATATATATATTTACACCTATATTATATATGTATTAATCCATTAATATATCTGTTTACAACTGCTCTAAATATTTCTGTTTTAATTTAATATTCAACAATTACTTTCATATAAAAAAAATTAGGCCGGTGTTTCTTGCACAGGGGCTTCATCGAACATATGCGACGGCTCACTGGAAGGCACCTCTTCATCATCTACTTCCATGGCTAGACAAACATGAAAATACATCAACTGGATTAGTCATAAAATATAAAACAAAATTAAATTTACTAGCCTACTGCAGCGATGTAAGATGAATTAGTTATCCTCAAACTTGCAGTTAAAAAATGTTTCCGTTATAAATAACAAATTATACCGTAAAAATTAATGCTCATTTGTAAATTTTTTGGTTTTTTTTATGTCACTGATGTTGGGATTCTGTAATAACTACTAGAAAAATTACTATATATATTGTATTCCACCTTATACAACTAGCTTAACTCTTACTTTTTGTTAAAAGGTAATTATTATGAATGATACAAACAAAAGAATGAAACATAACTTATAATATTATTAGAACTATTAATAACTAAAAGTATAAATTATTAAACTCTATAAGCTTCCCATTCAATTCAGGTACTTGAAACTAGTGGGTACCATAAACTGCGTTGTATTTATACAAGGTACCATAAACCTTGTTAAAAACTATTTTTTTGTTTTCAAATATGTGACTCATAGGAGGTACTAACGTTAAAATTAATGATATATATTTATTAAGATTATCATAAATAACTAATATATACCTTGTTCATCGGATATAGAGCTGGGCACAAATACCCCAATAGACAAATATATATGTATTTACACCTATATTATACATGTATCAATCCATTCATATATTTGTTTACATCTGCCACAAATGTTTTTTTTTTTAATTCAATATTAATTAATTACCTTCATATGAAAAAAATTGGGCTGAGGTTACTTGCACGGAGGCTTTATTAAATATATGCGACGGCTTACTGGAAGGCACCCCTACATCATCTACTTTTATGACTCAACAAACATAATAAAACATCAACTGGATTAGTCATGAAATATAAAACAAAATAAAATAACCTAAACTACTGCAGCGATGTAAGGTAAATGAGTTATGCTCAAACATGCAGTCCATTTATACTTCCATTATACATGTCAAATTATACCGTAGAAATAAATGCTTATATGTAAATTATTTGGATTTTTTAATGTCAGTGATATTGAGATTCTGTAAGAAGTACCAAAAAAATTACTATATATATTGTATTTCACCGTATACAACCAGCTTAACTCTTAAGTTTTGTTGAAAGGTAATTATTATGGATAATACGAACAAAAAAATTAAACATAACGAATAGTATTATTAAAACTACTAATAACTTAAAGTATAAATTATTAAACTCTATGAGCTTCCTATAAAATTCAGGTACTTAAAACAAGTGGGTACCATAAACTGCTTTGTAGTAATACAAGGTACAATAAACCTAGTTGAAAACTATTTTTTTGTCTTTAAATATATGACTAATAGGAGGCACTAACGTTAAAATTAATGGTATATATTAGATAAGCCTATCATAAATAACCAATATATACCTTGTTTATTTTATAGAGAGCTGGGAAACGCAATTCTCAATAGACAAATATATATACTTACACCTATATCATACATGTATTAATCCATTAACATATCTGTTTACAACTGCTTTAAATATTTTATTTTAAATTTAATATTAAACAATTACCTTTATTTAAAAAAAATTCGGCCGGTGTTTCTCGCACGGGGGCTTTATTGAATATATGCGACGGCTTACTAAAAGGCACTTCTACATCATCTACTTTTATGGCTAAACAAACATAAAACAACATTAACTTAATTAGTCATAAAATATAAAACAAAATGAAATCTACTAGCCTACTGCAGCGATGTAAGGTAAATAAGTTATCTTTAAACTTGCAGTCCAATAGTACTTCCATCATAATTGTCAAATAAAACCATTGAAATGAATGCTTATATGTAAATTGTTTGGTTTTTTTATGTCAGTAATATTAGGATTCTGTCAAAAGTACCAAAAAAATTACTATATATATATTGTATTTCATCGTATACAACCAGCTTAACTCTTAATTTTCGTAAAAAGGTAATTATAATGGATAATACAAACGAAATAATGAATTATAACTAATAGAATTATTAGAACTACCAATAACTTTAAGTGTAAATTATTTAACTCTATAAGCTTTCCATAAAATTTAGGTACTTAAAACTAGCGGGTACAATAAACTGCGTTGTAGTAATACAAGGTACCATAAACCTAGTTCAAAACTATTTTTTTGTTTTAAAATATATGACAAATAGGAGGCACTAACGTTAGGTTTGATGGTATGTGATTGATGAGCCTATCATAAATAACAGATATATGTGTTGTTTATCGAATGTAAAGCTCGTCACCACAAACCCCAATAGACAAATACATATATATTTTTACCTATATTATATATGTAACAATCCATACATATATGTGTATACAACTGCTACAAATATTTTGTTTTTAAATTCAATATTAAACAATTACCTTTATATAAAAAAAAATTCGGCCAGTGTCACTTGCATGGGGGCTCCATTGAAAATATGCGACGGCTCACTAAAAGGCACCTCTACATTATCTACTTCCATGGCTAAGCAAACATAAAAAAACATTAACTAAATCTGTCATAAAATATAGAACAAAATAAAATTTACTAGCCTACTGCAGCGATGTCAGGTAAATAAGTTATTCTTAAAATTGCAGTCTAATAATACTTTCATTATAAATGTCAAATTAAATCGTTAAAATGAATGCTCACATGTAAATTCTTTGGTTTTTATATGTCAGTGATATTGAGATTCTGTAAAAAACCCAAAAAAAATTATTATTTATTTATTGTATTTTACCGTATACAACCAGCTTAACTTTCAATTTTTGTTAAAAGGTTATTATTATGGAAAATTAGAACTAAAAAATAGAACATAACTAATAGTATTATTGAAACTATCAATAACTCAAAGTATGAATTATTAAACCCTTCGAGCTTCCCAAAAAATTCAGGTACTTAAAACTAGTAGGTACCATAAACTGCGTTGTAGTAATACAAGGTACCATAATTTGGTTGAAAAATATTTTTTTGTTTCTAAATATATGACTTCCAGAAGGCACTTACGTTAAAATTAATTGTATATATTTAATAAGCCTATCATAAATAACCAATATAGACCTTGTTTATTAAATATAGAGCTGGGCACCACAAACACTGATAGACAAATATATATATATATATATACATAGCAGACGCTCTAAGGATAAAATCATGCTGGCTGACCAGTACCTGATTAAATAAGCGTTACGAGCGTGACCAGGACCTGATCACAATGACTGATCAGGCCCTGATTTGAAATAAGGATGTCCTCATTTCATTTCTGCTCGGGCTGCTACGAGCGCTGCCGACTATAGAAACTTGGTTTTTTGTTCTTATCGTGCGGTTCGTAACTATAATATCCCATTTTTATATGCATTTACTGATAATACATTCGATTTATAAATAATTATGTTTTTGTTTTCTAAATAATACATCTAAAAAAAGGAAAAAAAAAAAAAAAGTAATAAAATTAAATATGAAAAAAAAAGAAATGAAATATGAAAAAAAATAATAATAAAATGAAATTAAATTTGAACAAATAAAATAAAATATTTAAAAAAAAAAAATTGAATATGAAAAAAAACTAGAAATGACAAAAACAAAAAAAGGAAATGAAAAATATCAGATTAAATAGAAAAATAAACAAAGAAATGAAATGAAGGGAATACAAAAGAATGAAAGTAAATAGAAAAATAAATAAAAAATGAAATAACGGAAATACAAAAGAATGAAAAAAAAAGTAATGAAATTAAATATGAAAAAAAAAGAAATGAAATATGAAAAAACAAAAATGAAAAAAAAGAAAATTAAATAAAATAAAATTAAACAAGAAATGGAAACAAAAAATTAAATAAATGAATAAACTATAAAGGAAATTAAAACAACAAACCAGGTGGGATACATGGGTCATGGGACTCACGGTAAGAACGAAGTTCTTTAAAAATGACATAAGTATAAAAACACAATTTCTCAGGTAACAAGGAGGTCGCCAGACTCGTGGAAGGAACAAAGCTCTATAAACGTTAGTACTGCATTCATGTAGTTTACTAAACAAAAACTTGAAAAACGAATTAAAAAAAAATAAATTAAAAAATAGTTCAGTACTCACGATGGTTTAACTTCGTGAGTACTGTATTTATGCACGACGTTTCCACGAAGTTCAACCATCGTGAGTACTGAAACATTTTTTTTATTTTTATTTTTTATTCGTTTTTCAAGTTTTTGTTTAGTGAACTACATGAATGCAGTACTAACGTTTATAGAGCTTTGTTCCTTCTAGGGGTCTGGCGACCTCCTTGTTACCTGAGAAATTGTGTTTTTATACTCATGTCATGTTTAAAGAACTTCGTTCTTACCGTGGGTCCCATGACCCATGTATCCCCCCTGGTTTGATGTTTTAATTCCCTTTATATTCACTTTACTTTGTAAAGAGAAACAGAAAAATCTTGACCCTTTCCGTTTTCCTGTCTTGGATACTTCGAGAGAAAATCTACATACTTGACTCTAACACGGGTAATGGAATTTTTTACTTCTCGAGGCATGCGTACTGATTTTCCCTCTAACGGCATGCTGTGAAGAATATGTTAACTAGAAATTCTATTTAAAAATCTGAATCACTTTTGCAACATTATAATGAATTAAAACTAGTCATAGTAACACATGCCGGGCACAGTATCATTACCTTTATCCTCGTCCCTAATATAACAACTATTATTATCACAATTATTATTATTGTTATTGTTTTTTAAAAATAATATAAATAATAATGATAAGTTATTATTACAATTATTAATATTGTTTCTGCTATTATTATTATTTTTATTATTACCACTACTACAACCTCGATTAATTAATCGAACAGTACTTAGCATTAGAAAATAATGATATTTTCTCTTAATGTTAATATTAAAGTACCATAAAATTCTGTAGAATTTGGATGTAAAAAAGAAAAGAAGAGCAGAAGTAAGTGAATCCCCTTCCATTCTCTTAACGCACATACGAGAGCAAGCCGGAAGTGAGAAGTGCCAATTTCTAAGTGGCTGAACTAGATAAGCTCTAGGAAACAACATTTTTGGATACGATAATTTTTCCTAGATTTTTTCCCGGTAAGATTTCCTGCGTTTTTATTATCCTATAAGATTTCGTGTAGGATGTATGGGGTGTAATTCGCAATCGCCGCCAGCAATTACATATGTAAGACGTGATAACGTTGCGTAGTTGGGGGCGCTACTGTCGATTTACTGGTGATGTGATCCGCAATCCCACCAGCAGTAAAGCAGACGACGTCAGTCTACTTGGTCTTTTTCGTGACATTTTTGCTGTGATCCCGCGCAATCCCGCCAGCAGTAAAGCTGTTATTTCTATTTTTGCTGTGATCCCGCGCAATTCCGCCAGCAGTAAAGCTGTTTTTTCTATTTTTGTTTTTGGCACTTGAAACTATTTTTTTTGGTCTGCGTGTTTATTTACGTCTAGCACAATATGCTTTGTTTACAATCAGAAAATGTCACGAAAAAGAGCAAGTAGACTGACGTCGTCTGCTTTACTGCTGGCGGGATTGCGGATCTCATCACCAGTAAGTCGACAGTAGCGCCCCCAACCACGCAACGTTGTCACGTCTTACATATGCATGTAACTGCTGGCGGCGATTGCGGATTACACCGATGGTAAGATATCGTGTAGGATATCTTGCACGATATCGCGCAGAAATTTTGTTACGGGGAGTTCTCGAGTTTAAAAAGGTTGCTAAAACGTGAATGCTACGTGTATAATACGTGTAAAATTTTCACGTTTTTTTGCAAAAAAAACGTGTTAGAGACGCGTTATAGTGGTCACAAATACGTGTGAGCAACGTGTCAGACATGTTTTAAAAAAATTTTTACTGAGATAAATCCTGCGATCCGTTACAGAACACGTGTTTTATACGTGTATTTCTGGCTTAATACATGAGTCTTCAACGTGTAAGACACGTTATGATCGAAATTTTTACGGCTACGAAAATCCCTTGCAGCGTATACCAAGCACGTGTTTTACACATGAAATGACTGCAGTTTCCACGTCAGATAGAAAATATTACTAAACCCAGTAGTAGACGTAAGTATCTAGTGGCAAAATAAAATAACCGAATTTTTCATTTAATTCTTATTACAGTGCATTTACGAAATACTAACTATCTCAATACCTCTTATGGTAACAATGAAGAGACGTAAGTACATACATTTATATGATTGTAATGTTGAGTACATACTACCAATGTTAAAATTACGTTTTATTCTCTAGTTTTTTATAACAATAAGAAACTACCTACAAAACAAAGTCTTTTTAAATTAGCTTACATGTTATTTTCTGATTGACGGTTTAAAGAGACGTCTTAGGACTCACAGCGTGTGTGCAGTATAAGAAATACTATGTAATTATTATCATACAATAATTTTAATAATTTGCATGTAATTTTGGCAAGATTCAAGGATTGAATCAAACTCGTTTCCTCACGTACTACATAAATTCCTAATATTAATGATGAGATAGGTGTAGTATAAAAATCTCCCAGTATCCGAATTTTTGTGCCCATGATGTAAATTTCGATTTCGTTATGTGTGACAGCGATATTCAGAACTTTCACAATGTATGTGCTGTTTATCATTACAAAGTTATTTTTATCACTGTTGCAAATGATTATGAATTGACTTATTTTAACACTTTGGAACTGAGTAATAGTTTTTGACGAATTTGTCAAGGGACCTTCATGGTGTAGTGTCATGATGTAAAAATACAAGGTTTTGAAAGCTGACAGAGCGGGCAATTATAAGGTTAATAGGCTACGCTCTTTTCCTGTATTCTCCTGGGTATATAGAACCGTGATAAGGTCACTCTAGCAAAATACTTGTGTCGGAGCGCCTCAAAGTGCCCCTGACATCGTATTTTATTGTTGGGTTTTAACTGAGTGAGCAATAACTATTTTGAGCAGCTACGCTCTAATATTTTTCATCATCTTTCGTATACAGAACTATACTCAGACCCCTCTGATAAGGTACGTGTATCAGAGCAGCCTCATAGCGCATTATTTTGTTGAGAAATGACTAAACGAGCAGATACTAAGCCTAGCAGCTACGCTGTATCTTGCTCCCACTCTTTTTGGTACATATTACCGTACTTAAACTATTTTGGCATAAAAGTACAACGGACCACCTGACAGTGCTCCCGATATTGCATTATTTCTTTAGGAGTTGACTTAGTGGTCAAATAACCGAGCATAATATTTCATTTATTATTATTTTTGTTTATCCTACTTCTTCTTTTTTTTCTTAGTCAGGAAACTAAGCCGAGAGGATTAAACAACGTTAAAATGTGGGAACTATTTCAAATATAATTAATTTCCTCGGATTTTTGATTAGTTGAATCTCAACATGAAACCAGGAGTAAAAATATTTAATTACGGAATATAAATTTTACTCTCACATGATAGTTAGACATAAAGACTTTTACACTTTCCTTTTTGTCTTATTATCAAAAACCTTGTTGAATACAAAGCAAGTCTTGGAGTTAATCTAGGTATTACTGACACTACCGCAGTTACTGCCATTTAAAGGAAAATAACGGTTATTAATTATTGATAATTTAATATTACGTTAAAAAAATATTGCAGTGATCTACATGCATTCCAGATAAAATTATCGTAGTTACACATACAAAATAGTATCTCAAATTGATTATTATAATTATTGAATGGATGCAAACTTATCTACTTTAAAAAAACTGTTATCCACCATATAAAATCAATAGATTTTCAATCACTTTCAATAAATACAGTACCCGTCAATCGTTTTAAAAATTTGAAGGCATAGAAAATTGTTGTCAAGTTGATTTTTGTAGTGTTTTTTCTCCTGCATATGCGTAGTATAAGCGTTTGAGGTAAATCTCCCTATTTGCGAAAAGTGTTCCTGTTCATGGAACGTGAAAATTGATGATTTTGGTATGCAACATGTTTGATAAAGAAATTAAATAGTTGTATATTTTATGTATCTTTATTAGTTCACAAAAAAAGTTTTATTATGCATACAATAAACGATCAATTATATAGATAATTCCATAAATTAGGACAAAGTCGAACTCAACCTATCTTTGAAACTGAACATATTATAGAATAAAAGTTAACGAGTAATTTGTACAATTAAAATAAACAAATAAATGTTGTAAATTATTTTTGTTAAGTACTCTTATGTTACATAAGTAAAAAATTTCAATTGTCTTATAAAGTTATAATTAATTTATGTTTTCGAAAAAGTTTTATAAACAAGAACATGATTATGAAACAAGAGTTGCTGCAAGAAAAAAACTAACTAATTCAAATTATGGTATTATCACAATTGATAACTTTATAGATGAAGCTATGAGAGCTAATATAATAATACAACTTAGTTTGAATAATTCCAAAACATTGTTTCCACTTTGACGTCCAAAATCTAAAACTAAAGAAAAAAATTCATGCGCTTACTAAAAATACAGAGATGCAAACAGTTACAATTTTAAGTTTAACTGAAAAACAATCTTATTTTTCAAATAAAATTTCGCAAAACATAACTTAAGACTCAAGATCATCTTCAGACTGGATTTCTGAATATTTATATTCGACTGATAATAATATCTTTAATTCAAGTAGCAAAAAATACGATAAAAAAATGCTTTTATCTGTTGTATCTGGTCCTTAGTGGCGAAAAGCAGTTGAGAAAAAATAGACAGAAAAAATACATAAGGAAAAGATTATTTTGTTGAAAAAAAAATTCAAATCGAAAATCAGGAAAACAAGAAAAAAGAGCAACAGAGAAAGAAAAAAAGGACAGGGAGAAAGAATATTTGGAGAAGAAAAAAAGGATTAAAAAAGAAAAAAGTGAATAAGCAAAGCAACAACAACTAGTCGTGGAATACGACAAAAAATATATGATAACAGAAATTAATGTATAAAATTCCAAAGAAAAATATTATTCGACTGAAACAACAGGTTATTTGTGAAGGCAATGACACTATTTTACTGATTTTCAATTACTTATTTATTTGTGTAAAACTTGAAAGTTACAGAAAAATACAATCGTGCTTAAGAGTTTAAGATATTTACAAGATATACAATAATTTTTTCGTAATGTTATTAATAAAGTAATATTATTAAATAATTCCCTCTAATACTACAGTTATTAAGATAATATTTAGCAATAACACACAAGTCAAAATAAAGTGTTAACGATCTAAATGGTAATAGCTTATTAAAAAAAATATTGTAATTACAGAGTGTCAGGATAAAATGTTTTTGATTTTTTTCTATCGTTAAGTACACTCTATGTTTCATAAACATCACATTTCACACTCTTAAAAAACCGAGATGACAGTAACTCATAGACAGTAATTAAAAATTGGCAGTAATTGGGTGTCAGTAACTGAAGCCATGACAATAATTAGGTGTCAGTAATACAAACACATTGGCAGTATAGTACCATTAGTGTTTGGCTACTTAAATGAGAGTTTGACTTTTTATTATACTTTACAATTTTAATATTTCAAACCTTTATTATATGGTAACCAAGTCCAAAAATTTTTATTACAAAATAAGTAAATATATATTTATACATGTGTACGTTGTAACTTTTTACGTATGTCTTAAGCAACAAGGCTCAGTAATATCTACTTTTTCAACCCTGTTCTTAGTCCATTGTAATGCCTCATCGTGGTGATTTATCTAATAAAATACGACATTTTCTTGAATCTGCTGATATGTTAAAGAAAATAACGTATGTATTTCGAAAGCCAAATTAGCGACCCATTTATAATAAACTAATTACGCAAAGTTGGAGCTGTGGCGACTATTTTTCAAGTCTTTAACATTTCTATAACTATAAGCAAACTACGTATTTTAATGTTATATTTTAAGATATATCCTTGCAAGTGACTAATTATTTGACGAGTTACTATCTACGTGAATAGCAAGCGGTTGTTCAGCTTGTCAAAGATAATTGTTAATTATACAAAATATCAAGAAACTGAAGAGTATGGGGTAGTATAAGTCCCTACTTATTAAAACTGTTCAGTAGAAATTAAAATTTAAAATTAGGATTCACCAGTTCTTATTTTTACTTACCTTTTTCACCTTAACCAAAATGGCTGAAAGTTTTACTTCTGGAGACACGTTATGCTTGAAACTAATTTACAACTAAACTAAAAGGTAGACTGCTTGATAAGGAGCAAATAGCCCTATTTTATCAGTTATTTAATTCAATTAAGGACTTCGGAAATTTTATTGGAATAACATACGCTTTCACGGACACAGTAAATCGATTCAAAAATTAATATTAGCAGACTCTTTACAATGCACGGAGCTAGACTAAAACAAAAGGAAAATTATAAAAGCTGTAAGCTGTTAGTAGACGCACTAAAATGTGTGGTATGCGCATGCTATCAATATTTAATAATGTTTGCGCGAGTCGACTTTGATAAATACTTAATGAGTTTGTTATTTTAAAAATAGATATGGTGCACTGATAGTCGACGTTACACAAATAACTGGAAATATTTTCAGAAAAACCTTGAAAAAGCGAAAGTTTGACTGGGAACAGCTGCACTGAGATATAATGTTAGAATAACGTAGAGCAAGTACCCATCGATTGAAATCAAACGAAAATAATTGTTACGGAAGAAAAGAAATTAAGATTGTAAGACGAAAGTACGTTTAAAATAATTTTTAAATTTGTTTTTTCCCCAAAAATGTTTTATGCCTGGCTTTAAAAGAATGAGCTTTTAAAGGGCTTTTGAGCCTAACGGGTTGATAGACCTTTATGTTTGTCATTTAGGCTCGAATACGTGCACGAAGATCTTTTTAGACTTCGGGGTTGTTCTGGCAAGTATTTTAGAGTGATAAGTTGTATTTTTATTAAATTTGCAATAGTGCATGTTCGAAATGTACTTTCGCTCGTATTTTGGTTTTATTAAAAAAAAATGCGACCACGATATAAAACATTATAGTAGTTGGCATGGTTACTAAAAGGGACAATGGAAGGTTAAGAAAACAAAGACGAGATTGAGATTAATGGTTGTATTCCATTTTAAAGGTTACAAAGTAGTTATCGCTAAGATTGATGTCTACGCACCTTATTGCTCAATAGTCGATTCGCAACTGCCTCTACGCTGTCGCACCCCCTGCGCTTACAGTTCCAGTTTCCCCTTCTACTTTCTAAGTTCTCGTTGCGTACAATAGATGTCTCCATGCATGTCGCGACTCTTCCGGAGCATTCCGCTTATTTCACTCTACATACTAATTGGAGATCCGTTCGTCACGAGGGAGATTTCAATTGACACTATAGCCGACATTCATGGCATTTAGATAATAACAATAAATTTCTCTTTGAAGTCTCTCTCGTACCAAACGTGGTCTCGCGTACAGGACATGTTCGGTTCCATACATAATAACTCGATGTAGGCAGAAACGCTACACACCCGCGCTCGTGCGCCAACAAGGAGCAGTCTCGCAGCCTGACGGCTCGGGACCTCCAACATAGGCCCGGGCTCTCTGGCGACCTTCATTACAGGAGCGGGCTCCACGAGGTCTATGACAACATTGGCTTGACGACCACAAAAGCGACTCTTGTGTCAGAGTGAGTCCTGCTCCCCCGCGCGACGGCGTGTTCAGCGTTTCTCCCTTCACAATACTAGCCCTCGAGTCTTCTCCTACGCTCAAGGCTCAACTTCGCGTCGTACGTATATGGTAACTCGGGTGCCGCTTCCGCTATGCGCGTCCGTCGCCAACAGTTACCAAGTTTTGTTTTTGTAAAAAATAATAAGGTCCCTTGTAAATTCGATTTACGACTGTTGATCGAAAAGGTTCACTTTAATTTAATTTCAAGTTTTTGTTCCTAAAATAAATAAAGTTAGTTTATCCATATTTCATTTGTCTTTCCGAATCTTTTTTATGTCCTGGCTTTTACAATTTGGTGCCGAAACCCGGGACTTTTCTTCGGGAAATCGAAAATTCAAAAAAAAAGGTTAGAAGCAGTTCCTACTGATTAGCTTCCGCAAAGCATGGCTCCTCCGAAGGTTTACAAAGGAGCAAAGAAAAGGGTTGGAGTCATGAGTAACGAGGCCGAGTCAAGCGATCCAAAGAGGCAAAGAATTGATGTATTCGCGTCATCAACGCCGAAAGAGAAGTCAAACAGTAGGCGACGCGCATTATCGGTCCTTCTGTCCTCGGAGTGCGCAAATCATCGAGTCAATGGAGCTTCCCATCGGAAATTCGATAACGTTTTTCGAACGAAAGGTAGGAACGATCAACGTGAAGCTCAAAGGCATGTGCACGGCATATTCGAAGAAGAGTTATTATCGAATTGGCGGAATGGTAATTTTCGTAATAACCTGCAGGGAGGTGAAAGGCAGTTTTTCCTGCAAGGCGGAAATATATTAAGGGGTGTGACTGGGTGCGTGCAAAGTAATGAAAGTGATCGTGTCAGTGCATTTTCTTGACTAGCTAGCGTATTAGAAGCAACTTTGTTAGTGGCGCGGAACACTTCTAATCGAGGAAATGATACGAATCTGTCAAACAGATTAGCTTCGGTGAAAGATTTGCCAACATTTTCAGGTGATGCTTTAGAATGGTTGCATTTTAAGCAAATTTACGACGTATCAACAGATCTAGGGGGTTACACCAATCGGGAAAATGTTGCGCGGCTTTTTGGTGCTTTGAGAGGAAAAGCTCGCGAAACGGTCGGACCTTTGCTAGTGAGTGGATGTAATGCAGCAGCGGTAATTAAAACGTTTGAATTACATTACGGTAATAAACAAGTTCCTTCTAGAAGCCTCGTAAAAGAACTGAATGATCTTCCAAGTTTAGCCTTTAATCAAATTAGAATCACCGAGTTTGCTTCTAAGGTTAGGAATGCTATCTCTGCTTTTCGCTCCTTGAATTAAGTGTGTTATTTGCATAGTATTGAACTAGTGCAGAATATCGGTCGAAAAATGCCATCAGCTTTAAAGATTTTGTTTAATAAATACGCTTTTGAATGCAAAGAGGAAAAAACAGAGCTAGAAAAACTGGCGGATTTTTTATATCGGGAAGTGGAAGATGCGATGGCGGGCGGGCTGCTTGATTTGGATTGTAAATCGAAAATTTCGGAAGTGGAGCCAGGAAAAAAGCAATTTAAGCCTTTAAAGTCACAAAAAGCTTTCGTAAACTCGTGTAGCGATGATGTAGGATCGGATTTTTGTGGTGCTGTGTTAAAAAATAAATGTGCCGTATGTCTTCGTGGAAATCATAGGCCAGCTGACTGTGTGTCTTTTACGCGTGAAACATTATCGCGTCGTTGGTTTTTGGCAAAAAAGTTGCGTTTATGCTACAGATGTTTGAATACGGGACATGCACAATCAGAGTGTAAAGCGAATAATTGCTCGGAATGTCAGAAACCTCATTATAGCTTGCTACACAGTTTCTCTGAAAAAAGAAATTTTCATAAGAATTTAAAAGGAAAAGCACAAGCTTCGCAAATAAAACCTGAAAATTTAAAAAATAAAGCCTTAAAATCACCAATCGTAGATTCAGAGCAGCACGATGAGGTTTTGTGACTGGAAGGGGTGTATACTTTATTAAAGATTGCGCCAATCAAAGTGCTAGGTCCACGCGGTTATATTCAAACTTACGCTTTATTGGACGACGGAGCTACGCTTACTCTCATAAATGCAGAGCTTGCAAGTGAATTAAATTTACAAGGCACTGATATTGATATACATATACAGGGGGTTCTAAACACGGCTTCTGCTAACATACATTGTAAAAAGGTAAATTTTCATATCGACGCTAATGATAATAAATTCAAGATTAAAAATGCAATCTCCGCATCTGGCTTATCACTCCCTTGTCAGTCAATTTCAAAAGAAATTGTCCGATGTATGGCAAAAACGCAAAGTGTTTTTATTCAACCATACAAAAACGCGCAAGCTAAGATTTTGATTGGGCAGGATAATTGGCAGCTATTAGTAAACAAAGAATTTCGTGCAATTTTTGAGCGTAATTGTGCTATTTCTTTGACACCTTTGGGGTGGGTCGTGCATGGATATGCTAGTGTTGGAAAAAACGAAGAGAAAGTTATCAAAGAAGAAAATTTTTCGAACATTTGTGCATGTTTTGAAATTTGTAAATGCAAAAGGAAAAAATTCGATGAATTAATTAAACAATATTTTAAGATCGAAAGTATGGGTGTGAGTGAGATAAAAAAGATAAGTGCGAACAATAAAAGAGCTTATCAAATATTACAAAAAACAAGTAGATGTTTGGGATCTATCTGGGAAACTGGTTTATTGTGGAAAACTGATCTGCCCCTAAACTCTGATAGTCGGGTTACAGCTTTAAAGCGTTTATACTCACTTGAAAAAAAGATGGATAAAAATAAAAATTTCTCCGATTTATACTGTAAAGAAATGCAAAGATTTCTCGATGCTGGATATGCGCGAAAAATCGACGAAGATTTACCGCGATCGCGAATTTGATATTGACCACACTTCGGGGTAACAAATATAAACAAGCCGGGAAGGGTGAGACTTGTTTTTCACGCGGCTGCCAAATCAGCAGGAGTAAGCTTAAATGATCAACTTCTCACGGGGCCAGACTTGCTTCAAAATTTATTTGGAGTTTTGATTCGATTCAGACAGTACGAAGTTGCGTTTTTGGCTGATATTAAAGATATGAATGTGCGCGTGAAAATAAGGGAGGGAGATCGTGGTGCTTTACGATTTCTTTGGAGGGGGGTCGATAGTAAGTCATATCCTGTAGTTTACGAAATTTCAAGTTTAATTTTTGGGGCTAACTCTTCTCAATGTATTGCTCTTTACGTGAAAGATACTCATGCGGCTTGCTTTTCAGGGGAAATGCCAGAGGCCTCTATAAGTGTGGTCAGAAATTCGTATGTAGATGATTACTTATCAAGTCAGCGAACGGTAGAGTTAGCACGAAATTTAATTCAAAATGTGATCAAAATAAACTCACGTGCGAATTTTGAAATGCACAGCTGGACAAGTAATCATGCACATGCCATCAAAGAAGTCTAAAATTTCACAACCTAAAAATAATAAAAAACAATTGTGTGATCGAGGAGGAGAACGCGTTTTGGGTCTTGTATGGGATAATAAAGCTGATACGCTCGGTTTCAATGTAGGTTTGCATCGTATCGCTGTCGATTTATTGTCAGGGGAGAGAAAGCCAACTAAACGCGAATTTTTAAAAGTCATAATGGCGGTATATGATCCGCTTGATCTGATTTGCCCTTTCTTGTTGAAGTCCAAAATAATAATGCAAAACGTATGGCGTAGTGGGGTTGGTTGGGATGATATAATTCGTGATGAGGAGTATAAGGATTGGTTTATATGGTTGCAAAGTTTGCAAGAGTTGAGTAATTGTCGTGTTCCTCGTTGCCTAACACCAAAAGGTAAAGCTTTTAAAAACCCTCAACTACATGTTTTTTGCGACGCAAGCTTGCAGGCTTATGCAGCATGCGTTTATATTCGTTTTGAGATGGAAGGAGAATTGTTTCATACAGCTTTGATAATGGCCAAATCAAGGGTGGCTCTAGTCAAACCGAAGTCGGTTCCGCGACTTGAATTACAGGCAAGCTTAACTGCGGCGCGATTATTAAATGCGGTAGAAAAAGAGTTAGATATAAAGTGTACAAAACGTGTTATTTGGTCAGATTCTCAAACTGTTTTACATTGGATAAAAGGTGAGCCACGATCGCATCAAATTTTTGTTGCTCATCGTTTAGGAGAAATAGAAGAACTTACTTCAATTAACGAATGGCGATGGGTCCCGACGAATTTGAACCCGGCAGATTGTGCAACGCGAAGTAATTACGATAAAGAAAATGAAAAAAAATTTGTGGTTTAATGGTCCTGAATTTTTAAAATCGGCAGAAATACATTGGCCACAGCAAAAAACTTTAGTAACCAAAGAAAAAAGCCCTTTAGACGAAGTTAAGGTACATAAATATTTTGCAACTAATTTTGTCATTAAAAAAGAAAGCTTACCAAAATTAATAAGATTTTTTGGGTGGCGAGGGTTTTTACATTTAGCTGTGCAGATGAAAAGATTTTTTGTTCGCTGGTATTTGAAAACTAAAACTAAAACAAGGGGATCAAATTTTAATCAAAAAGGGTTAGATTTGAATGTGAAAGAGAAGCAAATGAGCAAGATTGAGGTAGATGATTCAAAACTGGCAGAAAACTTTGCGTTACGAATCATGCAAAAGGAAAGTTTTGATCATGAAATAAAGTGTATCAAGAAAAACAAAGAAGTGAACAAAAACAGTAGGATAGCCAATATCGTGCCTTATTTGGACGAAATGAATTTACTTAGAGCAAGAGGGCGAATATCGAATTTTAAAGGGGCTATTTTCAATCACAATCCAATCGTTCTTGATGGAAGGCACACAGTAGTGAGGCTTTTAATTTTTCACCGGCGATATCGGCATGCGAGCAATGAAACAGTGTTAAATGAGATTTGACAAGAATTTTATATCATCGGTTTAAGGAATGCTTTAAAAAGTTTAATCAAGAACTGTACAATTTGTAAATTGAGACGCGCTAAATTACAAAATCCGATAATGGCTCCGCTTCCTGAAGGACGATTAGCTTTTAAGCAAAGGCCATTCACGCATTGTGGAATAGATTATTTTGGGCCGATTTTTGTAAAAGTTAAGCGCAGTAGGGTAAAGCATTGGGGTATGCTTTTTACTTGCTTAACCACAAGAGCTATACATTTAGAAATTGCACATAGTTTAACGGCTAGTTTGGCTATAATGGCTCTACAGCGATTGTCTAGTAGACGTGGCTCTCCCAAAGTAATGTACAGCGATAATGGAGCAAATTTTAAGAGTGCGTGTGCCGAATGGAAAGACGAATGTACAAAGCTAAATAAACGAAGTTTACACAATTACGCGTTACAAAATGGTATGCGATGGATATTTAATCCACCCGACGCGCCACATATGGGCGGAGCGTGGGAAAGGTTGATAAGGTCGGTTAAAATCGCTATGAATGATACGCTTACGAGAGAAATAATGTGCAATGAGGTTATGTATTCAGTGTTAGTTGAAATCGAACACTCAATTAATTCACGACCGTTGACGCATGTTTTCGTAGATCCACGCGATGAGGAGGCATTGACGCAAAATCATTTTTTGATCGGGGCTTCGTCGGGTGAATTAAAAATCAACAATTGTGAAATAAGAAAAACAGGATTAAGAAATAAATGGCTTTTAGCGCAAGAGTTAGAAAATGTTTTTTGGAAACGTTGGTTACTCGAGTACTTGCCGACGCTTATTTCCGTAAGAAATGGCTTAAAAATGTAGAAAACATTTGTGTAAATAATTACGTTTTAATCGTTGATATGCAGGCTCCACGAAATAAATGGAGAAGCGGGCAAGTAATAAAGGTATTTCCTAGAGAAGATGGAGTTGTAAGAGCGGCGAATGTAAGAACAAAGAGTGGCGAATTATTCCGACCGGCGCATGAACTAATAAAGATTGTTAGCGAAAGTAAGGTACAAATTAAATGAATTTGTACGAGGAGGAGAATTGTTACGGAAGAAAAGAAATTAAGATTGTGAGGCGAAAGTACGTTTAAAATAATTTTTAAATTTGTTTTTTCCCCAAAAATGTTTTATGCCTGCCTTTGAAAGATTGAGTTTTCAAAGGGCTTTTGAGCCTTACGGGTCAATAGACCTTTATGTTTGTCATGTAGGCTCGAATACGTGCACGAAGATCTTTTGAAACTTTGGGGTCGTTTGGCAAGTATTTTAGGGTGATAAGTTGTATTTTTATTAAAATTGCAATAGTGCATGTTCGAAATGTACTTTCGCTCGTATTTTCGTTTTATTAAAAAAAAATGCAACCACGATATAAAACATTATAGTAGTTGGCATGGTTACCAAGTTTTGTTTTTGTAAAAAATAATAAGGTCCCTTGTAAGTTCGATTTACGACTGTTGATCGAAAAGGTACACTTTAATTTAATTTCAAGTTTTTGTTCCTAAAATAAATAAAGTTAGTTTATCCATATTTCATTTGTCTTTCCGAATCTTTTTTATGTCCTGGCTTTTACAATTTGGTGCCGAAACCCGGGACTTTTCTTCGGGAAATCTAAAATTCAAAAAAAAAGGTTAGAAGCAGTTCCTACTGATTAGCTTCCGCAAAGCATGGCTCCTCCAAAGGTTTACAAGGAAGCAAAGAAAAGGGTTGGAGTCATGAGTAACGAGGCCGAGTCAAGCGATCCAAAGAGGCAAAGAATTGATGTATTCGCGTCATCAACACCGAGAGAGAAGTCAAACAGTAGGTGACGCGCATCATCGGTCCCTCCATCCTCGGAATGCGCAAATGATCGAGTCAATGGAGCTTCTCATCGGGAATTCGATAAAGTTTTTCGAACGAAAGGTAGGAACGATCAACGTGAAGCCCAAAGGCATGTGCACGGCATATTCGAAGAAGAGTTATTATCGAATTGGTGGAATGGTAATTTTCATAATAACCTGCAGGAAGGTGAAAGGCAGTTTTTCCTGCAAGGCGAAAATATATTAAGGGGTGTGACTGGGTGCATATAAAGTCACTAGCAGCCCCCCGTCTCGGCTTCGCCCGAGACTCGCTGAATGAAACACATGTGTGTTGACAAATAATATAGGACGTTTTCAGTTAAAAAACTTCACATCTATTTTTAACACTTTTTGGAACAAATAACTTCTTATTGAAAATATAGAAAAAAGGAAAAAAATGATGATAAAAAGTATCGTGCATTCTTTACGTCATAAAATAGGTATTGGCTCTGAAAAGGGCCGTTGATTTTTACATGTTAACATTATGATATAACAAAAAGTTATTTGTTAAAGCTGTAAAGATACAAATATATAATTTTAAATTATTTTTTCATTCTCAAAATTTCAGTATACGTGACATTTTTAGTTTTATTTCCAGAAGGAATTAAAACAATCTGATGATGTGGATCACCAGTTCTTGAAAGCCCGACATACAATTGTCCATGTGAAAAGCAGTTTGAACGTAAATCTACCCCCACAAAATTATAAGTTTGTCCTTGCGACTTGTTAATTGTCATCGCAAAAGAAACTTTGACAGGAAACTGTAATCGCTTGAACTGAAAAGGTAAATCAGTTGGTATCATCCGAATTCTTGGAATAAAAGCTATTTGTCCTGATGCTGGACCTGTCAAAATAGTAGCTTCTATAACATTATTTCGCAGAGTTTTAATTTGCAGTCTGGTTCCATTACACAGGTTCGGGGGTTGAAGATTACGTAGTAGCATAATCGGAGCTCCAACTTTCAAACTCAACTTATGGGGTGGAAATCCTGATGGAGTTAGGGAGTTTAAAAACTCCTGAGGATAATTAACAACATCTTCAGATGCGATGACTGAATCAATAGAGAGGTACTCTCGAGAATCAGCTACAAACTTTTGAAGAATAATGTTGTTAATTTCCTCTGCTGTAGAATTTCTCGGTGAAATTATCGCTCTCTCACATAACCATTGATATGATTTGTTTGATAAATTTTCAATGTCTGGGTAAACTTTAGAAATAAGATCATCGATAGTTGTAACCAGTTTTCCAATGGATTGATCTAGGGTGATAAAACCGTTTTCAGTTTCCATCGTGCCATCGCCAATTTTTAATAGCTGTGTTGGAAATTCCGTGTTTCTTCCGCAGATATGTGCTCTCATATTAGTACGTAAATGAAGAGACTCTACATAATGCCAGAGAAATGATGATTTTAAACAGGCATGAATAATATCAGCTCTAGTTCCTCTCGGAATTACTGGTAACGTCTGCCTAAAATCACCAGCAAAAACAAATGTAATGCCACCCATTAAATTCTGGTTTGATCTTAAATCTTGCAATGTTCTATTAATTGCTTCAATGTGAGCTCTGTGACTCATTGTGCACTTATCCCATACAATAAATGTTGTATCTTGAAGAATTTTTGCAAGTGGGCCATTTTTGCGAATCGGGCACGTGTAATCTTCTCCGGAAAAAACACATAATGGAAGTTTAAAAGTGGAGTGAGCTGTTCTACCTCCACTCAAGAGAGTGGCAGCAATGCCAGAAGATGCAACAGCAAGGGACAGTTTTCCAGCCGATCTTGCTTGGGCCAACATAAGATTAATTAGGAATGTTTTTCCAGTGCCTCCAGGAGCATCCAGGAAAAAGACTTTTCCACTACTATTTAAGACACTATCAATTATACGATCAAAAGCTTCTCGTTGGTCTGGAACCAACTTAGGAAGATTTTGCTCAACGTAGTTATATAAATAGTTATGATCATAACCATGTCTGATGGAATGTTCAAAAGGATCATTAGTACAGAGTTCATCTCGAACCGGTGAATTTAGCCCAAATGCAGTCAAATTTTTTTCTGAAAGAGAAATGATCTTGTCTTCTACTTCAATTAAACCTCTGTTGAACACTTCTTCAGAAAATTCAACTTCAAAATCGTTGAGTTGAATTTGTCGAGAGTGAAGAATATCTTCGCATAATTGTTGTTTAAACATATCCCACAAAATTTGAGGTTGCGATGGCTCACAAAAAACTAAAATAATAGCAAATAAGTCACGTAATTTAGATGGATTATCAGACAAAGCAGCATCTGCGAGTGTGTTTTTCCATTGATCATCATTTTCCAATAAACCAAGTGCGTAACAGGCAGCTTTGAAAGTTGCGTAAGTAACACCATCAACGGTTTTTAAGTACTCAAATGAAGTTGGGCCTCGAACATATTGAAGTAACATTCGAAGATGGAAGCATTCCGACTGGGTGGGATGAATCGTATAAACTCTACCTATAGCTGAATCTTTTTTTACTCCTGGCCAGCCTGGAACATCTTTACCCCGTTTTCTTTTCACAAACTTATTACTGTTCCATCGATAATAGGCGGCAACTTCGGAATACAAAAGAGTTTTAGCAAAATCATCTATTACGCAAAGTTCAAAAAACGCCATCAACGTTGTTTTTCTCGGATTTTTGAGAATCTGTTGAATGTTTTGCTGATTTACGTAAACTCTTTGATAATTTTCAAGGTGAACATCTAAATGTAAGACTGGAGGATACCGTGCGTGAATCTCAAAGTCGAAAAAACGCCAAAATCCCTCAGAGGAACAAATATAGCGTCCATTGGCATAGTTTGCAATTTCGTCAATGTTTCCAACTGAAAAAGTGGCACGGTCCGATCCTTTGTTGATATATTTGCAAATATATTTAATTGCTTGCACTAAATGACAAAATTCAACGTTAATGTGTGCATTGAAACATCGTGATAAGACGGATGAGTACGGTACAACCCAACGGTTATCAATCTGTACTTCTTTGCCACGAATTGTAAGTACAGAACTATGACCTCCATCTGCAGGGGCTCTTCTACGATAGGTTGGGTAGCCATCATCTGCAGTTAGGGTTTCTTTAACAAAATTTCGAGGAAACTTTTTTGTACACTTTCCATTATCCATACATGGTGAAGCCATGTTGAATTCACCGCAAGGTCCATGAATCATACTTTTCGAAATTATACTGAATAGCAAGGGATCTTGTTGAGGATCTGGTAATTCAGCTGAAATGATCTTATCTATTTCATCCGGCTGAATTTTTGTTTTAAGCCATAAAAGTATGTGCACATGAGGTAGCCCTCGTTTTTGCCATTCGACACTATAGATCCAAGCATCAACTTCGCCGTATATTGCTTTCTTAGTGAGGACATCTATAAGTTTCCTTAATTTCAAGTGAAAAACCCTTGAAACAATGTCATGCCTGTCTGAAGGTTTTTGATTTTTGTGTAATTCATTTTTTATTTCCGACCACTCAGGGTTACACGTGAAAGTGATAAATAAACATGTACGCCCAAACCCACGTACGTAAGCCATTGCATCTTGAGTTTTTACATGCATATATCGCGGTGAGCCAGTGAATGAGGATGGTAATATTACAGGCTGTCCGATACTGGAGGGTTCAATGTTACGATCATTATTTATTGCATCTCGTAGATGAATGTAACTTTCAGCACGCAGTTGTTTTTGATGTGTTCGCAAGTAAAGTAAACGTTCTGTGATCATTTTTGCCAGCATATCAACAACAAATTGATTGAGTAAGTTCTTATAATAAAGTAGGTAATTTATATGATCATTTTTTAACATAAACCTATAAGAGTAGAACTGCATGCAAGAAACAGTTTTGTTTGGAACACCGTAAAGTGGTACATCAATAGAATATCCATTTTCTCCAAAAACAAACATAAGAGGATATTGCAAGGAGTCATAGAATCGGTGGAGCTCAGAAACTCGCTCCAACCGCCCATGTCGACCATGTAAAATAATGTCTCTAGGGCCTTTTTCCTCGTTAACTATTAATGCAGCAACTTCATTCACTCTAGGCGCATTGTATCGTCCTCGATGCTCCCCAACAGGAGTTCGATCAGCATGAATAATCAATTTTAAGTTTTCAAGTTCATCTACTGTTCGAGAGTCATAATTGGATTTAAAAGTTCTTATAAGAGGATTGCAATCATGCATCACCTTTTGTAATGATTCAATCAAAGTTTTTTTTAGGGCATTGTCTGACCGAATAGAAATTTGTTCAGCTTCAGACATAAAATAGATTTGTAAGCACTGCGGACTCTTGTTCTGTTCAGGAAGTAAGCTACCTATTAAGTGGTATACTTGACCTTGGATTTTGAAAGTTGGCATAAAGTTTCCTTCTCTAATTTCTTTCCCTCCAAATGACGTCATTTGGAATTGCGTATTGTAACGTCTGACGTTATCAAGAAAATGTTTTGATAGGGGGTGTTCGTCCATTAACAGACATCTTACCAATTCAGGAGGATTTTCTAGTGGATCAAGGGAAACTTTACCACCAGAACAACAGAGCCCTGGAGCTTCATCTCTCCATTTTTTAGCGGCACAATGAGTGCAAATAGAAACCATTCCGCCAATTTGAATTGATGGAAGATTTAAGTAATCAATATCAGGATTGTAACAGAAAGCGGATCTGTCACTTAAGTGGTTGTTCAATCGTCGATTTTGCCGTTGCTGTTCTACTCTCCATGAATGTTCTGCATCAGTTTCTCGACTTCTAAAGTTGTAAACATTTAAAGCATTAGAAGTTCTCCTCCCGATTCGCCCTCTTGCGATTCGAGGCATTGTTAACAATTTTTGCGCGCCCTAAAAAGGCTGTTTTTGTTATTCTTTGTCAATTACAATATATACTTTGGCAGGTGTTCAACGTTTCATGGCCCTGAAAAGGGCCAATGAGATTGACCAAGTTAGCTGAACGCTAATCTTGGAGTAAAAGTAATTTCTGGCCTATGTAATTCGAGTGCAGAAAGTCGTCGGTGACCGGGGTTCCCAGACTCACGACAAACAGCTCTGCTCTCGATATCTGCCAGTAAATGACTGACTTAGTTTTGAAATAAGCTGTCTTTAAATAGATTCCTGTTGGACGAATCGTTGTAATTCGTTTAAAGACATTTGTCCAAAAGTACAAATAAGATTATTTTTGGCAAAGTGGTTCAACGTTTAATGGCCCTGAAAGTGGGCCAATGAGATTGACCAAGTTAGCTTAATGCTAATCTTGGAGGAAAAGTAATTTCTGGCCTATGTAATTCGAGTGCAGAAAGTCGTCGGTGGCCGGGGTTCCCAGACTCACGACAAATAGCTCTGCTCTCGATGTCTGCCAGTAAATGACTGACTTAGTTTTGGAATAAGCTGTCTTTAAATAGATTCCTGTTGGACGAATCGTTGCAATTCGTTTAAAGACATTTGTCCAAAAGTACAAATAAGATTATTTTTGGCAAAGTGGTTCAACGTTTAATGGCCCTGAAAAGGGCCAATGAGATTGACCAAGTTAGCTTAATGCTAATTTTGGAGGAAAAGTAATTTCTGGCCTATGTAATTCGAGTGCAGAAAGTCGTCGGTGGCCGGGGTTCCCAGACTCACGACAAACAGCTCTGCTCTCGATGTCTGCCAGTAAATGACTGACTTAGTTTTGGAATAAGCTGTCTTTAAATAGATCCCTGTTGGACGAATCGTTGCAATTCGTTTAAAGACATTTGTCCAAAAGTACAAATAAGATTATTTTTGGCAAAGTGGTTCAACGTTTAATGGCCCTGAAAAGGGCCAATGTGATTGACCAAGTTAGCTTAATGCTAATCTTGGAGGAAAAGTAATTTCTGGCCTATGTAATTTGAGTGCAGAAAGTCGTCGGTGGCCGAGGTTCCCAGACTCACGACAAATAGCTCTGCTCTCGTTGTCTCCCCGCAAAGGGCAGATCTATTTTTGGAAAAGCAGTTCAACGTTTAATGGCTCTTAAAAAGACCGATGAGATTGAAAGTTACTTTACGGTAAAATTGATTGATGGCCCTGAAAAGGGCCGATTTTTATCTTCATTTTTTTTTTTTACTAACGATGGAGAGCTGGTGAGGGTCAATTAATTGACACGCTTTATCGGGCGTTCGATAAACGGCAAATATTTGCCGCTTAACTTTGCTCAGTCGACGGGGATCGCGGAGCTCGGGTATCTGGACCTGAGGTTGCTTCGTCCTTGCCCTTGGAGTCTCTGCAAAAGGTGAACGCGCTAGAGGAAGGTATGTAGATGGCCGAACAATATCTCGTTTCCGGGTCATTCCCCGGATTACGATCTGCTGACTGTTAGTCAGGGTAGTGGGCCTGAAGAATATCTTCTTCGTAGAGTTCCTCTCGCGATCAACTTTTGAGGAGGAGGCTGGTAAACCTTCCAGCCGAAATGTCTGCTCACGCTCCTCATGGTTGTACTGCTTGGCTTGCTCTTTTAGGACCAGGTTGGATGGAAGAAGGGCTTCCAAACCTGGTAGTGTTGGTGAAGCAGGTTGATCTCTGGCCGGACGTCTCCTGGTATTTCGCCGGAGACGTTGATTCTTCGAACGCCTATTTTTCCGTGGCACTCGGTTATTTTGGCGATTCGGGGTAACAGCCGATGTATTTCGCTTGTCCATGAACGAAAAGTGTTAGCGGTAGCCGGGATGCCCAGCTTCACGACAAACACCTTCGTTCTTACAGGACTGCCGAAAAACGACTACGAAAATCGGTGACTCGGCGGGGCAACTTATAACCACTTTTCACTATCATTGATTGCGGGTGGCTTAAAATTTACCTCGACGCCACCTAGCGGATCCTACTGAACTACAGTAAAAAGCAGGCGTATTTTTTCAAAACTTTGAGCTCGTTTATTGCTATTGTTATTAAATTTTTTAAGATAAAAACCATACTAAAACCATCTAGGAAGTGTCAAGAATCGGTATGCAAAATTTCAGCAAAATCGGTTCAGTAGTTTTCGCGGTTAGCGATTACAACGGTTTTAGCGCTTCTGCTTTATATATTAGTAAGATAGTTGCTGTTTTATAGTAATTCAAAAAAAAAGTAATCAATTACTTAGATTTTATTAAGTTTGAATGGCAGTATTACATTCAGTTTCAGCACACTTAATTATATTACTGTCATCAGCTTTCTTCAGCCTCGAACGTGAAACATAACCATATATTTTAATACGTGAGCTTTAGAAAATTGTTGTCAAGTTGATTTTTGTAGTGTTTTTTCTCCTGCATATGCGTAGTATAAGCGTTTGAGGTAAATCTCCCTATTTGCGGAAAGTGTTCCTGTTCATGGAACGTGAAAATTGATGATTTTGGTATGCAACATGTTTGATAAAGAAATTAAATAGCTGTATATTTTATGTATCTTTATAAGTTCACAAGAAAAGTTTTATTACGCATACGATAAATGACCAATTATAAAGATAATTCCATAAATTGGGACAAAGTCGAGCTCAAGCTATCTTTAAAACTGAACATATTATGGTACAAAAGTTCAACGAGTAATTTTTACAATTAAAATAAACAAATAAATGTTATAAATTATTTCTGTTAAGTACTCTTATGTTATATAAGTGAGAAATTTCAATTGTCTTATAATGTTATACTTAATTTAAGTTTTAAAAAAAGTTTTAAGAACAAGAACATAATTGTGAAACAATAGTTGCTGCAAAAAAAAAGCTCACTAATTCAAATTATGGTATTATCACAATTATTGATAACTTTATAGATAAAGCTATTAGTGCTAATATTATAATGAAACCTAGTTTGAATAATTCCAAAACAACGTTTCCACTTTGACGTCCCAAATCTAAAAGTAAAGAAAAAAAAATTCATGCTCTTACTAAAAATACAGAGATGCAAACAGTTACAATTTTAAGTTTAACTAAATTACAATCTTATTTTTCAAATAAAATTTTGTAAAATATAACTAAAAACTCAAGACCATCTTCAGACACAATTTCTGAATATTTATATTCGACTGATCATAATACCTTCAATTCGAGTAGCAAAAAATACGATAAAAAAAAGCTTTTATCTGTTGTATCTGGTCCTTAGTGGCAAAACGCAGTTGAGAAGGAATAGACAGAAAAAATACATAAGGAAAAGATTATTTTGTTGAAAAAAAAATTCAAAACGAAAATCAGAAAAACAAGAAAAAAGAGCAACAGAGAAAGAAAAAAAGGGCAGGGAGAAAAAAAATTTGGAAAAGAAAAAAAGGATTAAAAAAGAAAAAAGTGAATAAGCAAAGCAAAAACAACTAGTCGTGGAATTCGACGTAAATCATATGATAACAGAAATTAATGTATAAAACTCCAAAGAAAAATATTATTTGACTGAAACAATAGGTTATTTGTGAAGGCAATGACACTATTTTACTAATTTTTAATTATTTATTTATTTGTGTAAAACTTAAATGTTTCAGAAAAATACAATCGTGCTTAACAGTTTTAGATATTCACAAGATATACAATAATTTTTTCGTAATATTATTAATAAACTAATCTTATTAAATGATTTCCTCTAATACTACAGTTATTTAGATAATAGCACACAAGTCGAAATAAAATGTTAACGATCTAAATGGTAATAGCTTATTGAAAAAAATATTGTAATTACAGAGTGTCAGGATAAAATGTTTTTGATTTTTTTCTATCGTTAAGTACACTCTATGTTTCATAAACATCACATTTCACACTCTTAAAAAACCGAGATGACAGTAATTCATAGACTGTAGTTAAAAATTTTGGCAGTAATTGGGTGTCAGTAACTGAAGCCATGACACGAATTAGGTGTCAATAATACAAACACAGTGGCAGTATAGTACCATTAGTGTTTGGCTACTTAAATTAGAGTGACTTTTTATTATACTTTACAATTTTTATCATTCAAACCTTTATTATATGGTAACCAAGTCCAAAAATTTTTATTAAAAAAGAAGTAAATATATATTTTTACATGTGTACGTTGTAACTTTATACGTATGTCCTTAGCAAAAAGGCTCAGTAATACCTACTTTTTTAACCCTATTCTCAGTCCATTGTAATGCCTCATCGTGGTGATTCATCTAATAAAATACAACATTTTCTTGAATCTGCTGATATGTTAAAGAAAATAACGTATGTATTTCGAAAGCCAAATTAGCGACCCATTTATAATAAACTAATTACGCAAAGTTGGAGCTGTGGCGACTATTTTTCAAGTCTTTAACATTTCTATAACTATAAGCAAACTACGTATTTTAATGTTATATTTTAAGATATATCCTTGCAAGTGACTCATTATTTGACGAGTTACTATCTACGTGAATAGCAAGCGGTTGTTCAGCTTGTCAAAGATAATTGTTAATTATACAAAATATCAAGAAACTGAAGAGTATGGGGTAGTATAAGTCCCTACTTATTAAAACTGTTCAGTAGAAATTAAAATTTAAAATTAGGATTCACCAGTTCTTATTTTTACTTACCTTTTTCACCTTAACCAAAATGGCTGAAAGTTTTACTTCTGGAGACACGTTATGCTTGAAACTAATTTACAACTAAACTAAAAGGTAGACTGCTTGATAAGGAGCAAATAGCCCTAATTTATTAGTTATTTAATTCAATTAAGGACTTCGGAAATTTTATTTGAATAATATACGCTTTCACGGACACAGTAAATCGATTCAAAAATTAGTATTAGCAGACTATTTACAATGCATGGAGCTAGACTAAAACAAAAGGAAAATTAAAAAATCACACTGCAAACCATTTGAGAACCACATAAGCTCATTTTTTTCCCATGTAATTTTTTTTAACAGATAAAATAACCTCAAAATAATTTATGCAATGCCTGTCGTGAAGAAAAAATGAAAAACAGCTTCAGGTACAATTTAAAAACTGTTTCGAAAAAAAAAAATATATCTTAGCATGTACAGTTCGTTAATATTACATAACATAATTAAATCACAATTTTACGATGATTCTTCTTTTAATTCATGGTAAAAGTTCTCCAAAATTTATTGCACGTTTGGACATACATAGCAAACTCAAAACAATTTATAAAAACTTAACCTGTAAGACGAAAAAGTAATCTATGAGGTAATAACAATTGATAAGAATTAATAATGTATCAAAAAAATTGTGGATATTGATGGTTATACAAAATTAATACAATAGAAATGAAAAATTATACACGTTTATTTATTACCTGACAATACACTACTGATTAAAAAATCTTTATCTTAATTAAAATAAATTTATATACAGCTTAATATACAAATTATTTACAATTATAATTTTCTCAACAGTATTATTTTTAGACCATGTTCATGCATACACATTAAACGTTATTAAACAAAATACTATATAAATACAAATTACAAATATACATCGTTTAAACTTGAGACAATTTACATTTATACTCTAAGAAAATTATAAAATTCATTAAATGTTATTGCCATCACCTTCATTCATTTATGAAAAACAATTAACAGTCATTTAGTATTTTAAACTAGTACAGTTTAAACGTGCCATGTTACAAGTACAAGACTGGTTTTATAATAATGCCCTTTCAGTCAATGTTTCGTATGATTTTTGATTAATACCATCATTGTTTAAAGTCTTAGCTATCTTAAGGAAACGCTTTAGTAAAAACTTGAGGAACATTTACAGGTAAGATTGATCTATAACAAAGTAAAATGAACATATTACAATGTTCACTAAATAAATTCAAAAAGAAAAATCCATATTTTGGCCATAAAATGTATAACTCCGACAATGGGACTCATCAGTGGGTTTTAAAAACCAGCAACTAATAAAATTTATTCGTATTATCATTTAATATCGAAAATAGGACCTTTTCAATGTTTTTTATGACAAAGTTACAAAAAGAAAAAATATTAAAATACTAGTTTTAAAATGAATTCTCCAAAATTGCGAATCTGTTATATTTAAAATAAATATACTTTACGTACATGATAAGCCTTGAACACAATATTGAACGTTTTATTATGAATGACGTTATAAATCCATAACAATTAGAATAATATAACGTGCTGTCATAGTCATACCATGGTGATGGATAAAATTTTCAAAGTGGTTTAATCAAAGCACAAAAAATAATAAGTAATATTTTTTCTCGCCGTTAAGTACTTTTCTTCTTTTGTGTGACTAAGATAGTATGCCAAATTCCTCATTTTGACGATAGATTTGAAATATTAAAAAAAAAAATCATTTACTGAAACCTTAAAGTAGGACTTTAATCTATGTAAAAAGTTTAGCCTACAGTATCAAACTGCTTTTATTAAAACAATTAGAAAATGTAGATGGTTTTAATAAAGTTCAGAGCACTGGCTTGCTTTTTTGACTTCTATTTCTTTTAAGAATAAGCACAATACAGTTAAACAAAAAATTTACACGATACTTATAAGATATGGAAAACCATACTGTCACACACTTAAACCTGTATTCTTTTACGTGGTATTGTTTGTTGTATTAGTATTATTATAACATTCAAAATGACGTAATGAATAATAAACATCGACAAGAACAGCTGATTTTTGATCTAACAAGCGATTCCGATGTTCATTGTGAACATAAGACCAAATAGAAAAAAAACTTTCTAATTGGGCTGTAGAAGCGGGTACGAGTGAGATTTTTATTGCAGTTTTCGATAACCGGGGATAAAAAATATTACACAAGCGTCAAAACCTTATAGGATTTTTGCATTTATTCATTAATATTTGGACTATATCTAATCGATTATTTAAAAATTCATCCAACTCGCACAATGTTTCGTGATCAAAATTATCCTTAAAGAAGTCAAAGGCTTTTTTCTCTTCTTCCTTGCTTAATGAGCATCCTTGATACTTCGGGTGTAGTATGTACGCTGCATAACCAATTGGCCAAATTGCTTTTTTGATCCTTGAATCAATTAAAGCCTGCTCGAATTTTTCAGATGATCTCAGTGTCAGCCATATTTTTACGGCATCTGCAACATTACTTCTCGGATTCTGACAAGTATTTATAAGCACACATACATAATCCAATAATTCAATCGTTTCTGACAAACGAATCTTAAAATTATCATCAAATATAGTATTGAAAACATGATTATTTATGTGAATATTTTCCATCATGGCTACTTGTTGCATTTTAGTTAAATTTTTCTGAATAGATTGACAACTGTCCCTAAAATATCCAAAACGTGTATCGGGATAATTTTGCACTTTTGAACCACCGTAGTTAATTAATAATAACTGCAATTTTGGTTCCCGAAATACATTAACTATTTCACGCACTATCTCAGCAAACGTGGGATCAACGAGGGTCTTTAAAAATAAATTACCACTGTGACTGCTGCATGTTGATTGCCATAAATGTGTTTTCTCATACGAGTCAGCTAAACGGGCTCCACAAACAATCTTATTGTCGTTATCAGTCACAACACTAAATACTTCAGTGTTGTAGTTTTCTTTGGCAAAAACCACGGCATCACTTATAGCAATGGCTAAAGACTCTCCATCCTCTGACTGTAAAGTGTAATCTAAAAATGTCAAAAAGGTGTGAGGAGTTTTCTTATTTTTAAGAGAAAAAACTAGATATTTTTTGTTGTTGCTCTTATTCTTTCAACCATCGACTAACAAAACACTTGGTGTGTTATTGAGCAACTTGAACCTCTCCTCAGTAATTTTCTTATGAACACGTTGTACACAAGAAGAGCCCAAAGTCTGCCTGCAAGGAGGTGTGTAAAAATTCTCACATTTTTACAAAGCTTCCACAAAGTTTTTGAAGTGTAAGCTTTCAACTACTTGAAATGGTATGTTGCAGGATATAAACATTCTTGTTAATAGTTCATGAAGTTGTTCGGTAGTTAATAATGTGTTTGCGCCGGTTTCATCAACATTTATCTGAAAAAACATACCAAGAGATATCAAGATTTGGAAGTATTTAAAGACATCGAGTATGATATGTGTGTTACTATAATGGAAAAATTACATCAGTTGCTGATGCATATTTTGATTTGATATGGTGAAATTTGTTGTCTTGATAGGGACATTTACCGTATGCAAATTATAATATACAATCTTTAACCTGTAATAAATTTCATGGATAACAGTAAGTAAAAAGTATTACGGGACATTACACACTAAAGAGGCTTGAAATAACACTTAAATTTACAGTGATGTGTTATACTAATTATGCCAAGTATTACATGGACATGCACTTTGCACCCTAGGGCTTTACTGAAGGTGATCATTTCATGATTTGTGAGTTGGAGACGCGACTGTCAAATTAATACCTATTATAACTGTTTAAGCGTCAAACATTATTTGTAAATATTGTTTACTGAATCAAATTAAGTACTCATTCAAAATTTTCGATCATGATATCAAATATAAAATTTTGTAGAAATGATTATGTAAGATTTGGGTTATTGAGTTATTGGGTTTTAGTAAAGAACAGCTTTTAAATAACAGCTTTTAGTAAAGAAATGCTTAGTTGCCGTAAAAGTAAAAGTTTAGAGTTCATTTTTTATTTTTTTATTTCAAGAATTTTTATACATCAAGATACTCTACAATTTGCAAAAGTAGTCTATTGTAACTGTATACAGAATTTCTCAGTATTATTGGGCACGACAAATATATAAGAGTGCCTTATAAATATGTCAGAGCAAAAAGTGTAACCACTTATGAATCGTTCATTTGCAGTGTAAAATAAATGTTTAACCTAGTATCATTCAGGGCCATCCAAGTTGGTCACATATAGTATGCATGGAAGAATGTATGTACGTCATCAAGTTTTTTGTCTAACTCAAGTTATTATAATCCAAATGGTCTTACATTATACTCGTAACTTCGAGTTGAATGTTTAAACTAACGGTTTACATTTGGACAAGTTTCATCAAAAACAAAAATTTTGACAGCGTTTTTAGTGCAGCGCTCTGAGACAAAAAACCTGCAGTTTTTCAGTGATAACTTTTTTACATAGATTTTACACATCCACATTCAAAGACAAAGTTATAGATATCATTGAAGTACAATTTATTATTGTATCATACACTTTGCTATAGATCGCAATGTAGATGCTCTGCAAAGCAAAATATATACGAAAACAGCAAAAAACGTGTTTTGTTTGTTACAGAAATAAATTTGTACAACTATTCGAAATTCTGCAATTCTACAACATAATGTTGAATACAAAAGTTGTAGAGCTCATCAGAATGAAAATTTTTGTACAGCAAATTTCTTTGTAATGTGCTGTCTTAACGATTTAATCGGAAAAATCGTTCCAAAATAGCCAAAGAAACGTTTAATACCATCTAATTTTGGAATAACATATTTTTAGACAAAAAGTTAGTACGAAAATTATAGATCTTCTAAAAATACACTTTTTTGTACAGAATTCACCTATCGTGTTATTATGAAGACATTTGATATCGAAACACGTTTTAAAATGGCTGAAAAAGCGTTTGTTAGTTTTAATTCGAAGTTAGCATATTGATACTAATATTAATTCAGATAAGATGACGGAATAATATTAAAATTAAATTCTGTTATTCAAATAACACCTTTTGCTTTGGCATCTTCTGGATTTGTCATGCTTTGTATGAAATACATAATGTTTTGCATAAATGTTGCCACTCCTTTGATTCTGCTGACAGTTATTTTATACAATAACCACCTGAACGCTTTCTGAGTACCTCCAGGCAAGAATAATTGCGTAGTAAATTATGTGGTTTTAACACAGAAGATGACATTTATTGTATTAAATCACATCATTTTTTGGCCAGATTAGGTATAAAGATATTAGTGGCCACATTTTGTGCCTATAGGCACAATATAGCATATTGCACCCTACGGACGAAATGAACTGTTATAACACAATGCACTTAAATATTAATTTACCTTGCAACTGTTTGTCTCATCGTTTAATGATGAGATTATTTCCTCACTAGCTTCAGGATCACAAAGATTTTGGCAGTGATTTCTGAAAAAAGGTAGAAAATTGTAATGTGAAGCTAACAGCTTCTGTTAAGATTTACAAAATTGATGCAAAATTATTCATTAACTAATTTTTTTATAACACACATGTTAGAGCGCAAAAATTAATGTAGTGGTACATCAGTCGTCTACTCAGTATTTAAAATAAAAAAGGCTACTCCACGAATTGTAACGTGTATGTGAGAGCTGTATGATGGATATGTTTCGATTTATTTCATTCCTATATCATGCCGTAAAAATTTGTTGTAGTAAATTTTGTATCTAGTAGTGCAGTAATTAGATGTGTGATTATGGTTGTTTTTGTTATGGATTACTAAAAAAATGGACTTGGTAGAATACATGATCTTACGTACATAACTTATTACAGTACGAATTTAAATTTTGTATACACTTACAAAATATACTTCAGTTCTGTATTCTTTTCTTTATACTAACGTCTAGCAACATAATTGTATGAAAATGATATTAGTTAGAAAAATTTCTTGAGGCAGTTTGTACCACCTCGTATTCAAAAAACAGTTTTTCAACACACATAGCTATTCCCATGTTATAATGTGATGAAAATATTTCTATTAGTAACTCTATAACGTCGTAAAATTATATTTTAAGTTTAAACACCCGCAAACATAACCTTTATTAACTGTGTATATACGTTTACGTTAAATTCTTAAAAAATGATGTTGAAGTTTCAAACTGATTGTGTTATACTACTTAAGACTTCTTGTGTAAAATGACGTACACCATTAAATTTACGCATGAATGTATTGTAGACCATTGCGAATTTAACCTTATCATGTATTACTCCGTTTTATTATGTTGTCGTTACAGCTAACTTGATATATAAATTTAGTGGGGCTTTGGCTGACAACTTAAGAAGTTCGTTTCCTAGTTGACTCTTACGTATATTATATTTATTCATTTAATTCCAGTATTTTATTATAATTTCATTATAATCAAGTATTTTATTATAATTTGACAACATTTTTTAAGATTGTATCCACGAAAAAATTAAAACTATCTTCATGGTTATCGTGATAGGAATTACGTGCACATATTTGCGTTAAAAATTGTAGCCTGCTTGGCGAGTTTGGAGAAATCTGAATTAAACGTTCATTTTTCGTACGTGATAAGTAATACTAAACCTTATATTACATTATCTTCACTCTGTTGTACATATTTAGAATACCGAAAAACGAAATAATTCATATAATTTTGGTATTAATAGTTTGATTTCAATTGAAACAAATAGGTTATTATCATCATCCTTGTACTTTGTTACAAATATTACTTAAATATAAGAAACTGTAATCAGAACTAAAGAATATGTAATATAACAGAAAATGTTAAACACAGAAGTTTTAAAGTATACTAACAGTAATATGATAATATTGTGAACGACGAAATCTTACGTGCAATACTTACTCGCAATAATTACTTTAAAAAAAAAAAGAAATCATCCGTTTTTCAAAATATGACAATCTTAAGGACGTTAAACGCAGAGACGAAGTTAATGAGTTAGTAGAGATCGGATGGATTGTGTAATAAAGGTAAACGTTTAGTATAAGAATTTAGTAAAAAATTGCACACCAAGAATACACAACATTTAGAACAATTGTCATTCACATATGTTCGATAAGCAAGTCTCGAATAATAGTCATGTATATTCAAGAAATATGTAGCCTAAACGTCAGACAATAGAAAATAGGTAAAATGTTTTTTTTTCACCTTGATCCGAATTATTTTCTACAAAAACGTGGAAAAATAGGTTTTTTTTTTAATTTTTTTGTAATATCACCTCTCTAGTGCCTAAATTAGTACATTTTTCTAGTAAAATATTTGTAGATAATATAATCATTTATTAAATAAGATGCGTTGTGATATTTCATACGCTACTGTGTACGCTTATTAATGAACTGATTGAGCTGTAATTTACACATGTTGCAAATAAGATCTGTAAGTTTCGGCCAAAAGTTATTTGGCACCATTAGCTAGCCGTCTATTACCGTTAAAATATACTTAATTAAAAGCATTTCAGCTCAATGCGCTGCAACTGACAACAGCGCTGAAGTGGAGGGAGCGTTGAACAAGTGGCTATCGACAAGATGAAATGAACTATTATAATTTTGATAAAAAAAAATTTACCGTTGAAATACGGAATCAAAGATATTGTCAATATTTTGGCTGCTTTTATAATCATATTTATTATGAACGTTAATGCCAGACTTATTTGAAAATTTCACATGGTTTGGATAGTATGAAGAAATTACGGAGTGCAAGCGATAAAATTATCATGATTATGTATGGCACTAAAAAATTTAATATGAGTGTAAATTGGTTTTGTTACAGTTCGTTTAAAACATCTTAAGCTAATTTTAGCGTAGAACAACTTTATACCTCCATTAGAATCTATAGCAGTCCAACACCATTATAGGAGTGTATAATCAGATACAGCTGTGATTCGGAAACCAATTAAATTTTTTGTCTTGGGTTTGGAAGCAATAAAAGCTTGGTATGGACCCGATCTTTTGCGAGTGTAAGCTTGTACCTAAGAATATATTAAAACAAATACGCTGTTCGTGAACCAATAGGTGTAAAATAAGTTGTGATTGTTTCGAGCAGGTCTTTAGATGTACACAATTTTGTTTATACTGCTGTGGAGTCGACTGTTTAAACTGCAAGAAAGATTTTGCGCAATGAGATCAACCTTGCGCAAAGATGAGATCAAACATGACGCTGAACGAGCAGAAATTATAGATGATTTGATGATCCTTGCACTGGAAAATTTAAATGGAGAATCAGAACCTGATGTTAAAATTGTATACGAAACAATCAAAATACATAATAATGTATGCTATTGTAGACTTTATTTTTTGATTAACAACATTTTTTGTATAAAAATAAAATAAAAATAAAGTCTGGTATTAACGTTCATAATGAATATGATTTTTAAAAGCAGCCAAAAAATCAAAAATATCTTCAACTTCGTATTTCAACGGTAAATTATTTTTTTTATCGAAATAATCATGATGAATCGTTTCATCTCGTCGAGCTAACTACCAGTCCACCGCTCTCCCCACTCCAGTGCTGTCATCAGCCTCAGCGCCTAGAATGCTTTACATTAAGTGGATTTTAACGATATTTAAGGGCCAGTAAAATACGCTGAATAATTGTTGATCAAAACTTAAAAATCTTAGCTGCAACATATGTAAATTACAGCTCAATCAGTGTATTAACAGGGGCACACGAATTTTTTGGAAAAAAAAAAAAAATTATCGCGACTCCGGAGTATGCTACGACGATACTTTTTTTTTATTTTCAGGAAAATAGCAACTTTTAAGCTGTACAGAAACGGAAGCTCTGTTTTAAAAAATAAAAGAGTTATATAACTTATAATCGGTTGTAATTTTTTTAAAAAAATTATAACGGAATGTTATATTTCTAAAAGTTAAAAAGCGATTTTCAAGTAAATTAATATGCTTATTTATGTCAGTGATAGCAAAATTTAATGGAACTTTCAAGCTTGCAAATGGTTTTATTTTTAAGTTATAAAATGTTGAGAAAAGCACACTTTTTTAACTGTGTACGCTATTTGCAAGTAAACAATGGTACATAAAATATCACAACGTGTCTCATTTAATAAATGATATAATTCTTTAAAAATTCTTTACTGACAAAATATACCAACTTGTGCACTGGAGGGAAAATATTACGAACTAAATTTTTAAAATGCATTTCTTTCACGTTAATCATCATAAAAAAAAAAAATACATAAAGCAGTGGATTAATTTGTCAGCAGTCTTCAATATTCACCTAAATTCTGCAGAAAAACTAGATCAATGCAATAAAAGCCAACGGTTTTGTCTGACGTCTAGGCTAATAACGTTTTACGTATTAAGGGAAAATGTCAGATTTTAAAATTTTTAATAATCTAAGTATACATATTTTATCAATGTATACTTGCAGGTGCTTATACTCAACTTATACTTGTACAGATTAAAAGTCCATTTTTTCGTATTATCGTTGGCGAGTGGAATAATATAGGTATAAATATACAAGTAAAAGGAATTTTACGTCCTTTCAAAATATATAGATAATTGAAGTTAGGTTTCCAGGGGACATAATTGATTCGGTGGGTCTACTATTATGAAAAATAACTAACTATTGATAGTTTATTGAAATACTAAAATCCAATGGCACAGTATCTCAAAAATAATTTGATTTTTACATTTATTATACTTTTTATAAACATAACTATAATAAAGGTATGATTCCAGGAGCTGATACGTAATTTCGAGTTGCATCAATAGAAGAGATTTATAACAAAAATTTATTCGTCTGATTTCATTATAAACAAATGATATATCATCGACATTAATTAAAGAGTTTGCTCGGTTTCTTGAATTCTAAAAATAATTGACAATTGAAGTTAAGTTTCCCAGTGTAATAATTCCTTTTGTAGTTCTATTACTATGCAAATTCAGTAATTTATGCTAATTTATGCGAATGTTATTAGCTACAACGTAAAGTTTGTTTAAAAAATTGTAACTACACTGAGAAAAGTGGTGTTAGAAAAAGTGTTACACCTATAATAAAAATAACTATATTTTATAGGAAAGCTGAGACATACTCGCCGTATTATAAAAATCACTACGTTACATAGTACAACCAGATTACATTAATGTTTGATATTTCGACATAGTCATTTTTACTTTCCTCAGAAAGAATTTTCATATTAAAGTAAGAGAAGAAAAATATATTATAATACATATATTGTTCAGAGAATATATATGTTAAGCAGAAGATTTATACATATATTTACATATATATATATATATATATATATATATATATATATATATATGTCGTATATGTAAATTAATGAACAAATCGCGACTTTCTTATCGATTACAAGTGTGATGTGAGTCATTTTTATTTCATATCTGCCTTTTTGCTACTAAAAGTAAATTCCCGACTCGACTAACAAATCAATGTAAAAGATTAGCACAAGTAATTCGAGGCTCGCTAAAGGCATCATTTCTTAGCTGAGCGAATTACAGCAAAATTTACATTGTTGTTATTTATTTTTTTATTATTTAAAAATTTTTTACTATTAATATTTATTTTCTATTATTTTAAATGTTGTTATTTATATTTTTATTATTTTAAATATTTTTATTTTTTTTTTTTATTATTTTAAATGTTTATATTAAATTTTTATTATTTTGAATGTTTTTATTAATTTGTTTATCATTTTAAATGTTTTTATTTAGTTATATATTATTTAAAATGTTTATATCTATTTTCTACTATCTAAAGTGTTTTTTAAAATTTTTTTATTAATTTAAATGTTTTTATTTATTTCTTTATTATATTAAATATTAACTAGCAGTAAATGTACAAGAATGTAAATCTGTACAAGAAATAAATACAAATACAAATACAATACAGTATTAACCAGATATGTTAGTTTGCCGACAGCAAATAATCTTGTTTATTTTTTTGTATTCAAAATTTTAAAAATGATCATTTTTTGTGAAAATTTTTATTAGTCTATTAAAGAAAGACAAAAGAGTGACTGGAGCAGTAAGATTTTTTAAAGTTTTTCTTTCTGTTACAACCACTTGCAATTAAAACTACTATGTTTCACCTATATAAAAAGTTTTTTTTTAATTTTAATAATCAACAGTAATCAGCGTTGGGTTAAGAGGATTCCCGCAGTGAAAATTACTGTCAGTAACATAAAAGTTACTATCACTGACATACCAATTTATAGAGTGTTGGAGAAGCGAATAGGCAGAGAAGGAGGTGGCATTTCAGAGGTTCTCACCGGTGCTCCAAAATGTGACTAGCAAACATGTGAGAAATAACACAAGCGCCAATCCCCGCACAACCTGGGACGCTTACTGGTGACTTTAATTATTTATAATAAACATACTTAACAATAAGACAAGCGCTTATCTCCACACAACCCGGAGCGCTTACTGGTCGCATTTTTATTTTACAATGAATAAAGTAATAAGACAAGCGCTAATCTTCACACAACCCGGAGTGCTTACTAGTCGCATACTTATTTTACAATAAATAAAGTAATAAGGCAAGCGACAATCACCACATAAGCCAGAGCGCTTACTAATAGCATTATTTATTATTAAGGAGCATTAAATAATAATTCAAGCGCAAATTAAGCGCAACCATTGGTAACTAGTGAGTATCCTGGATAGTCAGGTGATAAGCACTCGCGTTGTTACTTAATAAATTTTATCAATTGTTACAGCGACTAGTAAGCGTCCCGGGTTGTGTGGGGATTGGCGCTTGTCTTATTACTTCATTTATTATAAAATAAGTAAGCGGCCAGTAAGCGCTCTGGGTTGTGTGGGAATTGGCGCTTGTCTTATTACTTCATTTATTATAAATCATGTAAGCGACCAGTAAGCGCTCCGGGTTGTGTGGGGATTGGCACTTGTCTTATCATTAAGTATAATTATTATAAATTTTCAAAGCGGCCAGTAAGCACTCTGGGTTGTGCGGGGATTGGCGCTTGTCTTATCATTAAGTATATTTATTATAAATAATTAAAGTCGCCAGTAAGCATCCTGGGTTGTGCGGGGATTGGTGCTTGTGTTATTTCTCACATGTTTGCTAGTCACATTGGGGAGCACCGGTGAGAACCTCTTGAATGCCCCCCCTCCCTTCGCTGCCTATTCGCTTTTCCAACACTCTATAGAATGGTATGTGAGTGACAGTAACTTTTATGTTACTGACCGTAATTTTCACTGCGGGAATCCTCTTAACCCAACGCTGCAAGGAGCTAATAAATCCATTTAATTTAAGGACGTTCATCACAGTCAGCGGGGAGGAAACTTTAAAACGGTGTAGGAGGAGCGAGCAGGTGGAAGCACTGGCAACTGTTTTACATGGACGAGTATACTTATACACATGCACCCGAACCTGAACTTTTTTTTATTTTATTGCAAAAATAATTTGTCCATCCCGCTAAAGAATTTTATATGTTATTAATTGTATGGTCTGGCGTCGTGCAAAAAAATTTGGATGAATTTTTTAGACCATTTTCTCATGAATTCCAGTTTTACGTGACTCTTTTGTAAGATTACGTATTAAATTGAAGTTTTTTCAACATATAATATTTAAAAAACAATGTTTTGAAACGGTCTCAAATTTTACACCTGATTTTCTAATATCATTAAAAACATTTCGTTGTAATTTCACGAAGATCCTACAGAAAACGCTACGTGTGATGAACGTTCTTAAGTCCAGAAGCTTCGGCTGAAGATATACTATCGACCTTCTTATCCAGTGATTAATCATTAAAAAATTTCATTCATTCTGTATAGTTGTCTGTAACAGTCTTTCATGATTTTATTCAAACTATTCGAAATATTGATGATATGCGTGAGTGTATACTTTTTTCATTATATTTAAATATTAGCTCTTAATATTAATTAGAGCATGCGATACAGATTTTTCTTTAACTCGCCAAAATATATGGTTTCTTACAACTCGTAAGAAAACCACTGGATTAATTTCAGTTCAAAGCAGCTCATTGGCTTTGCCTTGAGCATCTTTTTGCATTTAATTTTTTTCGTGCGATTTTTAATTTTCCTTCTAGATGCAAAATACCTATTTATGCCACTTATTATAATTTTTTTTTTGAAGGGGGGGCTTTATTGAACTTTTTAGGTGTTAAAAGTAGCCTAATTTGTTAGAAATGAAAAAATAGGTAGCATTAAATCATTATTTCGTGTGATCATTAATTTTCCAAAATTTCAATGGTCTTAAAGCTCATTCTATTACACTACAAGTAAATAGTTTTCAAAATAAATACCTACCAACGTAGTGTATTTATTTTTAGGCTTTATTGTAAATGAGTACATATAGTCTTGTTTCAGTAAGGCATATTTTTAAAGTATTAGTTACATATTACATTATGTTTACACATTCTTACATTATTGGATACAGTTTTTCAATTTGTTAATACGGTGATGATGTCACGCAGACCTCGAGTGCGAAGGATCTAAATTATAGGCAATTTTGCTGCGAGATGGTCACCCATCCCCTCCACCGCTCCACTAGGAGCATTGCGTGGTGAAAAAGCACATGCAAAAATTCACAGACGTATTTGCTCGAAAGAGTCGCACTGGCTGGGAATCGACCAGCGTGCTGACCCGCAATCCAGCCGACCGAGCCACCGCTTGCTCAAGTAAATAGTTATTGAATGTATGAGTCATGAATGTGATAAAAATTAATTTTCAAACTCAGAATTAGTAGAAACAGTATTTGGAAAATGAAAATATGGTTGATTGGTTAATAGTAATATGTATTTTTATGTTCTTGAATAAATTTTATATTCAATAAATGAATATATAAGTAAGGGATAGAAAGATTTTAAAAAAATAAGAAGTGGAACGACTTAACTTATTGAATAAAGCGATAGTACAACGAATATACTTTTTAGGCACTTTGTGGACGGATCAGGTTTGTTGATTTATTTTTGGACTTAACTCACAGAGAGGTCAGTATTAATCATTTTGAATCGAACATAAGAACTCTTTAAGTTCCAATGAATAACAAATACTTAAATGTAGAACTTACTTATACACCATACTCCTGTAACGTACGGAAGTATAGGTGAGATTCTAGGCTCCCTTTCCTCAAACTCGTCAAGAGAAGGGAAGAGCGAGCAAGGAAGGAGTCTTTCGGGGAAGTACGTGACAAGCCTCGAAAAGGAGCACATGAGCGACTTTGCCTTATGAATGCGATATCTTGAATAAAGATCTTTAGCGAAATAAGTGTTAATCGACGCACCTTCTTACCAATCCATTTCCTACGTAACACTCCTTTTAATTTTATTTAACTAAGTAGAAAAGAAGAGAAGAGTATTTGCGTTAAAGTTTATATTGAGATAGGGAGTTCCGTCAATCTTATCTTATCTTATCTTACTAATATATAAAGCAAAGTCGCTAAAACCGTTGTAATCGCTAACCGCGAAAACGACTGAACCGATTTTGCTGAAATTTTGCATACTGATTCTTGGTGATTCCGAGATGGTTTTTGCATAGTTTTTTTTTTTTTAAGTTAATAACAATAGCTATAAATAAGCTCAAAGTTTGCTCAATTAATCTAGCTTTGCACTTTAGTTCAGTAGGATCCGCTAGGTGGCATCGAGGTAAAATTAAAGCTAACCGCAATCAAAGATAGTGAAGAGTGATTATGACATGCCCCATCGAGTAGACGATTATCGTAGTCAATCATCGGCACTACACCAAGAACAGAGAAGTCTGCCGTGTAGCTGGGCATCCCGGCTACCGATGACACTCTTCTCTAATGGACAAGTGACCTACGTCTTATTCCACACTGATCCACCAGGATTGACGAATGCCACCAATAAAAAAATGATCTAATCGATAACGTCTCTAGCGGAATACCAGAAGACGTGTCTAGCCCGAGCGTAACCTGCTCCAACACGTTAGAGTTTCGTGGCCGTTTAACCATCTAGCCTGGTGCCGTCTGAGAATCTTCTACTTCAAATGAAAGCCAGGAAAGACAGCCCTGAGAAGTACAGGCAGCCACAACGGCCTCCTTCTCTGCGGTCGTCCCAACGGCATGCCGACAAAAAAGGTATTCTCCAGGCCCACTTTCCTGACTAACGATGAGCGGTTGGTTATCTGGAGAACGACCTGAAGACAAGATATTCTTTGGTCAGCGGCAAACCTCCCTTCCTGTACAGTCTCCATACACAGAGACTCCAAGGATAAGCGTCAAGCTACCTGCAGTTGGCTCTTCATCATCAAGAATAATAATAAGGAATATGCAAGTTTCACCACCAGCCCTTTTCAGGGCCATGATAAGTATTTACGTTCCCTACTTAACCATCAATTTCATCGGTTCTTTTAAGGGCAACCTAAGTTTAAATTACCTTGCCAATAGATACATTTTTACAACCATTTCCGGAGACTATTCGTCAACTAAAAGACTATGCAAAGATTATGCATAGATTTTAGATTTCCAAGCCAAACTTGACATTTAATAAAATTCTCAACGTATCACATTTTAAGATTAAGGATATGCAGACGACACTCAGTTTATTAGACCTGGGAGACTGGATGGTCAAAATCGACCTTAAAAATGCATATCATGTGGTACTTATAAATTCAGCATAAAGGAAATATTTAAGATTTAGTTTTGAAGGATCTCTCTATCAATTCAAGGTTTTACGATTTAGGTTAGCATCGGCTCCGTGGTTATTTACAAAACTTATTAGACTTATCTTAACATACGTAAGAGAGCTGGGTTTTAAGATTATAGCATATCTAGCCGACTTTTCAATTTTTGATGAGTTTTGCGATCAGTGCAAAAGACTGGAAGGCTCACTAGTAACTTTGTTTTTATCACCAGGCTTTGAGATTAATTGGGATAAGAGTTGTTTGATTCCGAGTTAGCAAGTTATTGATCTAAGGTTAATCATAGACTCAGCTGGAATGAGACTTTTCCTGCCATTAGACAAGAGGTTAGGCATAAAAGCATTGACAGCAAAGCTTATAAAGACGACTAAGATATCGCTGGAAAAATTATCTAGGGTCATAGGAACACTAGTGACAGCTTGCCCCGCTGTAGCGTACAGCTGGCTCGACTATAAGGAGTTAGATACGTTAAAACAAAGAGCGCTAATTACACATGGGTACAAAAAAGGATTAAAGATCTAGTTGCGGTTTTGAATTTGTAACTTTTTCAGACGCCTCACAATCGGGCTGGGGCGCGACAAATGGAGAGCTGAAAACTCATGGCCTTTGGAACGCAACGGAGAGAGACAGACATACTAATTGGTTAGAAATAAAGGCAGCGTATTTAGTCATTAGATGCTTTGCTAACTCTCGATTTGATGCTCAGATTTTACTTCGTATAGACAATGTAACAGCGCTGGCGTATATAAATAAAATGGTGGAACAAAACATCAAGATCTTCATGAGATGACTAAGGACCTATAACTTTGGTATGAGGAGAAAAGGATTTGGGTTTACGCGGAATAGAAAAGGATCGTGGAATACGTCACGTCTAAGGAAAATATAGCAGACGAAGGATCTAGGATTAATAATTTAGATACAGAATAAGAACTGCCAGATAGTGCATTTCAAGACATCTGCAGAGTCATCAATAAGCCTTTGATAGACTTGTTAACAATAAGACTCAAAGCCAAGTGTGTAGGATATTAAGGAAATTTAAATGAAAAAACTTGGAATCTTGGAGCATGGCTATTTATTTCATATATAAGTTGGACAATGTGATCCAATATTTCGGAGTCATCCTGACTCCCTCTTCAAGGAACTGTACAATTTACAATATTTATAATATAAAAAACATTATGACAAATTACATTAAATGAAAATATAAGTCACCTATGCAGATGCGAACATGAAAATGCCAAACGCAGCATGACTGATAAAGACTAGTCAGTCATTACCATGGCAATGGAGTACTAATAATTAAATGAACTTAATATTATAAACTTTACCAGTCAAAATTTATATACAGTTAAGTTATCTACAATATAAGTCACATCCTGACTCAGCACATGTAACCATAGAGGTATAAGAATAGAGGGGAAAAGCGCTATACTAGCCCATTAGCGGCAGCGACAGCATAATTAAGTGTTACGGGGCATCTATCCTTGTTGCCAAAGCCAAGTTATTGGCTACTTCTTCGTCCTGAATCCTAGAGTTAATTCAATCTCATGTAAGACTTGACCAATAACATAACTGCCAGACAAAGACAGATGCCCCGTTACGAAGCGAATTCTGCTGTCGCATATTACGCCCCCTTTTCTCCTCTATTCTTATACCTCTATGCATGTAACTGAAAGATATTAAATGTAGTAATATGGTGTTAAGGTCTTGTCACCACATAAGGGTGCACCCACGGTCAATGTATGTACAAGGAAACAAGGACTAACAGAAACGTGGCCATCAAGGGCATCAAGTGGCACACTTATCAGGCAACACTCGTCAAGAGCAACGCCACCCATGCATCCTGTCTCTAAGTTCATATAAAAAGGACTTGCAATGATCATGTAGTTTATTGGTATCTAGTTTTCTATTAACATTACGGCTGAAGTACGAAATATATAACATCTCCGAAAATTCCCTTTTAAATTTGTTGTTTTCTTGGTCCAAAATTTTGAGTTCATCGAACTTGAAAGTATGGCTGAGCATACAATGCTTCCTCCATGTATATATTCTCTAAGGTACTACCAGAGATAAGTAGGGAGATTGCTGACTGCAATGCTACGGAGTGTGCCCACTTTTTTCCAGTGGTTCGAGCGCCCCGCCGCGGCCAAGCGGCCGAACCAGGCGCACATTTTTTTTTTTATTTGAGAAGCACGGTAGGGGTATGAGAAGAGTGGATTCGCGTGGAAATATCCATATAGGCGCACATTTTGGAGACGCTCAGAAGGGGTATACTGAATGTGTTCCTACGAGAGGAGAGGAGTAGAAATGTCGACTATAGCTATATAGCTGAACGCACAGCCAAAGCAAGCGACGACACGAGTTTTGCTTTTTTGAGAGTCTTTGGACTCTGCAACTGAGTACATGCTATGCATATATTTAACTGACTTGCTCTCGCTCTGGCTTCAATGTTATCCATAAATCTTATTTAATTAAATCGTGGAACTAAATGCTCATTAATTATATACACATAATTTTGATTTCAATACATTATGTTTTAACTATCCCGTACTCTTAAAATTCCCAAATCCATTTATGTTTTCAAAAAATTAACCACTAATTTATTAATTTTACACATCCTAACTTCTGTAAACTGTAGGACAAGCTCCGGAGGATATCCATGAACATATGTGACTTCGAAAGAATTACATCCCGTCCTTCGGATAGCTAAGATGGATAAGGCTTATGCCCCTACATAGATTGTTTTGCACTTAAGGGTTCAAATTCACTTTATGGTAGATATTTTTTTTTTTTTTTTTATTCAATGTATCATTTTGTCTTCATTTCTTTTATTTATGTTTCGTTAAAATATATATATGTAGTCACCATTTTTTTTCGGATACATCAAAACAAATTAAATTAATATTGATACTTTGATACAAGGCAATTCTATAATTTTATAATACTAAAATAACTTTTAAGGATTTTAATATAATTTGTGTATTTTAAAACTCCTAAGAAATTGTGAACATCCTATTTGCGACAAAAAAAGCCGAAGGCAGAAGAAAACTCGTTCTTTTACTACGATTATTTCAAATATGATCATTACCAGTAAAGTTCAACTTACATCCAATTATACGTGAATATTTAACTACGTACATATATTATATTTTTGAGCTTATATTTACATCCCTTATCAAAACCTTGGGGTTGTTGCATTGACAAAATTCGTACTACATATATATATGTACAAACACAAAAGTAGATTCTTTAGTCTTTATAAATAGTGCGTATTTTAGATTAAAGAGTCTTACAGAGACTGAACGAAGCTTTTTTTATTCAACACATACTAGTTTCAACCACTTGTAACTCAGAGTATGGTTTAAAAAAAAAATTTGTATTCTGTGTACACAATTAATCTTTTTACCTATAACCAATTGTTATTGTAATTTTTCAGAAATAGTTACCAAAATTTTTGACAGTGCGTAAATCATATACAGTTAACAAAAATTTTTTTTCCTCTGTTTTGAAGGTGGCACTATATATATTGTTATAGATGAATAACTATACAAAATATTAAAATTTCACAATTGACATTGCTCTTTTAACTATCGCAATCGATCAATTAATTTTACATCGTATGCAACACACAATGATTCGCACAATTTTATTTGATTGTTTGTAGTTGATAAGATAAACCATCAAAAAACGCCTCTTGCCACACAACGCAAGGCAGCTAATATTTTTTTTTATAGTTATATTAGCACAGTCGTATTATTGGTATCTTCAACCACGTGACACAGGTTGCTTTTATTAAAAAGTTCGCGGAACTCTCACGACGAGTAGCTTAACTTTAAAATCTTTAAAATCCCTTTTTCATAGCTCTACATATTAATTATTGATAATCATAGCTGAATTAATTTATCATTAAGAAGTATGCACTTAACTACAATAAACAATAATAGTTTGAATACTTCAAGATTTTAAGAATAAAATGGAAAACTAGAATAAATAATTGGTCGATTTTTTCAGAAAACTGCAGATTTTTGAAAGGTTTTGCACTACAAATGTATATGTTGATACTATTTTGAGGAGGTTGTCGTGGTACAGTCAATTTCAAAATTGAATTTTCGTGTTAGGAATGCTTTTGTTGTGATTATTCTCAACAAAACAGGTAAATAATTTAAAAATTAGGTGTATGGAACAGAAAAATGCCCAGAAAAGTAAACAAAAACGTTAAAACAACAAATTAACCTAACTTTCGCCTCGGACTGTACCACTATATAGGTATTCTAGTAACGTTGTAACTAAACTTTAAACTGTTATATTTTAAAAACAGTAAAGCTAGGCTTCCTCAATTTTAGTATACTTATTTCAACTATAATAAACCCTAACATATTAATTTTTTAAAAGATTCTTAAGAAAATTTCAAAAGTTACGAGTAAAAACGTGCATTTTCCGACAAGTCTATCTAAAAGCATGTGTATAAGTGGCCAACTTCGCGATTTTATTTCTCTAAAACGGTGAAACTAGGCTCTTTGAAATTTTAACATGTTATTTATGATACTGAAACATACCTATACAAATTTTTTCAGAAATTTCTTAAAACAACGAAATATCACAACATCCCCGTAACTTAATCGAAGTTTTTGCTAGCATAAATAGACCCAGACTCAGTTTTTACTAATATAGAAATTCGTAGTTAAAAAATTTTGTTAGTTTTCACAATTCCTGATTCTAAATAATTTATCACGTTAGCATAATAAAGAGTCTTCTCAGAGTAATAGGCGTAAAAGAGCCTTTTCAAACTGAATATAAGAAAGAGCCTTTAATTTTTATTTCTCCGATTTTAAGTTGGTACTACATTTATGTGTGTATGTATATAATTGATCCATAAAAATGCATACATTACTACCTTAAAATAGAAGTAAACAAATTAGTTAAAAAGGCATTGATATCTTTTTGTTAAACTCCTCGTTTTGCTCTCAAGTATAGAATAAATGTGTGGATTCGTACAGGGGTACGAGACCAACCGAGAGCTGGGTGAGGAGCAAATAAGAACTCAAAAATGTCGAAGAATAATCTTGAGCGATGATTCGTTGGGCTCAATCATACCAATCGACGCCAACACCTCAGTGCGAGTGTACCTCTGTATAAAAAGGCTTTTTCTTTTAGTTTAAGAGGTCTTTATTCTGCCCGAAAATTTAAAAAGGCTCTTTCTTGACTTTTACTCTAAAAAGACTCTTTCTTGCACTCACCCGATTGTATCATTGTTAAAAGTATTACGATGCTTTTCCTGCATTCAATATAAATGATTAAAGTTCCTTTATAATCTACAGCCTAAAAATTTGTTTATTACAATCATCACCCTTAAAGGTAATTCACTTTTTTTTTGTTTTTAACAAAATACTGTGGTATTATAAAAAATGTTTAGTCTCAGAATCTTGCCAAATAAATTTCATTACTTATTCATCGAACTGTTTCATTCATTATTGTTCTTCTGGCTGTCTAAAAATAAATAAAAGTAGCACACCTTATTAAAGATTTGCAAACAATTTTAAAATATTTACAAAACTATTTTATATTGTGTTCATCAAATTCATTTACTGATTGAAATTTCAACATTAAGTAAGTAGCAGTAAACGGGCGGCTTTTTTTGTCGCAAATAGGATGTTCACAATTTCTTAGGAGTTTTAAAATACACAAATTATATTAAAATCCTTAAAAGTTATTTTAGTATTATAAAATTATAGAATTGCCTTGTATCAAAGTATCAATATTAATTTAATTTGTTTTGATGTATCCGAAAAAAAATGGTGACTACATATATATATTTTAACGAAACATAAATAAAAGAAATGAAGACAAAATGATACATTGAATAAAAAAAAAAAAAAAAATATCTACCATAAAGTGAATTTGAACCCTTAAGTGCAAAACAATCTATGTAGGGGCATAAGCCTTATCCATCTTAGCTATCCGAAGGACGGGATGTAATTCTTTCGAAGTCACATATGTTCATGGATATCCTCCGGAGCTTGTCCTACAGTTTACAGAAGTTAGGATGTGTAAAATTAATAAATTAGTGGTTAATTTTTTGAAAACATAAATGGATTTGGGAATTTTAAGAGTACGGGATAGTTAAAACATAATGTATTGAAATCAAAATTATGTGTATATAATTAATGAGCATTTAGTTCCACGATTTAATTAAATAAGATTTATGGATAACATTGAAGCCAGAGCGAGAGCAAGTCAGTTAAATATATGCATAGCATGTACTCAGTTGCAGAGTCCAAAGACTCTCAAAAAAGCAAAACTCGTGTCGTCGCTTGCTTTGGCTGTGCGTTCAGCTATATAGCTATAGTCGACATTTCTACTCCTCTCCTCTCGTAGGAACACATTCAGTATACCCCTTCTGAGCGTCTCCAAAGTATGCGCCTACATTCCCATTTCCACACGAATCCGTAGGCACACACTCGGCATACTCCCTCCACGCTTCTCAAATAAAAAAAAAAATGTGCGCCTGGTTTGGCCGCTTGGCCGCGGCGGGGCGCTCGAACCACTGGAAAAAAGTGGGCACACTCCGTAGCATGGCAGTCAGCAATCTCCCTACTTATCTCTGGTACTACCAGTGGTATGGCTATCAAGTGATGCCATGATAAGAGAGAAAATATTATTTGATGTTTCGTCCCGGGAGCACGCCAGGACTCATCAGTAAGGCTGATGACGTGCTCCCTGCCTTAGACACCTATATCGGTGGGGATACCCTAGCTCAATCTTAAACGCCCTTATATATTAACCAACATGAAATCCGGGCACTTGCGAGAAGGTCGAGTGACATGGTTAGACGCCTAGCGGATGGTTGGAGAAGGACGGAGAGCCGAAGTGTACGTACATGTGTGTGAGAGGGTCCCCACATACTCCCCCTCCAGTTACAACGCCGGATGAAGGAGTGTAGACGATATGTAAGAAGTGCGCAGAGACGCATATGACGTGCATGACGTGGTGTATTAGCAGAAGGCAAGATAGGGGAGAAAGAAGTCGATAGTTGATAAAGTAGATCTCCGAATCATCCACGCTCTTGTAGAGTCCTAGAGAGAGGCGAGCAGAAGCTCTAGCCGCGACCGAGACAGAGGTCAAGTCGGAGAAAGAGAGGGAAGCTAGTTGCTGTCCCGAGGCGTAGAGATTACGGAGATGCTATTAGAATAATTAGAAGAAGGTTGCGCATGTTCAAGTTTACGGGGTCACCAATATGGCTATCAAGTGATGCCATGATAAGGGAGAAAATATTATTTGATGTTTCGTCCCGGGAGCACGCCAGGACTCATCAGTAAGGCTGATGACGTGCTCCCTGCCTTAGACACCTATATCGGTGGGGATACCCTAGCTCAATCTTAAACGCCCTTATATAATAACCAACATGAAATCCGGGCACTTGCGAGAAGGTCGAGTGACATGGTTAGACGCCTAGCGGATGGTTGGAGAAGGACGGAGAGCCGAAGTGTACGTACATGTGTGTGAGAGGGTCCCATAGAGGTATAAGAATAGAGGGAAAAAGCGCTATACTAACCCATTAGCGGCAGCGACAGCATAACTAAGTGTAACGGGGCATCTGTCCTTGTTGCCAAAGCCACGTTATTGGCTACTTCTTCGTTCTGGATCCTGCAGTTGATTCAATCTCATGTATGACTCGACCAATAACACAACTGCCAGACAAAGACAGATGCCCCGTTACGTAGCGAATTCTGCTGTCGCATATCACGTCCCCTTTTCTCCTCTATTCTTATACCTCTATGGAGGGTCCCCACATACTCCCCCTCCAGTTACAACGCCGGATGAAGGAGTGGTGACGATATGTAAGAAGTGCGCAGTGACGCATATGACGTGCATGACGTGGTGTATTAGCAGAAGGCAAGATAGGGGAGAAAGAAGTCGATAGTTGATAAAGTAGATCTCCGAATCCTCCACGCTCTTGTAGAGTCCTAGAGAGAGGCGAGCAGAAGCTCTAGCCGCGACCGAGACAGAGGTCAAGTCGGAGAAAGAGAGGGAAGCTAGTTGCTGTCCCGAGGCGTAGAGATTACGGAGATGCTATTAGAATGATTAGAAGAAGGTTGCGCATGTTCAAGTTTACGGGGTCACCAATATGGCTATCAAGTGATGCCATGATAAGAGAGAAAATATTATTTGATGTTTCGTCCCGGGAGCACGCCAGGACTCATCAGTAAGGCTGATGACGTGCTCCCTGCCTTAGACACCTATATCGGTGGGGATACCCTAGCTCAATCTTAAACGCCCTTATATATTAACCAACATGAAATTCGGGCACTTGCGAGAAGGTCGAGTGACATGGTTAGACGCCTAGCGGATGGTTGGAGAAGGACGGAGAGCCGAAGTGTACGTACATGTGTGTGAGAGGGTCCCCACAGTGGTACTCTGACGGCGCCAAATCTTTCTCAGTGTACAGTTGATTCAATCTCATGTATATGACTCGACCAATAACCAATAACACAACTGCCAGACAAAGACAGATGCCCCGTTACGTAGCGAATTCTGCTGTCGCATATCACGCCCCCTTTTCTCCTCTATTCTTATACCTCTATGGCCTACAGTCAAATTGACATAAAGTGCACAGTGCACAGTGCACAAGAATAACATTGGTTGGTATATTTATATATGTAAAAACGTAAAGCACAAGAGCACAACGCCCTGTGCATTATGTATATAGGTATACCAACCAGTGTTATTCTTGTGCACTGTGCAGTGTGCACTGTGCACCTTAAGTATGTCAATTTTTCTGCGTAGGCTTTAACTTGAGTCAGCCTTTACGTTGATGAAAGACTCTGTGTTAACGTTTACTAGTCATTTTTTTTTTAGTTAACCTATCATTTGATACATAAGTTCAATGTTTTAGAAACATGGATAGTCAGATTTGTGGTGACGGCCGACTTCTTGATCTGATCGATGAAGAGTGGAGAAAGAACAAACTACCGCTTGACGAAATCCTTGTACCTGCTAGTGAACTTCCAGATCCAGAAAGTGACAATGGAGACTCGCACATGACTTTAAAGGAGTTGGAGCAAAAGTGGAATAATTTAGCTCTTGGAACACTCAGTGAAAATCATCTGCATTCGCCAACTTCTTCACATAATTGAAAATTTCTCCCTAACTCGCCACACAACCATGGAATTTCCAAGCATGGGAGATCAGTGCTCAATCAAAGATTGCCAACAACTAGATTTTCTACCATTTACTTGTAATAACTGTCAACTTGTGTTTTGCAAGATACATTTTACTGGAACATCTCACCCTTGCTCTCAATCGAATAATGTAGTTGAGACTACAATTAGTTCAATCGCCACCTATAAATGCTCACAAGGTAGCTGTACAACCACATCAGTTGTAGAGATGTTATGTATTAAGTGTAACAATCACTTTTGCTTATTGCATCGGCATCACGGTTGCTTTGAACCAACTGAGCTGGAAAAGCAAGATAATTTTTTAATCCAATGGGAAAAACCAAAACAACAATTCACAGAAGCAAAAGATGCTGTTGACAAGGAAATAATGGAGAAACTTAAAAAATCAAAAAATTCTTCTACATCAATAAAGGTATATTGATGTTTTAAATTTTTAACCTGTGGCACAATCTTGCTAATAGCACTTTAACTTTCAGATACAATTGATGAAACTTAAGGCTAAAGCGAAAGGTCTGAAAAGTATACCAGCTACAGAGCGTTGTTATTTTCTTGTGCACCCTCCGATGACTTGTTCAGCCACTGCAATTCCAAAGGACTCAAGGGGTGTTTTTGTTTCCATCAATTGGACCATTGGCAAAGTCATTGATTCCATAACTGATACTTTAAATATTCCTAACTTCAACAATCAAGCAACTGCAAAAAAATTAAGATTTTATAACTATTACACAGGTGTTAGTGTATCAAATCAAATGGATGAAATTTTGAGTAAGTTTATAAATGACAACAGGTTGATTAATGGCCAAGAGGTTATTTTAGAATACTCCGACAGTGATACCATAGAACCTCATTTGTACAAATAATAGTCAATTGTAAACTCTGTACAATAATATTCATAAAACACTTGTCTTGAATGTATTCGTTGAGCCTGATTCTGAGGTAACCATGAGAAATAAATGAATTGATACTTTGGAGATAAGTTAAAAATAAAAGTTTTTGCTGAAGAGAAGTTTTTTAATGTCTTCAAGTATGAAATAAGAATGTATAAATTGTTCAGACTACTACAAAACAGTTCACAGAAAAAGAAATGATTCTATAGTACTCAGTGAACTGAATAAAGTTAATAAATATTGAACAAAAGAGCAGTGAACCTTTACTTAAACAACTTTATTTAAAAAGTTATTTTTATTATAAACTTTAAATAGGCTAAACTCATGAATAAAAAAAAAATTTGTTTTATGGCACAAGAAGTAAGAAAAATTCTTATACTTGTTTTTCTAAATTTATTCCAGAATGTAAATGAATTCAAAGAAAGTTACGTTTTCTAACTTATGAATTATATGATATATTTATTATACAATAACACACATTGGCACCAAAACAATAATGATTGTATTTACTAAAGACGTTAATTGATAATAGTGTGTATTAATTGTGTCAATAAATTTTGTTTAATTCACAGAAATCATTTGAGCATTTGAATAACAATGACTATTTGAGAGCTTACTAATATTAGGCAATTCTGAAATTCTAGAGTTGAGAATGTTTTGAAAATAAATTATTTTCATTTTGTGTTTCATTAAAATCACTTTCCATTTCTATGATTCAATGCAGGAAATTTTGATACGATACATACTTCATACTTGACACTTGTACTTTAAGTATGCAGAAATAAGCTGTAAAGTTTGAGAGTTTAAAATGATGTATATGAAAATTATAATAAATTTTTTTTTCACACTGTGTCACTAATGTGTTTGAAGGTTCAGGTCCATACTTTTATGTAGGGTAGTTGTACTCGATGTACAGTTTTTTTGTAACTTGTGTCTAAAAACATTTCTGAAAAAAAATTCTAAAGACTTAGAGATCTTCTTATATATATATATATATATAGTCTCTCTTGCATTCGACGACTACAAACCGAGATTTTGTAAGGTTGACTATCAAAGTACTACTTCAATCGTTATTTGTGTAAGTTACATTTTTATATCGATAAACCTCTACTTATTTGTGAGTCTCGATGTTTTTGTTTTCCTCAAGAAAACGTGTAAAAGTAGTTATTTTTTTCTTTTGAGATATAAGCGATTTTATGTTTTTTAAAAGTTATATTGTAAAAATATTTCCAAGTAATCTATGCACATTCATGTTAAAGTACTTGCTATAATTTTTTTTAATGTTTACATTTTTCCTGACGATATAGCCAGAGAATACAGAATACATTGCATCATTCTGTAAAAATGATATATTTAAAAAAGAAATATTTCTGCCGCGAAATAAATCGTTTTTATCACTTGAAAATACAGTCTAGATATTCAGAAAAATAGTTTTGCCCAATCAAGGCATCGGCTTCAATTATTATTTAACAAATTGTAAAAATTAATCGAATTTTTTTTACATTTTGGATTGTAACTTCTTTTCTATTGCTTTGATTTAAAAAAGTATTAAAGCAGAATTGTTTGTGATTAACTTTCCTATTGATTATGAATTATGATCCTTCTGATTATTCAAAAACTTATTTTTTGCAATGCCATGTTGCAAAAAAGCGCGAAATTCCCTGTTTCAAAAATCAATCTTAATGTATGTGTAGTTTTTTTTATTTATTGATAAAAATGATTGATAATTTAGGATTAAGCATCTATTACAAGTATTTTTAACTATACACAAGCTTTTTTGTTATTTAAAAAAAATTACGTCATAATTCTATTATTAACTTAAAAATTCATTTACCCACACAAAGGGTAAAAAAAGTTACACCCAAAATGCCAACGACATTTTGTCAAGAATACAAAGAACTTCAAAGCTATGGAAGACATTTTTTTTTTATTTCAACCGACTTTCTGGTCGATCGATTTTTGCTATTAAACTAATGCTCATAACTCTGTTAATCTTGGATATAGAGAAACGCAACCAATTTCTTATGAAACTTAATAATTTTCTACGTATTTAAAAAAAAAATTGATAATTTTGATACGATGCTCCTTACAATTGTTATGAGCAAATTAGCGTTTTTTACGATCGTTTAATAATTATTGATAGTAACTAACATGCCAGAGTACACAGCTCCTTCCGGACAATAATCTTTTACGAGCATTCATTTCAATAATAACGTATCTATAATAAACATTAACAACTGACATAATTTCTTGTTGATGGGTGTCGAGTATAGTTCCAAACTGAAAAATACCTATTAGTCCATGCAGGGGACATCGTCAATCTACCGAGAAAAATTATTCGGATGAAAATTTTTTGCGCCATTTCATAAAAAATGTGCTCCTGTATAAGGAAGTACAGTTTTCCAGGTGCCAATGTGGTCAGAAATTGTTTAAACAAATTCGTCAAAGTTGTTTTTTTGGTCTAAAAAAATATTTTCCTATTTTTTGGCACATTTGTTACAAAAAACTAATAGGAATGTATATAACTAAACTCCACAGTTTTCGAGTAACGAATTCTCAAAGTTTCAAAAAATGCATTTTTTCCGATTTTCAGAGCTCCAAGAAAGTGCTGAATAAACATATTTTCATACCTTACAACACACGATCATAAACTGTAAGCCTTCCTCTACAATCTCCAAAAAACGAAATGTCGAAAAGTTGAGTGGCAAGATTGATTTTTGCAATAAACATTCAGAGCTTTTCAGCGCGTGCTCATATTTATGTGAGTGTATACCTATGCATGTTTACTACACGCTGAGCCACAACACGTATATATACACTCACGTATGAGCGCGCGCTGAACCACCCTGAACGTTTATTGCAAAAAACAATGTTGCCACTCAACTTTTCGACATTTTCTTTTTTGGAGATTGTAGAGGAAGGCTTACAGCTTATGATCGTGTGTTCCCTGGTAGAAAATTACTACACAAACTGGCTAGAAACTCGTCAACGTACATGCGTCAATGGGCTTATAACATGTTAACGAGTTTTTAGCCAGTTTATGTAGTAATTTTCTACCAGGGTTGTAACGTATGAAAATATGTTTATTTGGCACTTTCTTGGAGCTCTGAAAATCGGAAAAATAGTAGATTTCGTCGGATAAGTGCCGTCGTCTCCGGGGCTATTTTGCAGCCCGAGGGACGTAAGGTAGCCGCGGAGCAATGGCACTTATGTGGCGAATCCTTTTTTTCCTACCAAGGGCACACCCGACATTCAAAAACGCCCGAGATCGGAAAATGCATTTTTCATGGGCACAAAGTGTAACAGCCGCTTTGCGCCCTCGGGTCACACTTTACGCCCTTGTAATCACTTTGGGCCCACGGGCAGAAAAGTTTTTTGCGCCCTCCGGGCCCAATTGTTATGCACCTAGTGAGCGAGGTTAAGAATGTCTTATATTTCACGTAAATAAACGCCCGATGCGAAGCCGAGGGTGGTTAATGTGAAATCTAATGCACTTCTGTTTTTCATCAATCCTGCGCCGAGAGAAGGGATTTTCGTCCCGCGAATCGGGACGAAAGTTCCTACTTTCGACACAGTATGATAAAATAGTAGTTTTCCTACGAGTTTGAAAAGTCTTTGTTTGCGAACCGAGAGGTTTGCGGCCCGAGCCGAAGGCGAGGTCCGTAACGAGGTTCGTAAGGGAGGCTTTTCGAACGAGTATCGGAAAACTGCTTTTTTGCCAAAGGAAGTACCAGCCTTCCAAAACCACCTGAGGGCGGAAAAGTACTTTTCCTACCTCGGGCGTTTTTGAGAGGCTGGTGTGCCCTCGGTAGGAAAAATAGCATTCTCCACATAAGCGCTATCGCTCCGTGGCTACCTTACGTTCCTCGGGCCCTGCTTCGCAAGTCCCTTGGGCCGCAAAATAGCCCCGGAGACGATGGCACTTATCCGACGAAAACTACTATTTCCGCCCTCGGGTGGTTTTGGGAGGCTGGTACTTCCTCGGGCGAAAAAGCAGTTTTCCGGAACTCGTTCGAAAAATCTCCTTTACGAAACCTCGTTACGTCCCTCGCCTTCGGCTCGGGCCGCAAACCTCTCGGTTCGCAAACAGAGACTTTTCAAACTCGTAGGAAAACTATCATTTCTGCCCTAGGGCCTAAAGTGATTTACTGGACGCAAAGTGTGTCCACGGGCGCAAAATTGCACTTTGCGCCCTCGGTAAGAAAAACATTATACGTGACTCGGGCATCAACCGACAACAAGCGCGCCCTTTGGGCGCTTATATTTGTACTTTGTACCCTAGTGACGTAATGGCGCAAAATACTTTCCTGCCCTCAGGGCGCAAAGTAATCCCAATTTTTTAAGGACAGAAAATTTTTTCTTTGGTGATGTAGAAGCAGTAAAATAATTAGAATGAGTATTAATATTTTTTTTTCCTAACACTGTGTAGCTAATAGGTGTTTTCCTTATTATTTTTTGTGCGAAAAATCGAATTTCTCACAATGATTTGATAAAAAGTGTGCTGAAACTATTTTTTTTACGAGTGTTACAAAGAATTTATGATGCACAGGAAATTTTTTTTTAATTATAACAATTTTAAACAAGCAATCACTAGTGAATCATTAATACACATACAAAAATGTGAGATCTATTGAGAATAACTCATAGAGTCTGTTTTTTTTACTTTTTAAACTGTGGCAAATTTAAATCAATTAATTTTTAATGTAATGTACTCAAATTTGCTAACACTCACAAGTGAAGTATAACAGTTTTAGTTATTCAAAACAATATAATTGCATAAAATCATATGATTTCAACTATGTAATAAATTTAAAAAAAAAAACTGTTTATTTTAATGAAATCGATTTTGTTGATAGTTTGTAAAAAATGAAAATGATTTTTTTTTTTAGAACGATAACTTCTTTTTTTTTGGTAGTCAGGAGGGCTTCGCCCTCCCATACCCTCCCCCCCCTAGTCCAGGGCTTTGCCCCCTGGTCCCCCATCAGGGGCTGCTGCCCTTCTTACGAATCATACATTTACAACCTCAGTTTGAGTACATACAACTTTTAATAATGGAAAAACGTTCATTACACTCATTATTTACGAAGCATACCTTGCATATATATGTGAATAATACAAGATGCATAAGCCTTCAACGTGTTCTTTTAATTAAATACTTTTTTTTTGTTGTCATTATTTTTAATTATAAATTTTTATTAATTTTTGTCACACATATTACGACAAATTTTGTACGTAACTCTTACGGAAGTTTTCCCGTACTCATGCGATCGCACTCGATATTGATGGCAGTAGTTTGTACCGTGTGATCAAAACTCGTGTCACACAATTGTGGGATTGACTGGCACTCATTCCTGTCGACTTTGACCACTAATATGCATCAATCTCAACTTTTAATTTTTCTTTGTTAAAGTACAAAAAGAAAATTATGCAAATAAGTACAATATATTATACTTCAAGTTTAACATGCTTTAATTAAATTTCACTTTGCACCCTTGAGGAGAAAAACATTATACGCCACTCGAGCGCAATCCTTTGCACCCTTCTGCGAACTTTGCGCTCTTCGACTACTTTGGGCCCAAGGGCGCAAAGTACTTTTCTGCCCATGGGCCCAAAGTAGTCAGCGGGCGCAAAAGTTCGCCCGCGGGTGCGAAGTGAGATTTTGTGCTCTAGTGGCGTAATGTACTATTTCAGCATATAACTTTTTTTCTACGTACCATTTTATGATCCAATGTTTAATATAAAACTTATAGATTCTATTTAAATACTTATTTGTGCTTGTCATTCTTGTCTTCTAAGTCATCCTAACACAAGATACAACAAAAAGCGTTTTGAAATGGCTGAAAAATTGATTTGTGGTATGTACCCGTAAACATTTTATTGATTAAAATTAAATGAAAAAATAAAAAATTTACATGGATATGATATTAAACTGTTACAGAATGATCTCTAACTAAAAATCGTGAAATCCTTAGGTTAAAATTACACTTTCTGCTCTGACAAACCGTGGATTGGTCGTGCCTTAAATGCAAGACCTTAAGTTTTATATAAATATAGCCACTTGTTATTTTTATATATTTTTTTTGTTTTACAGCCATTTGGGATCCTCATATAAGTCCTATTTGGCTCTGTATTGCTGTATTGCTATGCATACGACATGTATGCTATCAACTTTGGCATAGTGAAAAACCGCCTCAAATTAATTGTGAATCAATCACTTACACTGAAATGGTGCGAGTCTATTGAGTACTAGCAGCCCCCCGTCTCGGCTTCGCCCGAGACTTACTAAATAAAACACCGTAGTGTGTTGACATGTAATGTAAAACATTTTCAGTTAGAAATTTTACACATATTCCTGATACATCTCAGAACAAAAATATTCTTATTAAAAACATATTTTTTCGGAATCCATATAGTTTATTTGGTTAAATAATGAGGTGTAAGAATTCAAAAAAATTATTATGCTGAAAAGTACCGTGCGTTCTTTATGCCATAAAATAATCGGTGGCCATAAGAAGCCGTTGATTTACAGTTTCTCCCGTGTAATTCACGAAAACGGCTATTTTTTAAAGCTGTTAAGATTTTAAACCCCCAAAAAATTTATATTAAAAAAAAATTTTTTTTCTCATATCTCACAACTTTATTACCAGGGCAACAAAGTCCTGGATCTTAAACCCTACATTTTTATTGCCATAAAAACACAAATACATTTTCTACTCATTAAAAAATCTGAAGTAGGATCTTTAAAGATTTCAGAGATTGCTGTGAGGGTACAATGAAAAGCTGATCTCTCACGTAATGGACTCTTTAGTTGTCAATTTTGACGCTGCTGTTTCAATCTCGATAAATTTTCTGCGTCAGTTTCTTGACGCCTAAGTAAAATTGTATTTATTAGATACACTGGAAGTTTTTCTTCCGATTCACCCTCTTGCGACTTTTGGCATGCTTAAAATTTTTGTAACCACTAAAAGCTGTTTTCTGTCAACTTTGTTAAGTTCTACTATATTTGTTGGCAAGGTAGTTCAACGTCCGATGGCCCTAAAAACGACCGGTGAGCTTCTTAAGTTAACTCTTTCTTCGGGAGAAAAATTACAAAGTCCAAAGCTTTGGGGCTAGTTGTAGTGCTCTTTCCCAACGTCTCCCGGTATAACGTCGAAGACGTTGGTGTCTAAAGCACCTTTTTTATTTCCAGATTCAGTTGTTTTGATGATCTTAGATGGGGAGAGTGGTTAGTGATACTTGTCCAGTGGAGGCTGTCCCGTTGGCTCAATTTTTTTTTCCTACATAGCTGTAATAGGTTTGCCCAACGCAGACCTTGATGGAGAGAATCAGTGATTCCTGGTTGAATGCTTAGAGTCGAGAGGGTAATATAGGGTCGTCGGTCACCGGGTTTTCCAGCCTTGCGAAGAACAACTCCGCAAGTGACGTCTGCTAGTGAATGGCTGACTTGGTTTAATAGTGCCCGTCTTTAGTTAATATAGTCTTTTAGTCGACGAATCGCTTCCGAAAATGGTAATAAAAATGTATTTGTTGGCAAGGTAGTTTACACTTAGGTGGATCCTAAAAAGAACCGATGAAATTGATGGTTAAGTAGGGAACGTAAATACTTATAATGGCCCTAAAAAGCGCCAGTGGTGAAACTTCCAGGCTATTCTTTATTATTATTCCTGATGATGAAGAGCTGGCTACGGGTAGCTTGATTCTTACCCTGGGAGTCTCGATGTACGGAGACTGTGATGGAGGGAGGTACGCTGCTGACCAAAGAATATCTCGTCTCGGGACGTTCCCCGGATAACCAACCGCTCATCGTTAGACGGGAACATGTGGGTAAGCGCATTGGGGACGCGACGACCAAGAAGGTAGCGGTTGTGGCTGCCCATGCCCCTCAGAGCTCAGAGCTGTTTTCTTCCCTTGCTTACATTTGTAGCCACAAATTCTCTTACTGCACCAGGTGGGATGATGGAACTCCCTCACAACTCAGATGAGCTGGAGCAGATTGTGCTCTGGCTATAGATATGTCTCCTGGTATTGTGGCAGAGACGGCATCTGTTGGAATTAACTTTTATTTCTGATCGCACTCGTCGAGATTCAGGGTAAATGGACTCGTAGGTCCCTTCCCCCTTAGAGAAGAGTGTCGTCCGTAACCGGGATACCCAGCTGCAAGACTATTATCAGCTTTCTCTGTACAGCTCGTTGAATTGCCGAAGCTCGATGACAAAACTATGGAGACGCTCCAGCGCTTTATAACCACACTTATTTAATTATGTTGCAGGTAGCTTCGATTTTATGTCGACGCCACCTAGCGGATTTTACTGAACTAAAGTGAAAAGCTGGCATATTTTTGCAAAACTTTGAGCTCATTTATTGCTATTGTTATTAAATTTTTTAAGATAAAAACCATACTAAAACCATCTAGGAAGTATCATGAATCAGTGTGCAAAATTTCAACAAAATCGGTTCAGTAGTTTTCGCGGTTAGCGATTACAACGGTTTTAGCGCTTCTGCTTTATATATTAGTAAGATTATAGAAATTGGGTAATCGGGCCTTAAATTCGTAAGCACGTATTACTCCAAGCCCCCGTGCTACAAAAAATGCAGCCAAAACCACTGTGCTACCGTGACCGCTGGCGAATTTTTTTAATCATCTTTTAACAACAGCCAAACAACCAAACGTATATTTAAATAAATAATTAAAAGTATATAAATTTTTTTTAGATTCGCACGATAGGGATTATCTAGTAGTCAGGCAACGTTGCAAAAAATCTCTGACTCGAGCGCTGTAGCCGTCTTCACGCTGACGGCGAATAAAGCGATAAAGTGGAGTGTCACATTCACGTTACTTGATAATACATCTTACCAGAACCAGATACGCACATAAGTGGAAACGCTATTTTTTCCACCAAGTACGTTCGAACGTTACAAAAAAACGGCTTTGGTATAGGAAGACGTAGTTTTTTTCACTGTTGCTCATCTCCTCAGGAGCGATCACCTGATCCGAGGTCACTTGGACTTACAAACTCCAATAGATACCCTATATACGCAACAGTGGAAATTAAATGCTTTTTTTTTAACAAGGGCACAGTGAACATCTAGGTAAGTTAATTATTTTTTTTTACCTCGGGTGTTTTTTTAAACTCTATACCTCTAGAAAAGATGTGCATACATAACAAAAACTACTATCAAATATAAACTATTCAAAGTCTTGTAAGGAACTTGTATGATGCAATTTCTACAATCGTGGCCATTGCCGAAAAGTCCGTGCGATCAAACTGACGCTACACGTGTTGCCGTCTAGTTGGATAGAATTAGCTTTTTGGTCTCAAAAATTGGTACTTTGAACGCTAGTTTTCCGACATCGTACCAAATTGAACGACTTTTAAATAGATACAAATGTCAGTCTAGGCTCCCAAAAAATGGTATAAATGATAAAAACAGGTTTTCCATGTCTCGAAGAAAACTGAAGAATCATAAAAAAAAATGCGCAATTAAAAGGCAAACAAATGAGCTACATTAGGCTCAAATTAGCTTTCGCAAACAGTTGAGACAGCCAAAAACAGTTCCTCTTGAAAAATGGCCCTAAAAAAGTTGTTAGTCAATCAAGGGCTATTTTTTAAACGCGATTCACTTCGTCTGCACTTATTCTACGTCGTACTATAATACCATTTAATTAAACCAAGTAGAAGTATCTCAAAAATAATTGCAAAAACAAATATTTACGTGCTCCCTCAAAATCTCGGAAGCCATAGCTGCGGAAAGTGTGGGTTGCCCCTGCGGCGGCTGTCCGCTCCGTCCATCCCATATAGAAGTGCAAAAGTGCTCATTTTTACAATCATTTTTGAGATTCTTGTATTCAGTTAAAATAAACTGCATTATAGTATCATGTACAACGAATATAGCCGAAGTAAATCGCGTTGAAAAAATGACCTTGTACTGGCTAATAACTTTTTTAGAGAGGACATTTTTTTATTATTCTCACGGGTTTGCGAAAAGTTTTTATTCAATCATGTTAAAATTTGGTGTGTACATTAATGACGGAAATACCTACTTTGTGTTGAAATTTTAGAATTTAATAATCATCACAACGCAGGTTATTATTCATCGAAAAATTGTCAACAACGCGGCTTGTTTTGCTTTGCCTTTCGATTGCGTAATTTTTTATCACATACTTTTGTTGGTACGATTCTTTCGTTTTCTTCTAGACGGCTTATTTAAACGGCAAATTCATGTAGCTTATTTATCTCTATACTTTTATTTATATACTATTGTATTTCATGTTATCAAAACGTTGAGTACCCTTTTGTTACATTGTGAATTTTTTTTAGTTAGTCAATTTGTTTTCAACTAGGCACTTCCTGCTTCCGTTCTCTGCTTTCAATGTCTGAAAATCATTTTAAGAATACATTTTAGATTATTTACGTGCAACAAATGGCCAAATCAAGTGTTTACTTCTGGATAACAACATTTTAAGTCCACAGGGCTAAGTTATTGTACGGCATTCTCGCAACTTTCTATAATTTTTGAAGGTACGGAATATGCGGAAATATGCATTTTATCTTAAAGCATGTATTGGTACAAAGTCGTATGTGCTTTGAAAATATTGAAATGTCCGTTCCATCCGTGTCTTTCTTGTCTACCTCAATGATCAAGTATCTCTTTTTCACACTTTAGAACAACGGACTACCACCTAACTTTTTTTCCATTACTGTTGGGCTAAAATATTGGGCACATAAGTATCTCGGCATTTGTACCAAAAAGCCTTTTCTCGCGAGATACATCTATTTACGGTAATGCTACTCTTTCTACGTTAGTACCGAAGTGGTACACAATTTTAAAAGGTTTTAACATGACTTAAATGAAAGTTAGGACCAAGCACTCTCAGTTGAAAAAAGTTTTCTAGTATTCGGTGCCACCAATCGAAAGTCATAGCAGTTTAAAGAGAAATAACGTATTTTTATCAAATATCCACAATTGCTCATTTTTAGCGGTTTTCATTGCTCTTCTTTCAACTGCTTTAATTTTTTAGATATTGATGTTATTAATCGATGGGTAAGTATTATGTTAAATTATTGTACATTGACCTCTTTCCATCTAAATTGCGCTATGTATATTTTTTTTAGAAACGTCGCGCTTATTTTTAGAGTGAAAATCGCTGGAGTGCGAAAAACTTTGTCAATTAAAAATTATAAAGCAGTGAAAAGAAGGCCCAGGTTCGACTCCTGGCCGAAGCGGATAACTTTTTTCACTGCTTTGTAATTTTTAATTGACAAAGTTTTTCGCACTCCAGCGATTTTCACTCTAAAAATAAGCGCGACGTTTCTATAAAAAATATACATAGCGCAGTTTAGATGGAAAGAGGTCAATGTATGATAATTTACTTTAATTTTTTATTGCTGGCACTAAATTGAACAAAATTTTTTTTAATTGGCTTTCTCCAATCTATCATGTTAGTCGAAGAAGAACACTACAGTTATTAAAGTAACCAACTTACACGCCCCATAATTTTTCCAAATGATATTAGAATTTACTTTTACAAAATGTCCTATTTATACTTTTGACTAAAAACATTGTAGTGGAGTTGCTTTGGATGTATGTTCTGAATGGTATTTGAGATAGATACACCATAAAAAAAAAAAGAAAAAAAAAGTTATTAAACCACATTTTTTTAAAAACATTTTTGAAGTCATTATGAGCCAATAACGGCGGAATCACCCACATATTGTAATAAATATGAATCATGTATAAGTTGCTGATTCGCAAAAAAATACCTATAAGCAACCCTTCAAATCTAAAACTGTTACGTCCAACCAAAAAAATCACTAAAATTTTAAGAAAGATCGTGATGTATTTTTATTTTAAAATCATATAAAAATTAAAAAAAAATAAAAAAGTATCAGAAATCTGGCTTATTAAGGATCCACACCGGTTTACAGCAAAATATCAACTAGCAATTGAAGGCACACCCATACGAAGAAGTGCACCAGCAGCAAAAAAAGAGAGCATAGCATAATACCTACGAGGAGTACTACAAGCATGTAGACGCCCACATATTATACACTAACGCGCGCAGGGCGTAGAATCATGAAAAACAGGTATGTGAGGTAAGTAAGGTATATGAAAGGTGAAGGTGGATGCGTATACATACACACATGTAAGATAATAAATATATAGGTAACACACGGAGAAGGGTCCCCTCGATCTCCTGGCTTCTATTTCTCTCGCCCGTGCACCGACTCCGGAGCGCCACCGGTCCCCTCGTCTATGCTCGGGTACCGTCGTAGCTGGTACCATGGCTGCTTACCTGCCGGTTTTCGTAAGCGAGTCAGTTCGTTCGGCGCGTTCGCCGTGAGGGTTGCAACCGATAGTTCGCGTATCGTGCCGCTTTTCCGATACGCGTTTTACAGTGTGTGACCGGTAAAAAAAAATTTTTTTTTTCATTTACTACCGCTGTTTGTTAAAATTGTTATTGTGCCCATTCATCATGTATTACTTTGTGTGAAAAAAAAAAAAAAAAAAAAATTGCAACGTCACTTTCGTGGTGTTTGAGGAGCCAACAGTGAGAGTGTGCCGGTCATGAGTATTTGACGTAAGGAGGTTGCGATACTAAACCCCCTAACATATTGTTGGGTATCACCTGCAGCGCCAGCTGCGGTATTGGTTCACAGTGACGTGAGAGAAAAGGTGCAAACCTGTGTGAAAAGTGAAAGAAAAAAAAAAAAAAGAAACGATATCACTGTTTTACTGGTGATTCTCCATCCCTTCGTGGGTACCTTTCGTTTCTTCAAGTGTATGAGTAACTTCCCTTTAACACTGTATAGGTAACCCGGGATATGCCGGTTTTCACACCGATCGTAGAGCTGTCCGCGCGCTAGGAGCTGCCAGCTGCGCGTTTGTGTATGTGTATCTTTGCGGGCATATGTGCAATTGTGCAGTGCATAAGTTTGTGTGCGTGTGTGCATCGGTGCGGCAGCAGCAGTAAAAGCAACGCGTAACAGCACCATGGTGAGTATATAGTGGTCTACTGCTCCTCCCTTTTATTCTTCTTCTTTCTCTTCTTCTCTTCCCCACCTCTTTTTTCTTCGGTCTTCTCTCAAACTTTTTTTTTCTTCTTTTTTCTCGCCAGCGTTGGAATTTTTATTTTTTTCCATTTTTACTTTTGAATTCCATTTTCAAAGACTGGTCCGTTAGCTGTAAGATTTGAAGATCACAACGATTTTCAAAACTAGAAGTTTGGAATGTGAGAGTATAAGCGCGCAACGGACGAGACGTTCCATTTGCCGTTTTAAGTTCTTATCGATTTTACAGTTTAATCCCTCGTTCTCGAACGCATACTAATCATCGATAACGGGCAAGCATTTTTTGCACGAAAAATAGTTTAAAAAAAGTAAATGAGAGTACAGAACAGAGAACACGTGTATAATAAGCGTACACGCAAAGCAAATTAATCATTTTCCCTCACGAAATCAATCACGATTTTGCAGTGCTGCATTGCATTCGAGACTTTTTATTCGACGAATAACGTCGAGTCACGACTGTTAAACGTTTTTGTATCGAAAAAAAAATCGAATGTCATAATTGCATTTTTTGTGTACAATCATTTAAATGTCAGGTGTCAATTAGAGAAAGGGAAATGACGCGCTAAAGAATGTGTGTTTCTTCCTTTGCGCTAGTAGGTGCGAAAAATCGATATTTTACTCGTTTGTTTAACGAAAAACAGGAAGTTGCATTGTATTAATAACTCACGTATGTATATACATGTGTATTCACGGACAGAGAGGACTTGAGCTGTTTGCTTTCCTCGTGTTATGTGTCATCGGTTGCAGAACGAATGATCAAGTCGAAAACAAACGATGACGTCTCGATCGTGCGATTAATATTTATAAACTTTGTGCATCGTAAGAAGCTACTTAACATTTTTTATTTATACAAAAGCTATTCTTTGCAACTATTGTTTTTTCACTCAAGTGTCATGATTTTTTTTCATAAAAACACATTCGATTTTACCACATTTTTTGTTGGGCTGTATAATCCATAGAAAAAAGGAATCAACATTCCTACATGTTATGTTTGATGCAAAAATCCTGAATTTGACATTCGCTTGAAGTACACAATAAAAAATATTCAATCAATATTTCAACGTATAAGAATTGAGTGTAAAAAATATACAAACTTTTTAATTTAACCGCTTACTATACAGCATGGACGTATAGACGAGATAGTAACAACAATAAAATGAGGCAGGTGTATTCGAATCATTAAAAATAACAACTTTTTTATAGCCATCACTTTGGCGTATACCTACGTAACCTGTATTCTTATTTCAGCAAACGATCCGCGCGTTGTAAGCAAAATGACCGAAAAGCGTTGGCTTTTTACGGCTCGGTAAACCCGGAGGCATTAAAATCACCCAAGAGTATTCCATACGCAGCATTCCATAAAAAATTGTTTCGACGTGCAATAGAAAATTTCCGAAATGTTAACAATTATTCAAGTCACATTTTATAGACTTAAATGAAAGTACAGAATCGCCATTCAGCTTGCTATTCGCATTTGTTTTACATTATGCTTATTAATTTATGATGATTGTTTATTTCGTTACCGAAATGAACTGCTCTGCATTTTCACGGCTATACTACTGTAACCCGAGTTTGGGGTCATCAAAAATATTTTTGATGCCTTTGGCATCTCCGGAATACAAAATGGTCCATTATCAAATTGAAGCATCACACGAAATCATTCGTCATGTGCAGCTAGAAATCGTCTTACACACCCCTAAAAGTGGAATTTTCAATATAGACGTAAAGCGATGGTAACGTTTTTATCTGTTCGTTTGGTCGTGGCCCAAGCAATAATTTTTGCCGGTATTATCTCAAAAGATGTATTCAGTAGAGAATGGCCAACAACATTTAAAAAGGTTCTGACGTAAAATAATCGTACTTATCGGTTCAAATGTCTAGAGTGTAAGAAAAAAGCATTTTGCGAAATAGCCTTTGTATTATTATGAATTCACGATTTCTCAGAGCACCGGTTAGAAAGTGACTTTATTAGCACGGAAAGCACGGAAATTAAGTATACGAGTTTAAGCACTTGTGTGTAAGCCGTTTGTTAACGTACAATTAATGGAACATTAACGTGTCGTGCCATTCCTTAGTAATTTAACGATCAAACATTGGCTCAAGCTCCTAATCTATTTTTCTAGATGCTAAAATTTGGATTATTCTGATTCGAAAGTTTATTTCGAGAAACATATAGTTAACTATATACTTATGACATGTTAAAGAAAAAAATCTTTATTTAAAACCATACCTACACAAAAAAAAATTTGGTAATGCTATACTTCCCAACTTCCAAGCTGTTAGATCTCAATTAATTTGGAAATTGTATGGTTATAAATAATCCACCCCCATGAATTCTGACTCGAGTGATGTAATAATTCAAGAAAAAGCCGGAACTTCTTTTTTACAGCTTTAAAGTGTACCGCTATGAATCACTGAACCCGTAAAAAGAGCGAGGCTTGAAACGTAATTTTTTAAAATATGGAGTGAAAGGCTCCAGATTTGACGTAGCCAGAGTTTAATTTTCTTAAAAGTCTCTCAATTCAACCACAGAATAGTACAGCAGTGACAGTGGGATGGAAAGCAAAATGATAACTATTACTTTTCTGAAAACTGATTTCCACAGGGGATTCCGAGTGAAGTCTCTGTCAGCCAACTTTCGAGTATACAACGCTTCGATCCTCACGTTCTATTAAAAAAATTGACCATTCATAAAGCTTAGGCGTTTATAATTGTCTCGCGTGACATTTCTGAATTGTAAATAATTCTCACGTGCGTGGTCCTATAGTTCGGAAGCCACGTAAAAAATAACTTATCTCCATTGCTGTGTACACGATGGATTCACATCAAATCAGAGGTGGATTTTTAATATGCTAATGACGATAGCGTTATGTTGAGTCGGTACACGCACAGTTCGTCAAAATGTCTGGAAAAAATAAAATTGTGAATATAAGATTATCCAGCTCTTTTGCGAATCATCACATAATAAATTTAGGATTAGTTGATATTTTATAGATTATTAACATTAGGCCAGTTTAAAAAAATGTTTTGTTACTGTTATTCTGAAAAAGTTGGAGCTTCCGTTTGATCAAATTATTCCTCATAATATGATCCATGTAGCCACAGCAAGAAGGAGAACGATTTTGATGAATGTAATGTTCTGTTTTAAACCGGTTTAAGTTTAAACGTACATCATTCAAATATCAAAAAGATTCTGGCTCGTTTATTTAAATTTCTATATCATTCGAAGAGAGCCTCTGCCTCTACATTTCCTCCAATTTCCGGTACACAAGACTACGTGCTCACAAAACTGCTCACCTGAGTCATCTCTGCAACATGTATATTTTATCTTGCAATCGTATAGCACAGTAACCGGGCGACATTCTCGGAATGGAATATCGTTTGACCAGCCGTAGGTTGTACTTATAAGATTCGCATTAGCCACACTTCTCTATACTCTCTATCTCCCTCTGTCTTTGTGTGTGTGTGTGTGCGTGTGTGTGTGTGTGTATATGTGTGGATATGTAATTCTGTACGTGCAGCTGCCAGCTTGGGAGAACTGCTGCAGAGTTTCAGTCTATAGTGATGATCACGCGTCGGGCCTTGTACCATACGTAATTATTTCTAAGGCACGCACGAGCAGAAAATGCGAAACTATTTTTAAATAATAATCGAGCGAAAAATAAGTTTCACAGTCGATTCTGTCGAGTAAGCTCCTTTTCCTTGCATCAATGGATACCATATACACGATACAATACATTTTTTAAATAATTTAATATTCGTTGTATGCAATTTTTTATTAAATAATTATCAATAAGTGAATTTGTCATAATCTGAGTTGTAGTTATAATGATAATAATAACAATAATAATAATAATAATAATAATAATAATAATAGTAATAATAATAATAATAACAATAATGATAATGAAAAAGTAAAAAAGGAAATCAGGTTTTAATAATTTTATAAAAAACCAAACAAGTTTATGAGAATAATTTTTGATGTCATTACCAACAGGCTCATTTTTTCTCTTCTTTTTTTCTATTTAAAAAAAAAAATTAACCACTTTTCGTGAAACCGAGATAAAATGATTTTGATTGATTGATTTGACGGGAATACCAAAATGTTATTGATAGACAGTAATGGGCTTGTAGAGGCACGTGAAGATCTCTTAGGTTTGTCTAGTAAAATTAAAAAGGAGATTACGCAACTTTTTAACAACGTCTTTTTATTTGTGCTGGTTATTATGAAGCTAAACTTCACAGTAACAATATTTAACAATCTCATTCCTGATGGCAGTAATATTATAATACCTATGTATGATACGAGTTTTACGTGTGTTCATTAGTTTGACCTAGAAAAGGTTTAAATCAAAGTAAATTCAATTGTACTCTGAAATAAAGACTTTAATGTACTCCAATTAAAAACTTTTGCTAAGAAATAACATGAAATTTCTGCTATGAAGAGACAAGTGGACTTTTATTGCGTTTAACAAGTTGATCAAAGAAAATTTGAACAAGTCAGAGCTATAATGGTACTTTCCCGGTTTGTCAAGCGCGAGGTCAAGCGTATATTTTGTTGCACTTTAATCTATGTCGTTGTAAAGTACATAACAAGCATACGAATAGCAGCCCACTTTTCGTGAAAAATGGTGACATTTAATCTTAATTTTTTTTATTTCTAAATTTACAACATCTGAATTGACTTTTTTCAAGTATGCGAGATATTCTTTGGATTCCGTCATTATTTTTTTTGATTTTGTATCAAAATTAAAATTGTAATAATTTTTATATTCATATTTCAAAGTTATTTTATATAAAATTAAGTGTTAAAGCCAAAAAAATAGTAATGTTGGTTACTTTCTAGTGCTTCGGAAAGTCACAAAAATTTAATTAAGGTTTTGGTCTAATACAACAAATACAGTGGTATTGTTCTACTAAAACATCGAATCTGAATGGCACTTGTACTACCAAGAGTAATAATACTTTAAAAGATTATTTGGCATTGATGGTTGACGTACATATGACGTATAGTTTGTTTGGCGTAGGTTTTGTACACATCATCATTTTCATGCAAAAATGAATTACATTGCAAATAAGTTCACCATGTTAAAATCGAGGTTAAAATGATCTAGAGTTTTCAGATTAAAATTTTTTGTTCATATAGGCACAAACTTGTTTTTAATTGATTGCATAAATCATACGTATTATAAGTACATATAATTATATACTGTGGTTTTGTGATGACTTTCATATACGAAGTATATATAGGTTTTTATAAAAAAAAGAAAAAAAATATCGTTGTTATCACATGTATTATAGCTTGAAAATTAAAAAATACAATAAATAAAAAAAAATAATACTTATGTATGTAAAAATTTACAGAGGCAACATTATTTAAATACGTCCCTTTGGAACTGTACAAAAAAGTGAACGAAATAACGTCAGAAAATTTGTGTTCTTTTGGAGTAGTGTGATATTGTTATTAAATAATGAAACATAAACATAGTTCAAAGGTAACTACGAAAGTCATAAGAATGCAGATCGTGCGAGGGGCAGGTTTACCATAACTAGTTGAAAAATAACTAATTGAACCTATACACTGAAATATCTGCCATCGGAAAATATTGTGATAGGGCACAATGAGCATGCCTATATAACATATCTAGGTAAAATGACAAAACGAATAAAGTTTGAGATCATTGTGTTTGCACTGACTTTTCATCATACTTTAATTTGCGTTGCAATCATTGACAAAATACGAAAACGTACTTAACCAAATTGCATAATCAGAAATGCAAATCATATTCAGTGTAATAAAATCTTTCCTTCACAGAATAATCATGAAAGTAATGTGTTACGTACAAAAATATTCCTATATTTGGTTATTCTTAGTTTTAAGTTTTTTGAACACGGAATTATAAGCTCAAAATCACATTTTTAGATTTAACTACTGAGAATGTATATGGTTAGAGAATTAAACAAGGCATGAAAATACGTATACTGTTTCAACACTCTTACTATAAGACAAGTACACAGTTTTTCCCCTGGTGTGAAAATAAATTCCCGTATATTGGTTTCCTTTTTAAGTGGTGAAAAGACACAGCATTGGATAATGAGACGTAGAACTGTTGTAAAACAATGTTTAGTAAAAAAGTAAAAGGCTGTACAATATTGGCTGAAAGATTTTTTTTCGTTTCGATTTTAATAAAGGCATCTATCATAACACTTTTTTTTATCAAACAAAAAAATGCAATCAAATAAGACATCCGATGACAGTTGGTACCGGCTGTTTGGACAACGTCCCGGCCCTCATCAGGTACAAAAAGCTCTGACTCTTACGAAAGTCACATTACGATTTTACATCCCTTTGGTAAGAGTCGGAGCTTTTTGTTCCTGATGAGGGCCGGGACGTTGTCCAAATAGCCGAAACGTTGTTTTTGTTTTGGAATAAATACACAAATATGACAGTACCACTATTGGACGTTGTTTTCAACCATTTTCCTACAGTTGATTTAGCAACAAGAATACGAAATTCAGTTTTAGATTTCACAAAAAACGTTTAGTTCACACAAAAGCTATCATAAAAATCTAAATGTTCCGTATGACAACATAAAAATTTATTCAAATTTATTTTTAAATTTTAAGTTTGCAAACATTGTCTGGATTGCAAAATTAGCTTCGTAAAGATACATTGATAATTATTTAATACAAAATCGTTTAATTGATTAAAACACTTTTAATTTCAGAAAAAGTGAGATAGTTAGTACTCTGGTGATGTGCTTGATTCATTGCAATATATTACTTACTTTTGTTCAGTTAAACTGTTGAGTCCCCAGCAAATCTTCTACTAGGGTAGTCCTAGTTCAAGAGTTCAATACTTTTCTCTAAGAAATATTCGGAAAACTATTAGATTACATAAATTATTATGAATTTTAATTATAGTCTAGAATTTGTAATATTTATCGCAAAGAGTCAGGAAAATTTTTTAAAACTATAGTAAAAATTTGGGAAAAATGTTGTAACACATTCTTTGTCGAATTGGTACCTAATAAGAAAATTGTGCTAATTGTATATTGTACGAAGCTTCTTCAAAGATAAATTGTTATTTAGTATTTCTTCTAACTTTCACTTCTGGTAAAAGTTTCACAATAACTTATTTTTCGACCTGTTTTCATCCATTTTATCCTGTGTCAATTAATAATCAATATTTATATATTTTATTTTTCGAACATTGCTAAGCTTTTTTTACAAAGAAACAGAAGAGATGGGTAGAGCCTTCATTCGATCTAAACTTGTGCGCTATATATAATATGTATATTCACCCAGTAGACAAGGATCATTAACAGATGGAAAACAATGATTTAACGAAGCGTTGACATTATTTTGTTGTTACAATATCTATAACATTATTTTCAGTTTAGTAATGACACGTAATTTCGAATGCCCAAACGAATCGGAAATCAACTCTATTACGTGAATCTATTGTTATTATCATTGATGTGCATTTTAATTACAAATGGCATCGACTTTTCTAATGCCCTTCTAGCTCATTCTTGCCTCGATTTCCTCAATAAAGGTTACATTTTGTTTATCAATTGCATCGTACACTCAATGTTTTGACTCAATGTTTGTGCAAAGAAAACATTTTCACTTGATATTGAACAGTTTCGTAATCATACTCACTAACTTTGTTCAGACGAATAAAATCCTTTTCCAACATATTACAAGCTAATAGTAGCAAGAGATTAGAGTTTTAATCAAACCTGACAAGCACCGGGTTCTTAGACTTCAAATAGAGCAATGAAAAACGACTTCTTGAGAAATATCTCTTACTGTTGTAGAAAGAAAAAAAAAATCGCGTATTTATACTTGCTTAGTTCATGAAGAGGAGAGAGAGAGAGAGAGAGAGAGAGATATGGAAGGAGGCAGAGATAGGGATACGTGAAAATACACAGGAGGCAGAAAAAAAAGGTTGCTGTAGAAAAAAAAGCATGTTACTCTGCTACACGTTAATTGAATATTTTACTTCATAAATATTCATGTTGATTGTAAAAGTCAGATAATGAGAATATATATTAGGAAAATCAGCGATACGTTTCCTGCTCATATGTTTCACATGTATAGAGAGAGCTCGAACCTTGCACGCATTTATCCGTGTCTCTCTTTTTTTTTTTTTTTATTTGAGCATACGTAATACTTACTTTATTTCAGTGAACAGTAAGTATCAAGTTTAATTTTAAAAATTGGCAGATGCAAAGACGAAAACATGTCATGTGAATAACGTTTTTTTTTCAACGTACACAGCAAAATGTGTCAGTTGAACAAACCAAAAACATAGCTTAAGGTGTTTCTTTCATGAAATAATTATAAACAGAACAACATTAAATCTGTAGGAATGATTTATTAAGTTATAATACACTACTCCCCGAAATTTTAGAGTAGGCTGACGAATATAAACGCAAGAAAATTATAAATGAAAATTAAATTCTCAACATGTGCTCTTATGGCAACTAAGCATTTTTTTACTGAAAGTTGTAGCCTAATTATTTATTTATGGAACGTAATTAAGTAAAAAACTAACACAACAAAACTTATGCAATTCCAAATATACTGCTATCTTGAAATATATGTTTTCATGGACTTAATGAAAAGATATTAAAAGAAACACTGGCATAAATTTTTATTTCCACCTAGCAAGATATATGTATTATGCATGTAGGCGGTGTGATTGTATATATAATACAAACACAAATGAGAGAGGGAGAGCGGTTGTTTATTTTAAGTAATCTAAAAAATGAACAGTATTTTGTTATTTGGCAAACAACTACGTGGTAAAAAATAATTTTTTTTTTACAACGTTTATTCTGTATTAAAATACCAACAATTTAAGCCCAAAAATTAAAAATTTTATACCTGGGTCAAACAATTTAAATTTTTTAAAAATTTCCGAGTCTATGTTAAAGCTTCAATTTGGATATTTATATGTGCTAAACTGCGTGGTAAAAAAATCTGAAAAATTTCTAACTTACTTTTTTTATAGTGAACTAAGACATATCCAAAATTCAGCCAAATCGTCTATACTTTGGTATAGCTTGTGCTTAACTTTTATATCGAATATCATGATCTAAGAGCACTTTTGACGAAGGAGTCACGAAAGAACCACAACAAACTTTGTACTTTAAAATAGTAAAGTTGAATAGTTGGATCACTATACACAAACTTCATTTGGAAACAACATTCAAATGATTGTTTCATCTACTAAAAAATTCTTAAGGGCAATGAATTTTGTTTAGTTAGACCAACCAATTGAGATAACTAAATTTTTTTTCCACGCAATAGATACAGTCAAAATGAAACGTGGTAAGAACAATAAACCAAGTGGTTTTACATAAATCTTTGGGCGTTTAGTCTAAAAGTCATGTAGCGCTGGAATAAGCAACTGTAATCATAATTTCAATTCCATCGTGTCGATAACCATTGAGAAGCTCGATTCTTATCAAAAAGTAATAATACCCGTAATACGAGAAATGATAGAGGGGGTTAAGTATATGTATATACCTACGATTACAGAGCCGACAAAGGGCGCCGGGCGCCGGACGCCGGACTGATTTTAAAGCGGCGTGACTCTGAGCTGCAGATTGCGGTGGCGATGCGATGACGGAACGCTGGTATATATCCATAAATATTGCGTTATGCGATGCGGCGAGAGAAAGGAACAACCGTTATATTTGCTACTACTGCTGTTGTTCTATTTAGTTGGATATTAAATCTTATACTTTTTAATCAAACCGGTAAAGCTGAGGGAAATAAAAATTGCCATTGAAAACCAAACAGTGAGTGTAATATGTATGTATATGTGTACATTGTAACTGATTCGCGGTCTGGCAACAACACACCCAATTGAAAGTATCCAATAAAAACGGATACAAAATATTTTTGTCAGTTTCTAGTCAGTTGTTGCACTTGGAAAACCACATGAAACACAATAACGTTAAAAAGTTGATTTTTCTCATATCTATTTTTTCAACAGCACAATACTAAACATAAGTAAATCTGCAATCACAAGTCCCACCATCCGGATGGCAACACTAAAACGGTAGGGTTCACATGTTCGACACGGAATCTTAATGAAAAAAAATAAAACATTTTATTACAATTACATGTAAAATACTTGAACCCTCCAGTTCAGTGTTGCCATCCGGATGGTGGGACTTGTGATTGCAGATTTATTTATGTTTAGTATTGTGCTGGTTAAAAAAGTAAATGTGAGAAAAATTAAGTTTTCAACGTTACTGTGTTTTGTGTGGTTTTCCAAGTGCAAAAATCGACTAAAATATTTTTTATCAGTTTTTATTGGACACTTTCAATTGTGTACTTTTGCACGTTGAATGATACTGAGTTTTGGTAAGTTCGAAGTAGTCCCCCATTAGACACTGTAACCTCATCTGATCTCAATGCATATCAACTCTCGTAACGATGCAATGTGAAAGCTCAGACCAATAATCGATTACAGGGTGGTAGTATAAATACATATCCGGCACACTGCAAAAGAGCCAATAGTTAGTACATTTTTATAAGATAATCGTCATTTCCATAAGTTGTACACCCTGTATGTAATGTAAAACTCCTCAAAAAAGTCCTGAACTTCCTCCACGTGCCTGGTGATCCTGCAAGTCTTTTTTTAATTTCCCGGATTGTATCTCATCGTTTTCCTGTATTCGTTCCACCAAGGGGTAGTAGTCTTTCTATGTTTCCTTTCTCTAATTCCGACTGTTTTTACTCTTGGAATCAGTTCCAACATGTATATGAACTCAGTCATGCGCGGAGGAAGCAGGAGGCTACTATAATGCAAATGCACTCGACTGTGTTGCAGCTCTAGGGCGCTGAATCGTTACACGCTCCGCTGATACGGTGATGAGTGCTCTCGCGAGCTTTTGCTCTTCCTCCTCCTCCTCTTTATTTTTTCTTCCTCCCGCTTTACTTGTTTTCTTCTTTTGTTTCCGTCGAAACTTTCCTCAGTTTGTACCTTTTTTCTTTTATTGAAATTTTTACGGGCAATCATGGAACTAGTCGGGTTGGCAAAAGTTGTTACATTTGATTTTTGGGTTTGATGGTTTTATTAAACTATGCTAAAGATATACACAATTTTAAGAGCTACTACATCCGCAATTTTTGTTACCTATGACGCTTTTTCCAGACAAACATTTGTAGGTACAATAAGTTTTTTAAGCTTAACAAGAAATATATTCATAATACGTGATTGTTTTACTATTAAAATGTCACTAATTCTTAACAAACGGTTAAATTTATGCAAAAATAAAAAGTTGTACTTCAATGAGATTTACAACTTTTACATTTAATTTAATAATTCAAAGTACAAAACAAATATGTTAGATACGGAAAAACTACGTTTTTGCGATTTTTGAGTACTTTTTGGCTCACAGAACGTTTGGGTAACATCCTAGATGAAAATATTGAATACCAAAAAGTTGTACTTCAATTATATCTACAACTTTGTCTTCCACATCAAACCTCGAAAATATCATGTAACAAAGTTATTGCCGAAAAACTATTATTCCCTTTTTCTTACACTGAAAGTACCGTCTTATAATGACTGCCATTTTTTTCCTAAAATAGAAAATCTTGCCGATTTCAAACCATCAAGTTAGACATAAAAGGCGAACTTCTTTGTCAACTTGAGCCCAATCCGACAAAAACTGCACGAGTTAGTCAAAAAACTTGATTACGCCCATACATACATACGTACACCCCTGGCATCCACGATCGCAATTTTTTTTTTCTTTTTACACAAAAACAATAAGTTCCATGGTAACTGACACTTTTTGCTCTTGCAAAACTATAAGTCACTCCTGATGATTAGTCGTGCCTAAAAATCAGTTGAAAGTTTATTTCACAGCCTGTAGTACCGATTTTTTCCATCTTTCAACATGGAAAAGCACGTATGTATTGTAAACTTGAGAAAATGATGGTGACATGGCAACAAATTAACGTCCAGTTACTGTAACTAGGCATTAAAACCCCGTATGGATGCATTGTCTTCAAAATCGATGTTTCCAAAATGTGTTTAGGTATTGAAAAGTGTTGATACATTTCGACATAGGATGAAGAAACGATATTACAACTTGAGAGTGAAGCAAAACCGGTATCTGGTACTCCAGAACTTGTAAAACAAATATGATGAAATACAGAAAATATTTTCTTTTTACTTTACCATCCATTTTGATAACAAAAATAATACTTATACCTGTAAGTTGACTTCCAACAGTTCATGCAATAATGTCATCTGTGCTGAAATCATAAACATAACATAATTTGCGAGAGAAAAAACACTAGACATCATAGTTTAAATATACGCTTATATTTAACACAAATACATTGTATTAGCGTATATACTATACAAGATTGAGGCAGTTATTAGTTATACCATGGTCACGTACAAATGTTTGTCGGCCAAAAAACATCTCACGCTATACTCTCCAAATCGACCGTATACGAAGCATCCACGCCTCCAGATTTCGCGTCCAACAAAAAGCTTTCCAAATGCCGTGACTCAGGTAAAAAAGCATCATCTTCGTTCTCTTTCCCGTCAAAGAAGTGAGACGTCGTTGTATAGGCATCGACATCATTTCAGAGTATTGATATTGGCCCTCACTAGTGAATTATTATTAGCCTCACGGAGAAGACATAAATAATCATCGCAGCGAAGCTCCGCCTCCTTTTGTCCAGCAGGACATTGATTGCACGAGGAAAAAAGGCCCACGAGGCCGCTTTCCAAGTACACGACAAGTCCCGGCGATCGTTTGCCCCTTAAGGAAAGGAACTGGCCTCTATGTGTCCGCTGCACCGCGATAATTGTGAAATCCACGCGCAGCGCAACCACACAAGTCACTTTTGTATATACATGTATACAGAGTACGTACAAAAGAAGACCGTACGGGAAGGAGAGCCTTGTAAAAGGAGTCGCAGCTGCCTTTTCTTCCTCTTTTTTTTTGTATTATTTCTCGAGAGAAGAAGCAGCAGCATCAAAGGCGAAGGTTATAAAAAAGGAAGAGGCGACACGTGTAGTTTTGTTTCACTCCGGGAAGGGACTCTTCTTTGAACGCGGATGCATGAGAGACGGAGGGATTAATTTGCATACGCGCTCTAGCGCTGGTTTTCGACTTTGCTTCTTTCCGCCCTTCCGTTCGGCGCGTGGGCAACTATACGGGCACACTCTTTTTAAAAGCAGAAGGTATTGCGAGATCGAATGACGAATACGTTATAATATATATATGTCTGCGATGGATACCGATGGACGTTTGGCTAAATTTACTGAGGTAGAATTACTTGTCCGTGAGTTATACTTTGAATCAGAGCAAAGTTCAATTTTATCATCACGATGTTCTACATAAAGAAAATGAAAGTTAACTCATCTCTGTTTGCAGGTATAGCGACAATAATTTGTAGAAGGTGTTGAGACTCGAATCCATTTACTGTCTCTATACCCAATTTAGTTGTTTACAAATAAAAATAAATTTAGTTTACCACTTGTATATTATATGATACCCAATTCAATAGAGAATATTAAAATCTAACGAGGTGATCAAACAATCAACTTCAAGATTAATGAAACTTGCTTTCATTGCAATGATTTCAATTAAAAATTTTCAATTGACAAGTATCACCTTAATGACGGTTTATTGTTTACTTTATTCAGATAAAAATGGTTATAAGTAATAATTGCAACTTAATTACTTGCTTGTGTCGTACGATTTTAATTGAAATCGGCCGATTACAGTTCTAATCGTAGTGCGCGATGTATAAATTTCTCCTTCGTTTTTAATCATGAAAGGTGGAGAGTAAAAATGATTAGGCTTGTATGTAATTAGGCGTAAGAAATTGATTAAATACAAATACGTAGCCACGTACAGCTAATAAGCTAATCATAACATGAAATTAAGTAGCAAATCTACATTATTATTTATGATAAAAGTACGGGACAAAAAAAGGTACCGTATCGTCATGAAAAGCTGAATAGATAAACTCAATTATTTTTTATTTAAAGTTACTTTTAAAATAAATAAATCACAATTACAGTCCAAACTACTCTTAACCAAGTCCTTCAGCAGCTGTAAACTATTTTTCAAATGTTACTTTATTTTTCCATTAACATTGTAATTACAATCACCCAAGTCCACCAAAAAAACATTAATTGTATTTTGATTACTATGTCAGTTTTCAATCACTGCTGTCTTTTACTACGAAACTCGTAGTCGTTAAAAAGCTGCAAATTACTTTTCGGCAACTATTTTCTTTCCCAATTATACTGTTCCAACCATCGGAAAACGTTCCGATGACTCGTCAATGACAACCGCTTCAATAAAAATTGATTTCGCTAACGTGTTATTAAGTCATCACCTGTCTTTGACTTTCCTTAGATTGATTGTTCTCGATTAATAATCATCGAGGCAGCGTTTCACTGGCGCGATCGGTTCATCGTGCTGGATCGGGTTTTGATTTCGCAGACCTCGGGCATAGTCCGGTTGTTCTCCTCTCGCTCTGTGAGCTCTCGCTTCGACCCGAAGAGAAGGATCGACTCGTGCCCCTTGGCTTCATTAGCGGTCGAGGGGAGTGCAGTGCCAGCTCTCGATCTCCGAGAATATATATATCGGCGCGGGAGGCCAAGCGGGCGTCATAGAGTTCGTATCCGTCACTCTCGCGACAATGGCCGTGGAATCGGTACGTGTTGCGCAAAACCGTGCAAGAGATGCAAAAGCCCGATTGCGACGAGATTAATGTATGGGGTCGCAGAGGATAAATTTTGGGCGTGGATAAGACGTCGGACTTTTGAGTTGAATTCGAACACGTAGGATTTTGATGATGTTGGAAAAAAATCGGTACTCTGCTATCGAAACCAATGACACTGGATAATCAGGATTTCGAATGCAATAATTTTTACAATAAATGATAATTCGTAAAATACGGCTAAGAGTAAAAATTTCAAGTATAGCAAGATGAAAATAATCGAATAATATATTAATGGACATAAAAAATGACTCAGGATATTGCTACAATTGTCCTGGTATCCATGATGTTAAAATAGAAAATCTCTGAGAATCGACGGATTTTCCGGATCTGGCGAAATCGGTCGAAACCCTGTCAAGCGTCTGAGAAAAGAAGAAAAAGTGCAAGGCTTTTTTCATATTAAACATATACCTATACACATGTTCATACCTCTATGAGGTCAAAACCTTCAATACTAAAAAAAAAAATATACCTAAGTATACTGGCGATAATCGCTGCACCGTCAGCGGTGCTCTTCTCTCTTCTATCCTGCACTCCTTGGGTGACATGTATTTTTCGTCAACAACTGTCTTTTCGCTCGCATGGAATGAACTTATTGATCCATTCAAGATAACTATATAAAAAAGACACGTCAGTTGCAATTAAGCATTATACGGGTGGGTGTCTTTTTTCCGAAAAGTTATAACTCCGAACCGGTCATTTTTTAGAATTGTTTAATAAAGATGAAAATTTTATAGAAATGTCAAGTGTCAGAACACTTTATACAAGATAATCTTTATTTTTATATGTATATTTAAAACAATATATTATCATAATATATATTTAATGAATTGTTGAAGTCAAAAAAATTATTATTTAAAGAACTATTTTGACAGAAATGCTATAATTTTGAAATTTTTCATTCACAATACTTATTCTTAGAAGGTTTATATTTAAGAAAAAAATTTTTACGGTAAGTGCAATCAAAGAAATTCCGTTTTTTTTTCGAAAAAAAAAAAAAGGAATTTTAAATCTTATAGTTATAAGTTATAAAAATTTAATTACACGAACTTACTTTTAAGTAAATTAATTATAAAGAATGGTTCACAATTCAGAATATTAAAAAAAATGATGATTCAGAACATATCATAATAAAGAATTTAAAAAATACGAAAGGTCAACATTCCGAATTATTTAAATGGATAATATACAACGTAGGGTTGCACACACTATTTATATGAATTATTATTTGCTAATTTTTTAAGCACTCATTGCTGCTAGGTATATGTATACATTTTTTAAAATTATTTCATTTTATTCATTTCTGCTAGGTATATAAAATCATTCATCTTATGAAATAGTAATTTTTTTCATACAGTTCATGGCTATTTTTCTTTGAAATATTATACCTTACTCATCTTGAAGGAAAAGAAATGAGACTTTGATTTCTCACGTTGCTTGTATTCGATTTTTTACCAATCGAATTTGACTTATCTAAATCAAAGATAGTCAAATAACGTGATTTTTTATTCATCTTTTCACCCACGCAGCCATAAAATATGAAGTCTTGAAATAAAATTAAGATTAGTGCAGCCTGAGATCTTTGTTTTTCTCTCTTAGTATATTGGTTTCTACTAATCGAATTTGACTTTTCGTCTAAGCAAATAAGAGTTAAATCACAACCACTTCATCTCTGCTCCGTGAATTCTCGTGACAAATATAAGTAATTATTTATATTTATTTTCGTTCTTTATTATTCGCATATCATATCTTTTTTATCTCCCCGGTCACGCAGGACCGGTTATCAAGAGCTCGTCACAATTCTTTATTTTTCAATCGCTTCATTATTTTTCTTTTCATCTTAAAAACTGAATCTTAATCCTAAGTCGGTTTCATGAATTCGATACCCGGTAAGAACCATCAGAAAAAATCTGAGTACCCCGACCGGGAATCGAACTTATGATATGCGAATAATAAAGAACGAAAATGTAATGACAAGCGAAAATAAGAGAAATATATAATGATACGATGAAAAAACGACATGTTAAAAGACAATGTAAAAATGTTAAATGAATAAAGAAAGTGTACATACCCATGGTAGTCAGTACACTATAATATAAAAAAAAAAAAATTTATATTTATTATTTTTTATAGATATAATTACGGCTGATGTCCATAAGTTTATGGTTAATATTAACATTATACGTCTTTCTAGCATGCGATGCATGAAACTTGACTTTACAGCTAGATTAAAAATTCTGTGATTATGCATTATGATGTTCAATTTTTTTTTTTTTTGACTTATCTTGCTAAAAATGATAAGTTATGTAAACTCATTTCTCAGTGAATAAGTATTTTTAAAATAAATAAACATCTATTTATAAATTTTTTCACTTAGTTTTAATGTAATTTATCAAAAATTTATATACAAAAAATTTTTTTTTAATATTAACAATTTATGATACTTTTAACATGGAAAATACGATGATAAAAATTTTTCCTTGTAATGTTATAAATTATATAAATCAATAATGAGTAGTATATAAAAATTAATAGTTTTTTATAACAGTCAATTTCTTAATAAGTGATAACCAACAACATCTACTCTACAAACTGGACATCTGAATAATTAATTCAATTTTTTTTTTCGCTCGTATTGACGAAAGTAATCCAGGCAGGACTCACAAGCGTGTATATGGCCACAAGGTTCAAACATCACTGGTGTGTGGTAACCAAGGCACATTGGACATTCTGGATCTACAGAAAAAAAGATTAGTACCTGGAAACAATAACTCGACCTACCTAATATGTTTATTTATTTTTTTTTTTTTAATGGGGGAGTGATAGAAATATTTTTCATACGGTTATAAAGTGACACAATAAATGAAAAAAAAATTACAAATTTTTTCTAATTTTTTTAGTATACGTGGGCATAAGTATCGACGGAAAACTCAGTGTTTTCCAAACCTGGCGTCCTTTTACGGCTTAGAGAACTTTTTTGGAATTGTGTGTGGGAGTGATGAAAATATACTGTATTTGGTTTCAAAGTTGCGCAATAGATTGAAAAAAATACAAATTGTTTCCTAATTTTTTTAGTATACGCGTGCATACGTATAGAGAGAAAACTTAGTGTTTTCCAAGCCTGGCGTCCTTTTACGGCTTAGAGAACTTTTTTGGAATTGTGTGTGGGAGTGATGAAAATGTTTTTCATATGGTCAGAAAACTCACTGGAATTGTGTGCTGTCTAATCTCTGGGGCCCCTCAGGCACGATTGGTTATTGGTAAGGCTGTATAGGTTTGAGGCTAGTTTCAGCTTCATAAACATACTATAACCTCTATTGTAGTACTATACAATAGATACGTGATATTATACATATATTAATTTAAGCCTGCCGATGCCCTGGCGCTGATGTAAGGCTTGTTTGGCCAGGCCCTGGTCTTAGCTTTCGGATCAGGTAGGGGAAGAGCGAGGATCTCTTTCACAAAAAAAAATTTTCAGCCCTTTCGACAAAAGCTTCCTGGTGGGACGATGAATGTATCTAACTTTGTTATATTCGAAAGCAAGCTGTCAAAGAATTCCTAATTAACCCCTTTACAAATCATCTACAACACCAAAAAAGTGTAGAATCTTACAAAAAAAAACAAACTCAAAATACTTCTAAACATATGTTCTTTAAGCATTATCACTTTTTAAAACTCCAAACTTTACCGCAATTTGCAAAATATTTTGAAATCTAATTTTAAAGAAAGACAGCTCCAACATATTAAATTCCAAACCACTGATTAACTTATTTATCATAGCCCCCTAATTCATTTGTCACATGTGAAATTATTGTAAATAAAACATTAACAAATACATTAAAATATCGAGACACACTTTTGTAAGTCAAACTGTAAAAGATAAAAGGAAAAACTTACAACACATTCCCCCGTTTTGCACGATGGCTTACATGATACCTTCGACGATTGTGAAATCTTTGAGAGGCACTTAATTTTTCATGAGTCTTTCTCCGATTATTTGGAGCCATGTTTAGTACATGGGATAGTCTAATTTTCACTTTACACAACCACTTTTTTTTAGATGAGAAACAATAACTTTTTAGTGCACTACAGATTAATGCTCTGAAATTTTCAGAGTCCTCTATCAACTTATGACAGATGTACACTTACATGCACTGAAACTGACGTTTTGTTTTTTTATGTCTCGCTTTTATTTCGAATCTTTCTATGAAACATGTACATGTAGATATTTTCAAAATTTAAAATAGAATAATGAATTTTATAAGAAAAAAATTTTTTTAAATACCGGATTCAAGAATAAATTAATTACTCGAGCCACTTTTGCTGTTATGATCCTTTAAAGTTGATCAGAGCTTCTTTAGCTATTGTCCAGTCACACTAAGTAAATTTAAAAAAAAAGCAAGGGTCACTCACAAGAAAGTACAATTAAATGTGTGTTTATAGCGATAGATAAAATATTCACAGCTGGAGATAGTGAGACGAAGCAATCCTGCAGTGGCAATTCATTGTCAGGTATATGTTCAACTAGAATGAAAAAATTTCTTTAGATTACATAGAAGTAAAAACAACTACTCGTTGATTAGTGGGTGGATGAAGAAAAACAATAAAAAAAAAAACTTGAGACAATGTGCACGTAGATTTGTTGAACAACGTTGCCCAGAAGACGAGCCCTGACGTCGCTGGGATCCACCAGGTTAGCGAGCCCTTTAATTTGACATGACATGGCTCTAGTATACAATGGAATTAAAGCACGGTATATGAATGTTGCCGACACAGGAAATTCGAAGGGTGTACATAAACACAAAACTGTCAAAGCGCAGAGCTGTCGTCCACCAACATTATAGATATTTTGGTCGTACCTATAATTCTATCTTATCTGTTGTCAGGAGCCGTACCATATAACTTTTTTTAGCTTCGTAGGCCTACGTTATAACATAGGCTGATGTTCAGAAAAATAGTTATATGGTATGGCCCCTGAGATGAGTACTATAGATAATATCATCGTCAGGCTGCAGTCATATAGAGCGCAATAGAGCGTGCAGGCCCGTAAGCGACTGTGTTACGTCTATTGCAATAGGGCTATCCTGCAGCACAATAGACTCAACACAGCCGCTTATGGGGACAATTCTATCCTGCACGCTCTATTGCGCTCCATGTGACTGAAGCCTTATATAAACGTTAGATGATCGGTATGGAAAAATCATTTTCTTACCTTTATTAAATCCAAAAATTGCCGGAACTTTAATTTGGAAATAAATTATTGTAAAAAAAACTAACTGGAAAAGTTGTGGCTTAGTTTTGATTTTTTGTATTTTTTTGATCGATTTTTTGATATAAGATGCGTTTTAATCTTGTCGCAAATGGCATTTAAGGTCAATAACTTTTTATTTTCTATCCATTGTACTAAGGTAAATGCACCAGTACGTGAACACTTCCTAAAATTGCACCAGTAGATTGAACAGCTTGAATAAACTATTTTCAATTTAAGCGGATAAAAAAAAATGTTTCTGATATCCTTTGATCGTTCTTTAGATAAAACAAAATTAATATTTCAGTAAGTCTTTATACTCAACGAGAAAAAAATTATTTATTCGTGCAACTTGTATGAGGTGGCTTGTGAGACTGTTCAGGTACTGGTACTATTAGGTTTTACCTATACCCAGTACTCGAACACATAAAAATGATTGAAATCACTGTGAATCAATAATAATAGTATGTCAAGCCAGTCGTTATAGTTTTCATAATATGTTACCAAATGAAATTAGAAAGAAATTTTTCGATTTGGTTATTTGCAATGCATGATAAAAATATAAATCAGTAGAAGGCAGCTAACATAACCTCTCTCCCATTTAATTAACATGGGATGTTCAAGTACTCGGTCAAAAATTCGTATCGGTACCAATACCTGAACACGCTGTTCATCTACTGGGTCATTGGTAAAAAAACTTTAAAATTCATTTATTAATTGTACACATGACCTAGAAAAACTTTTTTGTTTTTTTTTTTAAAGGAAAAAATATAAACTTACTGGCGCAATGACTGTTTTGTTGTTATGCAAATCAGAAATTTAATAAAAATGAGAAAACAAAGACTTTATGGAATAAGTGTTCACATACTGGTGCTTTTACCTTAAGTTGCGGCTGGTTTTTAAAAAAGACTACATTGCACTTTTTAAATACCAACAAAACTGTTTACTTAAATGAAATATGACAACAACAAAAGCAGATCTCGACAATTTACAATGTTCCTCAATTCTGGTGAGAGTGGAAGCTGGTTTAGATTTTGACCACTCTCGGAAAGGTATTTTCACTTCTGACGTCATCATGCACAATTAGACCAGACGACGGGGACGAAATAATATGAAACCGTGCATTTTCCGGGCGGTAGCAATGTTTCGGTTGATTCTTATGTATTTTTTGCCGTAGAATACGATTATCGTTACCCGTACTTTGTAAAAGTTATGCTTCATTTTTTAATTTAACAATTTGTGGAAAAAAAATGATTTTTTTGTACATTTTCCTTTATATCTCCTTTCCTGTGCATTTTTAGCATCATGCATGTTTATAGTTTTTTGTTCCTTACTTAATTATCTACAAAATGAGATCTGGTGCCATTGTTAACCTGCAAATTGCGTTGTAAGTTGAAAAAGTGCGTGTTTTTAAACATTTAATATCTCAACAATTAAAATACCTAGGAGCTTGAAATTTTCAGAAAATGTTGCTATTACTAATATAAATAACTGCACCAAATTCCAAAACGATTGATTTTTAACTTTTAGAGTTATTAACGATCAAAATTTTTTTCGAAGCTTAATTGCATAATGCGCCAAAGTTGCTGTGATCGTCTAATTTTGATCCAACTGTTCTCAAAAACCTTAATCATCCATACAAATAGTAATAACCATCGATAGTATATCGTCAAGCTACCCCAAATTGATTCCAAAAGGATTTTTGTACGTGCAGAGGAAGCTGAGAAAATGATATTTTAACGAGAATGAATGATTTGAAACCACTTGCTCTCTTGTCGCCGAGCTGCGCTCGGAGAGCCGCCACCGCCGCAGTCGCTCCCCCCACCTCTGCAGCATGCACACGTCGCCCGGCGCGCTCGGCTCTCGCACGGTCAACTTCAACAATTGTTATTTTATACTACTATTTGATGCGCTGCAGGTACAATATATTTTTTTATTGAAAGTACAAGTATTGAACTTAAATCCCTCCAAACCTGACCGCTGTACGACGTATAATACGTCCACACGAATTTTTCAACAAAAACAAATTATCTTGGCTCCCGTGCATGCTAGGACAACTTTTTTTTTTTAAATTTATAAAAAAATACCAGCTTCAAAGTTGTGCAAACGAGAATCATCAATATTGATTTTTGCAAAAGTTATATAGTTTTATACGTGTGTTTAAAACTACTAGTGTTGAACAAATCGCTACAAAATAGGTTCTAATAAACTTTTTTAAAAAATTCAAACAGGATATTAAATTTGAATAGTTTTTTGAATTTTTGAGACCAGTTGGATCAAAATTAGATGATCACAGCAACTTTGGCGCATTATGCAATTAAGCTTCGAAAAAAATTTTGATCGTCAATAACTCTAAAAGTTAAAAAGCAATCGTTTTGGAATTTGGTGCAGTTATTTATATTAGTAATAGCAACATTTTCTGAAAATTTCAAGCTCCTAGGTATTTTAATTGTTGAGATATTGAATGTTTAAAAACACGCACTTTTTCAATTTACAACGAAATTTGCAGGTTAACAATGGCACTTGGGATATCGCACCAGATCTTATTTTGTAGATAATTAAGTAAGGAACAAAAAACTAAAAACATGCATGATGCTAAAAATGCACAGGAAAGGAGATATAAAGGAAAATGTAAAAAAAAATCATTTTTTTTTCACAAATTGTTAAATTAAAAAATGAAGCACAACTTTTACAAAGTACGGGTAACGATAATTGTATTCTACGGTAAAAAATACATAAGAATCAATCGAAACATTGCTACCGCCCGGAAAATACAGGCAAAAATCTCCGCCAACTGGTCTAAATAGCGAGGGCTGTGGGACAAAGTTTGAATTCACGCAATAAGTTTAATCGCTACTATAAAATTTATTGAGATAAAAAAAAAACGGAATTTCTTTGATTGCACTTACCGTAAAAATTTTTTTCTTAAATATAAACCTTCTAAGAATAAGTATTGTGAATGAAAAATTTCAAAATTATAGCATTTCTGTCAAAATCGAGGTCAAAATAGTTCTTTAAATAATAATTTTTTTGACTTTAACAATTCATTAAATATATATTATGATAATATATTGTTTTAAATATACATATAAAAATAAAGATTATCTTATATAAAGTGTTCTGACACTTGACATTTCTATAAAATTTTCATCTTTATTAAACAATTCTAAAAAATGACCGGTTCGGAGTTATAAGTTTTTGGAAAAAGACACCCACCCCAGTGGACCTCCGTCAAAGAATCGAACAATAAATAATTAAAGTAATGTCGGGGACGAAAAACAGTAACAATCCGAGTGGTTGCGCAATTTACCGTTGTTCCGAGCCCCCCGTAGAATGCACGGAGTCACACACACACACACGAGAGATCGGCAGTAAAAAAGTCGTAGCAAAAATTAACTCGATAGATCAATACAAGGTGCAAGCGTCAGTTCGGAGGAAAGGAGAAAAAAAATCACCCAGGGGATGACAGGAGAGCGTATTATGCAAGAAAGCCTCGTGCACACGTAGGTGCACCCAACCACCGATCCCATAAATCTCCCGTCGTGCTATAAGGTGGAATAACAACGATATCGCTCCAGCTCGCGCGCCAAACGAAAATGGGGCTCCGTGGCTCGGCAACGCAACTCGCATTATCATAAATATCCAATGACGAGTTTTTTTCTTTTTCCTCCCCTCCCGCTCGGGCTAACACGGGCGACCTCTCTTTTCGGAGGTGTAGGTGCACCGTGTGCACAGCGTTTAATTCGCGCGCTGGAAAGTTCGAAGCCCGTGGTATAGTTTGTTTCGCGCCTCTGACAGAATCCATTAAAACGTCCCCCGGCCTCACAGCAAACGCGTGGATATATACCGCCGCTAGACTCGCTGTTGGAGAGATAGAAATTAGCCGATCGGTATGTAACGTGCATATTCACGCGCGGCGATAATTCAGTCGTATGAAGAAAAAAAAAAGGCGTCCCGCACCTGATACGCGCGTGCGTAAATAACGCGCGCGCTGACAATGATACCGATAGCGATCGGCGGATTCCTGAGACCTGCTGCTGGTGCTGTGCGCGCCTTACATACGTATATGGGTACGTGTATGTATATTTACAGTCATGTGGACGTTTCAATCGAGATCCCGTGTAGGAGTCTGTTTTTTAGGTATAGTATTTCGAGGGATTGGAATTAGATCGTTAATCGATCGGTGAACTTGCCGATCGCCACGTGCTTGTCTTGTTGACCTTTTTTTGATTTGATGCTCGTGGTGAGACCGTGTCGTTGAGATTTGTCCTTAAAGTAGTGAAAACGTACGTCGTCCCCCGGGTATTTACAGATTTCGCACGGCAAACTGAATGAAGATGCAGTGATCCAACACCAACAGTCGTGCATATCGACACAGTAGAATGAGACAAGACAATTAACTCATGAGTGTCTGACTAATGATATCTCTCACCAGTGCAAGTATACGTACATGCATAAATTAACCGTCTATATGTAGAGTATTGCACACCAGTAAAAAGTGTATACGTGGGTATACAACTTAACAAAGTGTATGTATGTATAAATATAGTACTAAACGTGTAGGGTTATTAATAAGTAATGCATACAAGACTATTGTATCGTATCTTCATTGAACATATCACTTCCAGGTTGCCTCTCTATTACATAAACAACAATATAAAACCCATTAGAGAAAAAGATAAAGAAAGAAACAGAAAGAAAAACATATTAACCTGAAATTAAAGCGCGAGAGCTATCGCTTACCACCTATACCTGATTCACGTGCAGAGTGTATGGCAGGTACTATAATGTACGTGTATAAACTCATAAAATTTACCTTTAAAAAAAAAATAATAAAATCCGGTGGATTTGATGTGTTCAATCAATATTTTTTGAAGAATTTTTGAAGCATTTGTACACAGTGGCAATAAATTTTACTTTTTTCAATACATCGTTAGCTTTGCAAAGTTGTGTAATGAAAATCGAAAAAAGGTCAAGTTTTATTTTGTTTTTCGGTACAACTTACTTTTTGTATGATAATCATAGCATGTACTCCCTTGTACTCGTACATTAACAATTATGCATACACTTACGACGTAACAAGGCATTAATGCGTTTGACGTCTTAGAATCCCGCTAAAGACGCTCTTATCGTATTTAGAAAACTTTATTCAAATTTTGTTTCATTTAGACATTTTATTGGAACAAAGAAACATCAATACTGATGAATCGACTTCGGGCTTCCTGAGCAAACAAGGATTTCCCGTGAACAATGGCATTAATGACTCTTATTTGCATTTATCCGCGGCCAAAATAACGGGAACGAGGCAACGGTAGAAGCCCACTTTCAGAAAGAAACGAATGATAACGTCAAAAATTTTCCTACCGAAACACCGTTCCTAAAAAAGACATGTTGCTATCGTATAAGATTCGAAGAGAAGGACAATTTGTAAGGTAAGGACACATGCTAAAAATATCACAAAATAATCACATGACACGTATTTTGCATTTCGTTTATGATCAATTTGATTGAAATTCAAAAACTATTATCTATGCAAAAGTTTGATTAAAAAAGGAATTTTATGTTAGTACTAGTCCGTATGTTGGAACCACCTACTTACTCGTATGATACACTTAAGACTCTCTTGCCTCTCTCCCCCCCTAAAAACTACTTCCAAACCTCCTTAAAAGGAAGATAATTGTTTCATTTTATTTTATGCTCATGCCAGCTAATTACACTTTTCCCAATTCTCACAAAATGTAAAACGATAAAATATTCCAACAAAATTGGCAAAAAAGGGTTTAAGCACGTCTTTGATTCACAAAGTGCCAGCGCTTTACTTTTACGTAAATTATATAAAAATGTGTCAACCGCAATATTTCTCAAATGTCTCAAATTTTTGCATCACATCAGCTGGCACTTGGTTAAAAAATGACAAAGCCACCTCAACTCGAGTCTCAACATCATCAGCTGCACAATTGGCCAAAACCCACTTGCAGACACGTATCAGACCGTATACGCTCGTCCTCAGTCGATACTGCAATTCACACAAAAGACTCGAGCGGTGTCGCAAGCTTTCTCTCTAGCACGGTCTGCAGAAAGTACAAAGATTTCCAGGAGAATGCACTGAAAGAAGATCGCATTAGGTGGGAGCTGCAGCGCACTTTGCGGGATAAAAATTACAAGGCGGCGCGCAGCACCTTTCACCCCGACGCCGCGAACCGCTTCGATGTTCCTTGCGATGTAAAAGTACAATAGCCGCCATAGTGCCATACACATATCATATAGAGACCTCTTATCAAAGGCGACGCTCGGCTTTACGTAAGACCCTTACAGTTATTATTAGATGCAACCTGTATATAGGCGAGCGGTGGATGAAAGTTACGTATTGTACTCGCACGTATAATCTACTTTGCTGTATTTTTTTTTTTCTACCTTTATCGGTCCTATTCATCGTCTGTCGAACACTTTTTTTTCATATTTTCTTGGGACAGCTGATGGCACACAGTCACGCTACTTAATTAACGAGAACGTCGTGGTGTCACGTGTACCATTGTATCAATAGTGCTTTGTATGGAGGTTTTTTCACTGGTTTTTACAATAAATATTACACGTGGTCACTCTTGCCTGGAAAATGGGATTTTCGCAAGTTTTTCGTCAATTTCCATTTCTGTCTGTTCATGTGTTCCTCCACTTAAGGAGGTACCACAGCATAAAGAATTAACGGAAGAATTTTGTTAAAATTTAGTCCACAGGTCGATAAGCTAATAAATAGAGTACTTGCAAAAGTTTCAAGACCTCTGATTGGTTTTGGACCGATAAAATAATACAACTTTTTGAGTTTTAACATGGCCTCTTATGAAAAATCGTAAAAAAATTTTTTTCCACTATGAAATTCTGGTTGAATTAACGGATGAATTTCGATGGAATTGCATTCGTAAGTGCTACAAAACCTGTTTAAGATGTCTCTAAAAGAAAAATATCCATTGGTTGATTTTTTGAAGGTAAATTAATAACAATTCTAAAGTGCCAACAAAACTTCAATGTTAAGGTGGTTCTTTCATGAAATAATTATGAACAAAACAACATTAAATCTGGAGGAATCATTTATTAAGTTACAATACACTACTCCTCGAAATTTTAGAGTAGGCTGACGAATATAAACGCAAGAAAATTATAAATGAAAATTAAATTCTCAACATGTGCTCTTATGGCAACTAAGCATTTTTTTACTGAAAGTTGTAGCCTAATTATTTGTTTATGGAACGTAATTAAGTAAAAAACTAACACAACAAAACTTATGCAATTCCAAATATACTGCTATCTTGAAATATATGTTTTCATGGACTTAATGAAAAGATATTAAAAGAAACACTGGCATAAATTTTCGTTTCCTATGTTAAAAGCATAAGTAAGCCTCCACTGCTGGTATTTTGAGGTTAAGCTCAAATTTTAGATAATCACTCCTACGAACTTTTATATCGTATATTATGATCTAAAATTTTGAATCAGTACCGAATTTGCCTCAATAAACAGTATCAACAAATAATCGTTTAAAATTTAAGCATCATTAATAAATATCAACTTGACAATCGCACCTTTGACTCGGGACTCTCGGGAGTCATGAAAGAACCACCTTAAAAGATATGACATGATCGTGCACCTCTAACATAAAAGTATCAAAAAGTCGGATCTCTCTCTCTCTCTCTCTCGCACATTTATCTTGACTCACGTATAGTTGGTGCGGTGCCTCCTTAACAATATCCAATACCTAATGATGAAGTTTGGCACACACCTGAAGTTATGAAGACAACACGATACAACATGTCTAATGTTATTTTTATCCGAAGATAGCGGCTAAGTACTATGAAATTCAATATTACGGTGTTTTTCACAATCTCTATAAGTACATATAAGAATATAATAAAAGGGCACGGCAAGTAGAATACAATTGAGTACATCACGTCATTATTAATTAAAAACTCCTTTGTTTGTATAACACTTCTTTAAAATTTTAGTAAACAATCAAGTTGTTTTTAATTTTTATACAACAATTTTTAAATGTGTCTAGCCAGTGTTAGGTCAAAACGTATTTAAAAATTTTTTTCGCTGAAAATAAGAGCAAAGAGCAAATCAAGTTACAAGCAATTACACCTTACATAAATGCATAAGTGAATACAAAAAAGAAATAATGGTTGTAAGTTGAAGAATACTTTTTTAATCAAAATATAAATTTAAATTGAAAAAATAAAATTCAATAAAAATTCAACCCACTATAATGTATATAATAAACGTAATATTATGTCACGCTGTCTTTCGAGTTGATTGTAAAATCCATAGGTACCTCCGACATCGAAAAATCCATTACTCAACGATAAAAATCCTCCCGAGTCGTCTGACGACCCATGACAATATTTAATAACACAGAATTTACTTTTGCATCGAAAGCCAACGTCTGTGCAATATTCTTTTGTACTTTAGATCATTATATCCTATCTGAGAAAAAAAAAGGAAACAAAGATGAAAGCTGTTACAGAAACAAGGCAATCGTCTAATTAGATGTAATTTTTTTTTCTCGAATAATCGCGCGTATGATTACGCAACTTTGTAGCGGCATGCACCCTGGCTCTTTAACGTTATCGGGCTAACTTGCTCACGCTCCCACGATCGATTTCTTTGGTTCTTTTGTTGAAAATCTTTCCACTGCATGCATATACGCTTTTCACAGTCTAAAAACTAGAACTGAAAACTCACAGCAAACTGGTCTGGTATATATATATATATATATATATATATACTGACACAAAACGTGCATCTTACCATACACAGAAAAAAACAAACGATCAACCGATTTTTTCCATTTTTTTTACAATGAATCGGTCCCTCGCTTAAATGAATCCTCAATTATCGAACTATTAGAAATATCTCGAGACGGTGAGTGTTTATCCAGAATGGCCTACAATAAAAGCCCTTTTTCCTCCATTTCCTTTTACTCCTTTGAGCTTCTGTTCTATACATCGTAACTATTTTTTCCACAATTTTTACAATGCGCACGGACAGCTGGTAATTATATACTCTCCCCTGGCACGTATAGCTATGGAGCTACCAACGGACTATAACACCCGGACGCATTCGTGTATACCTGATGTTTCTGTTTTTATCGGATGTTTGCTTTGTATGAAGTTTACCGTCATACCGTGCATGTGTATTGTGTTTATGACAATTTTTTGTCGCCTGTAAAAATTTGTCATAACCACTTATTGCGAGGGATCGTTTCCGATCTAATCTTTTTCGTAGAGTATAAATATGAACTCGAAATCTGCCCCCTACAACAACAAAATTGTGTATTACAACAAAACTATAGCCGCATAACAACAAAAATTCGTAGACTTTTGATTGACTTGTGTGGAAGGTGTATAAGCTAAAGACTGTAAAAGCTTCACTTATGAAACTTGGAAAAAAAAAAAAAAAAAAAAAAAAAAAAAAAAAAAAAAACTCAATTTACGTATTCATGTGTATTTTTATTCCGACAGTAAGCCTCATTTATTTGAGCTACTGAAATTGCCCAAGCGCTTTTTACGTACACCTTCGCTCGTCACATTTCCAAGGCTATAAGTATACACTTGTAAACTCGAAGATCCAATGCGTCAGCACCGCCGAGTGAAAGATGAAACCCAAGTTATCGTCTTCGTCCACTTCGTTTTCTCTTTTTTCCTCTTCTTTCGTTTTTTTTTTTTTTTTTTTTTTTTTGTCCATGCTGGCGTGGTGTTTCGTAATATACTTGCACTCTTCAACCGCACGATATACAATTATAGCGACGTAAGGTTTCGACATATGCTTACCGAAAAAATTATATTCATTGGTTTTGGTTTTTTCTATAATGTATTAAAATTCCAGAAAGCTAGCCTCACGATTTTCTGAAAATAAATTGTGAAACTAAACGCTTACATACACAGACTATCATAAAAAATTTGCCGCGAAATATTTGTATCAACCATAGTTTAAAAAATGGCTGTATGCTTTTGTAATGGGAAAAATTAATCAATAAACTGATTTTTACTTCGAGCCGATACACCATCATTTAAAAGTATTAAAATAAAGTAGAAATTTCCAAGATTTGTACAGTATTTTTCATAAAAATAGTTTGATTTGTTACGTATGTCTTTAAAGCTGTTATTGCTATACCTTATCACAGCGTACGTTAAATAACATTTTTTAAATTTAAAAAATCTTAAAAACTAGTATACCGATACGTTACCTTCAAAACCGAGTTCAAAACATTTTCGATAGCGTCAAAAATGTAACGTATTACATATTTTGAATTAAAGCAAAGTTTGATTAGTTCGTGGCGACGGATTTTCCACCTAAAGAACATGTTATATCGAAAATTGGATGGATCCAGCTGGTCTGTTGGGGAGGTATTGTGATTTAAAGTTTTGATAAAATAGTTACAATATACCTATATTGTGCGCAAGCTAAAAGGAAATACTGCACATAAATTTAAGGCATTTATTTTTTCCGTACTTTGTTCTCTTCCATAATACAACAGGATATTTTTTCCACGTTGTATCAAGGATCGAAATGATACTAAAATACTTTGACAAAATAATTAACTAAAACTAACTTTTGAGGTTGACCATGCCACTATGACCCCTTAACGTGAGGGCACCTCTGCGATGGCGAGTTTTCCGTAAACAACAATATTTTACGTTTCGTAATTTATTAAGAACGATGATCGGCAATTTCGTGTGCTCTGTAGGGTGCTATCTCGCAATACGGAGTAAAAATCCGTAATTATATAAATTATCCGTAAAAATAACCTAATTTAATAATCGTTAAAAGTATTATAAAAATCAGCACTATCCTACACATGTTAGTGAAATCGAGTGAATTTCCCAACGCACTGTTTACTTGATTACCGGCGTAAGAGTTGATTTTCTAATCCATAATGCGCATCAAGCAGATAACGAAATCCATTTCGAAACAACTAAAATCAATCCACATACCATATAATATGTGTGCGCACGCAGTTAACGTTCGAATCAATTTGATTTAATGAATATTGGTAAATGCTTGCATTGCCCCACGATACATCGTCTGACACTCGAAAACTCCTAGCTTTCTCCTTTCCACGATACCTGTATTTTTTTTCCGTCTCCCGTATATATATTATACTCGTGCTCGACTGTGTTGATTTTATAATATTTTATCTAATGGCACTAAAACGCGCTCTAAATTCAGAAACAGAATCACACTCTCTCTGGATCCCTTTATGTACGCATTTCAAATGCTGTACTCGATGTAGTAGAATGATTTCCGTCGGTAAGAAAAATTTGCACTTTTATGCTCTAGCAAACTTTATCTTTGTCCTCGTCCACAGGCCAGGTTTGAATTTTTTGCGTCACCTAAATCCTTGCAAATGTTGTACTTTCTGTGCGGAGTCTTAATGCGCTTTAGTGCAAAATATACCACAACAGTATATTGGAAAAACTACAAAGCTGGTGAAAGTTACTTAACAGAAGAGGGAAAAAAAATTTTAGAGCAAGGGTAATGCGAAAAGTTTTTTGGGCACTCTGTCCAACGCAGTTATGTTAGGGGGGGGGGGGAGTTTTGATACAGTACAAGAAATTGATGAAATGGTAAATGTTTCCTTGTGATTTGTGAAAACGTTTTTAACCAGAATAAAATATGTAATCGATGTTATATGTAAGAATATACAATAATTTAGTTTGTTACTGTACTGAAAACAAAATAACGTGGAAAACGTCGTGTATAATGGACGTTACAATGACACTGCGATTGTGCATTGTTTGCACTTAAAATGGGGACTAATTTTTTATTTTATCTAAAAAATTGAAGATCACTATGCAAATAGGTATTAACCTCGAATTGACGCCATGACAGTTTCGTACGTTAAATGCACCGATTTGCGAAAACAAGAGAATGTAAGCAAATTGACGACATGAAATTAACAAGCAAACTCAATTTAACGCGTAGGATAAAAAGGGTGGGTTGGAGAAAAAAGAGTTTGTTCGCGCTCGGACACAATACTCAATTTGAAGCCCCAAGCAACGCCATCAAGTACAGCCAGTAGCAGAAAATTGGCGACGCGAAAAGTTCAAGAGACGTTTTACAACGCGTCGTTATTATTTTTTATCGCGGGCGATAAATCTCCATCTCGACCGTGCACTGAACCGTACATCCATGGAGCGAGTGGTGTTATCTGCTTCCGCTTTATATATATGTTCTTCTCACGCCCATATACACATATAAAGCTTATGAAAATCGTATTACAAACGAGCCAACGTAACACAAGTTACAGTGTTGCTGGTTTTGCGCAATATTTGTAATTAATTTTTAAAAGGTTTTTCTACAGCTTTGATATCGTTGTTAATTACAGCTGGAGTCATTGGTCTTTAATTCTTTTCTTTCCCATCAGAGTAGGTATAAGTACATGCGTAACAACCCACTCATTAAATAATGATAGAAATCAAGACTTTTTTTTCACTTTTCTTCACCAAGCATTGAATAAAATCATGATTTGAGCGGCCGTTGCTCAGCTGGTTAGGAGTTAATCTACAATATATAACTACTCTAATGGAGCTAAGGTTCCAATCTCGGTCAGGTATACTTTTCAAAAGATTAATTTACCTGTGATTTATTATCGAGTCTCGAGCCTGGCTCAAGGGTCAGTTTAGAAGATCAGAGTAATTAAGACCTAGGGGTAACCGAGTAAGGGTAAACATGGGGATTGAAAACGGTTTGTTGTCGAACATATTAAGGAAATGGGGTTTTAAAAAAAAAGAGTTTTGAAAAGTTTGCTGTAGAATAAAAACGTCCTCTATTTACATAGATGGTAGGGGGTGACTATAAAAATAGTGCACGGGTAGGAGAAATACGATAGAAATAAAAAATAATTCCATTAAGGTATCGTTTAAAAATTTCTCGAACTTTGATGAAGGTAATGAGATTCAAGAAATTCCTTGAAAACCCTACGAAAAAAAATTTGATGATAAAATCGCGTTGGATGGAAAAAAGAAAGATTTCCACAAAGGCAATTGTTTCTTTTAAACCGTTTGTTTCTTTACAGTTGCCTAACTCAACGATGTTAAATGACAGTAATCATTTGTTGGTCCTCAGTGCGCGTTGTGTACGAGTATATTATGTAATTGATAGTGTCGATTCGAAAATACACCCAGTCCTCAATCAATTATTTTTCCATTACTAAAATTAATCGAATTACACGTTCAAATGTAACTTACGGAAGATAATAATCATCACAAAGCACCGGGACTCGCAATTTCCGGTGTACGTATACATGTAGCATTAAAGAGCTTTCAATATTTCTAATAACGAACGGCGATTAGATACACAGGTGGAACTTTAATGGCGAGTTACTGTTGCGCTCATGTGAAACGTTGAAACAACGCACCGCTCTTTGTTCGACCGCGGAGTAACTCTGCATTATACGTACAAACGTGTGCATTCTTACTCGTGTAATTTCATTAGATAACAGCCCTTTGAGCATCTTTTACGATTATCGCCACGTGTTCATAATAATAGCTCGCGTAAAAGCTCCCCGTAATTGGAATAATGGCCGTGCCATATTTTCAGCTGCTCGAAAAATTGTGTACCTGCAAACGGATTTGTAAATGCTGCTATTTCTATGTCTTTTCAATCATAGGGTCAAGGGACTAATCGAATTTTGCAAATGACGTGCGTTTTTTCAATCATTTTGGTACAAACTAATGACTCGGGCAAGCGTGGAGGCGGACGAAATCGATGAGATTCCAATTATAAATCTCAACCCACGAAGGCCTCATCAGGAGTCCTAATACTCGGTAAGATCTCTAATGACCCTGCGATTATTTAAGCAGAATCGATGATTATTAACGTGATTGGCGACTACTCTTAAGACTCAAGACTTTTGGAAGGCTTTTAATGAATCATACACTGATTTTTCTTATTTTAATACATAATATCTATAATTCGCTAAATTTATGATTTTTAATATGAAAATTTAGATGTTTCCAAATGTATGATAACTTTATAATATTATTTGTTTATGGTAAATCATCAAAATGGTTGTGATTTCTGTGCTACCCCAGTTTTATTTAATGTATAATAAAAGCAGTCCTAGATAATTTACGATATAAAATCTATCTAATTTATTACTATTATTATTGTTATTATTACTATTATTATTCTTTTGTATTATTATTTTTATCATTATTATTATTATTACTAACACTGACTGTTAATGGTCTGTCCGATGAGATTAAAATCATTGATAGTTTTTCTCGTAGTTTTTTTCGGCGTGCATTGAGTTTCGATGTAGCTTTTTTTGTAGCACAAAAATTGTTCTGATTACACTTGTAATAGAGTCGACGATAAAACCTAAAATATTTATGTGGATCGAATAACTATGTTTGAAATCGTCGCAAACATCTCTTCTCATTAAGGTGGCTTATCATCTTTTTTAAAGTTAAGCCATTATACCTAAATTGAAATCTATGGTAAAGTATCACTCAACGGATGTACAGTTCAAATTTCAGAGCATGCTGCCGATCAAAATCGAAAAAAAATACATCAAAAATTCGAAATTTTAGCATTGGTCTCATAAGGCATTCCGATTATTTCACCAAAACTTTTAACTTTCTTAGGCTAAAAGTCGAGCTACATGCTACAAAAACTAGGAGCAGGTTGTTTAAATAATCTTCTTTCTAATGAAATCGCGAAAATCTAAGGTTGTTGAGTGAAAAAAAAAAATGACGTATTGAAAGTCCAAAACTAGAGGCTGACTTCAGTACATAAATAAGCGGAATCGTATCAATAGGTATACATGTTGAGCCTGCTACTGAATACTTTCAGGTGTGATAGTCTAATGCCACACAAACGGATAGGATGATGAGCCACCTGAAGGGGGTTTTATCGTGATATTTCATTTTGTATGAAATTTAAAAAACAAAATGATGAGACACTTATTCCATCACTGCACATAACATTAAAATTTGAAAGGAACTAGCTTCGTAGTTTCTGAGAAAAAAAATGTCAAAGTTTTTCCATTATTTACTGACTCTTATGGAGAGGTCGTCGCGAGTTCGCTGCCAAAGATATGTATTCTGATACAACACGTTTAATTTTCTATAGATTTTCGTAAAAAAACTAATAATATTGAAGCTGACTAAATGAAGAAGCACTGTCCCAAATTTCAGAAGGCTTAGCTTCATAGTTAATGAGATGTTGTAATGTGAAGTAGCATATTTTGCCAAAAACTTGACGAAAACGAAGAAAACAGATGACTAGATCCAAGCTGCTCATGCACGAGTACAGTTACTGATGAAAATTTCTAGTTATACGGAATGAGTGGGGTGTAGAGTCACCAGCTCGGATCTCTACGCACCATACTTTTAACGCGTACTGTACCACGACAACCCCCTTAATGAGACTGTCCTTGTCGAGTTTCATGTTCAAATGAGCCAAGACAACATTCCAACAGTCATTCGACCCTTTTGCTCATTTTCACAAAATTATCAATACATCTCGAAATTAACACGTTCAAAACGAATTCATCAACTCCATCGTTACACCTACTTCCGTTTCCTTTACCGTTAAAATATTCACTAACAGATATAGCACGGGCCAATAACTACCAGTACCAATTATTTTGAAACCCTTCTGGTGCTCAAGGAGACTTGAATATGGAAAAAGAAACGAGTATAAGTATAATCAACAGTTGAGAGCATCAATGCAATGTGGGGACTTCAAGGGCTCATTGTCCCGAGCACAGCATATCCTACAATGACAGAATCAAACATTCCACCTCTCTCGAGACTCTTGACCGATATACTCGGCGACGAGGTTTGTTCCCCTCTCGAGCACTGCAATAATAACAGGGCTGTGAGAAAAATGTCTACGCGAGAGGGCAAAGTCGATAGAGACAGAGTGACTCTCCTTGTTCCACTGCCCAGCGAAACCTACTCATTTGGAATTCACCTTTCGCCGTACAATTGAATTGTGATGCCTCTCTTGCTCTCTTTGCGGGCTCTGAAAACACGTGTACAAAGGTGCAGAGTATGGTAATGTAGGAGTCACTCATCTAGCTGTGACGACAGAATACACAGTTACTTTTAGCCTTTCTACCGAACCATCATCACTTTTACAAGTTGCTTATATGACGTATACTTGATATTCAAAAGATATTACGAACTATCATCAACACCAACAGATATTTCAGGTGAAGGTTTCTTAAAACTCTCTCTTCATGATTTTCTAAACATTCTTTCTTGAGAACCTTCGATTCACTGTGTTTTTATTCAGTTCTTATCACTGCCGAGAAACATACAGGACTTTTTTTGTGAAGCTTTTTGTCCCTTCTATAAGAGCTCATGTTGAAATACCAAAGTTTGGCTTTCATTTTCTCAAAAACTGTGTTGTGGATGGATCTGAAGTTTTAACACATTTTTGCAACAACTCAATGGTATTGACTTGACGAAAGAACCTCCTTAAACGTCTAAAGTGTTCTTGGCCAAGAATCACTTCTAGATTCCTTTCGCGTTCATTTCTCAATAAATGGTGTGACAGTTATCTTTTACCATCTGGACAACAACATCTAGAGTGGGGACTGAACTATGTATATTATAATCATTTTCAGAAGTTATGATGTGTTATTTAATTTATGCAGTGCATAGAAAAATACTATAGAATGGCTTAATCCTCTACTTTAGTTGTTGTTATTAAGATGATGACGCAGTAGTTTTATACCATTTACATGGGAATTTACATTTAAAGAATCTAATAGTAATTTTTAGTCAAAAAAGTAGTGAACATTTTTTCCGAAATATTTTGGAAACGTTATGAAGAGTTTTTTATAAACATTTCTTCGTCTACGATAAAACATTGTAAAAAATTGTCTAAAGCAGGACTTAACGTTTTCCATTCGATTGATGGGTTGACGCAAGCTGCTGGCTTTGGGATGTTTGAGATCGTCGTTAAAATTTGTGTGATCTGCTACAGCTGTACGTCTTAGGTATTTGTGAAATAGTTATTCCCAAAGCAATTTACATGTATTTGTAAAAGGGATCAAGTGTTTGGATGTAGGGCAAAGACGACATACATATTTTTTCATCAAAAGTACACGACTAAAAAATTTATCACCAGACAAAAAATGTTCAGTTACACCATACATCCATAATGTTACACGAAAATAAATTGTATTTTTTCGAAACCTACGATTAAAATAAGACTGGTTAAAGAAGCTTATCTTCTTTGCAAATATTACTTAGAAGTGTTAGCATTTGCAGATTTCACAAATAAAAGCCCTAATGAATCTATCACAGCATTTGAAAAATCACAGCACAATTTGAGCATAGATTAATGAGAAAAGTAGTAAATCAATGAAAGTCGAAGAAGACTCGTGGATATGCCCCCGTTTCCTTTATCATTAATCTTTTTATGAGGGATCTAGCGAATGAGCCTTCTGGAATAAGCTGTGTATAAATAAAAATTAATTTTTTTCATAAGAGCATTAGAATGGTATTGCAGACAAAAATTATTTATAAATTTTTTTTTAATCTACTTTTGTACACATCACTGTCAAGGAACGTTCATTTTCCGCTGTTGACCAATTTTTTTTTTTTTTTTTTTTGTTACCATCTATACACATTTATTACTTATTATCGATTTAATTTGTCCACAGAGAAAACTATAGAATTAATTAATTAGCTCAATAGTCAACATGTGAGGAGCTCACTTGTAAAACTGTTGTTAACTTTTTCTCTCCAAGATAAGATTATCCATCAATTTTTTTCATTACAAAATTAGTTATACAATTGATTACACATAGTATTCCGCCATATCTTGCTACTGAGCACAGTGATTCCAATACCTGGCCCGATTTTTTTTCCTTCCGGTACTAGGAATCAAAACAAACGATGTAAAATCGTAAAAACCCATACCAAGTATTAGAAATATTGATTTGTGCCGTGACAATTAGGCAAAAACATAAAGTAGTACTGGTCATACTGGTGGAAACTTCTCCTTGTGGCACATTATTCCACTCATCTTTAAATCAAATTGTTTTACACCAAAAACAGACGATTCGCTGAACCTAATTGTACACTGAGAGAGAAAAATTATAAAAATTGTAGAGAAATTCCAGAAAAAATTACTACTTACTCTGCACAGTAAATCGGATGCAAGTTAGCAAAAAAGGAAACAATCGTTAATTTTCACAGTCAAATTTATTGTTTTAACAGTTAAAATTATGGTTAGAACAGTAAAAATGTCCATGCGGGAAAGTAAAATTCATTAACCGATTCTTTTAAGGCTTATACTGTTCAGAACAGTAATTTTAACTGTTAAAACAATAATCTTTACTTGTAAAAATAATTATTTTTTTCCTTTTTGTCAGCTTGCATCCGATTTACTGTGTGCAATGGTAATTTTTACTGGAATTTCTTTATAATTTTTATTATTTTTTTCTCTTAGTGACTCGATGTCTGAAAAACGGTGCAATAACGCTGTATAAACGTTATGAAAATGTTAAAAAAATATCCGCTGATTTTCCGACATGAAAATCACTTTGGAACTTGTTTGGATGACGGCAACAGCAAATTAACGCAAAAGTGGTGTAAGGAATGATTTTTTTGTTAAAAAATCAGTGGAACCTTTCAAAGTTTTTCCAAAGTTTTTGGACCAGTCGTCCAACTCAATGTGACAGCATCTTTTAAACATATTTTGAAAATCGTATACATTCTAAGGTCGTAACACCCTTTCCTCCAGTGAAAACAACCAGCTATAAGCAACCAACGATTAGTCATAGTATTTAACACCACCTGGGCGGTTCTCGATGAAAAATCGGACAAAGCTCGCATTTGTCTCGAGCACGTGTACTTACAATCACTTTCAGATCTGAGATGAACAACAAGCCTTGCACTATCCTTCATTAAAGCCATCGGAGATGTTTTCGAAGCAGCACGCACATTATCAAAGCCCAACGAGAAACCAAAGGATGGGAAAGTCACTTGACTGGCTTATCCTCCAATACCCTTGTGGCTCGTGTGAATGTGTATCACGCACACGTAGACGCACGCGCACAAGAAAGTACTTTTTTCGGCAAAGAAAACGTACCTCACACGTGCACGGTTGATGCACGCGTGCGGTTCCGTCCCGTGGGACAAGTACAGTTATGAGAATCGAAAGGCCGACGATCTTGAGGTGCTCTCCCGAGGGAGAGAGAGAGAGAGAAACGCACCGAGCCCACACTGCTGGGAGAGGAGAGGAGTAGGAAAGGAGGCCAGTCGACGTCATCGTCTCTCGTCCTCTCGTGCGGCCGATCAACCCGTTATGAACCGACTACTTATGGAGGAACGAGAATCTGAAAGAAAGAGAGAGAAAATGGAGGAAAAAAGGGTTATTTCACTTGATTTCGACAAATGGCCTTTTTTCGTGCAGATTTTGCTTCATGTGCTCACAAAGGGTCTGGGACAGTTAGAATTAAGGTAACGGACCCAATTTCCGGACACTTTTGCTAGGTGAAAATGGAAAGTTTAATGTATAAAAAATATAAGCATAATACGTGAAAAAAAATTTGCAAAAGAAAGATTAAATTTCTTTCTTTCGATCTAAAAAAAAAAAAATCTAAATTCCATCTATAAAGAGATTAGTACAAAATTTCTTAAAAACATAAACACTTAATCCCGATTTCCAAACAGTCGTTTTACGGTATCAAGTTAGTATTTTCCGGACACGGGTGAAAAGTAGTATTTTAAGTATAAAAAATGTAAAATGAAGCTTAAGATGCAAAAAAAACAGATAAATTATTAAATAGATTTTTTATTATTGAAGCATTAGGTGAACGGAAGAGTAAATAATTGTGCTTTTGTTGTGATTCATATATTTGTGTCTTTTTAATCTAACCTTTATATTTTTGTTAATAAAGTTCGAAGGATAATTATTTCTTGTCGAAAGATTTTTTACTCAGGCAATATTGACACCATAAAAACATGTACTGGAAAGTAAGATCGCTCTATCAACTAAATTGAACACAATATTTCTTTTGTAGCCAACTGGATGACGAGAAAAATCATTCAAGATGTAGGTTGTATGAGGAAGTAGGTTTTTCAAACCAGTCGAATTTAAAATGATTCGAATTTCTGATTATGGTCAAGTCTAAAAAGTTAAGTTTATTGTCAATCTCCATTTCATACGTAAACTGTAGTTTAGGATGATACGAATTATAGACATTTACTATTTGGTCAATGTGGTCAACGTTAATAAAAAGTAATACATCATTTACGTAACGAAAATAAAAGGATGGAATAATGTTGTAATTATTTTTTAAAATGGAGAGACAGTCATTTTTCAGGTCATCCACTACAAGGTCAGCGAACAAAGGTGAAATGGGCGAACCAATTGGCGTGCCGAAAATTTGTTGGTAGAAATTTTTGTCAAAAGTAAAAAAGGTGTTATTAAATAAAAATTCTGTATATTGTCGAATATCTTTAACAGGGATTCGACATTTATTCATTATAGTCAATGTACGTCGATCGATGTTCCTCAGTACTAACTCTAAAAGAATATTAGTGAATAGGGAACTGACATCTAAAGACATTAATTTGTAGTTAGCAGTTGGTTGTGTATTTTTTAGTTTGTTTTTTAATTCAAAGCTGTTATTGATGTGATTTTGGAACATTAACTGAGTTCTTGAGTTCATTGTAAATTAATTTTGCCAGAAAATATGTCGGGCTATTGACGAGAGAGATTTATAATTATTTTTAAATAATAACTAATATAAAATAATTTAGTATGCAACTACTGTTTTTCCTTTTTTATTTTCATTTTCCGTTGTGAGGCATTTATTTCATGCGATATTATTGATTTCTCGATTTCACGTAGTTCTGCAACCATCATATACGTTCTCGAAAACTTTGAATATTTTTTTTTTTACTAATTTGTTTTCTGAGTTCTCTAATTTTGAAATTTACTTCTTTCTTCTACTTCAACAATATCTGCTTTGTTTCTTTTATTGGGATTGGATACTAGTCTCAGCAGTTGCGGCAGAATCACCCTCGGAATCACCCATATAAATATATGCAAGTATATCGTTTAGTAATTTTTTGGTTGATCTTTTGGGGCAAACTTCGGGATAAAAAATACACACAACACGTTTTTTATGTATAGCGACGTTTCGTCGACTGGAGAGTTGACCTCTTCAAGCTTTATTAACAAATTTAATAGTAAATCAGTACAAAAACCAACAAATTGTATATATAAACGCAAGCGCTCCGATTACATTTATTATAAACGCCGAGACAAACGCTTAAGGGAATGATTTAACGTAAATATATCGGTCAAAACATTTTTACACAAGTGGAACAAGCGTTAATAAGACCGTTATATTACATTGATCAGAATATTATTGTAATTGGTTATATTTGTACATTGACACATTAAGACTCATATTTTGCTATACAATGGGTGGGTTACGTTGGTCGGAATTGCAAATATTAACAAAATTATGGACTTAATCCAAGAGGAGTTTGAAATTGAAAATTCTAGTTAATGAAGCAGGTCCGATATGTAAGAGATACATGGGTAATTTTAAAAGTACCTAAAAAATCTCTGCTTATTTCGACAAATTAACACAGAGTTCCATAAGCTGCCGCATAATGTATAATCTTGAAAATAATTTTTGTTTAGAAATATCCCGTATTCGTTTCCCCGATTTTTAATAAAAAATTTTCCGGGGCACACCCATGAGATGGGGCTTCTTTTGCTTGCAATGTCATATACTATGAGAGAAAAGTCATGAATACAGGTTTCAGAGTGTATGACTCCGTTTTTCCACGATTTGTATGTTAAAATTATATCCATACATGTTTATATTTGTACATGTGTGTATAAGTTTTTAATTAATTTATACAACTTCCCGAATAATTTCGTAATTTCCTCGTAATTTCCTCATAGTACATGATAATGCGAGCAAAATAAGCCTCATCTTGTGGGTATATGCATGCTTTAAAAAAAATTTTTATTAAAAAATGGGATGTATTTCTTGTGAATTTTCTCATACATATCTTTTACATTACTTAACAACAACAAAAACAAAGTTTTATTTTAAACTTAGTTACGAGATAATTCGAGATACTTGGGAGGTCTTGGATTTTGAATTTCGTCGAAAATTATCAAGATCTTTTATTCTCTGTATCGGGCTTTTTTGATAGGGGGAGTACCCGGAAGATGGTAAGTAAACCTACTTTTCGATTTTCAAGACGAGATTAGTGAGTTTTCCCGAAAGATGTCTGGACAGTAAAGGGGCTTATTTTGGAGAAAAGTCAATACCCATCCAACTCAGTCGGTAAAAATCAAAGGTAGTTTCAAAATACTCAACTAGTTGGGTAGATGGCTTGCAGAGCAGTTATGGGGCTTCTATTTCGGCGCAAAATTTAAAAATATGACAATCGATAGGTACCCAGTGACCGTAAACACGTGTAACAAAGACTCTTAAACTCAATCGTTTTATACAAACCAAATTCACTAATCCTGTTGTTAGGGAGCAGTGAGTTAATAATTATTCAGGCAATTATGTTAAATTGTTTGCTGTTTTACATAAAAATGTATTATAGGATGGTTTATTGAGTAAAAGTAGTTATAAAATTGAAGGTGACTTTTATATATATATATATACACTCATAAATATTAGGTACATTTACTGTGAGGGCCAAGTAGTGTCCCGTGAACTACTCAATTAGGAAAGCTTTTCAATGGTGAGTTGTTGTCTGAATGGTCGATTTTTTGTTATAAACAAATTTTATCAACAAATTAAAAATATTGCTTTCTTTCGACAACCAAACAAGTTTTCCTGTGTTTCTCGTGTAAAGTACATACCGTTTTATACATCTATTTACAACATTTGACAAAATTAAAAAATACTATTTTAACACATAATTACACAATTTGTAAGCATTTTTCAGTATTTATTGTTCATCAATGATTTAGTTTAATCCAGGCAATTTACATTTTTATAAATTGTTACACGGAACTATCGGTAAAAATCACGTACAATAAATCACACCGTCAAATCAATATTAGTTGCTGTTTTGTTTAAAATATGATGAAAATTGATAAATTATTTATTTCCATTGATTATTAGGCAGAAGGTTTTAATTATCCATTTTAAAATATCTTTTAAAATGTTTGTAAACTGCTTTTCTGATACGTATAGAGCCCGGAAGTCAAGCGTCTGCATTGCGTGTCTGTACTCTTATTATCATTTTCCTTATTAAAAATGTTGTGGTTTGTACATATACTTGAGATAGAAAACAAAGTAGAAAATTTCGTGTTAAATATATCTACTGTACGTTCTTTTTGATGGGCCGATAATTTTATGTTTATTTTTTTACGTTTTATTTAACACAATAAGTTGCTTTCTAATTTCCACTTTGTTTGTTTGTTTCAGGTACGTAATTTCCACGATTCCATGATAAATTGGCGCTTTCTCATACGTATATGCATGCATGCTTATTAATTTAGGATTTAAAAACTTTTTTATTTTATTACTGTAATTCCATCCATTTTTATGGTTGTTTATCATAATAGTTGAATTTGTTTTCCATGACAGACACACAATTAAATGTGAGCACAATTATTTTACAAATTTTTTTTTTCATTATAATACTTTGCACTGTAACTCGTAAAAGTAAAAATAAAATAGTAAGTGTAACTTATCATAACAACACTTATTATTGAAAATAATTTTTGAAAACAGAAAATTATAGATTCTTTGAGATTTGATTGAACTCAACCATCGGCACATGTCAGAGTATTCTTGGGTACAGCAATAGTTAGTATATGGATGCTTACAGAACATGAATTTTGCTCAAAGGAATTGGATTTTTGGTTAAAGGTTAAAATAACTCAACAAAATTTATGTACTTAAATTACGGATCTTTTCTACTATATAACTGTTGCTTTCTTGATTTTCATTTTTTTTGCAAATATTTAATGAACGCTATCGGTTTTGAAGGCAATTATCAATCTCACATGGTAACTGTCGCACCGTTGATAAATCAAGTACACTATTAAAAACACTCGTTTTAAACGTCCTTAATCAATTATTGACTTTTTTTACATTTTTCCATAAAAGTTGCAGTACGCGATATTTTTTCTTGATCTGATCTTCTGTATTTAAAAATATGTATTCTATATTCTTTGGTACTAGTGGCTGTTTCCGTACCTCAACTTCTTATCCGTTAACGTTTTTGTATAGATTTGATCTGTACAGATAAATCAACGTGCGTATTTAATAAAAAATAGACTTCTTTTTATGTTCGGACATCGATAACATCATGTATTGGTCTAATAATACATACCGAGGTTTGATGTTGGAGTGGAAAAAATTCTTTTTTCAATCGATAAAAATTGTTTATCATCGATTTTTGAAAAACGAAAATTTACATACAAGATTGATTGGGAAGGATAAGAAAAATTTACTTTTACAATGTATTTTTATTGTGTTCCGTGTAATCACTCTTAATAAACGGTTCTGTCATTCTATAGCGCAACGTGATAAAGTTGACATGAAATTCATCCTCATGTAAATATAATTATGCTCTGTCATGTAGAAGCCGTGAGGAACTTATTGTCATGATTATTATTATTATTATTATTATTATTATTATTATTATTATTATTATTATTATTGTCATTATTATTGATCGTCCTTAGGCTCAGTCATGCCTTTTTTACACAAAAATAGTGTTATTCAGCCATCAGTGCAAACCTGAGTTATGACCAGATGTTTATACGTATAAAACAAGTATAAACATAGGGACCAACACAATCACATCTATATGATCACGTTGACGGAGCGTAAGAGAAACTGTGTTTACGTTGTACGAAAACTTTCTGTCACCATGTGGACCCATGAATCGCAAAAAATGTTCTTATAACTTTTTTATCGCTACATTAAATGTAGTAACAAGTATTTTTACAAAACTATACTTACAGTCCCAGTTTGAGCTCACGGTTAATTAAAAAATAAAGGTCGCAATTAAAAGTTGAAGATTTTTCTCTTGATAGTTTAAGAGTAATTTTATTGAAACTTGTTGAGCAGAATGAAAAAAAAAAAAAAAAAAAAAAAAAAAAAAAACGTCATTCTTAACAGTGCTTGTATACACGCACGTGGATCCTGAATCCCAATTATCTCGAACGCGCCGAGGGTCGAATCAAAGTATTGAATATTTTAAAGACGCTTAAGCACATAAGTACAGTTTGAGCGGAGTAAGAGATATCGGCTATACGGCACAGAGCGATCGACTCAGGTAAAAGTAGCCCTCGAGGTTAAAGTAAGGGGACAATCGTGAGGGATTTGCCTCTCTCCTTTGGCCTTTTCATCATCGGCTGCCGATTGGCGCTTCGAGAGTCATGACCCCCCTTCCTCGCGTGTCCCGGGATCTCTTAACCGGGTGACGTGTGTGAAATTGAAAACCAACGCTTTTCCCTCCTCGCGTGACCCACAACCGGTCGTCATCGTCCTAGTGGCGTTGCAGCTGGTGAAAATTGGGTCGTCGTTTCTACATTAATCGCCCGAGTCGTCGTTGAATGTTTCAACGGCGGTTTTTTTATTTGCCGAGTATTTAAATTACTGCAGAGGACATTGCTTTGCTTTTTCACGAATTTACTCGCGCCACGTTACTTCATTGTGATGTCTGGGCGGTTTTCCATCTTGCAAGTCTTTTGCCTTCTTATGCCTTTCACGCGCGTTGTACTCCGACAGCACCAAATTTTAGAACAATAGCTGCTGTGTTTTAGTAGTTTTACTACTTTACATATAAATTCAATAACATGTTGTGGGTGACATTAAAAAAAAATCAACCTGAACTAGTTGAGGTCTCTACCCTACATATGTTGCCATATGTTGCTATACAAATGAAAACTCATTACTGTCACTCGATTTACATGCATATTTACGTGCAAGTAATCTAAAAAGTGATTTTACCAATCAGCTAAAAAAAGCTGATAATTTAGACGATTAAAAGTTGTTAAGAAACATTTCTTCGTCTGTTGTGATGAATACTTGAAATATTAAAAAAAAAAATATATGATGTGATGATACCTGTACAGATAATTTATGAAATGGATAGACAAATATAAATTAATCTGAAATTCACGCCTGGAACATGATTTACATTATTTTTATACTTCATCGGTGCTTCGTTTAGAATACATACATCAATTGAAGTTACTAATAGTAGTAACTTCAATTGATGTGTGTATAATATATTTATTTACATACTGTAACATACTTCGTCTAAATCATACCGTGTTACAAGCTCTTTTGTTTTTTCTTACGCTTCCTCGCAGGGGAAAAAAATATGAACAAAATCCATACGTATGCATAATGTTCTCAAACAAAAAGTAATTTTTTTGATTGTTACAATTATCGCTCATGTCTCAGTTATCGATCGTTTTTCTTTATATCTCGCTATAAATTTTTTCAGGCATGAGTGAATTGTTATTTGGGCACCAAAAAATCAATTTTTTGATACAAATCCGCGTTGTTGAAAATGTATCCGAGGCTTATAAAAAAAAAATAAAGCGACCAATCATTGGTAAGTATATTTCGTCTGCTTGAGTGAGTAATAACATTTTTTTTAATTTTTTGCCGGAACCTCCTTGAAAAAAGAATCTATTGATATTCTGTTTTGTCATGCTTAAAGTATTTTTTTGTAAATAAACATTTTTCTATTGAACTTTATTTTAAAAATAAATAATTTATGGTTGAGAGTTATCATATACGTGCTCTCTTTGGCTTAAAATGAAAGCATAAGATTGTAAAAAAGGTCAAACAAATCACACGATTCTGATACAATCTAATTTATTGAATTCAGTTAAAAAACTAATAATACATAAAAAAAAAAAACAATTTACATGCCTTGATTACTTTTTTTAGATAACTTTTATGTCTCAATTAATTGTTGGGTCATGTAAAAGCATTTCATAAATAAGGTTTCTGGTGACTACTTTTGAAACTGGATTTCTTACATTTCCTTGAACCACTGCGAATAGCTTTTTGAGCAAGTGATAAGAACGAACGGATGTAATAACTAGAACTGACAAAAATTTATATACCTATTTTCATTTTGGAAATTTCCAAGTAAAACGTACGAAAAAATTTGAGTTAGTTTGTATGGAAAAAAACCGGAAGTTTTCATCACACAATCACCATCTACGCAAAACATAGGGCTGTTTGATAACCTCGATTGAATACTGTTTACGTGGTGAATTCTTGTTTTTTTTCAACCGAGGGTGCTAAAAACGTTCGAAATAAAAAAAATATTTTCCGAAAATGTGGGAGTCCTGTATATATGCTGCATTCAACGTTTTTACATGTTTTGTGTCCTTTACATATTGTATGTTTTTAAAGTAGCCATCAAACGAGTTGGTCAATTTATTTTATATTCATAGAATCGTGACTTTCTCGTTTAATTTCATCGAAATTCCATCATTGTGTTCCTCTTTATAAATCGGCTAATAGTCAGCTTTCTCCGCAGCTTCATGGAGGTGAAAAGCAGTATATTAAAGTTTCTCGAGGAAAAACCGCTGTTTTGTAGACATCTTAAAGTGTCTAATTCTGATGAAGATGGTGCTACGCAGATTAATGTTTGGGATACTTAAATTTATTCATTCATATATTTTTTTTTTTTTGACAGGGGCGTTTATGGTATGCGTGTTGAAGGTAAAAATGCTTTTTATGGTTCGGTTAGTTCGTGAAACAAATTCAGTACAGTACAAACTGATTTATATTTTTGGTATTATCTGAAAGTTAGCTTTTTACAAATTGTTTTGTTTACTTGATTTTCAAAGAGATACTTATTTCCAGCTGATGAGTTTAATCAAGTGTCACCTCGACTGAAAGGATGTGCCTCGAAAAAACTATTATTCCAAACGAGGGACCATTTTAGATTTTTTTCGCGAATTTACTCATTTATACAAAATAAATGCGAATTGTTAAAAAAACAATCATATGCTAGGATTTCACGCTAAAGTTAACAAAATGGAAAATTTCGGAGAATGCGTTAAAAACCTACATTAAATTAATGTCCTTAAAGATGCAAGCCATCGATTGGAGTTTTGATTTAAATTTTCATGCAATCAGGCAAAAGGACTCCACTCATTTTAGATGATGATAAAAGATTTTAGAAGTAGTCGTTTTAATCTTTTAATTCTCAAAAATAAAAAACCTATTAAGTTCACGTATCATCAAATTTGAAATTTTCCATTGTCGGAAGCGATAAAAAACACTAATATAACGAGCCATTTACACAAAAATACTGACTCATGCCCGCTCTCTCGGACCTCCAATTTTTTTTTCCGAGTCAACGACTCCACGTGCGGGGAGTTCAATTCGCTCGCTCGTCATCATACCGTACGCGCGTATAACAATAACAAAGTATATACAAGCAAGAAGTATACCTGTACCCATAAACATGTACACAAGGGAGACCGGTAGAGGTGTACACACATATTAGCTCCGCAGGCAACCTGTTCGCTCGACGGGGGTCTGAAATCGCATCTCCTCCTCTTTCCCCTTTTCCTATGTACCTCTTCTCTTCATTATTTTCGTCCGAGAAAACTAAACGAGCCATTGTGGATATATATTGCAGAAGCTCTGCTGTAATAACGTCGACAGGGAAAAGGTGTTTTCTTGTTGTTTTTTTTTTTTTTTTTTTTTTTTTTTTTTTTTTTTTTTTTTCCCGTTGTGTAACGATACGTTAACACACGAGAGCAAGGAAGATCGTAATCTACAGCGATCCAACATATCTGGTCTCTAAATATTATGAATTCCAATCGATCAGTAGGGTTTCGTTTGTTGTGGTGTTTTTTCACGGACTAACAGCTGCAGAGTACGTGTAATGACTGGCGGTTACCAATGTGTAGTAGTCATTGGATAAAATGCATTGTAGTTATGGTATTGAAGATATGTGTGGATTCACTGCAAAGTAGGTTTTCGTAAAATGATTGTAAAATATTTCGATTTAACTGAGCAATTTTTATTCATCGAAAAGTTTGAAGTGTGTATTTTTTGTACTATCTATTGATGAATTGCAGCCAGTTTTGGTTTTTCGACTTAAAGTTTGTAATAAAAAGTATGATAAAATTTCATACGCATTAAAAAAATTTTATTATATTCAAAAGATTTCAATTTAGCGCTCAAAATATATTTGAATTTTGGAAGAATTATAACATTAAAAACAAATTTTAAGAATTAAAATTTACGTATGAAAACCAACAAAAATTATTCATTTAAAAATTCACGTCTCAAATGAGGATAAAATTTACAAACTTTTATCCAACAGCATACGTTGTATAGGCAGCCCACGTACTGATGAGGATTGTATGCACGAAGCTTGACTACGACAACACTGATTGATGGCATCGAGAGTAATGTAAAAGTACCAGTATATTAGTATTATCCTATAATTTTTTCTCAAATAAGTGGAGGGAACAAAAATCTCTCTTATTCCATCAAATGGAGTGTGATTTTTCACACCACTTTGGCTTAAGTACAACCAGCGCCACCACAGTAAAGTTTTGTGTGGACGATTATTCTCATTGAGAAAAATTGATCATGTCACTTAGACTAATGATTTAAATGAGTTACTACTTATTCCTCTCTTACCTCACTGTGGTTAACTCTTTGCCGAGGTCCCAAGAAGGGCTACTTTCTCAACTTTCCTTTTTTTCCCCTATCAGCAAGCAATATACTGTTGAATACGCCGACTCGTGTAAGGAGTGTTGGGACACCATTTAAAAAGTGAGCCTGATGGCGCGAAATTTCAATTTCATATTTCTAGGTATGTTCTCTAATAAGACTATAGTCAATGGGTCACGCTACTTAAGTGGTAGAGTGCTTGCTTTCTGTCTGGAGGGCTCGGGTCTTTTTCGCAGAAACCTCTATGTTTTTTTCCACACGTCCCAATAGTTGAGGTTAGCTATTCGTTCTGGAGGTATACAGATTCAAAAAATAGACTTAAAAAACATGGGTTTAGTGTATTAATAAGTTAATAAGTGACACCAGGCTAACAAAAAACAAGCAAGTGAACACCTTATAGGAACCTTAGTAGAGGCTATGTGCACGACCGGTGCTGCTCTCATTTTGCCCCCTAGTGTTACGCACACAAACGTGTTAACCGTATCAACGTCATTAATTATACTTCCAATGACTCGTAGTAACGTAGTACTTAACGCAGTTGCGTTGGAAAATCACGCCACTTGCTTCTCTTCTGTTTCCACCGCATCTCGATCCAATTCCATCTCGCCACGCGGGAAATTCGATTCATCATGCTTTGTTAAATGTGCGATAATGGATCCGTGTAGGGAGTGGAGGAGAAAGCCGAGTAAAATTAAACGGCGTTGCCTAGTGTGTACGTTAGAAACGAATAAAAGAACTGATACAATCCGTAAAATGTACTATTTATACATGCACAAGTTTTCACGGTCAAGAGCTAGGCACGAATTAATTACTCACTCGTTTACCTTTGAGATTCTTGTTTCCTTTCCACCTCCGTATGTACGATTTTTGAGCCATAATCAAACATTTTTTTTTCATACTCGTTGCGATTTAGTCTGTAATTTAGCTCGATACTATTTTAACTTGGGATAGAAAAACGTTTTGATGGAAGGTTTCGTCAAAAATAAGGAGGAGTCTCAAATACATTATATTGAAATTTAACATGGATGAAATAAGATGTAAAGTTAATACATAATTAATTGGAAATCAATGGATATTATTTTTTTGATGTCTGTAAATTGACATCTAATAAAATAGTGTCAGAAATCTTAAAAAATTAAAGAAATCAAGAAATCATTTCAATATTGAAATTTAAGTGTACCGTGAGCGAATGTGTGCTATAAGAAGTATTTTAAAAAGAGTAAGTAAACTTTGCTTTTGAATACTAAAAATACATATATTTCGGCTAGATTGACAATTTTACGTATACGTGTTGATTAAAATTAGAAATTAATAGTAAAGTGTTAACTATAAGCTTTTGTACTTTCTAATATCCAAATTATGATAAAAAAAAAATAACAACATTTGAATAAATGACTTTTATGATCTCCATGTATACTAAGCTTCAAATAAATAATATGTACAACGAATTAAAAATCCTTTGAAACTTAATTGATTCTGAAATCAGGTGGACTCCCCCGTAAAATACAGCACTCTGTTTGTAATAGTGCACGAAAGTCACTGCAATAAATCCCTGCAGTTGTAAAAAACTGTTAGCATAAACCATACAGTATCCGGAGAGGTACTATTGTTTGAAAATTTCTTTGATTATCGCTTAATCCACTTGATTATCCAGTATATTGTATTAAAAACCAACAATAAGTCAGCAGATTAGCTGCACATGTGGGATCGAATTAAGTTTTCGGCAATGGAAATTTACACTAGCTCGAAAAAAATATGTTGTAGGAAATTAAACAATGCCAATAGATTGTGATAAAATGGAACAAAAAATATTTTCCGCTAAAGCTTCAAAAGAAATGGCCAAAATGGTAAAACACCGTTTTTAGCGTCGGAAATGAAAAATAAGCCTTAAAATGGACAATAAAAAATATAAGAGTATGCGGGGCAAAAAGACAAACAAAATGAGCTCCGGTCGGTCTCAATTGGTCCCGTGGTTTCCCCGCAAAATGCAAAAAATCTCGTTTTTTGAGCTAACATTAAAAAATTAATAACTATTTTTCGCATAAACATTAAGAGCCGATTAATTTGGCAGAATCGTAGCTTTAGTAGTCTTCAACAACCACATCAAATTTCAGCAAAATCAGATCGATAGTTTTTGTAAACCGCAGCTAAATGCAAAAAAAGGTACTTTGGCAAAAGGGCCTAAAAAAAGTTGTTTACAACGTTAGATGCAATTTTTTTGCGGGATTATATTCTTGAATACTTACTCTACAATTTACAGAAGTATCGAATTTTTTTTCTATGTGGAAGTCTTTTTGCCTCGCATACTCCTATATTTTTTATTTTTCATTTGAAAGCTTATTGTTTATTTGCGACGCTAAAAACGGTGTTTTACCATTTTGGCCATTTTTTTTCAAGCCTTAGCGGAAATTATTTTTTGTTCGATTTTATTACAATCGATTGGCATTGTTTAATTTAATGAAAAATTACCGATATTTCAGCTAATTCGATCCCACTAATAATCCTCTGTCGGAAAAAGATGAAATAAAATCCTACGTATTTATTAAAATGGTCTATAATGTTCAATTAAAAGTTGACCTATTAACGTCATTTTTTATTTTTTTTTTTATTTATTTATTAGTTTTCAGCCATTATTTAGGCCTAGAAAACGGACTCTCATACATATCTGTGTAATAATTACAATTACAATATTATTTTTACAAAATCATATTCAGATTACAAAAACTACATTGTTACACTTAATCCTATTCTCCACACTTTTTATTACATCTCTTTTAGTATTAATAACACTTAACTCTATAAGCTTTGGTAACTTTTACATCTCATATTGACATGCACACGCATAACCTTATGTTCTTATGCTCATAGTTAGACTTATTCCTGAACCTACCCCTTATACTTATATGACATATCATACACTTTTGCTCGCCGCCTTTCGATGTTTACATACTTGATTTTATTCATCTTTCTCCCCCCCTCCTCCCTCTTTACCCCTCTTTTCTGAATCGAACGCTTTAGTTATTGCTTTTAAAATCTTAAACGCCGCATTGTTTATATTTTCATTTAATAGCCAGTAAATTTTTTCTTGCAAATTCATATCTTTAGGTACCTCTTCTACATTTAAGTTTTCGCATTTTTCCAACATATGTTCCCAATTTCCCTCCCCTTTCTGACATAATACACAAGCTTTCTCCTCTTCTTTTAACCAATACTTATTCCCTGTTTCTAGATTGCCACATCGTGCCCTTGTAATTACACTAATACATGTTTGTTTTTGGTATCTCTTTAAATATAACGGTAATCCCACCGGCTCAACTTTTTTATAGAACTTATTGTACTTGGAAGCATATATTTTACTGTCAATCATCTGCATTTCGATATCCTTTTGTCTTTGAAATACTATCCTATTGACATTCTCCCCTTTATCTCTTAATCTTTCTATCTCCACCCCACTTAGTCCCAAGCTATTCAAGAACTGTTCCCTTTCCATACTCGTTTTTAATTTTGTATCCTTTTTCAACCCCTCTACCAGGCACGATTTTGTAAGTCTGTCTTCACTCTGATTGAAAATCTTTTCTTCATAATTTAAAGCTCTCATGCTCCACTGCAAACCCAATGAATTCCTGTCCAGTTCCCTCATTATTATGTACCTTGGAGTGCAGAAGTCTAGTTTAAGAACCCACCTAAAATAGTCCATCTGTACCTTTTCTAATTCTTTTGCCCCTTTCCATCCAAAAATTTCTGCCCCGTAACTCATAGTACTCTTTACTAAATATTCATAAAGCATTGCCCTTCTCCCAAAATCCTCCTTGCATTTTCTTTCCCCCAAACTCCATGTTCTCTTTGCAGCCACCATCCCTTTTCTTTTTAATTCATTTATATGATCTTTATAATTTCCTGCTCTATTAAAGTTAAACCCCAGGTACTTAAACTTTTTTACTTCTTCCAGTTCCCCTTTGTCCCATTTCCACACTTCTTTCCTGCCATTATTAGCTTTATTAAATACTAGTATTTTTGATTTTTCCTCGCTTACAATCAGCTTCCTTTTCTTTGCGAACCTTTTCAATGTACCCATCATGTCAATCATAGCCTCTCTGTTAGTTGCAAGTAATACCTTATCATCTGCGTACGCTAATGACCATATTCTATTCCTCCCAATCGTTACACCCCCCACGTTCCTATCCCTGAAATCATCTTCCAAATCCGCAATGTATATACAAAATAAAATAGGACTCAATAAACACCCCTGTCTTAAACCTTTTGTCACCCAGAATTCGTCCGTTAGTTCTTCCCCTACTCTGATCCTGACCTTCGTTTCTTCATACAGGTTTTTTATTCGGCTGACTATATACTTGCTAATCCCTTTTTTTTCCATGATTTCCCACAGTTTATCCCTATCTACAGTGTCAAAGGCTGCTTTGTAATCAACGAACAGGGCGTATACTTTTCCTTTACCCTCTTTGGCTTTCTGTATCACATAATTTAAAATAAATATATTGTCAATAGTCGACCTACCTTTTCTAAATCCAGCCTGTCCATCCGGTAAAATCCCTTTTTCATTTATTTCCCTCTCCAATCTTCCCCTCAACACCTCAGTATACACCTTGTATGCAGTCGGCAAAAGCGAAATTCCTCTGTAGTTTTCCGGTTTGTCTTTGTCTCCTTTCTTAAACAGGGGTACAATAATCGCCGTCTTCCAATCTTCCGGTATTTCGTCCCCCTCCCATACCTTAAATAAAACTGCACACAAAGCGTCCCTCACCTCTTTACCCGCATGTACCCAGGCTTCATTTGGGATCTTGTCTATTCCTGCCGCCTTCTTTTTTTTCAGCTTCCCTATTGCTTTATTAATTTCCATTTCATTGATACCCACTACTTCGTTCTCATTGTCCATTAAAATATCCTTAACCCCCAAAACCCTTTTTTCTTCACCCTCTAACAGTACTCTAAAGTGACTTTTCCACCCTTCCAAGCTTATATTATTTTCTACGACCTCTCTTTTATTCCTGAATTTATTTAAGAACTTCCATACTTCACTTACATTTTTAATGCTTCTCAGCTCCAATTCTTCCCGTTCTCTATCTTCCTTTTCTTTTCCAATGCATAGATTTCTCCACTCTTTTCTTATATTTAAGTAACTGTCCTTATTGTTTTCCCCTCTCCTCCATGCAATCAAGGCTTTTTTGACCTCTCTTTTCTTTTTTCCACACTCTCTGTCCCACCAACGTTTCTCCCCTAATCTCTTATTTTTTATCCTCATTTCTTTTTTAATCATAGCTCCACACACTTTGTCTTTTATTAACTCCCAAATATCTTTAGCCTTTAAATCTATCCCAGCAGTGTTTTCGAATTTTTCTGTATTCTTTTTATATTCCAATATACTTTTATCATTCCACAAATAAATATTTTTCTTTACTTCCTCTCGTTTGCGAACCTTCTTTGTCTCTATAATATTACCCACCAAATTTAACCTGAGTGGCAAGTGATCAGAATCTATTCTACTCTCTATCCAAAACTTTTCTATTTCATCAGTCCAGAAACACCCTACCAACACGTAGTCAATGACGGAGTTGCCCCTTGCTCCTATATAAGTGTATTCTCCCTCTTCGTCACCCTCCCATTTCCCGTTCAACAGATACCATCCCTTGTTGTTTATTAAATCTACTAACTTATGCCCTTCTCTGCTAATTACTTTATCTTTGCTTTTTCTACCTGTGTCGTCTCCATCATCCTCCCCCCCTGCCCCCGCATCTAAGTCGCCTATTCTAATATTAAAATCCCCTCCAATTATTAAATTTTCATCTAAAAAATCCGTGCTTTCTAGTGCCTCAATAAGCTCAGCCAAATTACCCGTATTGTAAACTGAAAGAATATTAATATTTTTCCTCCCATTTATTATTGTAGACTTCACCAGCCCCTCTTTTACAATCTCCACAATTTTGCTTCCTGCACTTAAACACCTATTCCTAACTCCAATTAAGAAACCCCCTTTAGCCCTCCCTTTTTTCTTTTCTCTGATAGCATGAACTGCTTCCCATGTAAACTCTGCAGAGAGCCTATGTTTTACAATTTCCCAGTCCTTCTTTTCCAACCAAGTTTCGGACAGACTCACAAAATCGGCCCCCTCTATAAAGTTCCAGAAGTCTTTATCTTTATTATGAAAACCGGCAATATTCCAGAACAATACCGAATTTAAATCAACACAGCCTCTATCCCCTACACTAATCTTACATCCGCTTCCCCGCCTCTGCCCTACTCTAAAAAATTCTTATTTTTATTTTTATTTAGATTTAAAATCGTTTTATCGCTAGAAAGCTCAGAGCCTCGTTGATCAGTCAATTTATTATTCTTATTGAGATCCCGTGCCTCTCTATTGTTAACCTCCAATCCGCTACTTTCAACTATCTCAATGTTCGGCGCGTTTACAGAATGATTTTTCTCTCCTGGTCTGCTGTGCGCTTTCGCTTTATCACCTCCTTCCCCCTGTGTAACACCAATATTATTGATATTTTCAGCATTTGTGGCTTCTGACTTTACAACCTCCTCCCACCTGTTCCATACCCCCCCAACAAGTACCCTACCCTGCCCCACTTTTACTTCCCAGCCTTTGTCTTTTTTATCTTTTGCCCATTTTACAATCATTTCCTGTTTCTTTCTGTCGTCGTATGACATATCATTTTCTATGTATATACTAGTTCCCTTTAAGCTGGACTTATTTTTCATAACAATCATTTTCTCTTCCACACTGTCAAGCTTAACAACAATAACTGAACCACTCATACGTACACTCACAACTTTTTGTACACGTCCATTCGTTACTTTTGACAAAAAATTTTCTACCCCGCTTTTTACATCATGCCCCAACCCCGCTGCCCCTTTAACAATAATATTATTTCTTCTATCTGCCCGTTCCCTTTCGTATACAAGTTTTTTCATTTTAAATACCTCTCTATCAGACAAGCTGACGCCACTCATACCCGTTGTTATGCTCCACGTTGAACCACCTTTGTAGCTGCCCCCGCATGACTGCAAACCCGCCGACCGCTTCATGCTCGAACCGTTCGACGTGCCATCTTCGCTGTTTGCCACTTCGATGTTCTCCCAATGTTCTATCCTCTTCTCACAGTCCTCCAGCCGCTTGTTTACCTGTATCTCCAGCTCTTTTAGATCAATTATTGCTCTCTCTATCTTTATCCTCTCTTGTCGTACTTTGTCCAGCTCCTCTCTGCATGCATCTCTTACTTTCTCGCTCTCCAATCTCACGGCGCGGCACAAACATGCCTCCTCTCTCCAATCAAACTCGAAATCCACGTTCTTTGCTCTTCTATCCGTTGTGACTTGGTTATCGAGAGTAGACTGCCTTAACACGCTTTTCCCCGCCATTTTCTCTGTACCAGACTGTCTTATCGTTACCTTTGCCTCCTTTTTTTCAGAGTTCTTCAGTTCTGTTAGCCCTTTGTTTCTCGTATTGCGGGTCTCAAGAGCACTCTCTCCCTGTTTGCCGCTCATTTTTCACAGTACAATGTGCAGACTCACACCAGCGCCGCGTGCACCTTTCTAACCTCCAATTACCTGTATTACTTTGAGCGACACTTTTTGCAGATCCTTGGACCCTTCTCGCCTCCTTTCTACAAATTACACTTCGCCGGTCTCCCTTTTATAGTCTCCAACTCAGTAAGTTATCTTTTAGTTTCAGCAACCACAAAAACCCCGGCCCTTAGCACGGACACTGTAGACGTGACGTCCGTACGCTAAGGCGGTCCACACGCGAGTCCCACCTATTAACGTCATTAAAAATAGACTTTTCTTTTTCTGACATAGGCAACGAACACTGTGCCAATATGTTTATTATTGCCTGCAACTGAGATGCTTAAATATCATCTGTTGTTTGGTTATAGTAATTTTTATTTTTACGCACCTACACTGAGAGGTCTGAGAAAAATAAACTAATTTTTATCGTTAGGTTAGGTTTCCTAATTCTGAAAACAAGCCCCTAATGAATGTAAGTAACTGAAAAACGTCTTATTTTCGACTTTTTTTTAACCTAAGGAGTTTTTTACTTTTTGAGGTTATGTTTCCTAGTTCTACAAATTACTGAATCGACTTTTTACGATCATAGATGCGATGAAAAACCTACTTCGGCACTTACCTACTATGTATTACTGAAAGCTTTAGTGCTCAAGTTCTTTCTCATACATATGTCACTCTGATTGTTAATGATTGTGTTTAAACTGGTTAAATATTGATGATTTTATATTTTTATGATATTATACGCCATTTGCCGTCGATTTATTGGGTTGTTGACAGCAAAAACAACAAATTTTTTTTTCGGATTTTCGTTGGACTCCAACGTTTGAAATTCAAACACATATTGTCTCTACGAAAATTACTGTGTTGACGGTAATCGTGGGACAAAGCGATATCATGGTATTTTTAACCTAACTTGATAAATTTATACCATGATGCACAGTAAACATTGTGGGGCACTCAACAAATTTTTCCCTCACGACTCTCATTTGATAGATTATATTGCAGTGGGGCATCATGTGTTACATCAACTTGTCCGTACTCGGAGATCAAATCGTAAAATGATTTGAAAAAAAATACAACCAAATTACTACGATAATCCAGAACATTGTCATTTACGTGAGAATAACTCTAACCTAAAAACATGCAACATGCATATTCAAAGTATGTTATGAATTTTCGAAATTTACATTTTCATTCGTACAACAATGCTCAACCAGGTCTCAAGAACAGGTGTGTAAATTTTTAGGTCATAACGTTGAACGAAAAATATTTGGGGAGATTAAAGAATATTACCGTCAGCACGATAATTGTTGTTGGGACAATCACGATAAAAATTATGGTTTTTCTTCTTCCCGTGTAGGTTGGGCCAAGAATATTTGCCCTACCGTTATTGTGTAAGGACATATTTCGTACTTACGGCAACATAACTTCATAATTAATAAACATACGTTCATATGTTTACCCAGTATTTATGTAACATAATAATAAAGTAGTGTTATATTATAACAACATCGTACATGTAAAATTTTTAGGGGACTCAAAAGATTCATACTTATAAAATTTTCAATAAGTCCTTTTTTGTTCGTTCTCGACCGGATGGTATAACCCGCTTAGTCAAATAATTTCACGACTTCAGCACTCAATTGGAACTGATGTAAGCCCTTCAGATCATATTTTGCTTACGTTACACACAACCAAAGCTAAGTGAATTTAAAAAAATAGATTTTTACTATGTTACAAGATTACTCAACATTTAAAAAAACCATATTTTGAAAAAACACGTTTGATTTCTTACGAAGGTTTTTATTTAATCGTCTTCTAGTTATTTTATCTAAGCAGTTTTCGTCAAGAATACATAACATATGCTCCACTTTCTAAGCACAAACCAATAAACACATAAAATAATATTTATAACCCCACGATTATCTTACAGGTGAGCAGTGTTGCCTTTCAAACTCGCCTTCGAGTGTAAATCATTTCATATCCTGCTCGCCAATAGCTGAACTGTTTACACCCGAGGGTATTCAATAGGTTCAAAATAAAGACCCGTGCGTGTACGTGTGGACTTGAATAAGCTAGCAAACAGATTTTACATTCGACGTACCCTGACAAAGTTTGAAAATTTAACCACGCCGACTTCCAACGTTTGTTCACAAGTGTTTTTTACTTTTTTTGGAAAACAACAACTTTAAACTAATCTTCGTCATCATGGATCTAAATATTCTGTAATTTTTTTTTCATCTTTAATATTTTATAAGTAAAATAATAACTTATTGCAACTTTATTTGTATGAAAAGAACCACTCACAGAATGAGTTCTCGTAACAGGACTTGGTAAGTTAGCTTTTAATATAAAATGAAATATTTATTTCAAAAATATATTTACAAGCCCTTGAATAATGTAGAATGAAATCTAACTAAAAATAAATTTTTATTTTTATAATTCAAAAATAAATCTTTTTGACTTTTAAAAAAGCATTAGAATAAGCATCATGCTATACTTGAAGTCTAATAAAAATTATTTTTACAACTTTTGAAGGTTTACATTATTTTTCGAATGTGTATTGAAAATTATTAAATTCAGCTTTACACTAAAACTGAAATTGTATCGACATATGTAAAATAAATTTTGCTCTCTTTTGAGTAATCACCTCCAGACCGCTAGAGTATTTATAAAACCCATGGGGGAAATAATTTCAACCAATTATTTTATCTCTCTCGTTTCACCTAGTTTTTCAAATTTCTTCCCCACTGTACTTCTTCCGGAATTTTCTAATATTATGGGAAAAAACCGCAATAAATAGTACACGCTCAACAACAACTTGGATTCTCAGTTGATTTGTAACTCAAGCCACGAGTAGACGTGTGCTGTTCTATATTTTACTAAGTACTTGACCCACACAAAATACAGTAAAAGTTTTATCCATGTATTTGTTGATAATTAACCGCGTGTGATAATAGATTACAATTTTATTAGTAAATAAAGAAATAATTTAAAAAGTGAGATAAAATGTCTCTAAAAAATTTGAATAAACTTCTCTATAAAGTAGCAACTATATCGGTTCTTATTATTTTTTTAATTCAACAATCCAATACATTAATAGTAGATGCAATATCTGAAACATTTGTTACTGGTGATAGAATGACTTGTGTGTGGAATATTGCAAATTTCAGTTATTTAAGTGTAATAAATCATACAATTAAATCTTCATCGTTTATACGAAAATACAATTTCACTGAAATAGTCTTACCTCGGCACTTTACATCAGAAGTGACTATTTTGTGGCAATTCCTGCTGCATCTTAAAGGAAGTGTAGCTAACGATAATATGGATTTAGAAATGAAGTTGGCTCATAATCTTCCTACGTTTGTATATCATAAACACATCGCAATCAAAGCAGCATTGCTCAGCAGTAAGAAGGAAATATCATTATCAAAGATGGGACGAAATACTGAATTTCCGAGTGATTCGATTAAGTTACTTGATTTTGCAAATAAAAACTACATCATGGATCCAAAAAATGACGTTTCATCTGATGACAAATTTAGTATTATAGTTGAAATCATTTTTGACATCTCAAGCAATACAACTTACAAAGACTGTACGCAGAAAAGTGTGTGCAAAGATGACGAAAACTTTCAGTAAAATCGTATTTTATACGCTATAAAAACACCTTTGTACCTTAAATAAAAAAATTTTTTTAAATACCTATATCTTTAACACATTAATTAAAAAATAAGTAAATATCCAAGTTATGGATAGTACTTTGGCATGCCAAAATATATTTAAATTAAAAAATGCATTGACGTATTGAAACATGCATTGTTATCTTTTATAAAGATGTAACATTAGTAAGTTATATGGTTGTATCAAGAAAAACAATAAAAATTACTCTTTCTGAAACAATGTTTTAATTTAATTATTCCTAATAGAAGCAAAATATTTTTTCTTTGCGTCAGTATATTTTTGACATTTTTAAAATTATTATCGGTGGTTTTTTTGTGTTTAAAACAAATTTCACTGCTTATTAATACCTATAAAATTCAGTAAAGGCCCCAAAAAAATATAAACGTGAATATAAAAATCTCGAAAATTGTAAAATAACTGTCATTTTGGGCCGTTTTTGATAATTCAATAACTTGCGTTCTAAAAAGGTAGATATCAGTGTCCTCAACATGTACACCAAATTTTAGCAACATGGGTTGTAAAATTTTCGCGAACCGCTCAGAAAACTAAAAAAAGGTCCTTTCGTAAAATGATGATAAAAAATTTTTGGTGCAACGTAGCTTCATTTTTCAAAAAAAGCTCTTGTTCGTCAATAATTCATCTATAAGATCTCCAAATGTCGCTTTATTTAACTATGAGCAAGTATGTTAAACATTAATGGTAAAAAAGTGGTCCTTAGTGCCCAATGCTCTTGGCTGGGTAGTGGGGTGACGGTGGCTCACCTAAGCTGCTCAATTGGGTAGCTCACGGACCGTGCAGGCACATGAAGGATACAAGAAAATCCAAGAAACTTATAGGCTGTAAAACTTTAAGAAATCATCTTTTTGTCAAATCTGTAAATATTTTTTATTTGTTACTATTATTTTTTTATAACAATAAACTCCATAATTTTTTAAACTTTTACTTAAAAAAAATTGTGTTTAGGAGATTAAAAAACGTAAAATAAGCTTTTTTGGTACGACCGGTATAGATTACAAAAACCCAAAACTTCGTTCACATGTGAAAATACTGCAGAACCGTATCGATGACTTCGCTCAAATACGTAGGCAAAAATTACACCTATGGGCACTGCTCCACTCTGTTGCCTCTTTTCCTGAAATGTGCTGATGCTTACTCACCTGGTCATTAATTTTGTTCAGCAAACGAAACTTTAAAACAGTCATGATTCAATAGCTATCTAATTGTGATTGAAGGGTGTTTTTAATTCTAAATTACTATGTAACAGCATCTGTAGGCCCTTTAAACACTTTATACTGTCGTGTGTACATTAGCAAATCATGTTATTTAATCCAAATGTGAAAAAATTATTATAGTACATTACGCCACTAGAGCGCAAAGTGTCACTTTGCGCCCGCGGGCGAACTTTGCGCCCGCCGACTACTTTGCGCCCTAGGGCCCAAAGTAGTCGAAGGGTGCAAAGTTCGCCCAAGGGTGCAAAGGCTTGCGCTCGAGTAGCGTATATTATTTTTCTCCTTAAGGGGGCTCCTTCACGAAAGTCCCCAAACAGAGATATATTATTTCTTGTAAATAAAAGTCCACTGAATTTAAGGAGGCTTGGGCGATTTTGAATTAAATGCTGGCTAGGTCTGAAATTCAGAGATTATATAGATAAAGTTTGCTAGATTTTTTTAGGAAAACAAAATAGGTAGGTCAACACATTTATTTTCGAGAAAATCGCTTGTGAAAATTCGTCATTTTAACACGCAACCTTACGGAACCCGAAATTGAATAGACTACCGTACCGCAATAAAAAGCTGTGGGCCCACACATTAAATTGGTACATGTACTTGAAAGTGTAAAGAATCTATTATGTAAAAAAAAGAATAGGATCAACACGTTAAATTTTGAGAAAATAGCGAGGAAAACATCGAACATGAGAATTGTTTTGTTCAGGTGCTGTAAGTGCGCACGCGCTGTACATTCATAAACATACAAGCATGAAAATTTAAGTCTAACACAAGTATAGATATATAATAGCAGATGAGAGCAAAAGAGTACAGTGTTGTCAGCTTTATCGTGGCAGGGCCGTCATCTTTACACAAGGTACCTCGGGAAAACTAATAAATTTTTTAATATCGATTTTTCCAATGACTTTTCCGCGTATTATTGCTATTTTGTTCACACATGTGCATAATCAAAATGATTATAAACAAAATATTACAAAGAATCATTTGTATGACAAGTACCCCACAGGGGTCCCTCAATAGATACGACACCAAACGCCCAAGCCTCCTTAATGGTGGTCTAAATTATATTTCGAATGGGTCAAAATTTTGAGAAATCCGAGCTCAAAGTTGTAACTATTAGCACGTGTTCCTATGGAGCAGCGTGAAAAACAATTTGTTTTCGTTTATAATGAACCTAAATTAAATATCCCAGCAGACTGAATATATACGTTTTGTAGATGAAGTCTTCCTCTGTAATATGCTGTATTAAAAATTGTGGATAAAGGACCATTTTAGCGAGATATTTGTGATAGAAGTAAATAAATTGTGTTCGGGAGGTCAGGAGGTCACGTGGGTAGCAGACGTACTTGTTCATCTAATCGCGTGAGTTTTCAAAAAGTTGAGATTGCCTTTTCTCCATCCTCTTGAGACTCTATGTGCGTGGTATTCTTTTGTTTTAGGTGGATTAGAAGGACCGTCATCCATTGTTTATCAATTAAATGATGTTAATGACATACAGATACTAAAGACTATAGAGGTAGAGTAATAGCAGAAAGGCATGCAAACACGACATATATATACCATATACCTATATATTACATCGTATGCATTAGACTGGTCAAAAAAATAATAAATTTTTCGTACAAAGTTAAACTACACACATAAATATCATTTTTCCCACTTCATACGTTATTGAAAATATCATAATGATTTTCAGACACATTTGTTTATTGAAAAACAAAACTTTATTTTTTGTTAGTCTTTGACCTCAGCAGTAGTCGTGGGAGCCCCCTTAAGGGTGCAAAGAGAGGTTATCAACTCTACATGTACAATAAAAAAATTAATTAAAGTTTATAAACCTCAAATTAGTATGCCAGCATTGTCATATATATGCTAACTCCAGTAGATATATGTTGTAAGGCTGCGTACAGAGTCTGTATACGTATACATATATATTTTTTTTACAAATGATTGCAAAATACGTACTGCTATTTATACGAGATTAATTTCATTGTAATTGACAAAAATAAATAGTTAAAATATGTACGTTGCTATTTGTAAATAAAATTAATTTTCAAATGATTTATTGTTAAAATACATGTTTTATTGTTAAAATACAAGAAAATATTATATTGTTTATTGTATGTATATATATATATATATATATATATATATACATCCCAACGAGCGGCAAACACGAGGTTATAGATATATATGTATAGTGCAGCGCCGCCGCCACCGCCACCGCCGCATCAAACGACGTACATATACATATATATACACTTATATGTGTGTATGTGTGTGTGTGCACATTTGCTTGGGGTCAATCCTACCGATTTGGTATATGGCTCCCGAGCAAAGTTGGTAAGCGGGGTAATATCATAGAGGTATAAGAATAGAGGGGAAAAGCGCTATACTAGCCCATTAGCGGCAGCGACAGCATAATCAAGTGTAACGGGGCATCTGTCCTTGTTGCCAAAGCTACGTTATTGGCTACTTCTTCGTCCTGAATCCTACAGTCGATTCAATCTCATGTAGGACTTGACCAATAACACAACTGCCAGACAAAGATAGATGCCCCGTTACGTAGCGAATTCTGCTGTCGCATATCACGCTCCCTTTTCTCCTCTATTCTTATACCTCTATGGGTAATATACCAATTCAGTATATCAGCGTTGCAACTGTAGTATAAGGCAGAAGCAACGGTAGTATAGTTCACGCACTACAGTTGCACGGAGGCCTGTATACTACAGTAGCAGAAGCCATATACTTTCGTTGTGGCGCGCAGGCGCTACAGTCGTATACGACGCACTATACTACTGTTGCACGCGGCTATACATACTACCGTAGTACCAGAGATCTCTCCGTGTATAGTATAAAATTTACGATCTGCCTACCAATGTAGCGGTATGTATGTGTATACTGGCACTAGTAGTATTAAATGGTCTTCAGTCTCGACGGTAACAGAGTTACTAATATTCGATATTAAGTTGATATATGTGCATACATTTTTTTTTTTTCAAATATAAGTGTGCTGACTTCAAAGATGGTAGCATTAAATTGCTTTTAACTAAGGGAAGTAAAGGTATGTTTCGTGAGACAGGTTGTGCGGGGTCCAGGGGGCGAAGCCCCCGGTTGGGGGGGGGGGGGGTACGGAGGGGCGAAGCCTTCCTGACTACAAAACATAAATTGTTCGTTCTTAAAAAAAAAATCCATTTTCATTCTTCAAAAATTGTATATAAATATGATTTCATCCAAATTTTACAATTTAATTTCGAAAACTTAGAGAATTTCGCCCCCCGACTACAAAACATAAATTGTTCGTTCTTAAAAAAAAAAATCCATTTTCATTCTTCAAAAATTGTATATATATATGATTTCATCCAAATTTTACAATTTAATTTCGAAAACTTATAGAATTTCGCACCGTGACTACAAAACATAAACTGTTCGTTCTTAAGAAAAAAAAAATCCATTTTTATTCTTCAAAAATTGTATATAAATATGATTTCATTCAAATTTGATAATTTAATTTTGAAAACTCATTATAGAATTAAAATAATTCAAAATTATACTATTTCACATTATTGTATAACTTTGAAAAACTGATACTTATATGTTTTGCACACTATTTTCATGTACAGTGTGGGAAATTTGATTTTTGGCACTTCAAATAATGTGAAAAAAGCCCATTTTATGTACACTAGTACAGAAAAAGTATGAATTATGGTGTACAAAGAATTGTGATTACTTTGCGCCCGGCGGGCAGAAAAGTTCCACTTTGGGCCCATGACGCATGCACGAAAAGTACTTTGGGCCCTCACTTTGCACCCGATAGGGAGAAATGGTAGTTTTCCTACGAGTTTGAAAAGTCTCTGTTTACGAACCGAGAGGTTTGCGGCCCGAGCCGAAGGCGAGGGACGTAACGAGGTTCGTAAAGGAGACTTTTCGAACGAGTTCCGGAAAACTGCTTTTTCGCCCGAGGAAGTACCAGCCTCCCAAAACCACCCGAGGGCGGAAATGGTAGTTTTCCTACGAGTTTGAAAAGTCTCTGTTTGCGAACCGAGAGGTTTGCGGCCCGAGCCGAAGGCGAGGGACGTAACGAGATTCGTAAAGGAGACTTTTCGAACGAGTTCCGGAAAACTGCTTTTTCGCCCGAGGAAGTACCAGCCTCCCAAAACCACCCGAGGGCGGAAATAGTAGTTTTCCTATGAGTTTGAAAAGTCTTTGTTTGCGAACCGAGAGGTTTGCGGCCCGAGCCGAAGGCGAGGTCCGTAACGAGGTTCGTAAAGGAGACTTTTCGAACGAGTATCGGAAAACTGCTTTTTTGCCCAAGGAAGTACCAGCTTCCCAAAACCACCTGAGGGCGGAAAAATATTTAAATAGTATACAGCCACTGTAATGAATCAATAATTAGTTAAATCATGAATTGAGATAGTTGAAACTTATATTATTGTGAAAGTTGGCACATCGAATACTTCGAAAAACATTCTATTCACATGAAAAGATTTTGTAATTTTCTATTTTTTCAAGTTACTTGATTCGTGATTTTCACTTGTGTTCTGTACGCGAATTAATGTGAAACTTTTATAAACAGATGTGTAGGATTTACTAATTTTTAAACCATAATTCATACAGATTTAATAAATATTGACAATAACAAGGATGCGTTGAAAGAGATCTGATTACGTGACCGAGAGGTTAAATTAATATGCGTGATGGTCACGCCACGTCAGGTGATCGGACCTCTCTCTCTCTCTCACTCTAGTGAGCTGTAATTAGTACAATTCACAAAAAGTATCCTCAAAAAATATTCCATTTATGTCTCTGATTTTAAAAAAAAATTACTTTGAAGTGCACCTCGGAAACTAGGCTTATTTTACTCGCAATGTCATGTACTATGAGGAAAAAATCATGAACATAAGTTATAGTGAAGGCAACATTGTTTTTTTTGCAATTTACTTGTTATTATTATATCCACACATATCATCTGTAGGTACAGGTATAATTTTGACATGTAAATCGTGGAGAAATGGTATCAACACCGTTAAAACCCGTATTAATTTTACTCAAAGTATATGACATTGCAAATAAAATGAGCCAATATCTCGAGGGTGTGTTTCAGGAATTTTTTTTAATTTAAAATATAATAAAATTGTGATTCATTATGATAATTAAGATTGAAATTGGGACGAAGTCACTTTTTTTCGTAAAAAATGGCTCAAAATAAGAAGAAAAGCTAATTTTCTTTACTACGTAAAGAAAATCAAGTTTTGAAAAGTTATTAATTATTCAAAGTCAAAAAATCACGAGGAGGCTCTGGCAAAAAATTAAAAGTGTTAGGTAACAGAAAATTATTAACGAATACAATTTATATCCTGCCCTTTATAAAAGCTTTATTCTTTAAATTATGAAAGTAAATAAGTTTTTTTTGAAAATACATCTGAAAAAAATGTTCAAAAAATTCATACGTTCATAAAATAATTTTTAAAAAAATGAAATTTTGTTTGAGCGTTATCCAACATTTTACAGTTTTTGTCGAAATCTCCTTATTTAAGATTTTACATTAGCTTACAGTTGCAAAAATATTTCAATGTTTCCATGGTTTTGAGTAAAAAAACTTTGCTCTCATCAGGTTTATGCTACGTTCTTTAAAAAAGTATAGGCATGAACGACCATTGAATTAAAAAAGGGACTTTTTTAAAGAAATAAAAATAAAAATTAAAATTTGTTCTAAATAAATAAGAGTAAACTACCCAGTAGTACCCACCCACCCTCTTCCCCTCCATACACAGAGAGAGAGAGAGAGAGAGAGAGAGCAAGACACACCCACACTTACTCACCGAGAGAGAAAGAGATAAGCAGTTAAAATTAAAAGTGACCAAAAGTTATTGATATTTTATTCTTATTTTCGAGGAAATAGAATAATATAATAATAAGATTCTAACGAATATCCACTCCAGGATTTTTACGTACCCTACTTATGTACCTAATCTCTATCTTACTTCTTCTTTTTCCGCAATTACCATCCTATTTTCCTCAAGTATGCGAGTCCTTCGTGCGGGCTCCTTGCAAAGTTCCCCTCAGACGACTCAGTCATCCATCCTACTGCGCCCTCTATACCGACCTTTTTATAACCAACAGTGACTTTACCGGATGAGCTGGCCAGGTGTTAGTTAGCTTTCCTTCGAAAACTTCCTAGAGGTCCAGACATCACCAGAAAAATCCTCTATTCTCGTTTTAAAATTTGGACAAGTGGTGTTTCGGCATCGTGGATACTCATCGCATAGGAAAACACCGAGAATAAAATCTGTATGATTTTCGATGGGATTGGAACCCATGACCCCTCGAATATCTCCGGCTAGGAGGCTAGTATGCTAACTACTAAGCCATCGAACCTTTCGCGAAGAAAGTATTTATAATCCGTTTGGTAACATCCTTTTGGATACTTGTACATCTTTTTATCTCCCACTTATTAAAAAACCATGTTTATTACTAATACAAATACGTATTTACAAGAAAATCAACCCAACCCAAATTCGCTGATTTAAAAATACTTTAGTATTTTGTATAGTACATACAAAAATAAGAAATACGTATTCTTTCATGTGCTGACATCTACTTTCAATGAGTACAACTTTCTCTGAAGTTTACCCTCAAAAATAGTTTTTTTAAATCAAATATAAGCGTTGTAAATCCAAATAAATAAAGTAGATGGAATTTATTGTTCTTCTAGGAACTAAGATTTTCACGTCATTTCATTTTAAAAAGTGAATCGGAATTCGAAATGAAAAAATTGTTTTACAAACAAACGTCATGAGTAATTTTTACCCCTTGAATGTGCGTGTTAGCACATGAGAAATTACTTATGTTCTTTTTATGCACTACGAAATACCAAAGAATTTTCTAAGATTTCTAGTTGTGGTGGCTTCCTTAGTCTGTCAGCGCTTCTGATTCCAATGCGCTACATCGAAAGCTAAGATGAATAGTATTTTTTACAATGTCCGATGGGCGAGATAAAGTATGTTTACACGGATGATACATATCAACTGAATATTGTAATTTCTACACTCACCGCTTGTAAATCGATATATATTACCATCAGAAAATAGATTACACACGAAAGTATAACTGAGTTAGCGTACACAATATATTGTGTACTACAAAAAAAACTGCTTTTCTGATACGTATAGAGCCCGGAAGTCGAGCGTCTGCATTGCGTGTCTGTACGCTTATTATCATTCGAAGCAAAGTATAATAGTACAAATATTGAGGCATGTAAACATAATTAAGATAGAAGGCAGAGTAGAAATCTTCGTGTTAAAGACGCTCTGATTCGCCGGTTAGTTCTTCTACTTATAAGTTTGCGAGTTACGATACCTGCATTACTGTACCTACTTTTTAATGGGCCGATAATTTTATGTTTATTTTTTCATTTTATGTAACACAATAAGTTGCTTTCTAATTTCCACTTTGTTTGTTTGTTTCAGGTACGTAATTTTCACGATTTCACAATAAATTGGCGCTTTCTTGTGAGTACCCATGCACGGATGCATCCAAAGAATCAGGTGCATGATCTTATCAATACGTCAACTTTAATCCAATTTGTCCTTAAAGTTGTTAATTTTGTACGAATAAAATTAAATTTTATTGATAAACAGCCGGACAACTCAGTACTATTCTTGACGTACTTCAAGACTGATATGTAAGTTTTTTGGAGCTAGATTAAATTAATACTTTTTTTTCAGCTTTGTTAAATGTTTAGGTATATCTTTTTTACGGCTTTTCTGAATTTCACTTTTGACAGCTGATCAGAGTTGTAAAGAAAACGTTCCCGTAATGCAAAAGTATATCATATGAGTACAACATAAGTATACGTAATAGAATAGGGGATGAAATAAATCGATATCGTTCTTTGCATTACTAAAGCAAAAAAAATTATAATAAGTTATTTACTATTTCCACTCGTTGATATTATATTAAATTCTTTCATGCACAATTGTAACATATAGTATCAAGTGTTTACAAAATGTGTGATGAAAATACTGTGAAACAATTACGACTGCACTAGGTATTGCTTTTAAAAATGCCAAAGGATGGACTCCTAGAATCAGAGTCCGAATGAATCACTTGACATACAGACGTACTTTTTGTAATATTACCGTGCACACTCAGTATTAATAGTAGAGTATGCGTAATTTTTAACATTACCTCGTACGTATTAACTAAAATGTGAAAGTTATATTTTGTTGTTAATAAGTAAAGATGTAATCTGGTTACTGTACTTCTTTTGTCCCTCTCACTTTGGTCAAAATTAATTTCATTGTGTTAATAATTGTGGGTCAAGAAAAAGTATTCAACATTGTGAAATTCTGAAATTAAGTTTTTTTTTTTCAAATGTTTTTTCTTTATTCGCAAGCCCATGTCAATCGGGCTAGAGATAAAAAAATTTGATTTTTTGCATAAATTTAGCTGCTTGTTTTATGTCATTTTCACCCAATTAGAACTCGTAAGATTTACATTACATTTACACTACATTGGTTTACTTGGTCACTATCATGCTATAGCTAAATCAAGGTCATCAACTAGGGTTTACATATTTTTGAAGAACTATGTAAATTATTCCGATTATTTGAGAGTTTTCAGGTGGAAATGGAGGAAATAGGATACAAGCTCTTATGAATACAAATTGAAAAATTGTTAAAAATACATGTTTTTAGAAATTTTGCGATATTTTTTTGAGAAACATAAATTTTACTTCGTACTAGATATAAAATTGTTTGTTGAAAATGAGTCAAAGAATCAGGAAAAACTTTTCATTTGTCAAAAAAAATATTCTACACTTGCTAACAAAATTTGTTTATTACAAAAAAATTGATTAATCAGACAGTGACACAGTATTAAAAATCATTTTTTAGCCGACATAAAAAGAACTATATTAAAAAATACATTAAAAACTTTTGCTAATCGACTGAATAGTAGATTATTTTCATTGAAATTGCAACTGCAGAAAACTGAAAGTTTTGATGATCATTTACCGAATCGAAAAGTGTTATGCCAACTTCACGCAAGTGCTGACGCAGTAGTGTGAGATTCACCTACATAAGCCAACTTAGTGGCTAACTGAAGTTTAAGTTACTCGAGTAGTATACATTAATGTAATTATTTATACTATTCGAGTAAGATTCCAATTATTGCACCCGTCGGTTGAAACAAAATGATATTTTATTCATAAAGTAGAAAATAAGAAAATAACGTCTTGTGTACAATAAGTGCTTCACTAAGAAGTTCCGTGGAAATTTCTTTAAGAAACTTGAGTTCATCTCGAAATTTGATTTTCTGAGAGTCTGCTCCTTGCCATGCTATGAGGAAGCGCCGGAAGAGTCTGAAAATTCCAGTATAGGTACTTTCTCTTCTTCTTTTTTCTTTTGTTGCGACTTGTTGACATAAACATACGTTCTTATATATATGAGGAAATCCACAAAAAATATTCCGTTTTTGTCCCCCATTTGACTAAAGAAGTTTTTTTGAGGCACATATTTGATACCGGGCTCATTTTACTCGTAATACCAAATACTATGAGGAATAAAAATTTAAACATCCGTTTCCGTATGTATATATTATATAATATATACATGTAAATCACGGGAAAAGGATGTCACCTTCGCTGAAGCTCGTGCTCAAAATTTTTTCCTCATAGCACATGACATTGCAAGAAAAATGAGCCATTCCTTGAGAGTGTGATTCAGAAAAAATTTTTTTATTACAACTGGGGACAAAACGGGATATTTTTTGTGGATTTCCTGATATACTTACTCCTGACCATGGAAAGAAATTCTTATGAGTCCTACACTCAGCCTACAGGTCATAAGAATAGCTTTCCGTATTCGTTTTTGAGTGTTAATAAATCATTTCATATTCTGTTTATCGAATATTCTATTGTGAACGTAGATAAACAACTTTAAGCGAAAAAATTTCACTTCACTCTGAAATCAATCGAATCAAAACCACACCAACTTCAAATTTACTTTTTTTTAAATATTTCTTTTTGTCAAACGCCATGTTTTGATACTAACTCAAACCTAGAAAAATTTGATCATGTTACGACGTCGAGAGATGGTATAGTGCATAAGAAAGGGGCTTATTAAAAAAAAAAAAAGTTATTCATGAGTTTACAAGCCATCGTAATAGTGTACTCCAAAATTTTTTAATTTTTAGAAACACAATGCTATTGATAGATTTTTTTTTTTGTATGTAAGTGGAAAAAAAACAAATTTTTTTCACAGTCAAATGTTATATTTTTCATTCAAATACTGATAGTTTAATAAATAATTATTTCAAACATTTTGATTTTTGGAGTGTTTGTGTTATTTTGCTAAAATGTATATTTTACAAATGCCTGAATTGGACTTAACATTAAACTGAAATTCTTTCTACGAGACATGTCGAAGAAGTTGGGCCCTTATTCTTTGAATAGCTATATCTGTCGACCGTTAGAATGTATGTAAAATTTATGGGAGAAGAATCCTGACCTACGTCTTTTCCGTTCGTTTCAGCTGACTCCCCCACTATGCATCTTCCCGATTTTTCTGATACTTTCGAGAATCACGAGAATCAGGGACCAGCAAGCACTCGAGAAAAGTTCGGGTAGTCCATCTTTTACGGCCGTCATAAGCGGACGTGTATGCAAACAAGTTGTTTCAGAAATAATCGTACATTTTTGTGTGTTTAGTGCTATTTTTACAATTTAGTGTATATAAAGTACAAGAAAACATCAGCCACACCGTTTATATTTAAAGACTGGAGGGAACTAAATTATTCTTTTCAAGTAACACATTGGCTTTATTCAACGCTATTAGTGAGATTTTCAAAATGTACGTACTACGGTAACGAAATTTTATCCTGCTTTTTTATCTTATGCCTTGCAATAAATTTATTCTACGTTAATGTTAAATTTCAAAACGTGTAATTGAATGATTTTTTCATAACGATTAGATAAGGTTCTGACGTGAACTAACTTGAAGCATTTTTTTAGATGGCTAGGACATGGGATAACGCAGTTTTTGAAAATCGATTCAAATAAGCTCTTCTGTACCCTCCTTGACAGTGCTGGTTGAAAGGTCCGATATTGTTTATAGTTAACTGGACGAGTAAAAACTCACGTAGTAGAGAAATTTTTGTGTACGGGAAAAAAAATGTCTGGCACAAAATTAAACAATTTTCTTTGTCAAGCTGTTACACTTTTTTTTCTTGCTGTTTTCTTATTTCATCGACCGGGTGTGGCGTTAATGATAAATTCAAGAAAGCCAGTCGGTTTTCCGAAAACGACTCTGGATGTCATACCGTGGATGTGGAACATCGTAACTTTCAAATATTTGTCTGATGTAATAACTGGACCAATTGATACTCAAAGGTTAAGTATACATTTAGTGTACGATTTTGATTTTGCATTCAAGTTGCATCATAAGAGTAAAATGGTTAACGTTAGCATGGACGTTGAGATTGTGTTTTTAACGCCACTCCGATATTTTCCGTACGAATCGTTGATTACAGTTAAAGTAACGTTGCTAAACGGTTTGAAACAAAGCGTATTTTCAAAGATAGCGAAAAATAGTGTATATCCGTTTAGAACGATTAAATTTATGGATTTTGTTGACAAAAACTACGTTCTGGATCCAGAGAATGAAATTTTGACCGTGTCCGATGGGGAGTTATCTATGCTGGTTGAGATAGCTTGTAACGGCTCAATTGCAAAAAAACTATACAACGACTGTAACACTCGTGATAACTGCATTTAAATTTATGAGAATAATCAGACTTTGCCACGTCGGAGTTTGTACTTGGAGGAAATAAAAATACTATTACATTTGACGAGAACGTTAATGTTATATTGATAACGATTTTTTACGTAACTTTTTTAAATTGTTGAAATAAATGCTAATAGTATTTTAATTAAAATGTTTCAAATTTATTTTACAAAATATTTGAAATTGGAATACTTTATTACAAATGCAGTACTTCAAAAAAATGTTTTAATAAAAAAATTGACAATTACAATTGTATTGGATTGAAGCAATTAAAATAATTGATTTCAAACAAATCGTATTCAAAATTATAATGCTCAAGTACTTTCGTATTTTAAATAACTGGTTAAGTAAAAGAAACAGTAAACTTCAGAGTAACAAAAATAAACATATTTTGAAAAAATTACTTCTGTCAGGTGGCCAATTACCCAAAAGCATTTGGGCAGTATTTTTTCTTATTCATAAAAATAAAAATGTTCAACGATGAAACGTATGTAGTCTTATGGCATCAGGCTATATAATGAATGAAATGTTTGATTTATAATCTGGCGTTGTAAAGCCTTCAGTCTCAAACTTTGATTGAATGCTTATATATAAGACAATTTTTTTATGAAAAAGAAGATAAAATATGTTTTCATTATCCTCATATTATACAGGACTGATCTAAATTGTATTTGATGTTTTTATTTGTAATAAAACGATTTAAATATTGTATTTAAATAAAATAAATATTTTTCATAACATTTCTATTGTTTGAATACATCATTTTAAATAAGTCATTTCCTTAAATATTATAATTTGAAAATGTTTTTTGTAATACAGGCGTAAAAATATTTTTTATTCAGATGTTTTATTCAAATAGTATTGAAGCGCTTAGATAACTTTAATTACAGTTAAATTTAAGTATTTTAGAGTACTTAAACTTTATAAAATACCATCTATCTTTAAGAATGATAAAGCGAAACTTGTTAGAGTTTGGGTCAATTTTAATTAAATTTATTTTAAAATTCTTTACTTTTGTTCAATAAATATTTTAATGCATAGTAAATTTTAAAAGGAAGAATGTAATGAAAACTTGGTCAAAGCGAAATTACCTGTACAAAATAAAAGTAATTCTATTCATAGAGTGATTTTTTTTTAATTTTCTCTACTTTAGGTGTGTAATTCGGACAATAATTAATTTTACGATTTTAAACAACATTTTGGCATTCAAACATTACAGCAATTAAAAAAAAACATTTTCTCTTCTTGCATCTATTAACTATCGTATCAACAATACTTACGATTATGATTATTAAATTGACATTTATTGAATGTAATTTTTTAAATATCTTTCTGCAGAGTTAATAAAATTAATGCCTATTTTGTAAATAATCGATGATGATTCAATTCATTCAGTGATGTAACTTCAAAAAACTAATGGTTAATTTTTATTGTCATTTTGTAGTGTTTTAACGTATTAGAAGTAAATGATAGTCCTTTTAGCAAGTTAATTGAAATCCTGTGAAATAAAAGTCTGTCGTCTAGATCTTTAAGGACGATCGGTAGAGATAGAACCCTGTAATGAATCTTTTTGAAATTTTAACCAGACGTTCTTATTGTTGTTACAATGAAGCTGTTAAAATTTTAAGAGGTTCGTCTGCTTCGTTTCCGAGATATTGAATTTCAAAGTTCAGTCATTTTAACACGGTCGCTTATGGGGAAACTTATAAAAACTCAGTTTAAAAAAAATTGGCGTAATGAATGTCTCCAATTTTTTTACATGTCACAGATAATGTTATTAACTATATGTACACAAAGTTTCGCGACGATCGTCTGATTAGTTTGTAAATAAAAAAATTAAATAATAGTTCGACAAAAACGCAACGGCAACGTCGCAAGAAGCGGGAAATTCAAAATGTTCCAGGACGTAAATCCTTAAATATTTGAATATTATGGTAGATATTTATGTATTTCTGTATAAAACATAAGTTTATATATGTATGTAAGTGTATGTACATAGGTTCCACCCGTACCCATAACGAAACAATGTGTAGTTTCTGGCTTTGGTTAAGCTACAGATACTAACTCAGTCGAAAATTCCTATCGATTCTAGTGGACAACATTTAGAATAAATACAGTAAATTGACTTCACTAATTATAAAACTGGCACATAAAATGTTGGATAAAGTGCGCTTAGCAATATATATTTTTGATGTCAGAAAAAGCAGATTTTTCTTGTTACACATACTTATGCACTTAAAATATAAGCGTCCAAGTGATGTTGAATATTTGAAATTTAACGATTCACGCGCACAACCCAATAAACTACACAAACAAACAAAAAATCCACGAACCCAGTAAAAAGGGATTTTTTCATACGCCTTTAGGTTATTTTAACTGTCAACTTTATGGATTTAACAGTATTTGTGTATGCATGTAATTAGTCATATTTTGGCATCCCTACCACAAATTTTTATTACTACTACGAAACTTTTTAGTTTTCTATTGCTGTTTGAAATTATTTCAGATGAAAAAATCTAAATAATCATAAAATTGAGTGTAAAAAAACGTATCTATAATAATCGTACGTGGGTACTTGTTCGTGTTTGTAGACAATCGGTTATTTTTCTGGATTCCCTTTTTTCCCATTCCGATTTTGCCGTCAGCGCATGGGCATCATCTTACCGAGACTTGAAACAAAAGGCCGATTCCCGCGTACCCATTTAGGGCGATGAAGTGGCTGCATATCGCAGAACCCGTAACTTTGTTTGAGTCATTGAGGGGAAATAAATAGCTCTGGTTAATTCTCATTACGGCTGTTATCCTTGATGTTTGCCTCCCCTCCCAACTGGGGAATTACTCGTCCGACACAACTTCACAGAAAAGACCGACGAGTATGGCTATCAAGAAAAATAGTGTAAAGACAAACGCATAAAGTCTCGCTGCAAGCTTCCGGGCTGCCGACTCCACTCGCTGAAAGTACTGGTACAAAGCACGTCCCAACGGTTGAAAACAAAAGAGACAATAAACTAATTGCCCCAAACAATTTCTTCTTATCTACAATAATCCAACCCTTGTACCCAAAACGTCCCCACACCTTCTGTATCCCAAAGCAGGAAGTAAACTTGCTAGTATACAACAGCCACAAAAATCGACTGTATTTTTAAGTAGGTATTCAATATTCGTCTTAGTCCCTCTTGGCGAGATGTATCTCCGAGGAGTGTGGGAAAGCGCATATGGGTCATTTCACGAAAACAATGGATATTTCCCCGACCTAATTGAGATTTTTGCTTTTTTGAAAACCTATGTTAATTTAAATGCATTTAGTTTAAAATTTTAAAAGAGCGGTTGTTAAGCTTCAGCCAGAATTTTTCGACAAAATTTCGCTTGTGACATCTGTACCCCGGTCTGAAAAACAATTAACAGTGTTCTCGTACACTCCGGAATACAAAACGGCTAATCCCAAGTGTCTGAAAATTAATCACTTAGACAAATTCAATCATTTGTGGTGCGCAATTCAAAAATGTTCAATATTTTCAATTCTAATTGATCAGAAAAAGTGCTCGATACCTCAAACTTTCAGATAGTACAGAGTAAAAAAATTAAATTTCTAGGCACCAGAAAATAAAATATTTAAATGCTTCGCGTTATGATAATGACGTTTTGGCCCATTTTTTCAATCTTACAGCTACATAAAATTTTTTTTTTTACCTAATCTCAAAAACGTATTCAGTGAAAATTGGTTAAAAAAAGTTCCGACTTGAAATCATTCGATCCGTCGTTTTTGAACATAGGCTTCATGAAACATCGCAGTTTTTGTGAAATGATCCATATATAGTAAGAGCACTCAGTGCCGCATTGAAGAACGCCAACCGACGAGCCAACCGATACCTAATCGTTCGGTATACGTGTAACTGGTGATAGGGAGGGGGGGGGGTCAGGTGGGCCAAGCCCGTTGATATCACTGTGGCTTCGCGTCGAACATATAGCACAAGCGCATTCGAACGTGCCACTCTGGCATTAGTAAGCTGCTAGTAAGTAGGTATTATAAGAAGAGTGAGTATAACCGGAGGACGAGCGCCCTGCTGTCCCATACGTGTGTAAGCATAGGTATGTAAGTATATTCATTCACACACTTGCACAAACGAGTGCAAGGACCTTTCACTGCTCGCTGGTTCTTTCTCGCACTTGGATTCTTGTATAACATACCTACCTCATTTTTAATACAATACCTGGGCCTTTGGGTACGTGCTTAACACAGGTGTATTTTCGTTCTCTGAATCTTTTGTTTTTTTCAATTTACTATATACTTATAACTGTCATTATTTTTATTCGAGTATTTTCATAATTTTTTAGAAGTATATGCGATTTTTAAACAGGAGAAAGCTTTCGGGTCCGACTGTGTCATCATTTTCATCAAGCACGTGTTAATAAGAAAAAAAATTAAGAATATAAGGTTTCAAAAATTGTTAAGGCATAATTGTTAATTGCAAATGACGTGATCAAAATCGACGCATTACACCGATAATGACATTTTAGCCTGTTTTTTTCATCGAAGGGTCTTGTCCCTCCATGGGGGCGCGCATAAAAGTGAGAGAGAGGTTCGAACACTTGACCTCCTCTAATCTGTCTCTTACTGTTATAGGTGCTGATAGGTGGGTTTGCATATTGCCAGACTCCATCTAAAGGCATCTCCACACAGAGAAAAAAGTTACATTAATTTTTACCGTAAAAACAACGGTGAAATCGTTTTTTACAATAACTTCATGGTGATTTTTTTTCAGCTAAACAATTTACCTCAGTTAACTAGATCTGAAGCTACAATGATTTTTTCTTTGTTTGAGGGAAAGTGTGAAATGAATGTTTTTTATAGACTGACATTATGAATAAGATTAGAGTTTATGTTATCAATCTTTGACGTCATGTGTTTCGTAACGATGAAAATTCTTGTAACTTTTTTTTTGCGTACACCCTGGCAATTAATTTTTTTATTTATTATCACAAAAAAACAGAAATAGTAACATTAACGATAAAAAAAATGTTCTGCCAGTGGGTAAATTTAGTGCGGGCTTTAAATATCTAAGATACGAAAAAATACAGTTTTTGTGAAATGTCATCAATGTATAGAATGCATCTATAATTAGTCTACGAAGAGGCACGTTTCGTTATCCAAACGTCATTAGTACCTTTGTCCAAAAATAATCGTAGCTTTTCGACAATCATAAAATATCTTCCAAGTTGTCTTGAAAAATTTAGTTGTACGTATTGTTCTTTTTTTTTTTTTTTTTTTTTTTGTCATATTATTTATTGTTGGCATGGTCTTCACAAAACGTGAAAAAACTGAAGGGGGGGAGGGAGGAGAGACAGACTGCGGGACTTTTATCGTGCGCCCGACCGCACCTGTGCAGGTCACCTCGGGAGAATCTCTTTTATGGTGTGCGCCTTAGGGATCGTTTTACCATATAGCTGCAGCTCGCCCGTACAAATATAACATAGAAGAGCCGCAGCTATAGCACCGTCGCTATACAAACGATCCCTCGCGCACAGATGTTCGACGTTAACAAGAGCGAGGGAAACTTTTATGTATCTATCTGTTATTATGATTATTATTGTTATTGTAACCTATGCTGTACCTTACCCAAAGTCAAACTCTTTTAGGGTGAAAAAAAAGAGGTGGGGTGAGACAGCATATACACATGCGCGTGTAAGCTTGCACCATGAACCTGCGATACCCACTTGTATGCATCGCAGCCACTATTGGGATTATCATTTGGCGCATGCGCTGCAGTTCTGTTCATTCATTCTTGGACCCGTTTTCGTCTCCTGCATCGGAGATTCTCACGCAACCTGCCTCCTCTCGCCCTCTTTTCATCTTCTTGTTTTCGTTTGCTTCTTTGCGGCTGCGCCTTTTTATGACTTTATGTCTTCCTGTTTGCAGGTAAAGACGAAGGGATTCTGTCAGATAAGCTATTTATGGGAGGCTGGGGAACTATTTTTGTTTGCTTTCGTTTTCGCCGTATTCTTGACCACAAAATTCGGAGGGAGCGCGATCGAAATTGCAGTGGTGTATATAAATATTGGGATTTACGTGCGCTCTATATTTTTTCGATGTCTTACTTGCAACACGCTCAAATCGGAGAATTTTTCTACACTCCATAGAAACTCATACGTGGGACTTGACTGATAGCGATGTTTCAAAACAGAAGAAAAAGTTCGTTGTTGGACCTTATGAGGGGTAATTTTTCTGAAAGTTAGATACAAATTGTTCACCTACATTTTTGCAAAAATCCATTTTTAGAAAATTGGTAACTCGTGGCATTCATTTGAATAAAATAAAAAAAAGCGTTTTCATTGTCAAACCAACATAAAAACCAATAGCTGAAAACCCTGGATAATTAAAATCGGTTATAAAGTTCCTAAAATCTGACTAACTACACACGCAGACAAAAATATATGCACACGGACATGGAAACATTTTCCCGAAATAATATGTTATGATCGTCTATTCTACGAAAAAAATTATAACATGTTTTTACGGAAATTTCATACCCGACCGATCTACAGCTTCTTCCTCGAAGAAGCAAAAAAAACTTCAGTCGTACCCGTTCAACTAAGATAAACCGTAAATAAAGCAACGACGAAAGTTAACATAAATTTTTTGTTAAAATTTCCCTCGCATGCTCCAGTTCCTTGCATATGACCAGACGACGACTTAGAGCCCTAGGGGATCTACGTAGGCCCCGCGTCTCCGAGTCCAGACACACCGGACGTAAGTGCCGCGCCACTGATGACGTAATAAAGATCCGACGAGCAAGAGACAACTGTAACAGGTGATGCGGCCTGAGAAAAGAACGTCTGTCTGTCTGTGGTGACTTGTACGCATATAAAAACAAGCGGGAGAGAGGACCGACCGACTCGAGGAAGCGACGCGTGCGAATTTCTCACGTGCCTCGTGTATTACACACATACTTGCAAGTATATTGCGCGACCCAATTAACGTCGCGCATTTATTTATATACATATCTGTGGTATAAGGTATTGCAACGGGGAGCCGAGAGTCTGTGCGTTATTAAATCACGTGCCTGCGCGCTTGTTGCAGAAATCGGTTCATTTCATGGCGTGTTCGCACATGGTCTGGTGGTTCGAGCTGGTTTTTTTTTAAGCAAAGCTTCTTATGTAGGGCCCTCGCTTGCCAAAAGTAGGGGAAAGCATTACACTTTCTTGCCCCCTTCGTTCCTGTTCGCCCCCCCCCCACCAACGCATGATCTTTTTTTTTTTTTATAGTGTTTATTGACTTTAAATACTTCAGTACATACAGTCATTATAAATAATATTACATAGTAAGACTTACAAGGTAAGTTTCACAGAGGTTGACATGACAGTCACATTACGTCGAATTTGACATTGCAGAGGTTTCGGTTTAAGATTATACATTTATACTTAAAATTAATATTTACATCTGTAATAACCTTTTATAGACATATGAAAATATTGCTATGCATAAATATACTTAAATACTTGTTTCTGTTTGGCTTGTTAACACACAGGAGTGTAAATAGACACTGACTTAGGCTTATTAAGAGAGTCTATTAAAATATTTGGACATTTCAATACTTAAGTTTGTTAACACAGGTGTTAAAGGCACTATACCTTATTTAATATTGATAGGTAGTCTCTGATTAATATTACCCCGATATGCAAAAACGCATATATACGTACATACACCTTCACATACATATGCATACACATATACATATAAATATATACATACATACATATACACAGCATACCCATACACATATACATATACTTATTTTTCTCTCAGAGTGCCAATTGACAGTAAACTGGATCCTTATGAATTTATTTCAATTTTGCAAATGAATTTGGATACAATAACTAGAACATACGGATCCAAGTTGGCCAAAAAAGAGTTAATAGAGTATGGTCCGAACAGTTGAATCATACGTAGACTTAGTATCATCTTGTTTCTTTCGCTATTATAACGGCCACACTGCCAAAAAACATGTTCGATAGTATCCGGACAATCTCCGCACACACATAAGTTAGAATCTACAATATTCTGCCTAAATAGGCTACTGTTGAGCGAAGTATGATTGCTTCTTATTCTATTGATAGAGACAATTACTTTCCTTGAAAGTCTGGAACCAGAGAACCAAAGCGTAGACCTTTCCTGAAAAAAAATTTCAAAATATTTCTTCCCCTTGTTCTCCCCAATAACTTTAAGTTTCTCATAGTTTTTAGATTTGATTATTACATTGAATGTACTGATAAAGTCAGAGAATGGGATGGCCCCACTCTTCAGGAGGATTGGGCCAGAATGAGCAGCTTGCTTAGCAAGCGAGTCGGCCTTTTCATTCCCTGGGATGCCTACATGAGAAGGAATCCATATTAATTCTATCTGCTTGCCCTTAAGATGTAGTTGGTATAAAGCTTCTTTGATTTCTACAGTTAGCGGAGAGGAAGCCAATTTGAGACCATGAAGAACACTTAGCGAGTCTGTGAATATCCTAAACCTTTGGAAGGGGAATTGATCAATTTTTTTGCAGCAAGTGCAGTATAGCTAGACTTTCAGCAGTAAAAATAGATCCTGCGTCATGCATTTTGTATGAAGAAATCAGTTCTTTTTGATCAGACCATGAGGCGAAATCAACTCCTATGCTATCATTGCTGGTTAGTTTGGAGCCATCTGTGTAGGCGTCTACATAAGTATTTTCCGGGGCCAGAAATTTTCCGAGAAATTCGTTCTTGGGATCTACGGATTGTTGGATGGACTTACCGGTTTCGATATTTATTTTAGGACTAAAAAAGAAACTTTCAAAAAAAAGAGAATAACTAGGGTGCGTTATTGAGGATTTTATGTGCAAGTGTAATGGCAAAATATTTTCTAAACAATCTACTGTTAGGGGTTTGTCGTAATTATGGCTATACATCGCAGAAGAAGCGTGAAGTTTTCGGATTGATGCTAGAACTGGATTATCTTTGGTAGATAACAGCTTAAGTACGTATGTATAACATAGATATTGTACTCTAAATTCAAAATAAGGAATGCAAGATTCTGCTAAGATCACATTTATCGGTGTACTTTTTCTGTATCCCATGACCAGCCGAAGAGCGGAATTTTGTATTGTTTGCAATTTCCTGAGTAGAGGTACAGAGCATGGTGATATAAGGAAGCTGCAGTACTCAAGTCTCGATCTGACTAGTGATTTAAAAAGCATCAGCAGTAGATCTGGGTTGGCACCCCACCAGGTTCTACGAAGGTACGCCAGAACATTTAAAGGAGCAATGCATTTTTCGGTGACGCAGTTAATATTATGAGTTTTCCAGTCCAATCTACTATCAATCATCACGCCCAAGAACTTGACTGACTTGACTACGGGTAACTGAGTATTACCTAAAGACAGAGAAAAGCGTTTAGTCCTAAGGTTGTATTTGTTAGATACCATAAGTTTGCATTTTTCAGGGGGAAGTTCAAGACCTCTCTGCTCCAGATACGTAGAGATATTTGTTGCCCCACCTTCTAGTTCTCTAAACATTTTAATTAAATCACCTTCTTTGATGGTCATGGCTAGGTCGTCAGCGAACTCAAGGATGTTTATTTCTTTTCCTACCATGGATGATAATTTTCCGGTGTATATTGCATAAAGAGTAGGACTCAAGATACTACCTTGCGGGAGCCCCTTGGTCGCAACTTGGTGACTACCCTTTGGAAGATTAACTGGAATAAGGATTCTTTCATAGATAACGTTTTTGATGAAACAGATCATTACTTTAGAAATACCTATATCCATTAGATCTTGAATTAATATACCAGGTATCACGTTGTCAAAAGCGCTTTTGACATCAAGAAAGAGGCCTATAAGGCTCTCTTGTTTGTAGAAACACTCTTGAACATAAGTAATTAACAGGGCCAGATTGTCAGTACACGAGCGACCTTTCCGAAATCCAAATTTGGCTTTACGGAGTCTAATTGCCCTGTAACATTTTTCATTCCACCATGGAACATTTTTTTTTGCGTTACGATTTTTGGAGTGACTGTTCTTTGGGGTTTTAGGACTCGCAGTATCGGCAAAGTTGTAAGTGTGATAAGAGTTAGACTTTGCACCGACGAGGGATTCCAGTACACACGTAGTGATGAATTCAACAAATACGGTATACCTTTTAAGTACCGGGGAATTGATGAATGTGATATTGTTGAAAAAATCAGCAGAGCTGTCTAAATTAGAGAAAAATTTTGATCAATGTAATTTTTTTAGATTAAATCTGTAGTCTAACTTTGGGATAAAGATAGGGTTGATGTTCAGAGTGAGTGTTATGGGATAGTGATTGCTCCCCCACCCGACATCTGCAACAGACCACTCCGAAATAGGTGCAAGATTTGGAGAAACAAAAGTTAAGTCAATAGCTGATTCTTTAAAGCTGTCCCTTGTAAGAGTAAAGTGAGTAAAGGACCCATCATTTGATAGGTATAGCTTGTCTGGGTCGAAATTATCAAATAAGGGGTGTAATCCGCAATCGCCGCCAGCAGTTACATATGTACGACGTGACAACGTTGCGTGGTTGGGGGCGCTACTGTCGATTTACTGGTGATGTGATCCGCAATCTCACCAGCAGTAAAGCAGACGACGTCGGTCTACTAGCTCTTTTTCGTGACATTTTCTGATTGTAAACAAAGCAAAGCAGACGATAGAATGTCCTACTATTCCACTGTCAAACTTTTAATTTTTCATTCATATTATTTAACTAATCAAATTTTTTTTTTTTTTTTTTTATTTATTTTTTTATTAATAAGTAGATAAAAAGTAATTTAGTATTAAAGTGCTGGTTATGGTTTGTTTCATAGGTCAGTATAAATGTTCGAATTTTGAAGATCGGCAAATATTTAACAAAACGCGCGTCTTATTTTCTTCATCATCATATATCGCTAATAAAAAAGTAACTATCGGTGGCTAGCGAGATTTTTGGTTTTTTGCGCGTTAAACTCCACTTTCCTTGGAGTTTTGGAACAGAACGGACGTGTCACGATATTAACAATCTAACCTAGAGCTTTGGACCGTTATATTTTTTCCTTCGACGTCTCATCGTCATTGACGAAAAAGTTTCTACCGTCTCCCAACAAGATCAAACGAGGGTGCTCACTACACTTCAATATCGTCTCCCCGCGAGACTCAATTTATTTCGTGGCGACGAAAATGTGGTCCTGCCTGGCCAGCAGACCCGAGAAAGCCGAGCGCCAGCTCGCATAACCATACTCTCCCCCTTGGGAAGCTTTCGAAGCTCACGACTTTAAGGTACATTTTCACCTCATGCAACATACACATATTCACATACATACTCACAAGAGCGATCGCTGTATCAGTTATTATTAACGACTATATCACATTCTTGTATGTTGACACGAACAATAAAACAGGTTTTTTACCGAAAGGTTTTTTCCTGTAATGAATATCTTGTATTTACATCACTACTAACAACTCATAAAATGACCAATAAACAATAATAATATTGAGAGCGACGCTTACCCCTAAGGTCTTACTCTCATTGCGACATAAAAATTGAAATTTAAATAGTCGCTCACGCTACATGGTTTCCTGTTTCCTCGATTATTTTGCTTCGGGAGTTTTAATATAGAGGTGTGGGCGATTGAAGTTGAGTTGATCTTCTTCGGCTGCTTACGATTTTTGTTTTCCTGGTTCTTGTTGGCCATGCCATCGTAGTCATCTTCCATACTATCCCCCACAGTGTGGTAGTCCTCTCCGGGAAGAATACTGGCCATTGCTTTTTCAAAAAAAAGGTCAACACGATCAGCAGGCAGGTCCTGGGTGCTGGAAGACCAAGTGCCCTGTTTGTCCTCTTCTTGAATCTGATTTTTTTTAATGGTTGACTCCATAAGTCTGACGTTTTCCTTTGCATTTGCATTGAGTCTGTTTAAATTCTGCATATTTAGTGAGTAGTAGTCGACTTCTTGGGATAAGCCTTTGGATATAGTATTTCCTGCCTTTTGTGAAGAAGCCTTGTCTTGGTTTTGAGGTTGGCGTATTGGTTGATGATTTTCTGTAGTTGTGTTCCTTTTTGTTGGTGGAACTTTAACGTTGGAAACAGTATTACTATTTGGATTGCTTCTGACTACCTCCTTAAAAAGTTTGGTGGTGACTGAATTGTATATTTTTGCTAAGGCCTTTTCACGTAGAATAGGAAAGTCATCAACTTTGCGATGGAAGTCTCCAAACCTTCTTTTGACGATTTTTTTGGCTTCATTATAGGGCAAGTTATCATAAGCCATTATTACCTGAATGGCTTTCTGATCTTTGAATTCTTTGCATTTGCTGGAGTCGTTCACTTTGTGAGAGTCTCGACTGCAGTACATACACCATAGTACTATCCCTTCGCATGGCTTGTCATCATGTTTTAAATTACTGCACTCCGGAAATCTAGCTTGACTGTTGCATTTTGAGCCAATATGCCCATCCTTCAAACACTTATAGCATAAAAGAGGATTCGTTATATAAGGGGTTACACGTGCGGCAAGGTTAAAAATGTAGACAAAATCTGGCAACTCTTGACCCTCAAAGGTGAGTAAAACGGTTTCGCTAGGTAACCATTTGTCGTCGGCCGACTTAGATAGCCTGTTTTTCCTTTCCACTTTGATGACTTTACACTTACTTTTGATGTTCATGTGCATGTCTTCTTCTGTGAATTCAGTAGGTATACCTCTAATAAGGCCTCTTCTTCCTCTGAATAACGAGGGCACAAACAGAGTTATCCCACGACTTTCCAATGCACTATTTTGTATGAATTTATTGGCTTCACTTTTATCATTAAACACAATCTCGACCTGCATTCTGGAGCCACTGACGATGTCATCGAATTTATAATCTTTATACTTTAGACTTGCGACCGTAAATTTGTTGAGGTCTTTCCTATCATGTGTATTTTCTTTGTACCTGAGCCATACGCTATACGGCTCTTTGGTTGTTGGCGGAAAGTGCTCCACGACCGGCACTTGATCATTTGCGGTGAATGCTTGATGGGTTTCATGAATTTCAACGAGGTCTGTTTCAGTACGTGGTGCTTTATTCTTTTTGTTGACGGTTTCGGCAGATGATGACTCTGTCTGCCTCTTTTTTTTGCTTCAGCTTGCTTGTCCAGGGACGATCCGCTTGCAATGTTGGTGTTTAGATCCATTTCAGCGTCGTCGTCTTCCATCTCTCTTTCGCACCACCCGTCCAGCGGGGGTGTTATGCACGTGTAGACAGCAAATGAGGTTAGTTGGCGCTTCACTTTATTTAGTGACACAAAAAGAAACTACCCACTACGCGGGCCTAACGATTGCTCTTAAACGAGTGCAACTAAAGTTGCAATAAGCACAAATGATCGGAAAGGGCAGATTTTGGCTTTTTTGCCTTTGTCAGAGCACCAAAATAATTAGGCGCATCCATGATCTGCTTCCGCGGCCCTCGCGGGACTCAAACGCATGATCTCTCAGCAAGATTATAATGTAAAAGCACCAGTACGTGAACACTTCCTAAAATTGCACCAGTAGATTGAACAGCTTGAATAAACTATTTTCAATTTAAGTGGATAAAAAAAAAAAAAATTTTCTGATATCCTTTGATCGTTCTTTAGATAAAACAAAATTTACATTTCAGTAAGTCTTTATACTCAACGAGAAAAAAACTATTTATTCGTGCAACTTGTATGAGGTGGCTTGTGAGACTGCTCAGGTACTGGTACCATTAGGTTTTACCTATACCCTGTACTCGAACACATAAAAATGATTAAAATCACTGTTTATCAATAATAATAGTATGTCAAGCCAGTCGTTATAGTTTTCATAATATGTCACCAATGAAATTAGAAATTTTTCGATTTGGTTATTTGCAATACTTACATAATAAAAATGGAAATCAATAGAAGGCAGCTAACATAACCTCTCTCCCATTTAATTAACATGGGATGTTCAAGTACTCGGTCAAAAATACGTATCGGTACCAATACCTGAACACACTGTTCATCTACTGGGTCATTGGTAAAAAAACTTTAAAATTAATTTATTAATTGTACACATGACCTAGAAAAACTTTTTTGTTTTTTTTTTTAAAGGAAAAAATATAAACTTACTGGCGCAATGACTGTGTTGTTGTTATGCAAATCAGAAATTCAATAAAAATGAGAAAACAAAGACTTTATGGAAAAAGTGTTCACGTACTGGTGCTTTTACTTTAGTACTACTATATGCATGCGAGCTCTGCGAACTCCGCGAGCAACTTGCTAATTTCGACTTAAAAAAAATACCCAAAACTGTGGAATCGTTAGCAACGTTTGCAACCGCTTTGTAAAAAACTGTCGGATCAAGCAGTTTTGCAAAAAAAAATAAATTTGATACCGTCGTGCGAGAGACATAAAAAGTATCTCATCCACCCTTTGTAGTGTGTCTATACTATCAAAATTGATATCGATCGTTTGCAATTTAATTGTCGTTTATGTTGAACAGTTGCAAATTGTCATATTTTTATGTATAGCAGGTAAAATAATTATTTTTGTCGAATGTGGAATCAGCGATGGGATATAGTTCCGGCCAGATTTGGGAATTCTCTAGGACCCAACCTCTCTGACGTGGGAAATCACTAGATCAAAAAAAAATTAGTACCAAAGGTGACGCGCGAGATTCAAATAAGGTCCAATAACACAAGCATCCATCACCTGATGACCCGGGGCGCTTACTGGCCACTCTTTTAAATAAATAATTATTAATAAATAACACAAGCGCCTATCACCTAATGACCAAGGGCGCCTACTAGCCACTCTTTTAAATAAATTATTATTAGTAAATAACACAAGCGCCTATCACCTGATGACCCGGGGCGCTTACTGGCCACTCTGTTAAATAAATAATTATTAATAACACAAGCGCCTATCACCTCATGACCCGGGGCGCTTACTGACAACTCTGTTAAATAAATAATTATTAATAAATAACACAAGCGCCTATCACCGTATAACCTGGGGCGCTAATTGCAAATCTAATAAATAAATAATTATTAATAAATATGTCAAGCACCTTTTTCCTGATGATCCAGGACACTTATTTGCAACACTATTAAATAATAAAAAGTTGATCGATAACATATGTAAACATATCACAATTTTGATTGCCTATCTAGTACGACAAAGATCTTTTTAAATGGCGCTCTTATAATTTCTTGATAATTTATTATTCAATAGTAGCCAGTAAGCACCCCGGGTCATAAGGTGATAGGCGCTTGTGTTATTTCAATAATTATTTATTTAAAAGAGTGGCCAGTAAGCGCTCCGGGTCATTGGGTGATAGGCGCTTGTGTTATTAAAAATTATTTATTTAACAGAGTTGCCAGTAAGCGCTCGAAGTCACTGAGTGATAAGCGCTTGTGTTATTTTAATAATTATTTCTTTAACAGAGTTGTCAGTAAGTGCCCCGGGTCATTGGGTGATAGGCGCTTGTGTTATTTTAATAATTAATTATTTAAAAGAGTGGCCAGTGTGTGCCCCGGGTCATGAGGTGATAGGTGCTTGTGTTATTTTAATAATTATTTATTTAAAAGAGTGGCCTGCAAGCGCCCCGGGTTATTAGGTGATAGGCGCTTGTGTTATTAATAATTATTTATTTAACAGAGTGGCCAGTAAGCGCCCCGGGTTGTGTGGTGATTGGCGCTTGTGTTATTTTATTTATTCAATTAATAAACAAAGCGGCTAGTAAGCGTCCCGGGTTGTGTGGTGATTGGCGCTTGTTATTTTATTTATTTAATTAATTATCAAAGCGGCCAGTAAGCGCCCCTGGTTGTGTGGGGATTGGCGCTTGCATTATTGTTTATTGTATTTTATTAATTAGTAAAGCTTGTGATACTGTTTTTAGGCGCGTTGGGTTACTGGGTTAAATAGCTTAGGATTAATTTATCAAGTTATGGTGTATGAAATGTTGTCGAGTTATCTGGGGTTTTGCGTCTTGCTCCATATAGCCAATTTGAATTTCCCGCAAGTTTGCCAGTCACATTTGAGAGCACTGGTCTGTCTGCTAGCAGAAACACAGAAAACGAGTAGACCTATATACCAGATGTGTTGGGTTGGACCAAGGACCATACCTATTACTAATGGAACGAATTAATGGAGCTGTGTGGAACTGTATACACGGCGCATGCGCAGCAATACGTATTATGTATTATTGTATTGAGAAAAAATCGCACATTCCACATTCGACAAAAATAATTATTTTACCTGCTATACATAAAAATATGACAATTTGCAACTGTTCAACATAAACGACAATTAAATTGCAAACGATCGATATCAATTTTGATAGTATAGACACACTACAAAGGGTGGATGAGATACTTTTTATGTCTCTCGCACGACGGTATCAAATTTATTTTTTTTTGCAAAACTGCTTGATCCGACAGTTTTTTACAAAGCGGTTGCAAACGTTGCTAACGATTCCACAGTTTTGGGTATTTTTTTTAAGTCGAAATTAGCAAGTTGCTCGCGGAGTTCGCAGAGCTATGCATGCGTACCTATAAGTAGCGTAATACGGTACTTAGCAGGGTAACTATTGAATCACAAGCGAGAGAACGAACGATAAAACGAACGAACAATAGCGAACGATAGAACAAACGTGGCGCTGTATGATCGTATGATGTCGCGTTAACGGAAACAGCATTTCAAGTGCGCGCGCTTTCTCCTATTTTTTTCTTTCTCTCTCTCTCTCTCACGCTCAACTAATCAAATCAAACAACGATAGGAAAACAAACCCTACGAAGGATGTGAGTAACTCATAATAATGTCAGTGTATTCCTGAATTCCTCAAAAATAATAATCGATTCATTAATTTTTGTTAGAACTCTTTAATAAGTATTTACTTGTACTCGCGCGCAGAAGAGGTTACAGTGTAAAAAAAAAAAAACGAATGCATACACGTAATATTTGAACAGTCCAAGCGAATGGTTGGAAATGAAATATTTATTTGGAAGCTTACCAGTAAAACATCACTTTTTCGAATAAACAAGAAATATCATTGTATTCATTAAGCCAGTAAATCGAAAATTTACGAGCATGTCAAGAACCTCCTAACCTCAAACATCGGCCGTAATTGTCGTTTTGCACAAGTGACTAGATCCATCAATATACCCTTGGCGAGATTTTAAATGCTATCTTACGTAACAATGCCATTAAAAGTAAGATTTCAAAAATTTCACAGCTAGCTCCCTAATTAAGCTGTGCACTTTGCAGTGTTACGGACAACCTGGTTCTACGACCTTATCGTAGTCTTCGTGCTATACCTATATAGTCTGAACAATTATGCAGTCCCAACGTCGTTTCAGGCGAAACCACGATCGAATTAGTACATCATTAACGCGCTCTCGGGCAAGACACCGGTACTTCCCCGAGTGTGTTGTTAGTGCGAGCAGGACGACTATTGGTGTGAAAAACCGGTCAATAATTGAACGCTTGCAGTTGCCAACCCAGACCACGTATACAATAAGCGAGAATTGGTTCACTGGTATTTCGATAGTTGTTTTTTTTTTATTTTCGATTGGCTCCGCTGGTTTTAGGACTATCTGCGTTAGGTTGACAGGCGTTAATGTCTGTGGACGACGCCCGGTGGCTGTTTTTTCGGCTTACAGAATCATGACTAATTAATCGCTAATCATTAACTTTCCATGATAAAACAAGTTTAGTAATCTTCAGTAAAACTAAAATTTGTCATCAACTATTATTTAAAGTGTTGCTCATTTTCGATTCACCCTTTAGCGACAGTGAAAAATACTTTGTTACTTTTGTAAAGTAAAAATGAATACTTTACTCTAGAGTAAAGATTTTGATTTTTGATTCATACGATTTAAACTTTCAATAAAGCGCAAATTTTAATTTTCTGTTTTTACAAAGTAAAAAAAAAAGTATTCTTACTTTTTTATAAGAGTGGTTTATTCAATTTGCTTTTTTAGAAAGTGATACGTTGATATCAATTTAAAAAAAAAAATTAATGTCTACATTGACCCTTTTTGAACGAGTAATTTCTCATATTTAGTAAACTCTATGTAATGGAATTTTATCTCTGAAAAGTATTTCAGGCAATTCAATCCTTTCTGAAGTGCAAAACCATAATCTTAATCTATTAATCACCCTTTTCGAAGTTTTCTTAGAAAGTATACATTTGTAAGTGCACAACATGAGCAATCGTCAATCAGGGATAGAGAAGTAGTAAAACAATGTACTTAATACAAATTAATGAAAAAACACTGTAATGACTGATGAGTATATTTTATTCGAGCACGGATAGATCTCTTTTTTAGAGGTTTAGATAATAAATGAAGTTCTTACAACCTTGGCTTAAGGTATCTCATCGGCTTTGGTGAAGGAAATGATTCAAGTGTATCTCTGCAATAAGGATATCTTTTGTCTTAAACAATGGCTTTGCTCTGTTTTCTCAGCTCAGCCAGACACGCCGGACGAAACAACAAGTCTTACGAAAAACTTGAGCTCATCCCTGGTTGCCTCGTCCTCGCAGATCAACCACAAATTTTGCGGCTCGATCAACTAAGCTTTAAAGTACGTTTGCCCTGAATATTCACTAGACACCGCATATAAATACTCAATGTCCTCAAGGTATTGTTTTCTGAACGTCATCCAATAACTTTGGATTTCCGTATATCTCCTTGGATTTTTTTGAAACGAAGCCCTCGACAATGGCTTCCCTCTGCTTTGTTATGAGACACCTTATACCTGATCAATGTCCACAAAGTATTACTTTTTGAACATCAACGCGTAATGACTACAGATTCTTTTATAATATGTACTTAGAGACCTCAAAAAAATTTTGAGAGTTAATGTAGTTGATTAGTACTTGATTAGGATTTGGGGCCTTTTTAAGAGATAACCCCAGACATAGATCCACTGGGACTCTGTATACGGAAGTAAAAAAATGATAGATGTATATATTGTCATTTGTGTTTATAGCAATATTGAAACCGTTAATATCAAGAAATTTAAAAATACATTCAGAAACTAGATTCTTAAAGTCATTAGAGTTTATACTTTAATTCTTGTATTCTAAAATGACCAAAATACTGCTATTTATCTAATAGTATATATCTATATTTACATTGCCATAAACTGACTGAACGTCAAGGAAGGCTGCGAGCAAATCTCCATTATCATAAAGCGCCTCTTCTGCAGAGAAACATATATAGGCTCAGCAGATTGTCGATGCACTTATTTGACTAGGGTCTCAAGAAAATTGTACATTTAGTTAAGGATGTCTAAAAGAAAATGAGTTTATATTTAAAAGTAACTGTTACGAATAGATTTTGTTTGAAAACAGGCTCTTTTTTTGTTGTTAAAATGATGCGCAGGTGTCTTTGCCGGTATCTCGACGCGGCGACTGAAGTGGGCGATGGAGTCGCCGTGGTCGATCCATCATATTGAGCATAAGATTCAAACAAGAGATGGACTCGGAACGGTAAAGCTAGGCTTTCCCGCGGACGATAGTCGGCGGAACGCTTGTTCGGTTTTTAAAACGGTTTCTAGGCAACCAGCATTTTTTGTATTTAACTAACTTTATTTTTTTTCCTCCTTGGAGAAAAACTGACGAAGAGAAAAAAAAAAGACCGAAGTTCAGTTCGCTTTGTAATTTCAAACGATAAACAACTAAAAAAGTTTGTGACATTCAATAAACATTATATCTCTTTTTCATAAGTTACTGCTTTTTACTTCGGCATAAGTCATATAGTTGGCAACAGTAACATTATGATTACCTTCAAAAGCCTTTGCCGTCTAGACCTGGTGCTGAGTTAAGATTTTTCCTGTCTTAAGTGTAACTAAGTTTTACCAGGGAGAAAGGAGAATCTATTAATTAATATGAAAAAGCAGATAGAGAAGAATCAGGATGAGTTTGAACCTGTGGGCAAATTTTGTCAAGCACAGACTCAAATTACCTTGAGACAGTAAAATATCCTTTAAAACCTCCTTTTCTTCAACTTCAGTGATATGACCTTACCTAATTAGACGATGTTGTGGAATAAACACATCACAACATTTTTCTAAAACATTCGAATCATCCATCACGTGGTTAGCTTGCAAGTTTTTTAGGAAAACTTTGATTTTCCAATCTGTCTTAGGTACAATGTAATCCACTTGATACTTGTACATTTTAATTTACTGATGGCACGTCTATAAAACTTGAAAGCAGGGCCAGAGCTAGAACTTATTTTAATATAGTTTTCTCTTTTTTACTCCGAACTCCCGAGTACGTGTACGAAGTCTTATGGGATATATGTATAATATATCTTGTTACAAAACAAGCATGAAATGTGGCATAACGGAGTCTTATTGTCTTATCTTGTTAATTATTGGCTTTTGGGTACCTAATTAAACTTCCACATGCCACATTCCATGCTTGTTTTTGAGTATTTAATTTTTTGTATCGTTTTTTTTTTATTACTAACTGCGACGGCATGGTACACACCAAAGAGCCAGGAGGTACTATCAGAGTGATAATGGATCACGTGGAGGAATAATCTTACAAGGGTGCCGCGAGTGCATATAGAGCGGGGATCGAACCCGAGCCCTCCAGGTGGAAGGGCAAACGCTCTACCACCGAGCCACTGGTAGCTCGAGTCTAATCTCGAGTCTAATTAGGTACGCAAAACTCGCCTAAAAGCCAAATAAACAACAAGATAAGACACACGATACTTTGAAAAGAAATTTATAAGTAAAATGTATTCTTGACAGATTATAATTGATTTGTTAATAATATTGTGACGCAACAATATAATTTGAGCAATTGTATTAATATATACAGAGAATATTCACTATTTGATAATAATATACATAGCATAATACTTACTTATCTTATGTCTTAGTTTTGTTAGAAAAAGAAAATTACATGAATCATGATAAAAATGTTTTATTGATTTAGAATAAACATTGAAACTATAGTTTAACTATTAGTAATGACTTGTGCTTTTGTAACAAAATTGAATTTTGATGTGATTACTAAAAATACGTGTTGTGAAAACTCTTTAATATGTATTTAAACTTATTTGTTATAGAAAAAAATCATTTTCAAGATTAATTCTACAACACGTATAAGTCGAAGGGTTATATGAGGGACGGGTGGGCTCCTTAAATTGTGTAAATGATTTAAAAAATGTATGTCTAAATTTATTGTACTCATTTTTACGCAATTTCACATTATAAATCTTATTAAAAGAAGGGACATGGAAGTTTTAAGATTTGATGAGAATGTGCAAAATGACTTAAAAAAATAACTTTCCTCAATAGGCCGCAATAATAATTTAAATTTATATGTATATTAGTACTATATCACAGATTTTTATTGTATATAATTTCAATTCATAATTTGTTTCAACTTAAAAAAGTTTGGTCTGTGGCATGGACTAGTTTTCTTTAATCTAACTCCTTGAGGAAATGACAAGTCATCCAAATATTTGAATTACTATTTGAGTTAGATAAAGTGCATCCTTGAAATTACAGTTGGGAAATAAAAAGTTGCTTCAACTATTTAGGATGAAGTTTTACTATACAGTTGGTCAAATTGTACAAGATTTATGCAACAATAATAAACCGTTTGGATTACACAAATTGTTTTCAGTGGTAATGTATAAAAAATTCTTCCTCATATTAGAAACCATCAATATTTCACGTTTAAGGTTATCATTTAAAATGTAAAAATTAATTTTTTTTAAAGTTACTCTAAATTTTAAAAATAGAGAATGAAAATGTAAAAGCATTCATCGTTCCAAGAGTATAATAATAAACATATGATGTATGTTAAAAAATATACGATTCCTTTTTTAAGTAATAAAATTTTGAATTTCATTGCAAGAGGAACTGTCACTTACTATTGTAAGAACAAAGCAACATACGTTTTTCCAACAACTGCTAGATTTTTATGAGACACTTGTACTTCGACAAAATTTTGCCCAGAATACGTTCATGTTTTCATAGCTGTAGATTGGTATACTCTATATTTTGAGATCCAACATTATCATTGTTAGTATAGGACAAACACTTGCTGTGATTTTTATACATAAGAATTATAACTTTACTAATTAAATTAATAAGTTATCTATCCATATCGATAAAGAAGCTGAAGTTAATACCCATGCCACACCAGCATCCGTCATTTCTCCCTGTACTCAGTACGAATGTCCCTCCTCTCATCCCCTTTCAAGCTAGCTGGCCACTGATATTCAACATTCGACGAATGTTTTCCAACAATTTTTTCTCTACCTTACTCTCTTTGTTTTGCTGGATCGGATTATTGACCCTACGAAAGGATGCTGAACTTTCACTATTTCACAATTTTAATTTTTATACTATCTTACTCATTCAAGTTTTCTTCAGACGACTCAGACAAATACATGTTTTAGTCAATTTATAAATTTGGAAATGTGATTTAAATTGTATATTTTTTAATACATTTAGTTTTCATACAGCGTACACCTTTTTAAACAAGGTCAGAATTCACAATTCAAATAATTAATTCACTATGTAAGTTATTATATAACTTGTTGATTAAATTAATTATTTTGTTAATAATTAACATTTTGTCATTGTTAATGGTTTTAAAACTTCTCATTATTTACTCTTAATATTATTTAATTGTAAGTCAATCATAGGCTTGACCATTCCGTAGGCGTTAACCAGTGCCTAAAAATGTCACGATAGGTATATAATGAATACAGAAAAAAAAAAAAATTCAAATTTCTACAATTAATTTTTTACTTACTTTCCACTGTCTCATCGTCATAGACAGGACATTTTGAACATTTCTTGTATTCTTTTTATTGGCTTCTTCCACTTCGTCCTTGTTAGATTTTTGAAGATAAGGGATTCCATCCTCATCTAAAATGAAAATCACATTTTCTTACACACCATGTGTACAAGGTTCCAGTAAAATAAAAACTACTGTTATGTTACCTATGGTACATTTAATAAGACCATCACGTATGAGAAAAGAAACATGTAGAATGTTCTCCACAGTTTTACCAAAATCAGTAGGATGCAGGACTAGAGAAAAAAAGTCAAGTGGCTTGTTGTGCTGTTTTTGATAATTTTTAATTATCATTAAAATCGCATGTACGATTTGTTCAACGCTGTCTTCAACTTTGTCGAGAACGATGACTTTTTCAGGCCTCTTCGTAGGAGCTTGAGCTTCTCTCACCACTTTTCGCGGCTTGGTTTTTTCTTTTTTTGGAATGGGTCTCAATGTGCCTACAGTAAGTTAAGACTCAACTGTACTCAAAGGTTTGAATGGATAAAATAATAATACAATCATAATTACCCAAGAACATAGTTAGCTTTGGTGTTATCCTAAAAAGCTTCATCACGGTTTTCCCTAAAAGAGACCAGTCGGGCACATCTGAGCCAACTGACACAGAATCAGGTAAACGGCACAGATAACTTTTCTTGAAAAAAAAAAAAAAAAAGGATTTTAGAGTATGAGATAGTATAAAACTATAAAAGTCTCAATTGTTATTTGCATAAATGCTTACTATATTATCAGCAAACTCCATTGGATCATAACTGTTGATGTTTGTAGACAAAGAGAAGGTACATTTTTTTATGACATTGGAAGAAACACTCATGATTTCAGAATCCAGGAGAACTTCTCCTTGATCCTGGACTAAAAAACAAACAGAGTCCTATTTTACTACATGATTTGTTTTTCCATTAATTTCCATGCAGTGGGTATTACTTGCCGGAATCAGAACTTACGTTTTTCTTCCAGACTACCTTCTCCATTGATCGTGTCAACTTCAGCAACTATTTCTTCTAAATTTTCCAGAGTCCTAATGTTGACATTGCTCTCTGTAAAGTAGTAATTTCAACACATATAAGCGAGCTAGGCTGTGCCAACGTCTGAATTATAATAGATAATACTTACGAAGAGCTTGTGCATTCAAGTATTTACTCCTCAATGCTTCCTTTCTCATTTGGGGTGATCGATAAATGCTAGTTTGTGTAGTTTGTGAGTGGTCAGATAGTTGCGACGAGTCAGGAGATGAATGAGCTGCTGCTAGTGAAGCCATTTTGCCTCGTGCTTAGCTGTACAAAAAAAGTAAATGTAATTAACAATAAATGTAGTCTAACGCAGGTGGTATTCATGTATATTGCTACAAACGTATTTTTACAAGTTGTCAATCGATTCTTTATTTGTTCATTAAAATTGAAGCTCTGATTTCACTTGCTGTGTGGCTACACGTTTTTTTTTATCTTGGAAAGAGAGTTGTAATTGCACGGAGTTGTTTTAGAGGATAGACTTAGATAATGTACATATTCTCTAAGAGGATAGATAGAGGACTATAGATTTGTTTGGAGACCGAGACGCGCGACCCGGCAGTCCCAGGGTCGCCCAATCTTGGTCTTTCTAATCTTATAGGACTCCCTAAATCCTAAAAGTCTTGAAGGAAAATTTTTGAACGCAACGTTGTGTGAGTAGGCCTTATACCATTTGGGCCGGCCTCTACTGGGAGGGTGGGAGGGATGAGTTTCACGGCTTTATTATACTTCTTATTATACATTTTATTCGCTGTGTACAAGTGTATTGGTGCCATCTGATGCTATAGTCTACTAGTCTAGTCACTCATGTGAAGCTCTTGGGGGAATTTTGGACATTTTGGCCCATAGAGATAATATATGAATTCTCATATATCTCTGTAGTGTGTGTGTGTGTGTGTGTATTTATTACGGTGCTTTACGTCCGGTTCTCTTTGTAGAGGCACTACTTAGGTCACTCAGCACTTGGGATTGGGAAGAAATTGGGATAGGATTGAAGGGGGGGGGGGAGGGCCCTAACAACTGCTCCACATTCGCCCATGACGTTTGTTGTGTAGATCAAGAAAACCCCGAGAAATCTCCCGTAGGAATAACTTGATCCGGAACAGCCTGGTGTATCTGCCTCATTTCTGACACCTGGTGTCCAAGCTGCAGACTCAAACAACGGGGCAGAAATTTGGCACACCTCCCGCTCACGATGTCAAAGGGACAGAGGAACAGTCAATCAATCCACGAAGCTAACAGCAGAGGCGAAACGGCGAGACTTGAACGGTCACCCAAGTACTCACCGCGCCAAATGCTATGCTGCTTTACCTCGGTGGTCGACGCCGTCGACGGTGATCAGACGGGAGACGGGACCGCAACTCTGTGGCGTCCATAGAGGTATAAGAATAGAGGGGAAAAGCGCTATACTAGCCCATTAGCGGCAGCGACAGCATAACTAAGTGTAACGGGGCATCTGTCCTTGTTGCCAAAGCCACGTTATTGGCTACTTCTTCGTCCTGAATCCTACAGTTGATTCAATCTCATGTATGACTCGACCAATAACATAACTGCCAGACAAAGACAGATGCCTCGTTACGTAGCGAATTCTGCTGTCGCATATCACGCCCCCTTTTCTCCTCTATTCTTATACCTCTATGGTGGCGTCTCACATCTCTCGCGCTTCAGACTTTACTCGCCAGGTGGCCAAGCCCCTAATAATTCTCTCCCGTCAAGCGGCGAAACATCTGATTGATTACTATATAAGCGCGATCAAGCTCACACTTTTCTCATGTCAAAGGCAGGGAGCACGTCATCAGCCTTACTGATGAGTCTTGGTACGAAACACCTTTTTTCTCTCTCTTCTACAGACGACCTCTCTATCCCTACATTGGCGATCCTGCCCTTCATACCTCTTCCATCGCTACAACATCGCTGGAGCGTGCGGTGGCTCAGTCGGCTAGGTCGTGGATTAGCACGCGGGAAACCGCGGTTCTTCTTCATCTTTTTCTTTTTCTTCTCACTTTATTGGCTATAATTATAGGCTCCAAAAGGAGAGCCAATGTGGCCATGACCAGGTTGGGATACGTAATACTTCGATTTCCGAGTGAGAGAGATTAAATTTCTCCGTTCGTCCTATGGGGTAATGAGGTTATGATGATAACTATAACTTTAGCGAGTTATTTTGATCGCGAGGCTAATTCAGCACTGTCTGGAGTAAGAAGGTTCTGTCAGGAGAACCAGTGTGGAGAGTAGCTTTATGTGTAATAGGGGTTTGGAAACAAATTAGGAAAAGGAGTTGGAGTATTTCAAATTAACAGGCCACAAGATTTGATAAAATCTGTAGTAGAGACCGCGGTTCTATTCTCGGCTACTGTTACTTTTTCGGGCAAGCAATTCTCCTCGAGAAAGGTTTAGGCAACCTTCTTGCAGCATAATTACCTCATTTCCCCCATCCCCTCCCAGTAATGGGTGGCCTCCCATCCCTCTTCCCTTCTTTCTCCCAAGTGCTAAGTGAATTTTATAGGAGCCGGACGTAAGGTAAAAGCACCAGTACGTGAACGCTTTTTAAAATTGCACCAGTAGATTGGACAGCTTGAATAAACTATTTTTAATTTAAGTGGATAAAAAAAATGTTTCTGATATCCTTTGATCGTTCTTTAGATAAAACGAAATTTATATTTCAGTAAGTCTTTATACTCAACGAGAAAAAAATTGTTTATTCGTGCAACTTGTATGAGGTGGCTTGTGAGACTGTTCAGGTACTGGTACAATTAGGTTTTACCTATGCCCAGTACTCGAACACATAAAAACGATTGAAATCACTGTTAATCAATAATAATAGTATGTCAAGCCAGTCGTTATAGTTTTCATAATATGTCACCAATGAAATTAGAAATTTTTCGATTTGGTTATTTGCAATACTTACATAATAAAAATGGAAATCAATAGAAGGCAGCTAACATAACCTCTCTCTCATTGAATTAACATTAGATGTTCAAGTACTCGGTCAAAAATACGTATCGGTACCAATACCTGAACACACTGTTCATCTACTGGGTCATTGGTAAAAAAACTTTAAAATTAATTTATTAATTGTACACATGACCTAGAAAAACTTTTTTTTTTTTTTTTAAAAGGAAAAAATATAAACTTACTGGCGCAATGACTGTTTTGTTGTTATGCAAATCAGAAATTCAATAAAAATGAGAAAACAAAGACTTTATGGAAAAAGTGTTCACGTACTGGTGCTTTTACCTTAAAGCACTATAATATAAAAAAAAAACCTGAGCCATCGTACTGGTTGTATATATATATATATGCAGCGTTTCCAAGCTCACGCCTTTCTCCATGAGCCTCAAATGGTGGACATTTTCTCCAGTCCTCAATCTCTCGAAGCTCACTAATGCCAGTCGCCAGAGTAGCGTGGACTAGTGAGCTTCAAGGGAATTAAGCTTCCCTTGAAATTTACAATCGTGGACTTGCCCGACGATTTAGGGCTAATGCATCGTCAGCCACAAATATCTCAAGATGACTAAAAAATTATGATATAATAGGCGTCACCCACTAAAATCACACTAGTTCATGAAAATTGCTGTATAACGGTATAATCTCATTTAAGTCATTCGAAAAATTTAATCTGTGAGCGAGGCTGTGATCTAAGAAGTAAAAGTCAGCAGAATTATACGATTGAGAGTTGGTTTTTGACAAGAAAGCTTATAGACAAAGGCAAGATGGCTGCTTAGGAACGACACTGTGAGCCTGACTATTGCACGTTCATCCATAAAAAAATTGGGAGAGGTCCTTTGCAAAGGTTAGGGATGACAAATGCTTCCAAACGTTTAGAGTAAGTCAGCTCGCGAGCAACTCTTCACCGACGATTCACCAGTCGTTCGCCATTTACGCAAAAGCACATCATATAAAAAGAGACTCCCTGGCCATGCAGATGCACCGGAATGTCGTGCTGGCTCTCTTGATATCCGAGTGTTAACTGTCATAGATCTGCGCGTAGAACGGGTGGACCTGGCGATCCGCGATGCAGGTTCTAGTACGGATGGACCGCGTACTTGGTCCGTGCGTGGCACAAGTGACCGCAGCTGGTGTGGGAACATGTGGAGCTTTCTGTGACCGCAACCGTGGCACCATGCCCGTTTTCACTCGGTCCTTGTTGCGAGATCGACGCGCCCTCACCTTGGCCTATACTCCTCCCGGTAGTAGGCGAACAACCGATCCATCACCTCGCAGAGGTTGCTGGATCGTTTTTGTAAGCGACTTTGAATTGTTTCGCTGACATTTTTCTTCCCTGCTCCTCACTTACCACGTTATCAAATTTAGGTTGACGCATTGGACTTATCGGCTTTCTCGTATGGTCATCGTATGGTGGTTTTTTTTTGCATCTCATGCACCGATTGAAATCGGAAGCTGATATTTTGCAAAAAGGGCAGACTGACAAAAAACCTTCAATATATTTCGGTAACTAAAAAAGCATATACTTATAAATCGCTAATTTTTTTACGTGCCAAGTTAATGGAGTACAAGTATTCTAATACTCTGTACTAATAACTACCTAATCTTAAGTTTAGTGATTTCTTTTGTAGTTTTTGTGTCTTTTTTTTATCTTGGAACGTTTAGTACTCCTTTATAGCACCTTAAGAAGTAATTCTATCGCGGCTCTGGAGTGGAACCAAAGCCACGTGGTATGGAGGGGGTTTCAGTGGGTATTGGTGGTCTAATAAAAAAAAATCCACTGAGTCCCACACTACCGCTGTTCCTGCGGTGTGCATCAAGGCATTTCTCCCCCCTCCATAAAAAAACCACCATATAACTCTATCATACAGTATTTTTGTGTGTCATGGCTATGAAAAATGGTGCGTAATCGACACAACTATGAGCAAAAATATCGTCCCCTGCAGTAATTTTTCTCATATTTACTTGTTGATTCAAAATATATGTTAGTGTTACGTGGGAATCGTGGAGCTTGGGGGTGTAAGAGGATAGAATACACGTGAAAGAAAGTTATATATTCGTTTATTCGTGGTTCGAAGCGAGAGCAGTCGCGTGCGAGGTGTTAGGTTCGGGGGCCGATCGAAGAAGAGCGGGCGGGAGAGCTGATAACGCTCGGGCCCGCCGCTGAAAGGTGTTCATCATACTCTGTAACTCTGTGTCCGCTGCTCATGCGTCGCGAGAGGTGAGTCTTGGGCGCGAACTTATAAAGGCTCTAGATACTGTACGTCACATTAGCATTAGGCCCTCGTAAGAAGTGATCATAGAGATCAGTGGACATTTATTTTTAAGTCAGTTATGAACTTAATCAGTACCCATTTACCAAATTCAATAAACTGACTGATGATGATGTCGATAATTTTCAAATCACAAGCGTTTTCTGCTTTTAACGGCAACTGTAACGGTGTATCGCCAAAAAAGTTCCTAGTGTTGGCGTTATAGTCTCTTTCCGAAGGAAACTGTTCTCTCATCAATGTTGTAAGCAGAAAAATGTAGATCTGAATCTTCGGTTTCGTCGTAAACCACGATTCCTCGCTCGCGCAAGCCCATGAAAGAATTCTCGTCTGGCCCAGTGACGTTGACAGCCGTTACCGCCAGTAGTGCTCGCTAGTTTTGGTCTAACGTTGGACCAATGCTGGAATGATAAGATCGGGCTAGTCAGTTTACTTACCTCGTGGCTAGACTGCATCAGATGAGCCATTTTCTCGGTATAGAAAGAAATAATTTCAAGGTCAAAATTGATGTTTCTTGATTAGTTGTATAATGTACTGTTTTTGCACAACTAGCACAACAGCAACAGGTACCTATGTATATTGCTTTCCGTGAAAAATCTCGTGGAAAATATAGGTCTGACTTTCACTGGTCAAAAAACAACCCAACTACAGGACGATTTTTGAAAAGGTTGCAAATAATTTAGCACGTGTTGGTAAAATATATATAGCAAATTTGCTGGTTGATATTGCAAAAAAACTTTTAGCTGCTATGATTTCTGCCAAGAGAAAATATATGCTAACTGATAGGCGTACTAGTAGATAGTAAAAACCGTTTTCAAGCTTCTCCTCGACCGAACGCATTATTCGTTACGTGCCTGACGTGTGATTGGTGGTAATCGTTAATGATTTGTCAACTAATGATGTGAAGACGCGCGACAATGATATCGCCGTTTCCCTTGCCCATGGAGTAACAATTGAAAGGTAGGCTTTTTATTTATTTCCAAAATAGCCACTTTCCAAGTGACAATTATTATTGAAGCGTAAAAAGACACTAATACTGCCATACTTGTTACTTGTATGAACTTTACAAAACATTATAAATCAATCGTTTGATAAAAGACAAGGATAATTTCTGGTACTATATTATATACAGCCAGTTATTAATATTGAATTAAACACACATAAAAAAATTGCGTTCAACAGCCAGAATGAGGAGTACGAAAGGAGCGGAGCTGATTTTTCATGCGAAATTGACGGCAGATTTTCCAAAATTCATGTATTGTCTTCTTCTAATCAACTTTATTATCAAAAGGTACTATGGTATCAACAAATAAATAAGTTACTAAAAAAACTTCGTATAGATAGATGTTTGCTTGAAAAAATGCAAGGACCACGAGTGCAAAAATTGCATCCGAAGAAATACCAATTTTAATTACAAATTTTATGAATTTTGGAAAGTTATTAAACGATTAAGACTCGCGATTAGTGTCCAATTTGCCTCCAATAATAGGGAATGAGTTATTTAAATAATTATCAATCCGGGAACAAACAAAAAATATATTTGGGAAAACCAACTGAAAGCTGATTTTTTTCAGTAATGTTATAAGTGGGGGAGTTTTTTTTTTGTGACGCAATACAGGAAAATGCACAAATCCAGTGTTTCGGACGATTTGAGCTTGTAGAAATTCCTTTTCTTACCAAAGACATAACATTAAATTAATGGAATTTTCCGGTGAGGGAAAGATTTCTTTTATTCTTAATTCAAAGTGAAACAACGTTTAAAAAAAATGACGACTCAAGTTTTATTTAGCAGCCATATATGACGATCCCCTTACAACATACGCCCAACAGCGCAAAGGTGCTGTGTCCTATACCTACACCAATACCACTTAGATAATTACCTATATTGATTTATTATCAGTGACTTTTACCTTGGATATAATTTTAACTAAAGTCATCTAGTCCATTCATCTAATTAAAATCCTTTTATCAAAAATTTGTGAGAAATGAACGAAATTCGATATCTGCATAAATTGTCACCTCTTGTGCATTTTATGTGGGATAAAAACTATAATGCCTGTATTCAGGCCCCTCCCTTTTCCTGTACACCTCACATATAAAAAGTTCGAGCGTCTGTAGTAAAAAATATTCCACACGTATCGAACTATTCGAGAAAAAATAATCCTTTCGTTTGGAAGAAAAAACTTCCTGTAATTAGCGCAGCCAATTAATTGTGCCTTTTAATTCAGGACGTCGACGAAACGAGTGTACCTATATGCGTAAAAAAAAAGTTCGAGGTATAAACTGCGTCTAATTCATAAATATAAGTTCTCCATCATATCCATTACTCTTGTTTTCAGCAAAGAGTCTCATATTCACTATAAGCAAATGATTACAGACAGATAAGGAAAAACGCCCAGCCTTGGTCCTATTCCGTGACTCAACGTCCACGAGAGGGCTTCTGCGCTAATTGGCCCTAAATTCTCCTCATTTCCTCTTTTACGTATAACTTTATGATTACCGTACCGCAATGTACGTAAAAGTTTTTTTTCCAAACAATATTATGTGTTCATCCATGCTGAATGTATATATTTTTTTTCACTACTTACGATACGGTTCTTTGAAAAACTTTTTCTGAAAAAAATAATCGTAATTTTTGAAAATATTCCTATATTTTTTCTACTTGGAACTATGTTGTTAAAGACAGTGTTATTAAAGTAGTTTTCGTAATTTTCACCCACAAGCTACCTAAAAACTTTTAGCGAGTAAAAACGGACAACGAACATTCAGCTAAAAATGCTATTTAGTTAATTTTTGCGTATATAACTAGTTCTTCTCGGAATAAGACAATAAGTAGCAGTGGTAAGCGATAACTCGAGTAAAAATAACTTCAATTTTGCATGAAAGCTCCGAAAGATGGAAAAAAGACGCAAGAGGCGGAGGACGAGATTGTAAGAGTGCAAGTCTTTGCATTGATATGCTTGCCCTAAGAAGGAACTCGTTTGCTCTTGGGTTGATTCCTTCTTTTTATTGTTTATCAACTTTTTGTAACTTTGCTTCGAGATGCTGGAATAATTTAAAAAAAGCACGACTACGAGCATATGTACGAGTCGTTTTTCGGTAATTTCTCTTTTTCCGTAACATTTTTTTCCCAACGTCATTTGCATGTACGACTTTTTGCTCCTGATAGTCCGACCGGCTCGTTACACTTTCGGATACGCACATCGGCTGCCGGATTATGGGAATAAGATAAATGGAGGAACAACAAAACTCTCGAGGGTTTAAAATACACGTATGCATATTTGAGCGCGGATATGAAGACTCGAAGAGGAGGAAAAGTGATAATGTTTATCGTGAGAGCTCCTTTCCTGCTTATCGCGACTTTTAATCGAAATTACTCTCGCAGCTTCGGATGATGTATCGCCTTATTTCGCGTTTTAAATTTTTTTTCTTTTTTCTTGTTAACTGAGATTGCGAGTGTAGGATGCGGAGTGTAGGGACTTACTCGTAGGTGGATACATTTTTTTTTCTACCATTTTTTTTTTGGTGATTATCAAAGTTTATTTGTGCGGTAGCTGGTCATTTCGAGTTTTGAGGACTCGCGCGTATTGCAAGATAAAGTTATTTATGGATATTGTCACGAAGCCTTCCCTTTGCAGCGCAAACTATCGGTGACTTTACCTTGGGCGCAAAACGAGCCGTACGGGGACTGATCAGTCAAACTGAGCTTTTTCTAAATTTAAATTTAACGAGATATGAAGCACGAACGGCGACAATCAAGTAGCGCGGGAGCGCGACGAGGTAAATTTGAAAAAGCGGATGAAGCCTCGCCTACTAATCACTTCAGATTTGCATTCTCAAATTTTCAAATACCAAAAAATAAGTATTTTTACCGGTATGCCTGATGTATTTTGATTTAATTTTCAATTACTTTTTAAAACCCGTCGAGGCGACAATGACATTGTTTCTGTGTGTAAGTTTTTTTTTTTGGCAAAATTTTTTTCGTGGCTCCGCATCGACTGTGTCATGTCATATTCCCTGCCTAATGCACTGGTTATTTTTTTATTTATTTGTTATAGTTTTTTTTTTATGTGTATTTATATATATTTTTTTTTAGTATTGATGAGTGTAAATATATAATGCAAAATAATGAGGTGCACGATGGTGGGAGTTAACATATATAAGGTACTAAAAAAAGTATCCGATATAATATAAGACGAGCAGATACTTTCAAGGGCGTAATAAAGTGCCATCGAATTATCGGGACGCATAAAAAGTCAGCACTTAAGAAAAAAAAAAAAATTCTCATACTTCTGCTTAATTCCTATTTTCCAAGCGACCGATCGATCTGGAAGAGTAGGGGGTAAAATGTACGTACTTTTTTCCAAAATAAATAATTTATATTAGTAATATATGTCCCCACTGCTTGTCATATTCTCGAATCGAAAATGTTTTACGCGATCGATCTTAAATTTATTTTTACCATTAAAAATTTTCGTGTGCTTAACAAATATTTATACCATGGAAAAAAAAATTAAATATTTGAAATTTGTATACGTATAACTCCGTGGACTACTCTAGGGGAAATTTTCTTAACTGATATTTTAGCTTATTACTTTTTATCGCATGCCCAAGCAATTATTTTTTTTGTTTTTATTGTATATGAAATAACAAAATGCGTTGTTATAAATATCTGGCACATGGAAAACCCAATTTTTTGTAGTGATGACCGACTACCGAGGTGATGACTCATTCGCTCCCAATTGACCTCGCACTAATAAATGTCGGCTTAGCCTATAGGCACTGCCTGTATCGTGTATACTTAAAATAAAAACATACTTTTTACGATAATTTTTTCACGTTATAAATCTCCCAAAAATTTCAATGTTAAAACAATTTCAGAAAATAAATGACACTGTCAAATATTCAGACTTTTCAAAATATAGTACCTCAGTATAAACATTGTTAATTGGCATTAGGTACCACGCAATAATTCCGGGGTTATGATTTCACTATCTAAAGACAAATTTAAACCGAAAAAAAATATTTGCTTTCCTAATTTTGACATTTTTTTCATCTTTGGACGTTTACTGCGCCCTCAAAAGGAAAAATAGTTTTTTCGTACGTGGGCCAGTGCCAGATACGACAACTATAATTTGTAAATGCATGATGAATTGGTTCCAAAATTTAACTTGGTGCAAAAAATTGACACTACCACAATAAGTAATATGTTTGATGAACAAAATTTAAATAATTTTTCTATTTTAAATTTATTAAACCGTTATAATTTAACATCAAAAAGAGTACGTAATCGTAAGTACATTAATAATATACTAGAATTGTTGACAACCCAGGCGTGTAAAAATATTAACAATTCACTTTTAGAGTTATAAGAAAGATACTGGTGTATTGTGCTGCATTTAATGGCAAATCCAATATTATCCTTCCAGTTCAATGGACCTTTATTTAAAGGTTTTTAGATTCAATGATCTTCCATCAAGTTATCATTTACTTTTTGCGAGGGGTTAAATTGGTATAGTACCACCAGATACGATGCAATTGCACTGATTATCTGAAAAATAATAAAACGTAATGCAATATTTCATAAATTTGTTTTCTAAAAAATGTTTCTTTGCCTATTTAAATAAGTTTTGACTATGTTAAATAAATTTTATAAACATCAAAAATACTAACCGATACGAGTAATGAATCGTTTATTGAAAAGACAGATAACATTTCAAACTTGATTTCTGTGCTCCGACATTGATGTGAGAACAATAGGAGCTAGAAACACGCATATTTATTGTATACTTAGATAAAGTATTTGTTACTAAATTTACAAACATTTATTAACATACTTGGTATATAATACGTTTGTACTTCACGTCGTTGTTTTTCAATAAGCATTGGACCAACGTAGTCTTGACTTTTTTACTCTGTGAGATTTTTTTAAAGTTTTGTTAGGTTTTTTTTTTTTAGATAGAAAAAATTAAAATTAAAAACAAGAAATACGTTACCTCTTTAAGCGCCAAGCTCGCAGACCTCGTTAATAATGTAACCATGAGTAGGGTGTCGAGAAAGTTCCTCGCAAAAGGTAATGCAAGAAGGTTTTTAAAACCGTCAGTCGCATCAACGCAAATGTGTATCATGAAATAACCGTAACACAAAAGAGAGGCAAAATACATGGCGAGACACATAAAAATTTGTAGAGAAAAAAAATTAGATATTCCTTGCGATACTTCAATCAACAACATGTGAATCTTTCGCAATCTCGATATTGTCGAAAATTGCACTTGTATGTTGTCATAACCGAAGAAATCGACACTTTCAACATTAATAGAATTTTCAAAATGATTTTTTAAATGCAAGTCGATAGTTTTAAATAATATTTTGATTAAAATGGCCAAAAAAACAAATTGCATCACTACTACATCTATTACGAGAGCATGAAGCACTCTTATGGCCAAAAACATTGACAGGTTGAAATCCGTATAAAAATAATGCAATACAAAGTACAGGGAAAAAATGTACTTGAAGTGTATGAACGAAGCATATCTTATGTGGTTTAATAAATTTTTATCATTAGTTTCTAATCTTCCTACTAATTCTTTGACTAAATTGAGTTTTTTGAACATTCTAATTGCATTTTTCTGCTTGAAAATGTTGTAAATTAAGATGAAATTGACCGTAAAAAAAAGCAATGCATAACATACCTCTGTATAAAGTTCAACATTTTTTTGATTAAGCTTATACACTTTCATATAATCTCGCAAGTAAAAATATTGTGTTACCATCAAGAATGTTAGCAGTAAAACATTATAAACTATACCGGTGTAAGAATAACGAAACGACCAACGTTTGAAAACATTGTCTTTTAATGAAAATTCTTTAAAACTCATCGTTACCGACCCTAGTATTCGATTATAAAAATAAAATAGTTTAATTAAAGAGATGTTTGATGTTTTTGTTTCATTTGTCGATAATAGTTCAGTGACCATCGTAACAGGGGGCGGGGGGCTTCCAGCTGAAAAAGTTTCGGTGGTTTATTTTGAGATGAATAATTTTTGTGGCGTATACTCACAGTTGCGACTATTCCAAGTGAAAAACAGGTGTATGTATTAAATTTAATATTACTGTGGGAGCAACGAAAATGTGGTCACAAAAAAAGTAAATAAACTGCTTGACATCAACTTTTCGCGATGTAAGTACAGTATCGTATTCTACCGATGAAAGTCTGTCTTACTGCGAGTTCCAAAGCTGACTGTTCGTGTCGAACTGTTTGGAAACAGTGACATGTAGATGTCCTTAAGTTTCCATACAATTTTTTTTTTTTTTTTTTTTTTTAATAATCAAATGTTCATCGATTCATTATTCTATTACATACTCCAGTAACAAGATAATTCGAAGTATATTTAGTTTTCAGGGGTAAAACGTATGAGAGTGACGAGTTAGAAAAACAAAATATCAGCCTTGTAATCACCTGTCACTTCTGTTAAGTGTTCTAAATTATGAAACTTAACTGTATTAGGGTATAACACGTTGTGTGTTGTGTCTTTTCATTGGAGCATATTATATATTCAATGAAGGCTGTAGACAATGTATATAGGATTGCAATTAATTGTGTGTGTAATATTGTATTTTGGTACGTAGGATGTACAGCACGAGTTTTCGTAACTGTTATAATTACGGTGACTGTCTTTTTACTTTTTATTTAACGTAAAACATTTTTAATGATAATATTAAATAAGCTATTTGAAATCAGTTTTGTAACAAAAACCTCATTTTTGAGCAAAATGTAACTTACCAATTTTTTTTTCTGGGACAGATTAACATCACAGAAATTTGGAATTTTCATGAAAAACAAAAGAAATACAGACGTGTTAACATTTACTAAATTTATACATACGTATGATACATATACTGTCCTTTTCTATTCAAAACCAATCGTTCGTGATATGGCATACAAGTATAGAATAGGTTTTAAGCGATAGAGTTGCAGCTTCGTTGATCAGAGAAGTTAAGCAGCTTTTGTCGTGGATGGCTGTACTTGGATGGGTGACTGTTCAATTCCTGTCATTTCACCTTTGATATTGATTTCGAAAGTCGATTAAGAAGGTTGACTATTTTATGAAATTAACAGTCATTTTCAAAGCGAAAAATAAAAATATAGCAGCGAAATGATATAATATATGTGATCCCCAACGGAACAAATTAACGTAAAAAATCGTAACAAACCGTAACTTTCTGTGATGTAATGTAAGGTTTGGTTGGATTTCGGACCGCAGTAACAGTTTGTTACGTTTAGTTACATTTGAATCTCGTGAAAAAGCAATTGTAATAAACTCTATTAAACGGTAAGAAAATGTTGTCATGTGTAATATTTTATAACAGCTTACAGTTTTTGGCAGTTTATTGCTCTTTTTCATATTTTGTTGTAATTAATAACTTTTCGACACATTTTCTTACATTTTCGAATAAAATTTACTTTTAATGAAAAAAAATTGAGTAATGATTATGAAAAATTATTAGTGTAACAGTATGTTGGAAATCATAATAAAACGTAACGAAAATGTAAGATAACATAACACGACATAATAAAATGTAAAAAATGTCCGAAATCCATGAGAATATTACAGTTCCTTACATTTTCTTACGTTTTCTTGCGAGTCATATTATTACGTAATATACATGTATGTATACACATGTTTACTTTTTCTTACATTTTGTTACGATTTCAAATTTCCACTGGGGATGATACGAATTTATAATGAAAGAATATGTACATGTACATGAGTAGAAAAAATGTGTACGTACTGCCGATAGGATAGTAGAGAGTGAAAAAAATACGATGGATAAATACAATGAGTGCGTTGTAATTGGTTCAGAGGTTAGGGTATTCGATGTAGCCTCAGAAACAAAGACTAGAGGTTGTGTGTATAGGTTCGAATTTTTGTCAGATGACGCAGTTTTTTCCGTATGCTGTGGCTCTGGATTCGAGACGAGAATTTACAACTTCATTAAAACACTAAAATTCATACACCGTCGTACATAATATTGTTAAAAAAGTAATAATGAATATACGATAGTATATGAGTATACTTAATTAGCTAAGTGTATATATGAGAAATTGCGGACATACATGATATGTTGTAACTGCGATGAATCTTTGAAAAATACAATTAATGTAATATAAAATAATGGTAGAAGTATACTAGGCAAACCTTAATTTGTTAAGTGCAAAGTATGAAATCTACTAATAAGAGAGAGGTTATGTTATGGAACCAACTAATACGAATTTAATTAGATTTTATGCTTAACGAATTAAGGCTTGTTTGTTGTACACTAGTACGACGTACATTCGTTCCTGAAAATTTAAAGTCCACCAGTGAGACAGGTTATGCCATGGAATCTGCCAATAAAAATTGCATTTTTAATTAAATGTGGAACAAATACATATATTTTACTACTGTACACAACATTGTGAAAAATTCAGTTAGATAAAGTGCAAATATCTCAGATAGTGACACACTTCAAAATATTAAGAAAAAAAATGAGGCTATAATATATGTAATGGTTCGATTCCCAGTGCATTCAGTTTTTTTCGTGTTCTTGTTAGGTAACTAATCCATGGCACTGGCTTAGATTAATGCTTTTAATTTAAGTTGAATATAATGAAATGAGAGATTGAAAATAAAAATTGTGATGAGACTGGTTATGCGTGACCATAGATATGAGATTATTTAGATATGCGAATAAAAGGACATTGTAATGACACACAGAAAAAAAGAGAAATGCGTAACGATATGATGATACGATAATTGTGAACTACAACATATGATTAATGGATATGAAGCGCACATGCCCACAGTAAGTCAGTAGTATACTTACTATGATAAAAAGTACAGTTTGGTATGAAGTACAAAGTACATAATTGGTATCCTTCACGATACGCACATCCTTCGCTCAAAGTTGTTGTGGCATCCTGGTTTGCCCAGAATTGTCACTAGTTTGGCCACAACGGAAAAGCGATCAGATTTTAAAAACGATAATGACTAAACATTAAAAGCCCACTTATATGCATAAGTATCTATGTACGCACAACTAAAAATTGGGCATGAAATGGAGTGATCAGTAGGTGCACCGCTATTTGAACCTCTATATAAGTCTTATCAATCCGATATGAGAAAAGGAGCACGCAACATCTAAACATGGGTATGTATTGTGGGTTCACTTATGTATATACATATGAACAATTATTGCTCTTTGTCTTTTTCCAACTCTCTCTTTTTCTCTCTGTAGAGTGCATGCTTGTTGTCTTGTAGGGTGGGTATGCTTATACGCATGTATAAGTGAGAAAAAAATAAGAATTTATTAATATAAGTATTTTTGTCGATTTTGCGTGTTTGCACCTGTTTGAAGAAATGGTACTGTATTCTATTCGAGTATGGAAAAAAACAATAGTTTGAATACGATTTCTGTGTCGTTTATCGCGAGATATATATATATTTAAGGTGACGTCGTACTGTACAAAGCGACCCAATAAAAAAAATCCATACGTATCGATATGGACTTTGTTCCAAAACCTTACATCTATACAAAATTACTCCTATGGATATTGTTTATATTGACGTTATTTTACATAGGTAACAGGTACTTATTGGAACAACAAACATACATTGATCTATATGAATTTGTTTATTGGGGAGAGGTCCCAAATAAAATCATTAAGCAGATTTATGTATAAGTAAGTTTTTGATTAATCTGGACTCAGCGTTTCACTTTTAAGTATATGAATTATTCCAATATTCAAATACCGCAAGACACGAGTTGAAATAAAAGTTTGTTGTGTATGATTTTATGAAAAATAATAAAGCATACAATTTTTTGTTTGCTGTTGATTTTGAGATCATTAAATTACATTAGATTAAGCCGTTCGTTCGTACCTTGTTTATACCAAATCATACCGTATCAGAGTTGGTTCACCATTCCATGAATTCCTGAATTTAATTCCTTATAGGCAACAAATGACTTTACTATTACTAACATAGAGATATAAGGATATAAGGCTCCTTATATCCTTATATCTTTATAATTTCTAACGTATGTGTGGATTATTTTGTATTTGAATTGTAACCTCACAATGTAAATCTTACCGAACGGGACGAATTTTGGCTGAGTAGAATAGAAAGACGCGCTATAGATTTGATTAGTGATCCTCAAGGGATTACTATATAGCTCTAGTCGGCTCGTTCTATTGCCCGCAGTCTATTTCTCAGCTTTATATAGGCTTTTGCACGCCAATACCATAAGAGCGAGGAATAAGAAAAAACGTGAATAAGATCAGGGAATCATGAAACAATGGGAAAAGGAGAAATAACGTAGTGATGTACCATACTTTTTTGGAAACGTCAGTCAAGGATGTTAGTCTGAGGTTTTGAAAAAAGTATAAGTATACATCGAAACGTTATTCTTCTTATTCCCATTATTTCCTTATTCCTTAATTGCTATTTTCGCATTTGCGTGCAAAGGCCCTAAGCATCCGAGAGTACTGGAGCGTCTGGAGCCGTACTATTGGGATCGGCCCTTGAGAGCCTTCTCTTGAAACTTCGGAATAACGCCACAATGTGTAAGGATAGAAAAGCTGATGGCGCTGACAGTCACGAGCCTTCTCTCCCCATTTTTGAAACTCAAACTCGCCTCGCCGCACTTTACTGACTTTACGGAGATTAACCTAGGACAGTGACGCCAGTGCTATGAGGCCGATCCCAATGTATCTTTTTCCGCTTCACAGGCCTATGTTATAACATAGGCCCGCAAAGCAAAGAAAAGTCATAGAGCACGTTCGATTTTCATCGTTCATTCGTTCGGTTCGCTCGTTTCGTTAGTTTTGCTCATACAGTTTGTGCTGTTCTGTCGTTTTTTATGCTCGTTAGACGTGGTGTCTATTATTAAATAAACTCACATTTTAATATAAAAGACAATAATTTAGAACTTTTGTGACAGTTGGCGACTATTATTATTTCCAGAAGTGGATGACCCAAGCCAATGAATACAAAATGTCTGAACTCACTTAGTGGATATAAGCGAACTGTACAAGCGAAACGAACGAACGATGAAAATATGGATGGGACGTTGGGCACGCTCGATTATTCAGCGTTCGTTCGTTCGCTCTCCATTAGAACCAATGCTTAAGGAACGTAGGGAATAATGAATCTTTCGGTAAACGCGTGAACGGACGTTCCTTAAGAATTAGATCTGATGGAGTGCGATTAGTGCGAACGAACGAACGATGGATAATCGAACGTGCCCATTTGAAATGGTCTTGGTTTCTTTTTTAGGGATTTTTGTTGCTCTTTCTTCCTTCAGTCACTGTTACTTTTGATTGTTGGTGTCAAGTAGAAAGAATTTTTTGAAAATCTATTAAATTTGGCTTTATTTTAAAGACAGAAAATTGGTCTTAAAATTTACTATCACAGTTCATTAAATATCTTTTGTTCAAAAAAATTTATCATAAAAGTGCTTCAAGCGTTGTGTGGATGAATGAATTTTTTTTTTCAATAAATTATGAAATTGGTCAGGTCAAAAACAGTTCTGGTAGAACAACACGACAGTTTTTTCTTTAATTTATTGTTATTTGTAATAGATACCTACATCGAAGTTGCTGAAAAGACTGTTCTCCCAGAGCATGTATCCGGGCTGGATGAACAATGTGCTAAGTTAAGAAATAAAAAATTAATAAGCACGCGTCACAAGACAAAGTTTAATGAAACTGACATGAACGACATAATTAGTCGGAAAAAAATCTTTTGCCAAACGCTTGAGAAGAGTGACAAATATGGTTACAACGAGCTCTGAGTAAAATGACGAGATGGACTCACAAGAAAGTAAAAAAAAAAACATTTCCAGTTCATTCCAGTTGAACAAGTGTTTAGAACGCTCAGAAGGTTGTGGACAAAGTTGTTCTTCCCAGCCTTTCCAGGGTCTTGAAAGTTTTTACTGAAGATCTGATGACCTCATCAATGTTAATAGGCAAGAGCGCTTCCTTTCAATGGCAGGTCAGTTGAGTTATAGATGGAGGTATTGACAAAATTAAAATATATGAGAAACGTTGCTATGATAATATTTCATGTAACTCTTTGAATTAATTTTATAATTAAAATGTGCTAGTGCAATGTTTAAAAAAGAATTATATTAAATATGAGTATAACTTACAGAATTTTGATAAAAAGTACTCGAGTAACAGCTTAAGCACTTGACACACAAGAAAATGAAAAGTAGTGAAAAATTCAGCCTTAGAGAAAGCTGCAGCAAGGCCTGGCATTATATTTTCTTTTCAAGATTACAATGCACCACTCAGTAATTTTAACATCACTCTAATAAATGATAGAATCTTCTAAGGAATATCGTAAGTTTAAAAAATTGTTAAAGGGAATTGGGATTGAAAAGAATGCTTTTTCATTTTATTTTGTTTACGTTTGATACCTTTTTTATAATTGATAAAATTTTTGGAAAACACTGTTCACTTATTATATGTAAAAATGTAATTAATCCTATTTTTCAGAAGGTGTGTTGTGTGGAGACTGAGAAGAACATGCATGTAAAGATTCGAAAAACGTAAATCTGCTGATCACAGGTGATTTTTAATTACTTATATGTTACTACAGAAAAAATTAAAAGAGTGAATGAAATATCTAAAAAAAATTTACAATACAAATGAGACTCGAAAGTTGTGTTAGTGAATGAATTCAGAAGTAATTATTTTACGAGTAACCGTCTTATAATTTATTTATGTTTGTTACTTTTTTTCAAAGGCGCAGAAATGTGGTACCAGAATTTGATGATGCCGAGGATGACGTAGATGGATCAATAATGGAAAATATGTCTTGACTAGAAAGTTTAGTTAAATTTGTATGAGAAAAATTACAATTTATGATTTAGTATGATTTCAATGTCATAACTGTGTTGTACTCATTTATAATTATATTCATAAGCTCAACTAGACATGTGTGAACCCCCCCCCCCAAATAATATATATACATACGAAAGTTTTGCATTTAAGTGTCTTTATGTTCATATTATGCATTAAATCGAACACCATTATATACTTGTCATAAAAAAATATGTAAAATGAAGGGAGAAAAATGAAACACCAAATTAGGAGCATTAAATTAAAATTTGTTATTTTCATATTTGTCGTGTATCATAAAAAAGCCAACTTTTTCTCGGGCTCTTCCTCTGACCATTATCAGCTACAGTAGACGCTGATGTTGCACTTACATCATCAAAGGCCTCGTCTGAAACGTTATCGTCTTTTTCTTGTCAACGACCTCGGGCTCCATATTCCTTAGCTTCTCTAGCCTTCTGGTGAGGTTGAGCTGGTAGAGGCTGAGTTCAGCGAGCTGCTGTACATAGTACCTCTCAGCGCATTTAAGCTCGTAGCAGTACTCGACCGTACAGCTCAGAATCTCGATCTTTGCAGCGAACCTCTGGTGCGAGAGACGGGGCACGATTCTCCGCAACTCCTCGAAGAGACAACGCAGCAGGATGCGCCGCTTGCGCTCCTTCGTGTTGTGCCGTTGGCGCTTCTCGATGCTGATTGGATCATTCTGCAATTGCTTGGTGATCCGTTTGCCTCCCCGGCCTGTAGAGTCGACTCGGGCAGCTTTGGCGGGAGCGCGTCCGTTGCGATCACCGTTTGAGCACGGGCGACCTCGGGGACGGGGAGCACGCTGAGCCACTTGTGGTGCTGTCATTGGCATCGTTGCTGCTTTTTTCAGTTCGCGAGCTGTCGTTGCAGGCATCGTCTTAAATGTAAAAGTCTGCGCTGAGTTTGGCTGGTATAGTAACGGCTCGTCGTCTGTCGACTGGTTGGTCAAGGTGCTCTCGCTCGAGACGTCAACCTCCTCATCTGCAACAGGAAATGAGAAAGAGCATAACTATCAAGGTGCACAACTGCACCGTGTGTGCGTGCACATCGGCTCCGTAAGTAGATTATGTTGGATCAGGTAGTTTCTGTTCGGTCATGTACTCTTGCAGTTCTCTGTCTAGAAAAAGTTTGTCCAGTGAAGTCTGTAGAAAAGGAGACCCTTTGTACTTGTGTAAATAAGCTGATTAACCAAAACCGTACTGTCTCGTGACTCCGTATTCACACACCTTTCTTCAGTAATTTTGTTTTGTTTCTTTTTAAATCCATGACGGCAGGATTGTTATTTCGTGTTTTAAGCAGTTGCTGTTTGATTTTGTCTAAATTGAACTTTCAAAAAAAAATTGTACACCGAGCATGGAATCACTTGAATCATGATCTTTTTGATTCCATCACCAAAATTAATCCAAGTATGGATGTTGAAAAGAAATTTGAAAAATAAGAGCTGCTTATCAATTTTGAAGTCATCTTAGGATTGTAATTTTTTTTGTAATAGACCTATTAAGGCTTGGAAAACTTTTTTACATTTTGGAGTGCTTTCTTACGGAAAAAAGAGTACTACGTGATTATTGAAGCGAATTACAAATTACAATTGTACTTAGAAAATTTGTCCGGATGAGGTGTTGAGCTCCAGGAGTTAACTTTTAAGGGAAGCCAACACCAGGGCTAGCTCAGTCCAAAAGGTCACTGAGAGTTCTTGTCGTACTGCTGAAACTGCCCGAGGCGTGCTCGAAACAATCGCTGCGGCTTCGAGTATTCCCCAATAAGATGGATGGCCGAGTCCTCTATGGGAGCCTTTCCACTAGGGGCTCGCACGTAAGACTCGCATACCTGGGAAAGGAAGGGTAAGAGAGGGAAGTGGATAAAAAGAAACGTGGATTAGGATCGACACTAAAATTGCATTATCTAGTATAAAAAATAAATACAAATTAAATATAAATACTGCAAAATTATGCAAAGTAATTTTGATTTTCAAGTATTATTCGACTGTATGCACACAGGCAATGATAATGCAAAGAAATCGAAATTACTGTCTTCAATATATGAAACGCAGTTTATGCAGTCATTTTGATATCAGTAGACCATAGAAATAAAAAAAAATTCAGTTAACCAGGAAAATAAAATGAGAAAGATCAACTGATAGTGATAGTTACCAGTGTCAGAGGACGTGGGCGGCGCACTGATCCAATCGAAGCGCTTGAGCGAGAGCAGGGCTGCAGTGGTGGTCATTGAAGTTGCCGATTGCTGCACCACGGGCAACGGGTTCAAAGTGCAGCTGAGGCCATTCACAGTAGAGCTTTGGTTTTTGGTCTTCTGGGCAGCGTGGCTGTTCTGATCCTTCTCGTTGCATCGCCATGCGTACGCGGTCAGCATCTTGTCGTCCCGAAGAACTTGGCTCGCAAGCTGGCTCTTGCTGTTATACAGCATGAAATCGTCCAAGTGATTCATTGACTCGCTTCCTACGATTAATGTGTCTTCACCATCTTCCTCACTATCAGTGCTCATTTGCTCCTTCTTAAGGTGAGAAAGAAAGCTGGGGTCCAAGTCACCCTCCTCGCTCGTGCTCTTTTCCAAGGCTTGAAAGGACGGTTCCCTTAGGGGCATGAGCAGCCGGGCTTCGCTGTATGCCGATGACGAGGCGATGACCGGGGAACTCTTGTGCTGGGTATCGTTGATCAGCAATGATGAGGATGCCAAGGAGGACGACGGGTTGAACATGACCTCGGGAATCCGCATGAGCTCGCTGACCGGTATCATCGTCATTGGATTGAAGTAATGTGGATTACCATGGTTGCTCACTTGCTCGTGATGCATGAGGAGGTGTCCTAGCTGCAGATCGCCCTTCATGTCCTATAACGAGGATATTTGCGTCATAGTGCTGTCCTAATGGCATTGCACTCGGCAAAAGTTCACGTGCAGTCCTGCAGGAGCAAGGCGCTGTTGTTTACCTGTTCAGCATTGTTGTCAATCATGTTCTGCATGGCCATCACGTTGAATAGGCAATCGTCCATCTTCCCCAGGCCAGCGTTGTTGTACGTGTCGTCCAGGTTCTTAATCCAGTCGCTGTTGCTGCTATTTGATGACGCACTACATAGTAGAGCAAGAGTGTTGTTAAATTGTATTTTAACCTTCAGCGAAATTTCCATAACTATATGCATGCAATAATTGTAGAGTAAACCTAATTGTACACTTGATTGACTAATTTGTTATTTATTTTTCTGAGTTAAAATAATTTTTTACTGGTAAATTGACATTCATCCTCACTTAGTTTAGTGACTTTATATGAACAGTTTGAGAAATCATGGTTTTGTTAATACTCTCAACATTATTGTTAAACAGTGACATTTCAATATATCTAGGGCTGTAGAGTATAACTTTTTTTTTTACTGTCAGCCTACAGTATGACATAGATTTATAAGCTGAAAAGAAGTTATCCACTACAGCCCTAAGTAAAATAATTACTTGATAATTTTATTCTACGAAATTATTCTCTTTTTGAATATTGTTTTGTTTAAAGTTAGTGCCATGCTCATTGGAAACTATAAAATATAAGTAGTGGGTAGCGTTGTTTTCACATATAGTGACTAACAATTTTCACTATCCTACATAAGTTAGTAAAAATACTTACGCATAATTGATAGTATCTACATCAGCCAGAGACAAATTTTTTTTTTCGTCAACTAGTTCAGTCAAGTCCAATGAATAAGTACTTCCTACACTTGTATCAGCATCTAGAAAAAAGAATATGTAATTGCATGTGTAAATTATCATTGTAATTTTAATGGGAACAAAATTTCTTAATGTCACCAATAGTTTACACAAAAACAAAGTAAATAAACAAGTGATAGTAACACCTAGATAACCATGAACAATTAATTTATACCAAAAAACAAGGAAAGGTTCAAGGTCAGAAAAGCAGCAGTTATTCATACTTTGAGACAAGTGTTCCAACCTTAAAGGGCTTCACGAGTGAGATACTAAATAATATTAAAATTAATAACCTACTTTATGACCATTGATGTTAGGTAAAAAAATGTTTGACTTCTGAGACTGTGATCCTTACCATTTTCTGATCCATCAAAGACAACGATGTCATAGTCTGATTCTACGCACTGCATCTCTCGGTTTTTTATTAAATAAGTATATTTAAAGACAGACGGTAAAAAAAAGAATAAAACTGAACGTCGGACCTCCGTTTTCACCACGATTGCGGCATTCCTAATATCTTAGTCCTAACCAAAAGGACGATTAGAGAAGAGTTGCGCAACGCACACCTGACCAAACTATATCCGGTATCCCATCCGGAACCCGGAACCCGACCGGAAGAAGTGTGTTTACATGTAACGAATTGTGGTCAACCAATTAGAGTACGCGACCAGCACCGCATGCTATATGCGATACGCGATTGGGAATTGGGATTTCAAAAGGTCACGTGACTCTCGCGATATACAGTTACTTGGTGGAAAAAATAACACAGGATTTATGGGTGCAATTATATTTTTATTTTTTTTACACGTTCAACGATTGTAATACGATAAAATCCTGTCAATGACGTATTTTTACGGAAATGATAATACCTTAGCTATTTTTTCCCAACTCAATGAGTCTTTTGCAGCTTAAAACTTTCCTTTGAAAGGGAGAAACACACATTTAACCTGTACAAAGTACTTACTCCCGTTCCCGACCATGTATAGGAAAACAAGCGGGATTTTGGTAAGGTTAAATGACGGCTCTTACGAAAAACAACGGAACTCAGATTTTCCCATTTAAAATAACATTGGAATTTCTGAGTTCCGTTGTTTTTCGTAAGAGACGTCGAATGTGCGTTTTCGCACTTTTAAAGAAAAGTTTTAAGCTGCAAAAAACTAATTGAGTTGGGGAAAAATATCTAAGGTGTTGTCATTTTCTCAAAAATATGTTATTGAAAGGCTTTTATCGTATTACAATTGTTGAACGTGTAAAAAAAATAAAAATAGAATTGCACCCATTAGACCTGTGTTATTTTTCCCCCAAGTGACTATATAATATATACCGCGAGAGTCACGTGACCTTTTGGAATCCCAATAATGCGATAAGCCGAACGCCGAACCTCGTGGCTAAGGTTTTAGTTCCAGTTATTGCCACTTGATGCTTTTTACGCTGAATTTTCGCGCTTTTTACAGAGGGTCAAAAGTGCTGTGTGGCAGTTGGCAGATGAGCCGCCATGTTTCAGGACTTTCTTTAGAAACTGTATATCTATGTATATTACCCACACAACTCACACACATCGATATATGTCACTCACACTTATGAAGCTCACAGACATGAGATTCCGAGCCACTGGTGGGATTGCTATACTGATTGGTCGGCCGCCATTCGAGGCTCTTGGTCTTGAGGACATGGGGACTCATATACTTATATATATGAATATATGTATACACGCATATTTATACCCTTAGAGCATATGTATATGCTCTAAGCTTATACCTCGTTGCTTTGTTGGAGGATATTAATGTGTAGTACCGAGTACCGGGTACGGGGGTACCCTAGCTCCCTCATCGCCCAAATGACGCCACCGGTCAGAGAAGAATCTTGAAATTTGAAGGTAAAAAAGAATTTTTGAACAGAAATATGATTGTGCCTGCATGCGCAATCCTCGCCAGCCTCGTGATACGCACTTACCTATACTTTACTCTTTTCTTGGCGTCCGGTGACGTCGCACGTTCAGATATGAGTCCTCGTCAGGCGCTTTCAGAGAAGCTCGTGCTGCTGGAAGCAGAAATCTAGTGAATTCATGGGTAGTTAGAAAACATGGAAAACGAGGACGACCTTACTTACAAAGATATGTAAACAATTCCCTGGCCCTTTCCCTATGATTCTCTGTTCCAGAATTCGCTAATACAGAGATTTCCATCCCACTAACCACGTGCTTGTGTTTACATAACTTCAGTGTTGAGTCCCAGCATTAAGTTGAGGCAACACAAAAATTAACAGGTCAATTTTCAGAGCTAGCTCAGGATGTAAAGAAGGGAGGAGTCGAAATATCCCTATTCCCTATTCCCTCTCCCCTTTTTTATGATTCTCAGCCGTCATCTGGAGACAAAGACCAAAGACCATGCGACACCAAACTCATACCTATAACAGCGCTTTGTCTGACTTTTAGACGTGGTAGCTGCCACTACAGCAAAAGCAAAGCAAAATTCTGAGGAAACGGCGTAGGAAGAAGAAGGCGAGAACTTCACTACAGAGGTTGATGAGACAACGTTTTTTCTGGGAGAAGATCCAATGAAGCCAGGTAAACAAATTAATTTGGATGAAGAGGTTGTAACTAGGATTCAAGCGTGGACAGCAAAAGATGATAAGACCGCTTCACTCTCGTTAATTCTCTTAAAGGGCAACCTTAACTTCGAACCTCCTCAACTAAATCTGGAAATAGAAACGGACATCAGACCAAAAGCGATCTAGAAGGATAAATAACACTTTAGAGAATACCCAATTTTGGTATTTCAACAAGTACTAACAGATATCGAGGCATCGTCATGGAAGGAAATCTTGTTGGCTAATATTGCTCATGCAATTAAATTGTCCTCCGAATCGGTTCATCAACTCAACCTAGCCAGAAAATTATTTTTGGTTGGTAGATATGATGATAAGATGCAGAAGGTCTTAGAAGCAACTAACTCTACGAGTATGATATTTGGCGATGGTCTTAAATCGACAATCGAGAACGTTAGAACCACGGAAAAAATTTTAAAAGATCTACGCCCAAAGCCAATAAAAAGCTTCAACCAGAGCCAACCGAGATTCAATCAACTGTTACAGCAGTTAAACGGGAGGAGCTCCACCATCAAGAGGGAGGTGAGACGGGAGAGTGCAAGAGGCTACTACCAACCAACCTTCACCTCTCGAGCTCAACACAACCCCAACTACAGATATCAACCGATAAAGAGATAATATTACTCTTAGACGCAATCGCAGAGGCAGGCATCAAGACAATAGATCAGGTAAATATCGGGGGTAGGTTAAAATTTTACTATAAACAATGGGAGCAAATTACTTCGGATCCATTCGTGCTGGATGCCACAAGAGGTTATAAAATCGATCTAATGCTAAGTCAGATCCAGACGAAAATTTCCCCCGAAATATTATCCAAAAATACGTCACAAATGGAAATAGAAAAGGCAATACGTAAATTATTAACTACAGGAGCGGTGGAAGCATCGGTGAAGGAAGAGATTCAGTTTCTCTCGTCTTATTTTTTAGTACCAAAACCGGATGGCTCATCTCGATTCGTCTTGAATTTAAAACAGTTTAATAAATTCGTGATTAATGAATACTTTAAAATGGAAGATATTCGCACTACGATCAATTTATTATAGCATAATGATTGAATGACGATAATCGATCTCAAAGATGCCTACTTTCAAATTCTAATACACAATGATTATAGAAAATATTAAAATTTTCCCATCAGGGCACATCATATCAATTTAAGGTGCTATCTTTCGGGTTGTCCTCAGAACCTCGTATTTTCACAAAGATAGTTAAGCCAGTTCTAACAAGACTTAGAGAGATGGGTATCTAAGTAATGGCTTACCTGGATGACTTCCTAATTTTTGGCAATACCTTCGACGATTTTAAGCAGAATCTTGATTGTCTTACTCAACGTCTAAATACCTTGGGTTTTATTATTAATTTTGGCAAGAGCTACCTGATACCAAAGAAACATCTCTTGTGATAAAAACCATATTGAAAAACCACATAGTAAAACCATGTAAAAAACCACATAAAAACACGTGATTTTACCACTCCGTTTTCATGTGGTTTCTTTTCTTAAATCACCATGTGGTTTTTAAGTAAAACCATATGGTTTTTAGAGGCTTTTATTTTGATAAAAGAAATTATTTCTACTTAAATTTAACTATTTAAAAATCTTAACAACGCATCAACAATGAATATAAAAATAAAACAAAAGAAAAAAAAACCTCTAAGGTGAATTAAACTTTGGCTAACAGATTCCTGATGTTAGATGTTAGATTCCTAGAAATTGTGATAGACTCCCAAGAGATAAAACTCTCCCTCCCATCAGAGAGGATAGCAAAAATAAAAACGTGGCTTGAAAAGGTATCAGGAGACAAGTTTATAAGCCTAGAAGATCTTTCTATATTGGTAGGTACTCTAGTCGCAGCATGCCCCACAGTCGCTTACGGATGGCTCATGTATAAAGAGTTGGATAGAATATAAAACACCAAACCTTAGCAAGACATGGCTACCACAAAAAACTTAAAGTTTGAATTCCAATCGATGCTCGTGAAGAGATGTCTTGGTGGTATTTGAACATTGAATCAAAAAACTATATAAAAGACCACCGCTTTGACCTGGTCATTTTTTCCGATGCCTCTACCACGGGCTGGAGCGCTACTTGTGACACTTCTTAAGCAAGTGGTTTTTGGTCAGAAGAAGAAAGATCATAACATATCAATTTCCTTGAAATAAAAGCAGCCTTTCTAGCCTTGAAATGCTTCGCTAAAGATACCCGTAATAAACAGGTTTTATTTATAATAGATAATGTAACAGCCTTGGCATACATTAACAAGATGGGAGGGATTAGACATCAAAACCTTTTTTACTTAACAAAACAACTTTGGCTCTGGTGTATCGAAAGAGGACTATGGGTATTCGCAGAATACGTAGCTTCGAAGGATAATCGTGTGGATGAAGGTTCCAGAATCTCCAATATAGATACTAAGTGCGAGCTGGCTGATTTTGCTTATATTGAGATCTGTAAACAATTCGAAATACCCTCAATTGATTTATTTGCATCCAGAATCAATGCCAAGTGTGATGAATACTGTTCGTGGAAAAAAGACCCCGAGGCCTTGGTTATCAATGCCTTTACAATACCTTGGACTACAGAGTACTGGTACGCCTTCCCACGTTTTGCTTGTATCAACAGGCTACTAAAAAAGGTTAGAGAAGAATGCTATGAGGGCATTCTTACTGTCCCTCTTTGGACATGCCAGCCGTGGTTTCTGGAGTATATGCGCCTTTTAATAAGCGAACCCATAATTTAGAAACCTAATCCAATGATTCACGTCAGTTACTGATATCACTATAAAGCAATACAACTCTGCGCTTAAATACTGGTGGGAATTCTGCCAATCGGATGGACAAGATCCTTATTCTATAGGCGTACATACTCTGCTAGCCTGTTTAATTAAAAAGTACAAAAAAGGGGCAGCCTACGGCACTCTCTCATCTTTTAGAGCAGCTTTCTCCTTGAATAACAAGCAGGATTTCTCTAAATCAGAGGTTTTAAATAGATTTTTTAGAGGAATCTTCAGGAGCAGGCCTACAGCACCCAAATATTCGGCAACATGGGACGTCAGTATTGTGTTAGAGAAATTAGAGACCTGGCATCTACTAGTCAGCTTAGACTTGCGTGCCTTAACTTTAAAGTTATTCATCCTGTTAGCCCTGGGAAGTGCTTTCAGAGTACAAGCTCTGGCATTAATTAGACTAGAAAACATAAAAGATGATGGGAGGTCAGTGGAAATCAGGATCCCTCATCTTACAAAAACGTCCAAGCCAGGTGCAAACCAGCCATATGCACATTTTACTCCGTTCCAGAATAACTCAATCTGCATAGCATCAACTATAAGACACTACATCCAAAAGACTGCAGATTGCAGGAAAGATTCAAATCAGCTGTTCTTATTATACAAACCGCTCTATGCACCAGTCAGTGCCAATACAATTAGTAGATGGCTGAAGAACGTCCTACAAAAAGCAGGAGTCGAAGATTGCTACACGAACTAGAGCCAAACAGTCAAGACTGGTCAAACTCGGTGAGGCTAAATAGATTTTTGATAGGAGTCTTCAGGTCAAGACCCACAGCTCCCAAAAATATGCAGCTACCTGGGACGTTGCGCCGGTCTAGGGACTGCTCGAGTCATGGGGCCCGTGGGAGTCATTAGATCTGCGAAAACTAACACTGAAGCTGACAATGCTTTTAGCGCTGGACTCAGCCTTTCGTATCCAAGCTCTAGTTTTCATCAAATTAGAAAATATTAAATTTAAGGTATCAGCTGTAGAGATTACAATAACGGATTTTACTAAAACCTCAAGACCTGGAGCATGTCAGCTTTACGCTAGATTTCCCTAGTTCCATAATAAACAGCTGTGTAGAGCTACCACCCTGCAGCACTACACCCAAAAGTCAGCAGATCTCAGGGAAAAGTGTTCGCAGCTTTTAATTTCTTTCCAGCACCCACATGCAGGGGTTACGACAAATATGGTGAGCTGCGCTGTCTCAGAACTGTCATGAAAGAAGCCGGGGTGGACGAGCAATTTACTGCCCACTCTACGAGACACGCGTCAACTTCCAAGGCTTTGCATTAAGGGATCAGCGTGAACACGATAAAGAGCGCCACTGATTGGTCGGAAAAGTCAAATGCGTTCAACAAATTTTATAACCGACAAATTAGTCAGCCCGATGGAAGTTTTTCAGCAGCGGTGATAGACGAATGTCGGCAGTGTTAGCATTAAATTTATTTTTTCTTACTTAAAGAATTACCCAAGTTGTAATGTTTATACTTTGAAACTGCGATTGTCTTCAGCCCTCTCAAAGCTGTCGACTTTTTTTGTACGTATGTACCTGATCAAACCAATAAAGACAAATTTAACTATAGTAACTTAAATCACTAAGGTTTTTTTAATACTGCAGCTCTAAACAGCTACAATGTAAAATATCCTCGAACAAGGCAGTGAAGTATTATAGATGATTAAACGAACTTCTGGTGAAGTTCAATCACTATTATACGAACAACTTTTTCGAGGATATGCAGTCCCACCCTATGTTTCCTTTTCCTTTTCTAATACCCACCCTTGTACTTAAATGAGGCTGTAAACTAAATGAAGAAGAAGGTAAGCAGAGAAAGTCAGGTGAGGGGTGGTTCACGAATTCGACTTTCTTTGCGAAAATTCTGAACTGTGGCATCATCTGGCGTAGTATCGAGATACTACAATGTTTATATCCTCAAACAAGTTGTTCGTATAATAGTGATTGAACTTCACCAGAAGTTTGTTTAATCATCTAGTATATCGTGATGTATATATATATATATATATATATATATATATATATATATATATATATGCTAAATGCTGCGTTTCCAAGCTCACGCCTTTCCTCATGAGCCTCAAATGGCGGACATTGTCTCCTCACTTCCTCGAAGTTCACTAGCGCTTTTCTTTTGAACACGTAAAATGGTTAAGGTTTTAGTTTCAACTTTAGCCACTTCATTCACATTTGTACGAGCTCTTCGGCGCCAGTAGTCGCAGCTCACCTCGATGATGAGCGACATCCACACTGAGATGTCGGATTTTAAGATTTTTTCCAACTTCCAATGTTGAAAAATCACGAAAATTTTTTACTACGTATATGATATTTGAATTTACTTAAAACAGTGATGCGTATTTTAGTCTGGAGAAAGCAATTTTTAGTACTTTTTTTAAAGCTTATAAGCACAAAATGGACGGAAACAAAAAAAAGGGTGGGGGTTAAAATGCAAAAAGAATTGTTTGGAAACTGAATGAAAGGCGTAGCATTAAAGTACGCGAAACCTACTATTCCTTTATAAGAATTGTCATCTGAAACGTAGGGACGGTTTGCGCAAACGGATTTTTTTAAATCGAAAAGCAACCGGTCTGCAACTTAGTAATCCTTCGAGAAAAATTCTTATTTTTATTAAGAAATGCTGTAAAAAAATTATCATCTATGTCTGCTGGACGACTTTTTATAAACTAAGGTTAGAGTAGCAAAATTTTTGATTTTTTACTCACATTTTTAAAAATCATAAAAAAATTGTTAAAACTGACAAAAACAAATAACATTTTTTATAAATTCTCATAGAATATTTGAGTACAATGTGTAGAAATGTGGCACGAGCGTTTTTCACCACGTGGACCGCCACTCAGGTCCAACGCTTAGGCGCTTCCGTACCCAACAGCTCCTGTCTTAGACAGTTATATGTTATACACCTACTCGGGGTGTTCGTACTAAACTGGACCTTCCTTTCTTCCTTATATGGGGATGGCGATCTAGCAAACTAATCCCAGATAGCACTACTAGTACTTACCACGACTCTAGCTAATGAGATGTGAGAACGGTTTATGCACGAAAGTATACATATACTATATTATGAAGTTTGCAGTGAACATATATGCATACTTTTATTTATAAACCGTTCTCACGATAAGTCTAATCTCACATCACATTGACTAGATTCTAAGTACTGGTTGCGCCATCTGAGATTAGTTTGCTAGGTCGCCATCCCCATACTAACTGATGGAAATCCTGTCACCAGCAGATATAAGCACAAGGAAGAGGTGACACGCCTAGCGGACAGCTATTGAAGTATCACTTAGTGATACCAGACCAGAGTCCACCAGATACACGGAGGAGAAAATCATGGAGCAAACGCATAGCGGCGATGGAAGAGCCCCCCCTTTTTTGAACCTATGGCTCATGACGTGTGTGCTTTCAACACATGTAAGCTATAGCCCACAAGCATAAGCGCTAAGCACGGAGCAAACGCATAAAGGCACTGGCTTTTTTTCGATCGTGCTTATGCGTTTTCGGGAGAGAGGGGATACCGTCCTATAGCAGTCAGTATAGATACGTATACACTTCTTGACTGCTACGCACTATAGCTGACTATAGGACGATATCCCCTCTCTCCCGAAAACGCATAAGCACGATCGAAAAAAAGCCAGTGCCTTTATGCGTTTGCTCCGTGCTTAGAGATTATGCTTGTGAGCTATAGCTTACATGCGTTAAAGGCACACATGTCATGAGCCAATCGCATAGGTTCAAAAAAGGGGGGTCACTTCCATCGTCGCTATGCGTTTGCTCCATGATTTTCTCCTCCATATAGTTACGTTACCTAGTGTATTCGAAGTGTTAAGCGACTAGTAGCGCCGCCCTGAGGGTTCTATTTGGAACTATATGTTTCCCCAAAGTATGCGTTCAAATCGTCGCGGTAGTACTGATGAGTTTCCAAACAAGTCAGTGGACTTCAAACACAAACATACTAATTTTACTTCTTTGGACGATTGTGCCTCGATAGCACAGTAAAAAATGTGGTTGGCGTTGGCCACATTTTCACCTTCCACGTATTTGCGTGAACCTTCACCCACATAATCCATTAAATCGGTTAAGGAAATAAAAAAACTCATTTTCTACGTCGTTGCTACCGCGACGATTTGAACGCATAATTTGGGGAAACATATAGTTCCAAATTGAACCCTCAGGGGGGCGCTACTAGTCGCTTAACACTTCGAATAGATATATTATTACTCAATGCTACTTTGTACGTAAGCCTTATGGCAACTCAGTGTAGATGAGGCTCTAACAAACTTGAAGCTATCACAAAATACGTGAACGAGTCAATTAAGTATCAGTAGTCAGTAATCGTCAACCGATCAATGATTGTGGACGCGAAGGTAGCGGTATGGCATCGTGTAGAGCGTAAGGCATTATTAAAAAAAGTAATAGCCCCAGATATGAGTATAAAATATGTACATCTACTCACATGATGAGTGGGTAATTCCTTAAGATCGAGTATTAAAACGTTAGCAAATATTTGTGTATTTCAATAACTGTTTTAAATGATTTTCAAATTATACACTTATTTTAATAAACCACTAAAAATGTGTTTTATAAATAAATCCCTTTTTTTATAGGTTTTCCCAAGGCGGAGCAGCATAGCAAAGCTGTCAACAACGGAAACGGTGAGTTTTTATATTTGTCAGGCAAAAGTAAAAAGTCACAATTTCGGTGATAAAATATATGTCCTGGCGTAAGGGCTCTTTTATAAAACATAATACAGTTCTTTTAAAATAGAATTGTTTGAACAAATAACATAAACTAAAGAAATTCGTTTTGGAACTTTTTTTCCTTATGATATGGCTCAAAATAACGTATAAACGTATAACAGTAATTATGTTAACAAATTGGTTTGTTTCGTTAAATTGAAACAAAAAACATGATTTTATTCGGAATATCAATGCTAAGCTTAAGTTGTTTTTTCATAATACTCATTTTTTGATTTCTCTTTTTAAGACTTGTAATTTTATGCACTCGTAGAACTTCTATTTTTTGTGATCAAGGAGATTGTGAATTTTTCATAAATAACACCGAAAAAATCACATGTTTGAATATTTGTAATGTACATTAAATGCCTAAAAACGCATATTGTGTTTCCTGAAAATTTTTACTTTACTATCACGGCTTGTAATTTTTCGTACTCTCTGATGGGACTTGTATTTTATCATAATCACAGAACTTTTCATTTTTATCATGTGTAACCCTAATTAATTTACATTTTTTCAGTCTTCGTAAATAACTCAGAATAGCTAAAAACACAATGTTTCGCTGTAACGGAACTTGCAATTTGCAAAGTGGAAAAAAAATTACTCGTATGGACCGTATGTTATTCAACTTCGAATTCCTCGAAATGTACAAATTTCTTAATAGAAATCTTGATCTTTCGCGGTTGGAACTTATTTTTTTCGGATATCGGAACTCGGTACTTTTTCGCGCTGTTAGTACAGTAATTTTTTTCACACCAACGATACTTGTAATTATTAAATGCAGTAAAGCATTACTTTTTTAACCATTTCAATCAACATAAGCTTTCTGGAGCCGCAAAGAATTTCGCAATAAAAACTTATATTTTTCACAGTCGGAACTTATTTTTTTTCGCTCCAACAAAATACGTATTTTTTAAAGTTCGAAAAAAAAAATTATATTTCGCCATTAATGATAAAGTATGACTTACTATTCAATTGTTGACATCACTGTTACAAATCACATTTACACTATTTAGGAAAGTATTTCAATGTCATCCGCGTGGAAATTGCCTCTCGAGCTAAACGTGGGGGTGCCATCCACGGGCATGACGGTAAAATACTTTTCTTCGGGCAGTAAATGTGATTTTTAAGAGTGAGGGAATGTTGCATTTTCTTCTCTGAAATCAGTGAAAAAGTCGTACTTTCGGCGGAGGAATAGAATAAAATGCATTTCTGCACCCTTTGAATCAACTTCAAATTTCCCGAAACGCATACATTTCACAATCAAAATTACATTTTTGGTAGTGGGGACTCGTACTGATTCGCATCTGTGCGTGACTTGTATTTTTTTGTACCAGCGGCACTGGTGTGATATACTGAGATACAGCTGTTTCCTCTCATGAGTAATATGAAATTTTATTTTTGTAATAGTTTTCTCGAAGTTATACTTCTATAAACAGTTTCGAAAGAGATTAGAACCCCCGACCGCTTGGACATTAGCCAAGGCATTCTGCTATGGGCGGCCCCAAAACTGAAAAATCGATTACTTCATGGTATATTACAGTTCGTAACTTATTTTTAATGTAAATTTATATTTTCTGTATATTCATTCATTTGGTTTGATTATAAATTGCATTAAGAAATAATTTATTTAATAAACTAATTTTTAATTCAAATTTTTTTTCAAAAACTTAAAAAACTCGTACATTTTAGCAGAGCAGCTTTCATATGTTATTAATAAACATTTATTTACTTATCATAATTTGTTACTTTCAAAATAAATAAATAATTGTCTATACAATTTTTTTACGTTTTTCAAAAATTTTCATAATTGCAAAAAAAATTTTTGTTCTGTATAAAAACAATACAATCTATTTGAAAATGAAATAGGTTTATCTAATAGTAATCTTTCATACAAACAAAAAATGGGAGCTTTATACAGATCTTAGAAATCCAATTTTAAGTGATTTTTCCATAAAGTTACATGTTAAACTGCAAATTTTTAAAATTAAACATGTGTGAAAAAGGGTGAAGTTGAAGGATCTGCTATTTTTTAAGGGTATTTCTTATTTTCTTACGAAGTTGTTTTCAAACCGTCGGAAGATTCGATGAAAGTGCACAGTCTTGTACTGGCCAGCCTTCATATTGTTCATTTTGTATTGTGCCATAATATGTTAATTATAATTTTTCAGTTATTAAATATTAATATATTTATTAAAACCACACCCAACTAACGGCAATTGCTAATCCGAACGACAATTGCACCATTTTTGTACACAATATCGTTTTATAGGAGGTATATTTATATTTATAATTATATTATCTGCCGTATAATTTTCTAGAAGTATAACTTCTTACTTGGGTACCCAAGCACCCTCTGTCTATTGGTTATTGATATATTTTTTCCTGTTTTTTAGGTTCCCTGTCACGTCATTCAAAACATTTTTTACTTATTCATATCAGGAAATCTTGTAGCCAGATCTTTTTTTTTCCCCAAACATTTATTAACTACCTTTAAAACATAAAGCTTATGAATTTGAGAAAAACAAATTAAAGCAAAATTGTAATATACAATATCAAGTGTAGAGGAATGCGTTCGTATCACAAGCTTGATTACTATGTGGTTTAATCGTGGTTGTACAACCTACAGAGTGACATCATGCGCTTTTTAATCATGTGACCACCTGATCCGTGGCTGTACCGTAAAATTATTGTAAAAGAAAGTATTATCTCGATGACACCACTATTTACCGTGTGTTGATGCACTAAACTATAGTGCCTAATTTAAATTGCTGGAACTCAACGCGTAAGTTATAAAAATTCAAATCCGACATTCGTATTTTCCGATCCAACAGCTTAGATATACATAAGAATATAATATTTCAAGAGGGTGTGTGTAAAGATAAAGTCTGTACGTTCATTTTTAATTTTCGATAATATATTTAACTCACACGTTTGAGTTACTTATCTGTACACCCGTAAAACTCGAGATGTACGGCATATACGTAATAATCGTGTGTGTATATATATACACACGTGTATTGATCGTCACTAATTCCAGCTGCCGGTTTTCCGTTACTTCATCCGCAATGCGAATGTTAGCGCAAACTTATCGGCTCGTAATTAGATTTTTACTACTGTAAATTTTAATAATGGCTTCCTGCGATCTTTTTATAAGAATTGCACTTTTTCTCAGAAATATAAATATCGCTTGAATTTTTTAAAAATAAATTTGCCGTCACCGTTGAGATTTCATTTATTTAGCGTTGTAATTGCGAAGTTGTAAAAATTCAATTCCAACATCAGAATAATATTAATGGTGTGTGAAAATCAGAAAAATATCGTGTTACTATTGTTTGAATTGTTTTTATTTCTTTTTTATTTCTCTTCATAAAATCGTGATTCCTCATGGTAATGGTTGAGGTATTTGTCAGGTATTTTGAGTAGTAACTATTCATAACAAATTAATAAATGGAATGGAAAATATGAAAAAGGAAAAAAAACTACAAAAGATCGAATATTTACAGTACTTTTATTCACACAGAATACATAAGAGATCCAGTCTCAACGGCTTATTACATTCAAATCTATATAGGCGTGTATGTATAGGTTTATCTCCTAGTGCTGCGAGCCTTTGTCTTCGGGCAGCAGAAAGTAAATGGTCACGTCACCTTTGGATGTTTTGACTACTTCTGAGTGTCGAATCAATAACGTTGCCGCTAATCCGTACATGAGGGTCGGTATACCTGCAATGAAAAAGCAAAAATTAAATGGATTAAAATACTTCATGACTAGTGGGTTATAGGTTGAATAGTCGTTTTACGCCATCAGTCTTTCAAAACACAAGTGAGTCGGAAATGTCATATGAATTGGATATCTATATATAATATGTACGTACGCGTTCGTTATTATTTTAATAATGAAAAATGAGGCAATTCTATTATAAAGGGCGACGATCGAAGAAAGTGTCACTGTCCCCTCCTGCTGGTTTTGCGTTTAATAATTGACTGTAACATATGTTAAGAGCAGTACCCCAAAAACGGCCTATGGTCGAAATAAACGTCCATATTCAGGTAAGGATAATGCACTTTTGCTACACCAGATATGGACTTTTTGAAATTATTGCGTTTTTATACTTGTCGGTTACGTAGATCAATCATATATTCTGTCAATTTAAAAAATAAGTAAACAGAAAAAAAACATCAGTTTATACACTTAATTCTTACAATAATTAGTATTGTGAGTTAAAATGAAATTGAGTATATGTACGAGAAGATTAAATAAATCAGTTAGTAATTAAATATTAAAAAATTTTACATGGAGTTATCAGGCCTTACAATTCTGCCGTCCCAGGGAAAAAAAGGGTATGTGCCATAAGAATAACATTGCACTTACGCTTTTTCCCTGGGACGGCAGAATTTTTAAAAAATTAGAGAAATATCAGTGGTTCAAAGGGGTCGAGATGGAAAATAAATACGGAATGTATCCGATTTTCTTGTTGTTGTTAAGTACATTTTTGCAACTTTTCTTCGGCTGTTACCTTACATAGCGTACCTGTAGATAAAAAAGAATTACTATTCTTCATTGCTAAATAAATATACATGGTATAGTTGGTCAACGCATGCATGGTCGGTTTTATACCTTATACTATTCATGAATGCCTATACTTTTACATCATAGATGTAAGTATCTACGGCACGCACAGATAATCAAAAATATCGTGGATTTTCGTAACTTCACAATTGTGTTTTTGCGCTTACGATTTCGTTTACCGTTTTTTTACTGTAAGAAAAGATGTTTATCAACACCTAAATAATGAAGGTGTTGCACTATAATCATTTGCAGAAAAATCAAATAAAACACTATTTTTATTTCCAACTTTATAATGATAACATCAAAAAGGTAATAACAATAATCGCAGTAGTAATACCCGTAGAAGTAAATCACTCCCGTTAAGAGCAATAAAATCCAAACGGCTTTCCTATCCAAGCCAAAAAAAGCTAACGACGAGGTCGAGGACAGATCGATCGGGAGTATCACATCAAAAATACATATCTACCCGAATTTCATCGATGAAATTGAGGTAATAAATTAAAGCAGAAGATTCGCAACTGGATTTACAAAAAAGGTCGAATTATAAATAACGGCTCGTAGAATACTCTCGAATCATCAAGGAAAGATTTTTCTCTTCCAACGGTTTCTGATGGATTTAAACGTTTGTCATCAAATACTTAATGAGTGTCTGTATTATTTTATTTAAATTTTTTATTCACTGAACACAGTAAAAGAAGCTAACGAGTCGTCAATCGGTTTCGACGATATAATGAACAAATGAAATATACAAAGTTTTACGACGGAAAAAAAAAAGTGGCAACAGCTTGTATACATGGAAACAGTTTCTTTGTCGCCTTGACGGTATTTGAAAAGTAATAAAAAAGCTTACTTTAAATTTAAACAATTTTAATCGCAATCTCTGTTAATGAGGAGAAGAAAAAAGTAGACAAGACTAGAGAGACGCAGTGAAAGAGAGAAAGCAGAGCCAAGAGTTTTGTAACGTTACCTAGGTTGATGATCTTGATCGCCTTGAAGAACGCGTCGTCAAAGCCGAGATCTTGCGGCGGTCGTCTGCTGCAATGGTACTTGATGTAGGGGAAACAGCCGGTCCGTAGTACGTGGTAGTTGCAACGCCCGACCGGCCAGTTGAAGTGCGACATGCCACGCTGGTCGTTCAGCACGTCCGAGTAGCGTACAAAGTAGGACGTCCACGGCGGCTCGCCCTGATGCTCCAGGTAGCACGACAGCACCTATGAGATGTTTTTTTAAGATTAACTTGCTCCTTTTCAAAATGAACTTTAAGTTTCAACAAATCTTTAATAGTTTTATTAGCAAAAACAGTCCAAAATATACTGATCCCATATCCTAGCTTTGAACGAAGTGTCAAATGAAAAAAGTTATTTATGTTGCGTGTTCCGTGAGTTAAAGCAAATAAAAAAAAATTTATGCACTCTTAGTACCTTTACCCGGCCAACAATTGACATTTTTGTTATTTACTTTATAAACGTATACATACAGCTATACTGCACGTCTATTACCCGTGCGCTTTTAAGCACTCAAAAAATACTAATTATAGAGTTTTAATTTCATTTCAATTTATTAGCTTTGACTTTTGTATATAAAGCTGTTTTAATAACTGTTGTGCACCAAAAATGCACGTTTTCGCAACGCAGTTTGCACTTTTTTAATAAGAGAATCAGAAAACATTTAGTTGCATATTTATTTGTAGTATGAAATTTGTATATATAAATTGTTCAATGACACTGCTAGTGTTATATGTTTTAAAAAAAATGTATTTATTTATTTATTTATTGATACTCGACAGGAGTAGGATTCCCTCTATTACAGAGCTTTCATAATTACATTTGTATAGTTGTAGACGAAGAGTGTAAAGGCCCAATATCTATCATGTACATTTTAATAATTCGAAAACAATTAAATTATCTTTTTTTCTCTCACTCCGTGTATATGAGGAAATCCACAAAAAGTATCCCGTTTTTGTCTCCCATTTTAATACAAACTTTTTTTGAGGCACATCGTCCAGGTAGGGTTCATTTTATTCGCAATGTCATGTACTATGAGAAAAAAAATTTGAAAACGGGTTTCCGTGAGGGTGACATCGTTTTTCTGCGATTTACATATTACAAGTATATCTATGTATGTGATAGCTATACATATAATTTTAACATGTAAATCGCGGAAAAAGGATGTCACCTTCACTGAAACCCATGTTTCAAATTTTTTTTCTCGTAGTATACATATCACACTACGAGTACAATGAGCTTGGTTTCAAGGGTGTGTCGAAAAAAAAAATTTTTTTTATTAAAATGGGGGACAAAAATGTGATTTTTTCGTAGATTTCCTCATATATCCAATGAATATTGATTGAAATATTAATTAAAATTTATATTATTTATATCTTAAATATGTATGGATATGTTCTAATAATCTAATTTACGAATTATAATCAGTTAAGTAGTATTTACTCTTTGGGTCATAGTTTTTCTAAGTCTGTAGTATGTAATAACGAGGCGTCTATAAAAGTATGACTCACTAATATGCGAGAGCAATCTATAATTGATCTGATATTTGATATTTAGAGCCCTTTTTTAGAAAATATAGATACCAAAGATGAAAGCTTATATGTCTATTTAGAAAAAAAACTTCTGTATCCGTGCTATTTTTGATTTGCTATGTGCCATGGATTTTTTTCTGATTGAATAATCGTCGTTTTTGAAAAAAATTCACACTAAGAAAAGGATTTGCTTACTATTAACGTACAAGTACGTTAACAGAAAATTAGTTAACATTTTCTTTATAACTTTCTAAATTTTAACTGTACACAGATGGCATGTTAATAGTTAACATGCCATATTTAATATTTTTACTACTCTAATATAATTAAATTAATATACTATGGAATGGCAATACAACAAGAGCACGTGCAGTCCTCTATTTGATGTAATAAAAATATACACAAAGTTTACAATTTATCAGTTAAAATATCTTTTTTTTTTACTATGGCAATATATTGGAATGAAATTTTGATATTTGAAGTATTACAATACGTATGGTTTCCGAATACATATCATACGTAAGTTAATAGTTAACATATGAAATTAACTACTAATAAATCCTTCTCTCATCAGTGCACCAGGATCAAAAATTGCAATTCTGCTTGACAGTTTGGACGTATGATGTGCGTCACAGTCAATTTTCTCATCGCCATGAAGAACAAACCTTGCGAGCAAAATTATCAGAAACAGCGGCATAACTTTGTGCACGATGCCCCTCTCATTTCTTCCACATTTTTCCCTCATCATTATTATCATAATCGCGAGGGGCATAGCGCGCAAATGATTAACAGCCGCACCACCGTGCTGGTGTTTACCGTAATTTCGTGCGACGTCGTTATATCAATCAGCCGAAACCCACTCTAAGGAGCATAAAGTTGGGCATGCCATGTTTTCCCCCCGACGTAACATAGCTAGCTCGCTCTTGACCTATCCTTTTGCACATAAGTATATACTTTGCGTGAGTTTGCAAAAGCTTACATGAGCGATGCGACAGGTGTCGTCGATTACGCTCGCGCTTTTTCCCCCTAGCAAAACATTTTCCCTTTCACGGTGAAAATTTAACGACCGAGCCTTTTTTCACTAGCACGAGCTTTGAATTGTCTCGCTCAAACGATTAGTCACATGATGATTTTTTTTACTTTTTACATCTAAAATCCAAGTTGTTTAACATACAAAATATCACCTTGGATACATACATTTTTACGTAAGGGATCAAAATGATTTCCCAATGTTTCATTGCCTGCTTCATGGAAAATTATTCATAAACAATGCGTATTTTTTCTTCTATAACGATTGGGGTTAGTTTAATCCGGTTATGATGATGATTTTGACTTTGTGTAAAATAAAGTTTTATGATAAATCCAACGTATAAACGTACTGCTTTAAAAGTAGTAGCATGCGATATAGGTATACACGTGGCGTACGAAATAATTAGTTCAAATATTATTATTACCGTTCATCATCGTTGAAACCGAAAAATAATCTATTGTTTGAGGTAATTATAGGCACTGTTGCCGATGCGACCGATATTAACACACTTTTTGGTGAATAGAAAATAAAATTTACTGTCTCTTTCTAAAATCAAGTTCTCTCATAGTGGGAATCCATAATGATCTCATGAGATTTCTAATACCATTTTATAAGATCTCGAGTGTCAAAATTTAATTTATCAACCATTTCTATGATTCCAAATGAATTTTACGACGGAGGATCCAAGCGATTTTTCGAAGCGAATAGCGTCTCAAATTTTTCTTATTCCGCTTAGAATACGCGTCACAGCGCCACTCGATAACTCCGTCATCATCGTTTGTAGGTATATACCTACTGTTTCAATCGCATCACATTATAGTCGTCAACTCGAGCGAGACCAATTAACGTGAAATCACATACCCCAGACGAAAGATGGGAAGAAAAAGAGGAGAAAAAGCACGTCTCTCTCATTAAGCGGATGGCAAAATGAGGGTAATAAGTAGAGGAAAAAGAAGAAAAGAAAAAAAAGAGAAGCAGAAAGGAATGAGCGATGAAAAAAAAAAAAAAAAAAAAAAGAAATCAAGGGCCAGCGCTTGGCGGTACTCTGCAAAGTTATTGTTCACCAGCCACCGCGTACTTATCGATTTAAAATTCTTTCCGCGCTCTAATGGCTTGCTCCGCCGCATTGGGCATGTATACGTATATGCATGCAAACAATATATTACGTATACAGAAAACTCGGTGCTGCCGCTCATTGTACCTGCTGCACCCGAGAATACACCAGACCGTCCGACTTCCTCTGGTTATCATTATTATTATTGCTATTATTGCAAGAGAATCAAACGGCACAATAGCTTGGATTTTTGCATACCTCGTAGCGGGGGAATGCTGCATCTCAAGGTACCGCGCTCCGTTAACTTTCGATGGGTTGTATACTTCCTTGATTTATCTGTACACGTATACACGCGGAGCGTACACCGGATGGTTGGACTACATCTCCGTTATACTCGGCGCGTGTTATTAGCGGGGAGGACGTATTTTTCACAAGGAGCTTCTAGGGCCGGAGCCAGTGGTGATTTTTCGTATTTTCTGTATGCTGATGATCGTGTGTGCAGCGGGCGCGAGAATGTATTGCGCATAATTCAAGGAAATGAATAAGCTTGATCGGTAATGTACCGACGCATCGGAGGCTTATCGATGTTTTCATTAGCGATATCAACGCGGAAAGGTGATCGCGGTCTTTAATTGGAAAGTTTGATTATGTGCTATGTAGTCCCTGGTGTGTCGTCGTTAATTCGAGGGACCCGTTAACGGTGAACATACGCTGTAATCTAAGTTCGGAGTGGATTATTTATTATGTGTATTTTACATGCATACCTCTGAGGCTGGGGGTTTTGACTTTTTTGTCGCATAAAATCTCGCCGGCCTCGCACGAAAATCCAGGCACCTTTTGCAAATAATGGCCGATTGTGAATTCGTCATGGGTGATATGGAAGTCCTGAAATGAGAAAAAATATAGTCAGAAAATTTTACTACGACTTATTTTTACCTTCCAGTTTTTAGTACAGTTGAATTCACGGTAATTCTTCCACTTCATTGTAATATATGTAAGTGTATTTTTTATCGAGAAGTGACGATTACAGCAAATTTTCATCCTTAATTTCTCCAAATTTTTCGGTGATTTTAATTCATTGCTAACCTCAAAATCGTGATTTTAGGTTTTCAAGTTATTTTTTGGCTCCGTAAGAATTTCAACATTCGGGAAGATTTTCAAAAGTTGAACTTTTCATGTAAAAACGATAAAAAAATTTTTTTTTTAACTCCAACCTAAAAATTATGAATTGTACAAATTCTTGAAATTTTTAAATTAATGAAAAAATTTTGAATAAAATGGTACCACTTTAAAAAAGATATAGATAATCTCAAATTTGACAGTACTTGTACAAACTTTTTTTCATAAAAGAATTAATAGGGAAAGGCGCCAAAAAAAATAAAAACCATCTTTTGTGGTGTTATTCTATTCAAAGGAAGATTCCTGAGAGCTCACTATTACCCAAATTTATTTTTACATTATTATTTTTGTTATATTTATGAAATTGTCCATACAAATATATAATGCTACATGTATATCATTGGATCTTACAAATAATATTTAAAAACCTTCATAACCTCAAAAAAGGAAATTTTTTGTCAAAAATATGTTTTTTTTGTCATATTTGGTGCTTTATTTGAAGTTTAATCAAAGATAGTGTAATAACCAGTAAATGACATGAAAAAACGAATAGTTTTGTATACTTGTCAGATTTATTAATCTTACAGAGTACATCAAACACAAGAATAATCTGCTTGAACCGGTATACTATTTTCACAATTAATAATTTTGAGATTAGAGCTTAAATAAATATTTCTTTAGTTTTTACATAAAAATATAAATTTGTGTCAATGTTTTCAAATTTTGAAATACTTATGGAGCTGAGAAAAAAATTAACCACCAAAAATCACGATTATAAGGTTAGGGACGAATTAAAATCACCACGAAGGTGTTAATTCAATGTAATGGTATCTTTTTACTTTACTCTTTAATTTCCTCAACGTAATCTTTAAAATCACTTAGAATAGGTTGGGCCCTTTATTTGGCTATAGCCTTTAATGTCAAAAGTTGATAGTACAGATAACCATCTTATCTTATCTTATCTTACTAATATATAAAGCAAAGTCGCTAAAACCGTTGTAATTGCTGACCACAAAAACTACTTAACTAATCTGGCTGAAATTTTGCACACTGATCATTGACACATTCTAGACGGTTTCAGAATAGTTTTTATCTTGAATAAGTTTATAAAAATAGCAATAAATAAACTCAAAGTTTTTCAAAATACGCTAGCTTTACACGTTAGTTCAGTAGGATCCGGTAGATGGCGTGGACATAAAATCGAAGCTACCTGCAAGTGAATTAAATTTGTATGGTTATAATACGCTGGAGTGTTCCGAAGATTTCCACAGTTGTCTTCTTGCAGTACATCAAGAATACAGTTGTTAGTCGTGCGGCTGGGTACCCTGGCTACCAACGAAACTCTTCTACAATGGGCAAGCGGCCTACGTCTAATTTCACGCTCAACCACCAGGACTGATGAGGGCCACCAATAAAAAAATTTTCTCAATGATAAACTCTTCGGCGGATTATCAGGAGACGTGTATAGCCATAGCACAACCAAATTCAACACTTCAGAGTTTTGTGGCTGTTCAACCATCCGGCCTGGTGCCGTCAGAGAATTTTTTACTACAAATGCAAGCCAGGGAAGACAGCCCTGAGGAGTACGGACAGCCGCAACAGTCTTCTTCTCAGTGCTCGTGCCAACGGCATATCCACAGAAAATACATTCTCCAGGCACACTTTCCTGACTAACGATGAGCGGTTGGTTATCTGGGGAACGACCTGAAGACGAGATATATTTGGGCAGCAGCGACAGCAGCGTACCTCTCTCATGTACGGTCTCCGTACACAGAGATTCCAAGGGTAAGAGTCAAGCTACCCGCAGCTGGCTCTTCATCATCAAGAATAATAATAAGGAATAACTAGAAATTTTACCACTGGCCCTTTTCAGGGCCACTGTAAGTATTGACGTTCCCTACTAAACCATCAATCTTATCGGTTCTTTTAAGGGCCAAAGTATACCTAAGCTTAAACTACCTTGCCAACAAACACATTTTACTGCCATTTCCGGCAACGATTTGTCGACTTAAAGACTATATAAAGCTGGCTACTATTAAACCAAGTCAGTCATTCACTAGCAGACGTCACGCACGGATTTACTTGCCGCAAGGCTGGGAACCTCGATGACCGACTACCCTATATTACCCTCTCGACTTGAAGCATTCAACCAGGAATCACCGATTCTCTCAAAGGTCTATGCTGGGAGAAGCTAACAGCTATGATGGAAAAATAAACTTGAGAAAAACGGGACAGTCTCCAATGGGCAAGCATCACGTACCAATCTCTCCACCTTCGATCACCAAAACAACTGAGTCTGAAAAAAAAGAAGGTTCTTTATATACCAACGTCTTCGGCGTAATACCAGGAAACGTTAGGAAAGATATCTACAACTAGCTCCAAAGCTTCAGACTTTGTAGTTTTCCTCCCAATCAGTGGTGCTACATAATAATAGGCCAGAGAAGATCACCCTGCGGTAAAGAGGCAATCACGTTTGCTGGAAACTTCAGTCACGAAAAAGTTCACTTAAGAAGCTCACCGGTCCATTTCAGGGTGATCGGACGTCGAACTACCTTGCCAATAAATATATTATAACCTAATAAAGTTAGAAAAAAGCCTTTATTGCTTACAAAAGTCTTAACTATGCCAAAAGTCGCAAGAGGGTGAATTGGAAGGAAAACTTCAAACGTATCTAATGAATACAATTTTAGGCGTCAAAAAACTGACGCAGGAAATTTATCGAAAGTGGATCAGCAGCATATAAATCGACAAGTAAAGAATCTATTGTGTGAGAGATCAGCTTTTCATTGTACCCTCACAGTCATGTCTTAAATTTTTACAGATTTTTAAATAGGTAAAATATGTATTTTTGTAGCGATAAAAAATGTAGAGATTAAGCTCCAGGACTTTGTTGCTTTGTAATAAAGTTGTGAGGTAAAAGATAACATTTTTTTTTAAATTATGTATTTTTTGTGAGTTTTAAATCTTTACAGCTTTGAAAAATAGCCCTTTTTACATGCCACTTTTGACCAAATAAAATGTATTGATCCTGAACAAATATGTTATTAATAAGAAGACTTTTATTCTGGGAAGTATCAACAATAGATGTAAAATTTTTAACTAAAAACGTTTCACATTACATATCAACGCACTACGGTGTTCCATTTAGTGAGTCTCGGGCGAAGCCGTGACGGAGGGGCCGCTATTGTATTAATAACCTAAATTTACACGTATTTTGGCATTAGACGTGTAATTATGCTTTCCAAAATCCAATTCAACCTTTACTAATAATTATATACCTATATATTTTTCTCTCCATACTTTTCACTTAATTGATAATAGAAATGTTACCTCGCGTAAATCCGCCTACATTCCGCGATTAAGACAGAATTTCGCCATTCAATTACAGAACACGAGCAACAGAGCAATATCTAGCAAGACAAGATCTCGCAAAAAAGGTGTCTATTTCGTCGCTTAAAAACTAAATAAATTTTCAGTTCACAGATAAAAACCCGTTCTTACATCAAGAACCACTACACTGCCAAGCGCGAGTGCGTGAATCGACTATATCAGACATCAACTCGATTGTTGGAATAAAAATGTAACACGCCCACGCTCTGCACATACCTCCAGTGGCCATACAGTATACGTGAATGCATTAATTAACCGATCGGGTGTTGGTACTGTGTAAGTAATACTCGTGCGCGACGAAATCTTATCTTCCACGCGTATATGAACACGAGAGAACACACCTTCACGCGAAAGATAGAATCGGCACATTCAGAGCGCAAAAGGGCGCTTGTTGTTGTGTGTGCATGGTATTGGAAAATACGCTCGAAATGCTAATGATGCCGAGTACTTACTTACCTATCTGTAGCTGTAGCTATTACGTTCGAATTCGTGTATATGTGTGCTTGACGTATTATTGTCGGGCCGGCCGGTCAGCCGGTATAACTATAACCTTGACATTTTACGCGGGAGCTTATTTTAGAAAGGCGCTGTAGCTGGGGTGAGGTGAGCGTTCACTCGGTATGTGCAGTTGCATACGGTGTTGTTCGTGTTGATGTGTGCGAGAAGGTGAACGCGAGCCGCGCTTATTGTCTCCTTTTTCGTGTTTCCGCGTTACTGCTCGACTGAGTTGGCGCGCGTTAGTACTTTTGTTTTTTTGCTAGCTTTTATCTTTAAGTTTTTTTGTGCTCGAGTTGTCATCGATTTTTTTTTAAACACATAGGATGAGCTCTTTGAAAAGAAGTATAAATATGTATACCTAAATTGAGAGAAGGATTTGTTATTAATTAATTTTATATGTTAACTATTAACTTACGTAAGTATCCCACGTAGTTTCGTCTAACGTGGCGCAGGTTCAACGTTAACATATGTTAACTATTAACATGCCGTAGTGTGCAGTTGAAATTTAAAAAGTTATACAAAACGTGTAAACTAATTTTCTGTTGATAGTAAACAAATCCTTCTCTCAGTGTAATTGTATGTACACCTACACACTATGTTTTTTTGTACTCTACAATCCCGTAGTGGTCACTTTATCAACATTTAGTATAATATTACTTCCCCACCAATACTTTGTATTAAAGTTTCCTATCCAAGTAAACATTTAAAAAGAAATCTTGATAACTCTTAATGTTAAAAAAAAAAAATATATATTTATATATATAAATGAATTCCATAAAAACACACACAGACATGTCAATTCGATCGATCGACATGTGATTTGGCGGTCTTATTACATGTCAGCTTTTTGACAGATTCAATTCGTGTGAGTACGCACTTAATAGCGTTCCACGTCGCCGAGATCCTTGATAAGACAGTAGGAGCCTATGGGAAAAAAAGGAAAGCGCCGTCAAAATTGAATTACGCATCTCGTTACGCTCGCCGTCGCCTCGCGCGGTTTTAATCACCACAGCCTCTTCTCTGCCGTCAACGATATCTACGGTGAGGGGGGGGGGGGAGAAAAAAGAAAGCTCGCGAGACGGTCAGTTCGCCTGCAAGGTCGCGGCTCTCGGATCCATAAATCACCGGTTAATAATGAAAATATCCTTTTCACCGACCGATACGACGAGTTACTCTGCTTCCATCGCGTTTTCGATCAGCACCCAGACGATGCAATTTCGGATTATTTTTTTTTTGTTTTCCACCGCAAGCGTTAATAATCGAAGCTTTAATTGCGTTGTTGGCTGCACGCGTCTGGATGCTAATTTGCGACGCCGACGTGCGTGTGTGGACGTTGTAATGTTGTGCGGCGGTAAAATGAGCTTCGAGAGGATTAGCGCGAGAGCTTTTTGCGGCACTGGAGTATACACACACATAATATGTGTACGACGAGCGAACAAGTGTCTGCGGCCTCCATCCTGTGTTATTAATATGATTAGCCAAGGTGTTGGCACATGAGTATCGTAGTTAGGCGTGATAATTTTTGTTTTTTTTAGTTTTTTTTTTATGTGTAGGATCGGTAAGTATATTGTTACACGCGAGAGATGAGTATATTTAGAAAACGCACGAAGGAGAGAAAAAAAAGCCGTGATTCAAGAGCGTAGGTACGCATCCAAGAGTTACTCGGCGTGAACACGATTCTAATCAAGGAACGATGTTTTTTCAAAATTCCGCGTATACACGAGCCCCATTGCTCTTCATGAGCTAAGCGAATACAAGTCACATTATAAGGTATGGAAAAAAATGTGCGTGCGTGATCGTGACGCGAATTTAATGACGCCGGCGTTGGCGCATCTTTCATTTTCTTGCTCGGCCGCCGCCGCGACTCTTGATTTACGGTTATGAAACTGACGAGGATAGATAAAGCGCACGTAAGCCGGTCTGGTAGTCTGCGGTCTCTGTACAACTTTCGGTTCTCGTCTGGTGCGTCTGAGGGTTTTGCTCGTTGCTGAATTTTTTTTTCGTGATTTTCCAGCCTACTTTCTTTTACTCGTGTTTATTTTGATAATGTACTCTAAATGTTTATGCGACTGTTTACGTTGAAATGGTTACTCGAGAAAATTCGAAACTTGTTTAAAGTTTTTTTTTTGGATGTTTGAAACTGTGGAAAGTGTAAGCCCCGGATACATTGATAGAATTTCATTCAAATCAAAATTTACGTGTTTCAAAAAAGTTTTTACATGTACAGGCACAATTCTATTAACATGGGCTTAAAATGGGTTGTTGCGATTTTTCGATTTTCAAAAACTGGTTTTTTGCTGTTTCAAGGGTAAAAACATTCGAATCAAGTTTCATACAGAGATTTATCTGACAAAGTATTAAAAAGCTTAATTTTGGTTTGCATTTTAATTATTTAATTACAGTATTTCGTATTGCAAAGTACCTACTTAAAAAATAAGATAAATGTCAGATCCATAATTACAGATTTTAATGATCCAAGGCTTAAGACATTGGTTTTTTTGTCCTTGTAGTAAGTCGAAAAAAAAAATGGAGTTTTATGCCTTATTAAGAATGTTACGATTTATAAAAATTGTTTTTCTTTCATTTTCAGGGTGAAAAAATGTATCTCTTTCCTTCATATAGTTTATCTTATAAAGTAATTATACAGCTTTATTTATATAATTAATAATTATCCTATAAAGTTATTTTCTTCAGTTTTTACTAGAGAAATAATAATACTTACTTGAAAAATAAGACACACATAAGATCGACAGATTTTAGTAATCCGGGATTTTGATATTCTAAATATTTGTTTTTTTTTTCTGCTAGAACTCAAGAAAATAATTTCAGTATTTGAAAATTTAATGTATTGAAGTTGTTATAACGACTTTTAACTATCAAAAAACCATTTAATTGCTAATTTTAAGGTTGAAAAATTCTAATTTTAAATTCCTACAATTTTTTATCATTTTTACTGTCTTGTTTCGTTATATTTATGATTTAATAAAATTTATAAAGTACTTATTCTAAGAATAAAAAATCTACGATCTAAAATTTAGATTTTATGTTAAAATAGTTAATGAAGTATAACTATAACATATTGAAAAATAAACATCAAAAAAATGTTGCTTGGACAGCTCTGTACTTCTTTACTAGTAGCGGTTATTTTAATAACGTTGTAAGAAAATTATTTATTTAATTATACATTTATATAAAAGGCACGTAAGGTAAGGTGGGGCCATCAAAGTGCTTTTTTACAACCTCAACTTTTAAACATTATTACTTGAAAGATATTTTATTTTTGATACTAACAAAAATATAAATGATATCCAAACAACTTGCGAATAAATAAAAAAAGAGTTTACTCTTCTACTTGCACTTAAAAATATTTTGAAAAATTTAAAAACGAAGTGACTGCCAGGTTTGAAAATGTGGGGAAATCGGAGCGGTTTGAGTGGGGCATTCAGAGTGGTGTTGTAGTTAATTTTATTTTATTTTTTTAACTACTTGACATATAAAATCGCTTTACTTTTTCTATTACTGAATAATAAATGGTTTGGTAAATAAATAATACAGACGCAATTTTTATTAGAAAAAAGTTGTATTTTATCATGGCTACATTTCTTTTGTTGTTGTTAGAGTAGACAAAACGAATGTCACGGAACTTCCCTGATTTTTCCTCTTTTAAATTATCAATTCTGAACAAATTTGTTAGAAATTTTTATTAAAATTTGTTATAAACATTAAGCTAATACATTATATTTTTTGTTTCACATATCAAAATTAAAGTTTATAGATTTTTTCCAATATTTTTGATGCAGTAAAACTGACGTAAGAACCATTTTTTTTTTCACTACAAGGTGACAGTACACTTTATTTTGTTTTTATTCGAAATATATGGTTTTTTTATTGCTGTATTCAAATAAAAAAAAAAAAAAACGTGTTAGGGTCAGGACATTTCGAAAATATTTTTTTTTTTTTCAATTTAATAAATTTACTAAAAGATATTAAGAGAAGCCCTGATTACCCCGTCAATTCAATTGCTCCACCATACCCTAACAGTTTTTTTATCTTATCACTAAATACAGGTGTAATGGAATTTTTTTTGTAATTTTTTACTTGAAATGCGATTTTACAAAAATATTATAACAATTTTTTTAGTCCATGCGGCTTTTTGTAATGTGACACATTACGAAAAAAAAATTTTTTTTCCTGCATTGTTAAAATAATGAGATTATCGTGATTTCCATGACAAACATTAATGCTCCAAAAGTTAATTATCACAAAACATACTATTGTAAAAAATCGGTTTTACAGACACTATTAATAATACAAAACCTAATTTAATACACTCTGTGATTTTTGGAGTCCCCTAAGCAAAAATTTTCCTAATAAAAAATTAATGATCGAAATAACAAACGCAAAGTGCAAAAGGATCGTCACGAAAGAGGAAAAAAAAATTAAAGGTACATTAATCACGTACCCAGCAGCCGCATAAAAAATCCAGAAGAACCAGCCAAACAACTTTCTCGTCACCGGCAAAATCACCGTAAGTCGAATCGAGCGCGCTTTTGTGCATATAGATAATATGCATTACACACGCAGCGCGACCCCTCCATGCACCGCTGACTCTTCTCAGTGGCTCTCACCTGCAGCCGATAAAAATAAAAATACCCAAACAGCGCAAGCGCAGCTCAACAACAGCTGATCGCGTATCGCAACATCGCGAACACTAATCGGGAACAAAAGCTAACGTGACATTAGTAGTACACACTCTCGTATTATGCTGTACAGGCACGTGATTGCGTCGACGCTTCACGGGACGCTGGCGCCGATCGTGCGCGTGTACCGTGCGAATATTTTATGAATGAGGATATATTATATACACATGTATGTAGCAGCCCTTGACCGGTGACCGCGTGTCCGGGTTGGATGTGTGGGAGAGAGTGGACGTGCGCTCGAGTGTTAACGGGGTCATGAGCGCTCGAAGCGCTGTGCAAGTGTGCACCGCTGTTGGCGCGGAATTTCGAATCAAGACCTTCATGGGTTCTTCTTTTGTTTTTCGCAACGGGGTTGTTGGGCTTTTGGCTCTCTCGAACAAAAGTTTTTTCTGATGCCTCGCTTGGGCTTTTCATATCTCAGTTGCACTGCTGCTTCTGGTCGGTGCATCTTGGAGCGTTCGATGGTTGCATACAATACATCCCATCTTTTGTTCTAACAACAAATCTTATCTATTTTAATTTATTTTTTAACTGCAAACGGAAAAAAGGTTTCTCTTCACTTTATATTATAATTTATTTAAAAGTTCAAGGGGAATCGAAATCAGTCATACGATTTAAAGGACTATTTTATTTTGATATTGAATGGGTTGAGGCTACTGTAATTTGTTTGCACAAAAAATGATTTTTACGAAAATTCACTCAATTCAAGACCGCCCAATTATCGATTTGAGCAAAATTCAGCAATGAAGGATATAAGGTTGGTGAGTGAATAAAACCAGTGATCACACTGGGTCCTTTCTAGCTGGTAATTTATTTACGAAATCTCAATGTTGCGGGAGTGTAGTGAACTTCCCTTTTCAAGCTACAAAAATGCAATAAACGATCGTAGCTAGACCCAATAATTAATTTACATGAGCAATGCACATAAAAAATTTAGACAATCTTACCATGAAACGTTGAGAATTTCATTAGTGTGTAGCCAAAAACATAATCAAGATCAACGTATGTGAGAAACTTTATGTCTGATTTTTGTTACAAAAATTACTGTAACACTCGCAGATATGAAAACTATATAAATTAAACGGAATGTATAAGTGTAAACGTATTAAAATAATGCATATTAGACTAATAAACTGTATAAAAACTTACGTAAGCGACAATTCCATACTTAGAGTAAATAAGTTAGTTATTTGTGTGTCCTGGATGTTGTACTCTCTTGTCAGGACGAGCAATGAGATGTGTTACATATGCGCACGGGATATGTTTACGGAAAACGAAAAACTATGATGATATTATAATTAGTAAGGTGTGAGACTGATATTCTATGGTTGATAATTCACAGTAATTGCATGCGTAGGTAGAAAGAGACGCGAATCTTTGCGTGTAGGATTGATAAAAAAATCGTATACAATCCATTGAGAGAAAACAAAGAAATTTTGAGCAAGCAATAAATTTTGTTATATGCCTGTCATCTGAAATTTTTCTTTAGATATTTTTTTCGATTATTGAAGTATAATATGACATATTGTGGAGAAACAACGCGATGTGATTGAGGTTTGTTACCTCTCGAATCATCTTGACAAGTGTAGATAATTTTACAATTTCAGTTTATAATATCTGTAACCTATACAAAAAATGTTTTTACGTTTCCGGGAATTCGTTACATATATGCTTTTGTTAGTTGAGGATATTCATTCCTGTCACAAAAACATAAAAAAATCAAAAATATCATTGTAATCTATAGATTAAGTTATCATAAAACTTTTGTTAAAATTTTATGACGTAGCAAATTTTTTTAGACAATTAGTGTGTTTTGTTATTATTTATATAATTTTATCGTCATACCCTACGTATTCTTCATAATAATTAAACTTCTAAAGTCAAGTTAATAAAGATAGTGCCTTTTTTGAAGGTTTGAATTTTTTGCAAGTAATAAAAAGTGCTTTCCATTTTTCTGTACCTGTCTTAAATTAAAGATCGTTTCGTACTTCGTAAGGGTTAGCCTTCTTAACGACGTCAATTACATGATAATGTAACAGTCACTTGTATGTACAATATTGGAGTGGTAGTCAATAATACAAGTAAACATTTTAGATGATTGAAGATGTGCTACGCATCGGTGGCTGTTCGCTGAGTCACATTTTACTAAGACGCCTGATGAAGGTAGCTAACATCCTTCAATCATCTAAAATGTTTACTTGTATTATTGACTACCACTCCAATAAGACATCCATTACACTTTCCAACCTATAACGTACAATATGCATGAAATGATCGACAGGTATCAAGACAGGTACCAATAATTCCTTGATTCAAAAGTATTACCCAATCAACGACAAATGGAATTATGTGAGTGCGTGTGTGTCAAACTTCTAGAATCGAGAAAACCAAACAAAGTACTTTCAGAGTGCCATATCCTTGAAAAACGCGAGCCTCCCAAACAAAGGCAATTTCAAAAATTCTCCTCGCGAAGCCGTAACGACCCGCCCGTTTATACCCTTCTCCGCAACGCTTGTGCGGACGCACCGGAGTTGCGCTCTCAACTTTGGTTTGCTTTATGTGTATAATTTAGTAATTTGCGTTCGCAAAGTTCTTGGCTCACTGTGTATAACTTTCTGCGCAGTACTCGTGATTGGTACAGGAGGGGGAGGGGGGGGGGTCTTTCTGGATGTTTCTCCGTTATTAACCGGACTCGGGGATTTTTCAAATTGCTACGTTGGAAGAAGCCAAAGTTACGGGAAATGACACTAAAATTCTTCCCCCTTTTTTCTCCTTTGACGGAATAATCAATTATTTTCATCTTGAAGTTTGAGGGTACGGTGCATGGCTGAGTAAGTTGTATCACTCAACCTGTAACGGATGAAAAAATCGATTTCAAAGTTCACTTGTTTTGGCTTTCTATTACGCTTCACGTACTCATTTTTTATGAAGCTTATTACAATTGAATTCTAAGGCAACAGTAACACAAATTATAGCTACAGCTTGTATATATTATATGCGTGATATGCAATTACTTTGAATTATTTATTTTTTCGTAATTTATTTCAAACATCAGTTTTCTGTGCTTCTATCTGCATAAGGATCTCACAACATCAAGCCAGTTTGATATTTAGGCTAATGGTGGTAGTGATGTGGAAAAAATTGAAAACATTAACATTGTCACGGTCTTATTATGCATCACCTTTTCTTTTTATGCTACCTATGATTTGTCAGTATTTGAGTATCGGATTATTCTTGGAATGTTCTTTAGTCATGACAGATAGCAAAGAACTATTGTTAACAGGACATGTATTTAAATGCTGGAGATAAAAGTTTTTCTGAATTAAATTTTAACGAACGGAAATTTCCAGCTCCTGTGCTTGCGAATTTCAGATGTTACGCAGAGCGTGAAAGCGAGCTAGCAAAATTTATCACGTCTCCAAAGGTCCATCCGTGACGTTTGCTAAGTTGGCTAACTTTGTAAGCCAGTTATGTTTTGTATCGTGTTTCCACGAGATTACTGTTGAAGTGCTGTTTCATGTAATGAGGAGATTTACTGGATTTGTATTCTCTGGTGAATTTAGAACTTTCAATGAAGTACGTATTTTTGTGGTTTTTCTTTTGGAACAATATGATTAAGTCTTTTCAATTGATTGACTTAGAGTTACCATGTGGTCAGTTTTCAAGGGATGGGGTGAAAATATGTTTTAAGGTTTTTACCAATGATTTACAGTTATCATATTAGCATAAAAATATTTATTGATTAGGTGCAGTTATCAATAGTTTGAAGAAATATATTATAGCTTTCCATAAAAAGACTAAGATAAGACGAAGATCAAGAAAAGTATCCACGCGTTGTACACAGGCAGTAAAAATTTCAACGACCATGCAAAAGATGCCAAGATTTGGTTCCAAATGGTAATGAGTCGCTGTCATTACATGCGTATCGATGTTACTGTACGACGTAATCGAATAATCCAATTGCGCATTCGACCACGAGCCAGTAGTTAAGCACGTTACGTCACATTCCATTCATTATCCATCAAATCAGCGCAAGAACCATTAATCCTTTGATTTCCATCTTAATTTTAAGACACACGTGTACAGATATATACATGCAACTACCTTCAAACTCTCTTTAGCAGTTCGATAATTGCCGAGGCACGATTAAGGGATTTCCAGACAAATTACCCCATCTTCATAATGGCCCCTCAAGAATAACGGCTGCGCTAATTACCACAACCCTACACCGTCCTACAAGATCGTACAATCGATTCATCAAGAACAGCGAGATTTCCTTTTCTCTCTTTCTGATGCATGCTCGCATTATATTTTTTTAAACACTTTTTATGTGTTTCAGCGTTGTAAGAGTGATAAAATAGTATTGTATAAATATTTTATATCAATATCATTTGATCGAATAGTCAAAGAGTCGATAATGCAACGTACATTTCCAAGTACACTGCCTTGATGCAGCTTCAAACAGGTATAAGGGATACGTGTACTCACAGATTCTCAAGTCATCAGAATACCATGCACATACTTATGGTTACATGCATTCTACGGTGTATACGCATATACGATTAACAACGCATTTTCCAACGATTCGCCTAAGAACGTGCTTACAGCCTAATACAGCCAAACCGAAGTGCGTGTATAGTGTATACTCCTCATCTCACATCAAACCAACGATTTTCGTACAAGAGAGAGAGAGATGAACGATCTAACGGGGCAAGAACGGCGCGCGCTCGAGTCGAGCAGTCATTAACCCCCCCCCCCCCCAACCTGTACACACGTGCATTAATTTGTACATGTATGTACGTCATATTACGTACGAGTACGAGCATCAGGAATTTCACAGGAGCTCGTGTATTACGTTCGTAAAAAAGGAAGGATGGAATTTGGCATAGTAAGCACAGCTGGAACACACTGTTGTCAGAGTCCCTTGACCCCAGAAGTAATACATTTTTTTTATCATGAACGAATTTTTTTTTATAATGTCGTATATATAAGTAGTTAAATTTAATCAAAAGTTTAGTTTTTTTAAAAGGTTTAACACTCATGTATCAAACAAGCAGCTAAAAGTCTACAATGTGCCAGAGCAAAAAGTGTTATTTAAATAACAGAATTCAATTTTAATATTATTCCGTTATCACATCCAACTGAGTCTTAAAATTAATGTGCTAACTTTGAATTTAAATTAACAAACGCTTTGTAGCCATTGAAAAACTTTCTTCGATATGAAGAGTCTTTATAACAACAGGATAGGTGAAATCGGTCAAAACAAAAAAGTGTATTTTTACAAGATCCATTATTTTCGTTTTAAACATTTCGTCTAAAAATGTGCTGTTAAAAAAGTAGGTGCTGTGAAACGATTTTTTGGCTATTTTGAAACTATTTTCGACTGTTAAATCGTTTAGACGGCACATTAGTTTTTTAAACTCACTATAAAATAAAGTTTCATTTTAAAGAGATGTACAACTATTGTACACTTTTTTGTAGAATTTGAATTTATTTTTGTAACAGTTAAAAAACGTTTTTTTAGCTGTTTTTGTACATATTATACTTTAAAAAGTGTCTACAATATGATTTAGAGAAAAGTGTATAACACAAAAAAGTTATATTTCAACGAGATCTACAACTCTGCCTTGAAACGTAAACGTGTAAAATGTATGTAAAAAAAGTTATCGCTGAAAAACTGGTTTTTGTGTCTTAGAGCGCTGCACTGAAAATGTTGTCGAAATTTTTCCTTTTGATGAAACTTTTTCAAATGTTAACTATCAGCTTAGACATCTAACTCAAAGTCACGAACAAAGTTTCAGCCCATTTGGATCATAATTACTTTAGTTAGTCGAAAAACTTGATGACGTACTCACATACATATACTATGTTATCAACTCAGATCACCCACATACTAGGTTTAAAATTTGTTTTATATATAAATACAAAACAAATTTTATAATATAACAAATATAAGTATACTAAAAATAAGTTGTTACACTTTTTTGTGGAAACAAGGGTTTTAATGAGGGTGACCACCTTCTTCCGCGATTCAAATGTCAAAATTGTATCTGCATAAATAATATGTATGGATATAATTTTATTGCGTAAATTACGGAAATAGGGTGTTACCCTCAATAAAATCCGTGTTAAAATTTTTTCTTCATAGTACATGACATTACGAGTAAAATGAGCCCAGTTTCTAGAATGCCTCAAAAAAATTTGCTTATTGAAATGGGAGACAAAAACGGTATGTTTTTTGCGAAATATCTCATATATACTTATAAATAAAAGGCAATAGAACAATAGAACAATGGTATGAAAGACATAATCACTGGAATAAGAATTTTATAAAATTATTTACAAAACTTATTGAAACATAAAGATCCAACAAGAACAATATACGGACACATAAACGTTACTGCGTAAGAAGTGTGGAGGTTGAAAGAAAGAACCAAGAATATGTTAACTGTAAAACAAGGCAAAGTTATGAATAAAAATGGGAGCTAAAAACAAAATTGAGAAACTAATTTAAATGAAAAAAAAAGAAAAAAAAAAAAAAAAACAAATACTCTACGATAAAAAAAAAAAGTGGACTATAATAGAAAAAAAAATCAACAACTAAATCAATTACTGAATCACTATCTTTGATATTAATCAAGTTAATGCTTTATTAAAGCAGCTCTTCGTCTATACAAGAAAATAATAATAAATTAATGCTCAAAATCACAAATTTCACATACACTTATCGAAACCATAGATCTTAGTGTACCGAAATTAGTGTATCATGTATAGTCTCGAGCTAATATTTCGCCTAATTCCATTACACCCTTATGTTCTAATTCCAAAGCACCAGCGTTGTTCAACAAATTTTCTAAAAATGAAAAAAAAGAGAAACACTCTCGCACACGCCTACAAGCATTTCGAGCCGTGTATTAAACGAGCAAACGTGTAATTTCAAGGGAGAGCAATAATAGTCGTGTGTGCATAGTGTGCTCATATTACACGCGGACCTCTCACTCGAGCGCTTAACCCAATTCGCTTGCGATGCCTATGTAAGTTTGCAGCTGGCTCTTTCTTTCGAATTCCTTCGCACGTTTAACGGACCCTCTACGGCGTACGGAGTCTATATTTGTGTGCAAAGGACTGCATTAGGATTTTAGAAAGTTCACCCACACGTGTTGGATTGATGATGGTGATGGTTTAGCCGTTGGCAAATGAGAACAAAGGAGGAGCCGCTGCATCCTTTGATACCGCTGCCACTTTGTATTGTGCGTTACTTTGGCGTTCGTGTGAAAGAGAAAGAGCTAGGGAGTGAGGTTGCAGTGAAATTCCGCCTAGTCTCGTGAACTTTAATGCAGAAAAATACTTTTACTTGGTTCTAGGACAGATTTTCCCTTGTTTTTAAGCCATTTGTAATACGTTGTAGTAATAGTAACATGAACGGTGGAGTGTGAAATGTGGAAGAATCGTGAGAGGTACAAGAGGTAGGGCGTCTTTAAAAATCATTAACTTTGATCTTTATCATGTATAGGAAATAGTATATTACCACCTGTTATTTCAAAATTTCTGGAGTACATGGACTTTATATTTAAATAGCTTTCTTTACCTCATATCACTGTTAATCCAAGCGTATCAAAATACACGTTTAACGAGTGCAGTTACAATTTTTGTTTAGTATAAAATCCATCTGATGTCATATAGTAAGAATTGTAAGAACAATTAAATCTTTGATGCACCAAGTGGTTAACCAGTTCTATTAAATTGGATCCATTTGAATGGGAACCATCAATGTAAAAAAGCTGTGGAGAGAAAAAACTATTTGGTTGTTCTTAAAACGTTTATCAAGACTATTATAATGCCTTTTATAAGAAACCAAAATTTTTATAACACATTTTAAACGTGTACTTTAACACACTTGGATTTTACAGTGATAGATCCGGTAATAATGATGGAAGAATAACACGTGATGGGCGTAGAGCATGACCCTGTTAATTTTATTTTAATTCAAAGTTTAACAGGTCCATATTCCGACATCATGCTAATCTAAATGATTACAAAGTTGGGCTCATACTTTTTACTACATACCATCAGAAATTAATCTTTTTATCATGTATTGTTGAATCTAGTTTTTTTTATCGTTAAAAACTGAAGTACTTTGATTGCTCGAATAAGAATTCTTACCAAACACCCTTTATTATTCTCCAATATTCACATACTTCCAAAAGACGGTTATTGTTATTTAAACCGACCAATGGACATTTTATTGTCTTCATTGATCATTGAGTATAAAAATAATACTCGATTGGAAATAACATTTCTATTGTGCAATGTGACAATGCTGGAATGAACTTTCCGTCCAAACAAGACACGTACACTTTGTAAATCAGAAGACTCGTGGTTTTCCTACACGTAACTCGTCCTCGTTCTCTTTTCTCCTGACCCTTGACAGTCTTTTGAGCTCAAAGCAGAAAAGAAACAAGAAAAATAAGTTTGCGGTCATTAAGAAACACGAGCGAAAAGAAAAAGGAAAGGTCCCGACTTTAATCCCAGTCGTCACGTCTACGAGGACAAGAGAGAGGAGGATTTACATAATAAAGTCTAAACCACTGTGATAGAGGAGCGTGGTTTTTTCAAGACCATAATAACGACGAGTGACTTCCTTCTCTCGTCTTCTTCCCTTTACACAAAACGCAGCCGTGCATCTTTAGTAAGTTGAGATTGATATGGTTACATGCAGTGCAGCTCCAACGAGAACAGGGGAATAAAGAAGGAACATGCACCCGAGAGAAAATGTGGGCAAGGGGGGATGTGGTCTCGCATTTCCTCTGCTTCATTACGCAATTTTAATTAAATTCAAATTCCCTTTGAGCTTTTATCTCGTGGAAGTCTCGCTTGCTGTATTATTATGTGCTCCTGCGCGTGTATGGTTTGCGTAATGGAGCGAGATCGTGATTAGTCAGCTCGCGTGGGGTCCCAGGGTTTTAAAGTTTGATCTCTCGAGAAGCTACCTTTTGTTTTCTTTGTATCCTTTATTATTTCACGTAAGAGCGAGCGAGTAATGAAAAGTAAGTGCTTATACCCCCCACCCTGGGGTCGTTGCTCCTGTCTCGAAGGTTTTTCCCGATCTTTTTCACATGAATTATACGTCAAGGTGTTTGTGTGTTCTCTAAGAAGTGCTAAAAGAGGGATGTTCCATGTGATTCTTCGTTGACTTGGGTCTTACTTCCAATAACAATTTATGAGTCAACAGGGTATTGGTTGCAATATTTTCTATCTTAGCGCTTTCTAAGCATAGTTTCTGAGGTTCCTGCCAAACCAACAATGTCGTTTTGACTTTAAACTTGTTAAAATTGTTTATGGAATATATGGCTTCCTTTTTTTCTAGAGAAAAATTTGGCGATCGTTTTTCATATTTCAAAAAATAAATTAAGTCTAAGTTTTGATAGATTGTTGAGAAATTTACGGAGAAAAATGAGAACTTGCATTCTACAACTTGTATCACTCACCTGACATCGTAATTTTCATTTTTCTCTTTGAATACTCAAGCAAACTTGATCATTTGAGCTTGATTTGTTTTCTTACACATCAGGAAGTACTAATAGTAATGCAACTTAGTTCTTAATACTACGTCTTCCATAGATCGTTGAACGACATTTCTTCATTGAAGTAGATTGCTTTTTGCAATTCATACTACGAATTATTCCAAAACTGCAAATTTGCACATTTATGGTTATGTTTATGTAATTCTATGTGTAGTTGAATTCGGGCCATTGTACTGTGATAGCTCAACTGTAAGATATTTAAAAAATTTCATCAGTCGAAAAAAAAATCAGTGAAATATCATATTAGAAAAAACTTTCCAATAAGATTCCTTGATCTTGTAGAGTTAATTTTAATTGTCTTTTAAAGTCCATACATCCGCTCTAAATCAAGACAGAGCAGCAACGTTCCAGTAAGGTGCAAGACACCAGCATATACCAGTGGTAGATGAAATTCTAGATGAAGCTAACGAGCTGACATTTACTATCGTGATTAATTGTAATCAAAAAACATAAAAACAGTGGAAAAACTCCCAACTGATTTTAGTACTGCATCACTTTAGTTCTGTATGACCGAAGTGTCTTGAGTTCGTAAACCAGAGATATAAACCTATAACATATATTTTTCTTCCACGAGAATCAAATAACTGTATAATTTCTAAAAAGGTATATTGCAAATCCCTCGAGTACTAGTACATCCACATATTACTTCTTTCGAAAACATCGTACAAAGATGTAATCTAATTTATAAGAAATAATCCTGTCCCTCATTTTTATGGTTGTCGCACTGTTTCATTGTTCCAAAGGTCATATTTAAACGGTATAGCTAAAATCTAAAAAAGTTTGTATATAATAAAAACATATTAAATGAAGTATTATTATGTGTTAGAAATAATAAAAGTAGTTTCTGGATTTATTAGCGCTCCACAAAGTGAATCATTTTCTTTCAGTAGACAAAAATTTTTTGGCTGGAAATGTTTCTCTGTTCATATATGCGGTAGTTCGTCAATGTGACAATGCTATGGTCACTCTCATCTATAGAGCAGAGTCGGTCGAGTCATTTTGTTGGTCCAGCACTCTGATGGACGGACGAAAATTTTGCGTGACAAACGCTGTTTCTTTAGCTGATGTTTGACCGAGCATATTGAAATTCATAGAAATAGTTCTATCGTTGTGTTAGAAGCGATCCACCAATTTTGTTTAAGCAGTTTCAAAAATAAATTGGTTTTTAAAGGAGTACTTACTTACAGGGGTTATGAGTTACAACCAGTCCATACATCTATTATTTTATCCCTACTCAGCAAATCTACAATAATTATTTCCATACTTCCACATCTCACGCAACAGGATAGGACGTCTACATCAACCGATTTTCAATTTCTTTTTTTTTTCTCTACAACGGTTGTAGATCATTTTGGCAGATGATTGGTATTTTCCAGTTATTGTTGAAAATACGATTTTTAAGTATATTTAGTTATTTTTTCTTAAATCTGAACTTATCATTGACTTTTTTTTTAATGTAATGTTTGAAAAATCTTATTTTTTATGATTCATCGCTCATTGCAACCCGTACATGCATTTATTTTCTAAAAAAGTTTTAAGCTAAGTATCTGCACTGCAGGGCCATCTATTGATTTTACCAGTTTCGCCGAGTAATTCTGAAGAACAGAAAAAAATTCGTATCCCATACGAAATATCATTCGATTATTATACCAGTCTTACAGCTTATCAGCTTATTCAATAGATAAAAGCACAAATAACAGTTTTTTTCGTCTATGGGTACGATCGAGTATACAAAATACTATGAAGGTCCAAGTAATTATTCAATGACAAAACGAATTTAATCTTATGAAATACTTTTTTTCAACAATACTGTACCTTGTGCTTTTTTTAAAACATTCTATGATGCTATGATAAAGTTAAATAATTCTTTCAACACGAATGTGTGGAATTATTCTGCGCACTTTATCAAGTTAACTAGAGTGTATATTTGAATTAAATTTTACTATATGTACGAGTAAGTCGTTACGATTTCTTGCGGTGCAAAGAGCGAAAACATTTGTGAAAATCTACCGAAATCTTGTGTCGAGCAACCGTGGTATCGTAAGAAACAGCCAATCGAATACATTCTGGAACACGCAGCCCAACTAGATACACACAGTAACTTCTCGTCCAAAGCTCCGCTGTGCTATGCACGTAAAGAATCGCAAGAACATGGGCTCCCACCCGTGCTTCCTCTTTGAAGCATTGCGTGGCTTTGATGTCGATGATGAAATGGGTGGCTTGGATCTGCATTGAGCTGCCAGATACGGGGATGAAAAACCGGTCAAAGCTCTACTTAAAAAGGGGGTAGAGCTTAATGTGAAAAATTTTCATGGTGGAACACCATTGCACATCGGTATTAAGAGCATCGCAGTTTATTTCTATCATACCGATTGTTCAATACGGTAAATTACAATCATTAACTTACAACTTATCTTGAACACTTTGAAAATGTATTATTGCCCCATCTCGAAAGTGTGTATACGTCTTCTGGAAAATCAATTAGTCAGAAGACAACTTGGTGCACATAAAATATTTGCATGCACGTGACTGTATAAACGAAGTAGCGTTTCTTTTGGCTACAAAACGACACGATATAGATTTCATTAATTTGATGTTTTCGAAAATGACAGGAGTCGATGAACGAAAACTTGACAGTTCGGCGTTGGCAATGACTTATTACGGTTATTTGGACAAACCACAACTACTTGAGCTTAGTATTGCCTTAGATCTGCGTCACGAAGAGGTCGTCGATCGCTTCCTCGACATGAGTTACGTTTATTGTACTGGCAAGAATTTTTGTCAAGATATCAACAAAATTCGGCACGAAGCTCTCAGTGAAGAGTGTTAAAGTATTGTTGAAATGCTACTAGAGGCTACATTTAGAACTGACGGGTTGGTCATTGAATTGAAAATAGTGTTTTTATTTGTTAAAATTATTTTTTTCGTTAAAAAGCTGGATGAACTGATGAAAGTTGAGACCAGAAATATATTTATTTTTAACACGTTAACTTCGCTATTTTCATTACTTACAAAGAGAAGCAAACTAAAATATCACATGGAGAAAATAATAAAACGTGTAGCCTCTAATAATTAATGTCCCACGTATCAGACGTATTCAAACCTTTTAAATTACACGTATGTTTTAAAGAGGGGTACATTCACATCTGTACTATAGAAGTAGAGCCACAATTTCCAGTCATGTTTCTACATCTTGGATGTACGTACCACCCACTGTTAAATCTTTATTATTTAAACTGCTTCAGAATGACAAAGATGAATTAAAAATTGGCACACTATGTAACGACAAAATTCAAAAACTTACCGTTTTATTTTAAATTATGAAAAAGAAAAAAAAACCGTTCCAAAGGGGTATGCTTACAGTAAACAACGAAAACAAAATTTTTTACTTACGTACTTTCGTACCGCAAATTGCTCGTTCTTTCCTCTCAGTCGGATCTGCATGTGCGGGTACACGTTTTTAGAGTTCCTTCCTGTGAGGTTTCGAGGCCCATTGACGTGTTCGCACATATGCTCCTATACAAACGGGCACGGAGCAACGGTGCTCTCTGGCTGCAATTTTTCCGAGGAGAAAAACGAGCCTGGGGTTGCCCGGTGCGGTTTTTCCAAGCGTGCACGTACGTGTATGCGTATTGGTGTTTATATGCATGGTCGAGCGAGGCGTTAATGGCCCTACGTTGCCGGCACGAGCAATTATTATTCGCGCAAGCGAGCGAACTTTGTGTACAGCTGGCGTGCTTCCATTTGATGCGGCTCACTTCCGCATGAGGAAATTGGAAGTTTTGCGGAGAGCCTGAGCTGGGACTATAGCGTACAGTATTATGTTGCAGTTGCTGCACGGAATGTTTTTCTTATTTTTCTTCAAAAACAAAAATAAACAAAAAATTTTCTCGCGTTTATATCCTAATTGGATGTTGTGTGGTATAGTTGATGTGGAGATCGTGTTTTCTGGTTTAGTCAGGCGTTTTACTGTATAACTATATTTCAACCGCAAAACTGTGCTGCAAGATTATATTATCTATAAAAAAATCACGATCAATAATTGGATTAATCAAAACGAAAAATTCTTATTTGTAGCAAATAGTATTGATAAAGTAATATTGGAATTGTGGGTAAATCGCAGAAATTAAGTATTTAAGTTCTTTCAAACAAATACTAAAAAATGTATATATGTTTGTTACAATCACATACAATATGTATTTTTTATACTCACTTACTGAGATAACTATTTAAATGTATACATGTATATTCTGACCATATTTTGTTACGTGTATTTGTATATTTTTACGAGTTTTTATTTCACTTGAATTTTTTCTTTGTCTGTTATACCACTCGCTGATATCCAGTCAAGTGGTAATTTTGTACCACTTTAGGTCAGCAGACAATGCAATATACTATATATGTGAGGTCTAATGCATGAGCCACCAAAAATGGACAACTAATATTTTCCTCACAACTCCCTTGATTGCACAAGTGTGAAATACAGGAGGATACAATAATAAGAATACAATTAACAGTCAGTCATCCAGCCGTCGACGCAAAACAGCCAAGTATCGATGAATCAATTCTTTTCATAAAACAAAAGCACACTTCAGTATATTTTTCAATTCAATTTCCGTCTTTACTTGCAGTACGATTAAAATAAACGGGATATCGGGGGATACGTATTTTTCACCTTTGAATCACAAAAACGCGTGTACTGCGCTATCTGAATAGCTGACATTAACGAAGAATGAAAAAAGAAAACTCATTTCATTCCAAAAAAATCTAGCAACTAGCATCGTTCGCTTCGACGATAATCACATTGGAGCCAGTGTCTCTGTAGAAGCAGCCGTACCTGCTGGTAATGGTCGTGGTGGTAATGCGCGGACGTAAGATGAGAACAATGCACGCCCAAGTCGTGTCGCTCGTAAACCAACGACCGGTTCACCGACTCTCGTCTTGCCCCTGTGCTTCGAGAGAAAGGCTCCTCGCGAAGAAAGAGCGCAAGTTGAATGAAAAAAAAAAAAAAAAAAAAAAAAAAGGAAAGGTGACGGGCAGCCGAAGAAAAGAAGGTGTCGAGAGTACTTTCTCGCGTTCGGCGCGCGTGTGTTCGTCTCCCCGAGATGTGGGCCGTCTGTTTTATTTAAAAAGTTCGATGCGCGTCACCTTAGATGAAAGACGCGAACTCGAAAGCCCCGTTGTTGACGCGTGGGCTATTCATCGCTGGTTCCGAATGAAATTAAATACGGTAGCAGTTTCGAAACTGTACAGTTTGGTTGGTGTCATTTAATGCGATAATTCAAAATGATTCGTTTGTTGAGCGGGAAGTTTAAAATTTACCAATGAGAGAGACTTGTCCTCACAGAGAAATAACCCCACAGAGGTGCCGCGAGTGCATAGAGTGGGGATCGAACCCTAGCCCTCCAGGTGGAAGGCAAACGCTACTGGTAGCTTGCAGTAAATGAGAGAGAGGTTATGTGATCATCAGCCAATGGGAATCGAATGTTTGAATTTTCTGCTCAACGAATGAAACTGCTTCCAATGTACTTTCAAAACTTGATTGCAATTTTATTACACAAAAAATTAAGGGTAACAGTGTGCAGCAATTTAAATAATTAATAGTTAGAAAGGCTACCTCGTTCATTGTTTTGGAAAATCTCTGAATCTCACCACCACCTTAATCGACGATTTCATCTCTCATACCTTTGATAAAAGGGGGATAATACAGGTGCACGAAAATGTGTGCCGCCCACAAAGATCAAACGATAATTAGGTCCTTCCTCATCTGCTAGCCAAGCAACAAAACTCATTACGCGCGTATAGGTGTGTCTGATTGAGTAGGTGTAGCGGGACGTCTGAGCACCGCGAAGTTTGACGTTAACGCTTGAAATACCCATAATAAGGATGTTGGGGAAAATGGGACGATGACAACTGTCAGTTGAATGCGTTATACATGTCATACTAGTTGGCCCTGAGTAGGCACTGTAGAGCAGTCTCCGTGGAATTTTAACTGGAAACCTCCCCAGTACTAGACACGTGTGTTAACTACTTACGAACTTTGGGGCAACTGCAGGGAGTTTGCAGCCTTGTACGTGTCACGTCCCCAACAGCACACAACGTGGAGATAACATCGTTTTACCTTAAAAATTCACATAGTTGTGAAAAAATGTCTGTAGTTTATAGTTTGAGGATGATTAATTTCATGTACCTTTTGGTATTGTTCTAACGATTCGTATTTCTTTTTTGTGTTCCAGGTGAGTGTTTATCATCCATCGATTGGAAAATCACCAAAAATCCTAACGTCCGAGTCTGTGAGTTTATATACACTTAGCAATCGAACACATATGTATAGCTGCTTATTGGTATAAGCTTACTTATTCACGCTTCCAAGTATGAGCCGCCGCGATCAGTGCCCATATTACTGTAATCACCCCCGTAGCGTGCGCGCAAGCAAACCTCGTCCTCTCACCGGAAAGTCACTCGACAAAGCTGTGGCAAGACAAAAAAAAAGGATCCAACTAATTTACCGAGCAAAAAGCTGCTTTCAGAACAACCCCCTGCCCCGAAAAAAAGAAAAGTTACAAAGGAAGAAAAATAAATGCGGTTCATGTATATATATATATACGCTTCGAGGCCGCACTCGAGAGTATACCCAGCCTGTTATCAAGCCGAGGACTCTGTTATAATCCACGTGTGTGCGTATATTATGCGCTTGTACACGTGTGGTATCGAGGTCGGATTTGCCTCGCGGCGATGAGCCCACGAATACACTCGTACGTGTGCACGTAAATGGCGCGCATGTACCTGCTTCTGGATAATGAGAGGAACTCGAGGGTGGCCATGCAAATATTTACGCGACATTAGAACATTATATATTATGTAGGTACGTGGGGGGGGGGGGCGGGGTATGATTCGTAAGACCCTTTGACTCGTGTTTTTAGTCACTCTGCTGTTGAACGTCTCTATTTCATTTTAATGGACAAATATTTTATCGTGGGACGATAAAAAGAGTTGTGAAATAAACTTAAGTCATTCAGTACTGAGAGAAAAATAATAATAAAAATTATAGGGAAATTCCAGCGAAAATTACAATTCTGCACAGTAAATCAGCTGCAAGTTGGTAAAAAAGGGAAAATTAAAGTTATGGTCAGAACAGTAAGAACTTCTATGCGGGAAAGTGAAATTTTATCAACCGTCAAACTCCTTTTGAGGTCTACTGTTCCAGCATAGTAATTACTATTCAAACTATGATCTTTGTTTTTAAAACAATAATGTTTACTAGTAAAAGTAACAACTTTTTCCTTTTTTACCAGCTTTTATTCGATTTACTGCGTGCAAAACGGTAATTTCAGAACAAAGTTCTTTTTTGCTGGAGTTTCTCTATGATTTTTAGTATTTTTTTTTCTCAGTGAAGAAGATGGTATGGAGCCTCGAAAAAACCTGGTATTCTTCTTCGGCGTATCTTTTATGATTTAGCCGGCCGCGTGCGTCGTAAAAGCCGGCTTATTGAATAATTTTTGCGTCAACGGGACGCGGTTGTAAAGTACCCTCCGTAGAAATTAGTCGGTCCATCGGAGCGCTGTACGCGCGCCGGAGACACATCGTCATCCGTTTCCATTGGCGTTTGATGCTAATGTTATTTGCCCTCGGGGTGACCAAGAACATCATATCGATCGCCCCTTTTTGTACCAAACAGTGCATACACGTACATGTGAGTTCGAGTAAGAAAATTTTTGCGGGTCCGATAAATTCAGCGAGCGGCCAGGCTAATGAGCCAACTTTCGCGTTACGCTTATTTTTCCCGCTACTGGAAGAAGTCTGCTGACCTCGAGGAAAAGATAACGCGACTGGTTTTCTTGTAGGCATGTATAAGTATACCTTCCTCCTCTATTGCGCGCACGCGAGATTTAGGGTGGACGTTTTGCGAGACTTGCCCGCCCGACGAATGTTATTGCTCGTTGCATTGCAGAGTAGTGCGGGCAAAGAATCAAGGGGATGAGGAAGGGTCAAGCTGACCCATATTCACACGAGCATCTCTGCTGTTATTGCGTTCGCTCCGGAAGATGTTACTTTTTTTTTTTTTTTTTTCTACCGTGGCAAGTTCTTATTCATTTTTGATCGTTTAAGTTTGGACACTGTATGGTATAACGAGTCCTTTTTGGAGATTTTGTGAAAAAATATTTGGCTCGGAATTTTCTTAACATGTATAACTTAAACGTTCTCTATTTTCGTCAGTTCTTATTTGCATGAGAAAAAATTAATTATGTACTTTATCATAATCCATCTGACAGGATCAATGAGTTGTTTCATGTATCATTTCCGTCTGAGTAACAACACATATTTACGAGTTGATCGACACCAAGATCAGTTTAGGCTATAGAAATGTCTGATAATGTCATGGTCTCATAAGAAATGTCGATATCACCCTAAGGTTTGAAATTTTGTAGTGATTATATGTATACTTGAATTGCCAGAATAAATTTTTATGAAAACCTGGTAGGTTAGTCCACATACGATGTTATTACCTCAAGTACTGAGGAGTGAGCGTATCGAATAGAAAACACGATATTTGATTTGCTAAAGTAATTTTTTATTTATTGCATTTAAAGTAACGGATTATCCATCACAATAAAAGTCTATGCCCTTAATATTTGATCTAATAGACTGTTTTTAAGAATATTCAAGTTAATTTTTTTATCTTCGGGGTTAATTCAAGAGTTCAGCTAAAGTTTTTTTATCTTATACCTATACTGATCATACTATTTTGACTCCTTTAGTTTTCTCATTTAAGGAGATAAAGTGACTAGTACTGGAACTCAATATCGCCAAACTGGAATCATATGCTTATACCATCTGACCCAGCCTTGAATTACACAGCCCTACAAGAAAAATGTATAGATTATCGAACTATACCCACTTATCTTGATGTATTTTTGGTCTCTCAATCCAAGTCTAAGGTTAAGAAAAAATCGTACAATCCTCAAAATTATTACGTAGAGCTAAAATGCTCTTGAAATAAAGTGTGAGTAGGTGATCCATCTTCTTAAATTGAACTGCGAAAACTTTTTTTGCGGAATATTTATTGAATTTATGTTGAACAGCAGATACTTTATAAGCAGATTTACAATACAGCCCCTAACAAGGTGTGTAAAACCTACCCCCAAGTATGAAAAACTGGCACCAAAGTAGCAATTACTGCTAATAAAGCTTTTATTATCTGCATTTCGTTACAGTGATTAAAAAACACACTGTGTCCGATGAAACGCGTTTAAACTATCCCAAAACCTAATGAACATGGAAAACTAAGAAAAATAGTTTATCTTACCGGATCATAATTTCAATGAATGTCGTATGCTGAAATTGTGTATTACTTCAAAATGGATCTGGAATTCATCGTACTATAAATATCCGGCAGCGGTAATTCCCAAAAAGAGTAAAAACACCCATATATGAGATTTAACAGAAAGAAAGCTGCCACAGAGACCCTTGAAATAGCTCTAATCTCGAGGTTTGCCAAGGTTAAAAAAATCCATTAGTAGCTAATTCGATTTCGATAAACCACTCTCCAACTCGAATAACGCAAAAAAATAATAACAACATTGATTGAGAAGTGTGTATGTGAGCGTTGTTTTCTTTACGTACTTGTTGTCATTCCCAATTTTTTTTTTTTTTTTTTTTTTTTTTTTTTTAATTTGTCCAAGTGAATAGAACAGTAAAAACAATGCTATCAGATATCAGAGATATAAGTATTGGTGATGTGAATTATAACTGTTGGAATTGATTAAATAATCGACTCAACTTATTTACAGTAAAAAAGACACGATAGGTAAAAAACTTCGTTTACGTCCAGACTGTCCTGAATGGTCACTCGTTAAATACAAGAAAAAGTTATGAAAATAGCGTGCCATTGACACCACCCAAAACGAGGTTAAGATATATACAATTCACAGCGTACAAGCTCATCATTTTTCACCCCTCCATCCCCTTCCTCAAGCCGATATAACGATACAATGTCCAAAATCAAATTAACCCACTTCCCGAGTTCCGCTGGGCGACGGAACGATTTCGCGTATCAGCAAAGACGATGATGATTACAATGATAATAACCCAGTTACCCAAAGCCGTTTCGATCAAAGTTGCAGCGGGACCTAACACTGTACACCCACGCATCACCATTCCGACATCGATTTTCCAAAGGTCCTGTTTCCCTCCCAGTTCCCATTCCCTGCGAACTGATTAAACGGTGATAGTCCGGTGGGTCATAATCACAACTTCCCAAGGCCAGGTGAGCGACTACACGTACGTCCGAGCGCTATGACAACGTGTTGCCTGACTATGTGTCCAGAGTCACTTCATCTCGGCATCCAGTACCCAATACATAGCGTAACAAGTGTATTACGCCCATAGATTATATCCCTGCCCACTGTTCGCCAAGTTGCTTGCTGATGCCGCTGCTGCTTCTGGTGATCGAGTGTACGTGTGCGCGCTTAAATGCAGAGTTGCAGAGCAATTGGATAACTCGATTATAGGTCGTATACACATGCCTAGGCATATACACACACATTTGTATTCGTATATAGATGTACTTGCGATGCAGGCACGGGTCAAAGGATCGATGGGTGTGCGATGTCGTGTGTAATCGTTGTTCGATTCATCGGGAGATCGGATTTTGACGTATGCACGTATTATACCCACACACGCGGTGAATGTAAACGTTAACGGCTTATACGAATAAGAAAGTTATTTCATTGCCCATTCCGTCGTCGTACGTATGGATGGATGTGTACACCATATAGTTTTCGTTTTGCTGGTACACATATATATACCTATGGATTGGCTTTTCGTCGTGGCCTGTCAGTTGAGCATGTAAAAGTTGTACGACGCACACGACACTTTAGAAAACACACACGCGTGACTTCCTGATTGTGTATTACGTACGTAGTGTATTATTTCTGATCGTACATTACATGTATGCATATATATACGTATTATTTGAGTAAAACAGAGACAACAATTGAAATTTCACGATTGAGATCGAGATGTTGGGTGTATACGGTACTTTTTCCAAGATCCCACATTTTCTTGTCGAATAAAAAGTTGGTTTGAAAAACTATACGGTAAGAGCCTCTTCTTTGGCTCAAGGGTTATCCACTCCTCGTTCTTTAATGTAAGGAGAACAGGGCAGGGCTCCGAAAGCCCAAAGCCCCGATCTCCGTTAAAGGTGACGTTCTAAAACGCAGATGCATTTTTTCCCTCCAATTACATGATGTACGCGGAGAAATCCAGCTTTGAAACGTTTAGTGGTTATTGACAATTATTTATTGTGTGTGGCCAGAAAATGGGTCATGTAGCCTACATGATTTTGATGGATCCACCTGGATGTTTTTAGTGTGTTTTTACCTGGAGTATTTTACAGTGGTAGCTTTTTTCAAGTACAAAAACGTCAACAACAAATCAATATCGAAACAAAGTTAAAGAGGAACTAATAAAAGGGGTTTCAAGAAATTTATATGGATATTATCACACAAATGCAAATGTTACTTAGCTATGAAGCTGCAGCAAACGCATTTTCTTTTTCATCTCTTAACTCAAGAACTTGTATATTCTGGACTTAAGCTTAGTTTTGAGCTAATTATAACGTCTAAGTGTTGGTGGAATATATTATTACACGGATGAAAGTGAAAATTTTATGCTACATATTAGGCTGCAGTCACATGGAGCACAATAGAGCGTGCAGGATAGAATTGTCCCCATAAGCAGCTGTGTTAAGTCTATTGCGCCGCGCAATAGGTCCATCCTGTAGCCCAATAGACTTAACACAACTGCTTATGGAGAAATTCCTATCCTGTTCGCTCTATTGCGTTCCATGTGACTGCAGCCTTATACGTAAGTTTATAAGTTGAAGTACATATGAAAGATTATTTGTAAATTGTTACAAGAATAGTTATTACCCATGAAAAATAAAAAATAAAAGTAAAAAGGTAACGACAAATTTCTCTGTACTCGAGAGTTTACGGTGCAAAACGAAAAGTGATAGTCCATTGTTGTCAAAGTAATCTCTATGAGCATACGGTCAATACATAACTAAAAGGGCATACGGTCTCGCTCAAACCAATACCTATACAGCTTATCGCTTGGAAACACTCCTATTTGCTATGCGCCTATGTCAGGTGGCGCCGTTGAGTGAGAGATATTGTCCCTCGCTAAGATCGCCAAAATGCATGCTGCCTTAAGTATAGGTAACTTTTTTAATAAATTAAAAAAAAAGGTTATTGAGAGTGGATTGACTAAATTAATCAGTGATTTGAGCGTGTATAGTATACGGTATCAAATTTTGTTAGGTGTTGTCATGTGTACTACAAGAATTAGAAAAAATAAAAACATGGATTACGACTGTAATAACACAACATCTTTAAGTGCATATACATGCTTACACTTGCGTGAAGCTTAAAGGATACAAGTAATCCATGGAAACGTAATATAAATGGGTAAAAGTTAACCTAACCTGTTATTAGTATTTACCTTTATTGAACACTGTGTTGTGAGAAATAGATAAATGTAAGCAGTACTTGTGTTTTTCAAGCTCCACACTAGTGCAAGCATGTATATGCTCTTAAATATGTTGTGTTATCACAGTCACAATCCATGTTTTTATTTTTTCCATTCTTGTAGTACACATGACAACACCTAACAAAATTTTTTACCGTACACTATACACGCTCAAATCACTGATTTATTCAGTCAATCCGCTCTTAATAACCTTTTTTTCAATTTAGTAAACAATTTTTCTATTAGGCTCCATGCATTCTGACGACCTTGGTGAGGGACAATTTCTCTCACTCGGCGGCGCCACCTGACATAGGCACATAGCGAATTGTCGACGAAACAAATTAACCTTTGAAGTTCAAACGAACCAACACTCTTTTACTAAATTTGCTGCGTGTCATAGTTATTATAACATAGCTAATCACAAAACTCTCATCCGCAGGCTGCCCGTGATTTTTTTTATCACTATCGAATCATTACGATTTGGAGATATTTTGCACGTAGGGAAGATGTAATAGGTATACAGACATACATTCGTGACCATCCATATTTTGATGCATTCCAATTTTACAAAAAAAATATTTTCAACTGTATAGTATAATGAGCTATACAGCGTATAATAAATACAATTCATAAATAAAAGGCAATGATTTGCTGCCTAAGTAGTATCGTCATCAAATAGTGGAATATTAACTCCAGAAAAGTAAATAATCAAATAAATTTGCATACAAATATCACAATGTGCAAAAAGTCTCTAAAATTGAAAGACTGCTGATCCACACCGCAGGTTGCAATAATTTCGGGTATGCCATTCTAAAAGATGTGACATGATTTTCCCGGTGATAATGTATTCCGAAGTAAAATCTAGTTCATCCATTGTCTGCGTTTAATATCTCCACCTTGCTGGTGTTGCTGCTATTGCTGCCACTATTTCTGAGGCTACTGCTCCTCCTTCTGCATTCGCTGATTTTGATTTTCCACTTGTTGTTCTTTCTCCACAAATTATCTTTAATATTATTGCTTACACATTTTATAAAAAGTAGCAGTTTTCGTACCTGATGGCACATGTCACCAGAGCAAGGTGTTCATTCATTGAGAAGCTTGGCAAAACGTCGCTAAGCCACTCATCCGAATATTCCTTTTTATTTGGTAGAAATAGCTTGTCGGAAGAAATAGACACTTTAAGACTAAGTATCGGAATGTTAGTTTTATAATTTTTTGGGTGATGTGCTTATGGCAATACATTTATCGGGACGAAGCTTCTAATCTTCTTCGTTGTCTGAAAAGTTCTTGCAATGTAGAAAATAATATCAAGTCACATTATACTGTTTTCTTGATATTTTTTTTGAACGTTATTTCTTTTGCCATTAAAAAAAATCGCACGTTTGAATTTTTTGATTCTCACGAGCAATCCTTACGCGAGTAATTATCGGATGTGTGTGCGTTGCGCAATTTAATAAAACGTCAGAGTCATTGTATATACATTTTAACCGTTGCACCAACGGCAATAATTCAAACCGAAATAGAATGCAAAATTAGACGTGAGCGTTCGGCTCTTGTGGTATGTAATCTATACACCTCCAACTTCCTGTGCGCGCTAGGAAAAGCTCTTTCGTCGATCATTTAGTAATTGATGTGGCCGAGCCCACACTGCCGCATTTTTCTGTGCCTTTTGCAGAGCCTTTTAGATGCCTTTTGGATTATCTTATGATACATCTATGACTTAATTTTTGAGGTAACTTTGCGTTACGTTACTTTTTAATGAAAATAAATATTCTTACAAATTATTGACGTGATAATATAGAGAATAATCTGGTTTTTTGAGTATGGTTTTCATTAATATTTTTTATTTAGCATCTGGCTTATACTTAAAATCAAAATTGAGTACAGCGAAAATGAGTATGTAAACAATGAAAGATTTATCGACTCATTATCGACGTCTGGCGTAATATTTTTCCTCAATTATTAGGGATAAAATTACCGTAGCTCCACGGTAAACAGTATTTCGAGCTGAGATGAATTTTTCGGTTTCAAAAAAATTACCATGAGGTCATGATAAAAGTTATTGTGAAGACTTTTCGATCACAACTCTACCGTTGCTTTTACAGTAAAAATTCATGTAACTTTTTTGTCCCAGCTTTATCAAGAGTTTAGACTGTAGTAACTATAACTACGATTGCGCAAAGAAACTCAGAAGAAGGCCTATTAAATTTAGTATTTAAAACAGTTTTTGCTTCGATTGAAAATTGTTTGTTATAAATTTATGAAGTATAGTATCAATCGATAAAAGCTACGAAAATTTATTTATATTACTACTCCATGTAAAAGCGTACATTGGTGTGGGTACGAACACGAAGTACCAACTTTGTATGAATTTCACGAAACAAAATTTTAATGCAGTGTCACGGAAATTCAAGACTCAATCTGAGAAAAAATAAGTGAAATACCTTTGATAAACCTAATGATTTTGGTGTCTATTTCTTCATGATAATTTATTATAAAATTAAACGTAGATAGAAAATGTAATACTTACTAAGTTTTATTTTACATGGTAATACAAGACCCGCTAAGATTTTTTTACGAGATGATCACTAAATACGCACAATGTACATACTATACGGCACAAGTATAATTTTGCTACAAGCGTTAAATGCATACTTGGTGCTAATAAATAGAAGTAAAGAAAAAGAAGGAATCATAAGGTATTTAATGATAATCTCGTAAAAAAAATCTTAGTGGGTTTTGTATTACCATGTAAAATAAAACTTAGTAAGTATTACATTTTCCATCTATGTTTCATGAAATACCTTTAAGCCCAAATTAGTAACTAACGAAACCATCACCAAATATATTTATACCACTCACATTACCTGATTAACTGACGTAACCATCATTTGAAATGCCACGCGATGAATTTTGTTTATCCAAATAAAGCCGAAACTTCCACAAAGTTGAGCTTTAATCAAGTAAAAGTTTAAAAAGTTTAGCTGAACGAAAAACAAACAAATGAAATTCGTTCACAGTAGAGCACCAAACAAGTGCATCCGAATTCGCTCGACCTCATCAATACACACACCACCACGCGTGGTTATAATTAAAATTCGATATCGAATCCCAGCTCGGCCTTTCCAATTTTTATTCAGTATACCACCGCTTACGAAACAGCCTCGACATATATTGTTTTATTTTCACGTGCACTTGCCGCATTGAGAAAAAAAACCCCGCAGTCGCCAAAGTGTACAAACCCACTTTTCGTTGTAACACTCTGTACACGTTTGCACCTGATGAGTATAATTTTATGCATTCACGTAATTATCTACTGCGCGTTGACAACTAAGTTGTTTTAGCCCGTTTTAAGCATTTAAATGATGAAAATAATAAAAAAAACTCCACACTTTTATACTTGGTGAACCTAGTTGAAGTAACCCCCTTGGATTTGCGTATGCGAGGCACAGCTTCCACGAACTGCATGCGTAATATTGCGTTGCACGTGTTATACACCTCTTTGACATCGAGCTAACCACAGCTACAAGCGGGGAATGAAATGGTGCTGCTCTATAATGTGAAAGGGGGGTGCAGAGGTCGTGCATTATTAACAAGTGATGAAGGAGGAGATATTAGCACTCTCATATGCACGGGTATCTCTGTCTTTCCATTGTCTCTGATGCGAGGGCCCAGAGGCTCTCTTTCAAAGGGAGTAGAGTGGGACGAGACAGGCGCACTCGAGGGCGGTCGAGCGGTATCTGGGGTTCAGAAACGAGTAATGGGTTATTGGGTTGATTGTTAATGGTTATGCTCTGTTTGAGACGTAACGATGCCATTTTTCCGTCTTAACCCTCTCCTTTCGATCTGAAGGCCATCGAATTTACACAACGTTATAAACGTTTAAAAAAGGCTCGAATGCATGCACCATCATCTATTTTTGCTGTTAAGGAGGTACTTATACACTCATCTCTGAATGCCTTTACGATGACAATAAATTATCCATGTGACCAACTTTTTATTTAAACATCGCTGACACGTTATTATGATAAATTTAAATTATCCAGGTAAATGCCCCACATTCATCGTGCTTTTGTAAGCTGAAAAAAAAACGCGATTGATCCCTCATTGTGAAGGCATCGGCGCTCTACCGGTTATCATTCCGTGCACGCGTGGGCACTTACACCAACCTATCGTTAACATGCAGCCGTGGAAAAAAGCGGCCGTTTCGATGCTGCTCCATGCATATATAATTTTAAGAGTACTGGATGCAGAATTGGCCTTCCGTTGCGAGCGAATTTTATTATCAGCGCTCTCCAGTGATGACGTGATTTTTTTGCTCTCCTTTTTTGTTATTTAGGACGCAAATTACTCGTGGATGCACAATTTAATGGGAATCACCGCCATTGTTCTGCGATCGTATTACTTTTAGCTTGATTTTTCAATTCCTTTGTCATTCGGAGATAAGAGTAATTCAACTGGGCCAATATTTTTTCTTTATTATTATCCCTCGCGTTTCGTTTTTCGTCTCGCGCTGTTTATAATTTATTTAGCGTGTTTTATCGAGACGCTACACATATTATCATTTTGTCATCACAACTTATCGTACTAAATATTATGCTGGTAAATAGAAAGAAGAAAATAGGTCGAAAAATGTATTATTTTTTAAGTCTTTGTATCAGTGAATACTAAGACATATTATTTACACAAAAAATTACGTGGTTCAGATCATCATTGCACCTGTAGTAACATTTACGTAAATCACCGATAGTAATGAGTCATTTTTTAATGTATTTATTATCACTTTTTTAATTTAAAGATTTAAAAAATCAATTGTCTTTTATTTTTGGAATTCAACTGTCGAATCTTATAATTAGAAATTATAAGAGTGGCACTCAACTGAATTTTTTTTTATAAATAATTAATCAAACACCCATTTTGCTAACGTTTAACTCAAATTTTACTACACACAAATGAAAGTTTGTAAACTAAAAGCTTAAAGTGTAATGGATGAATACATTTTTAAAAATCATCAAGTATAAAATTGAATTAAAGTGGTTACCGATAATAATATACGAAATTAAATTACATAGTTAGCAGTTCAAACTATAATGGATGATTTAAAAAAATTCAACCTTGCGAAAGATACCTTGAAAATTTAAAAATTTAACACTTTTTTAATTGCTTCTAATGTTCTTGATTTATAATCAAATTTTTATAAAATATTTAATATTGCTGTACTATTTAATTAAGGATTTTTTTATCAAACGTAACAAACGAAAGAAGTAATTAAAATTTCTTAATAATTTAAATATAAGTAATAAATACGTTTTTAGTTTCGAATAAATCCTGTGAGAGGCTGATAAATAAAGCACTTCTTACTCCCTCGATTTGTGAATAAATTAAAAAAAAAACCCTTGTAAATAACAATGTGTTTGTTGCTCTTTAAGTTTTCCCTCCCATATAACTATAAGCATCAGGAAGACAAATACTCGCGTATTTGTAGTATATATTGAATGAACGTTTATTGCACACAACTAAACGACGCATTTGTATGAATAACAATAACTTTCACACGAGTGCGATGTGGAAGTCGTCTTGTCGGAACTTTTCGCAGAGTAGAAGGGCTTGTTCGCAGAGTTTTATTTCCTCGCCGATAATGGCACTCTGTTGAGTGCGTGTAACTTCGTAGATGTGCTGTATAACGGTAAAGTTGCCCGAGCAAAAGTTTTCCAATGTTGAAAGTTGGACGGCCGGACGCTGGAGTGCAATTTATGGCACTAGGAGTTAGACGTTGAGTTTTCTGATGCTTATGAAATTTAATTCAAATCCGTTGATGAGCAGTACGGTATTATGAAACTTATGTATCAAGTGTTTGTTAACACGACGCCTTAGATTTCAAAGTTTGTCATGCGGATAGTATCATTGTTCTAGTTTAATATTTATTTCTAGAAATTTGCCAACATTTACAGTGTGAAAAAATCTAAATATGTTTAAGGTGAATATCCCAATTATCTATCATTTTTCTTTATATCTTAATATGAATTTTTTCAAACATTAATGAATTGTTCTTGGGGCACTAAACATCATTGTTTTGATACAAATCCAACTTGTTATTCATTGAATATATCTGACGCCTGTAAAAAGAAAAACAAAGTGACCGATAACTGGAACATTTCGTCTGCTTGAATGAGCGATTATTGGGTCATTCACCTTTAACATAACATTAGAAAAATTAATATTTAAAAGTGTTAGTCTATAAACAAATTTTTTTCTACGGAAACAACTAAGTTAAAGAACAGAAAAAAAATTAATAAACCGAACAAGCGATCAGGTAATTAGCTCGATGGGTGCACGCTGGATGAAGAAATAAAATTTTATCGGCCTTATTGTATACATACCCTCGACTCCCTCTTGGAATGAAAAAAAAAAAAAAATTAATAAAACAAAAGAGAAAAATACACTCGATGTACGCGGGAGAAAGAGAAAGAGCTCGCGTTAATCGTCGAAAATAATCAATGAGCTCTGCCCCCACTGTTCCGACACGCCTACCTCAAATCTCCCCCCCATCTGTTTACGAGCTCAAAAAACCTTATAATTAAAGTGGTTCGCGAACGATATAAACAGCCAAAAGGAACAGCAGCAACAAGAACAATAATCACCAGCTGATCATAATTGCAGATCCTTGTCGATATCTTAATAAGGGAGGCGGTACTTCGTTGCGCAATCGGGACATACATATGTTTTGGCGAGCGAAAAAGCAAAGTTTGGCGGATCGTGTAGTATACTTAGTTTTTTTGTTCTTTCTCGAAGATAACCATCTCCTTAGCAGCCCCTCCCGACAAATCAGCCACTTGGTGGAACACGTACAGTGCTTTTCCATTGTGCAATGACGGCGTGGAAAAACAGAGTCTCGACACTCCCACTGTACTGAGTTAGAGCTCCCCTTTTGTTAGTTATGTACATATAAGTAGGTTATGTATATTATTGTATAGCGGAAATTTTGAATCAGTCTACTGTGGGAGAGAAAAGGAAAGTAGTGACGGTGGTTGCTTTACTTTAGTGTAGCTTATTTTAATACAGTAATTACATTTGTTACCACCTAGGCCCTTACGACAAAGGAAATAGGCTTTTCATTAGAGATAATAGGTTATGTGTTAAGCTTATCGACCATTCGTTGTTAGGATATTCTTCTTTGTTTTTTGAAATTCCAAACTAAAAGTGCAATTAGTCAACGTTGTTCATAAAAATATTGAGATGACTTTTGAACATTATGCAAAATGTTATTAGTTACACCGAACACGATCGCTATCTTCAAAAAATTGGGGCCCCTCGAACAGTGACTCCTGAAATCTAGTCCCTTAATAATCGTCGCTTTTCTCAACCCCTTTCTTACCATTTCCTCTTTCGTGAAACTTGGCCCACTTTACCTCTTCGCACGTCTTCAACAAATTGCTCCAAGGAAGATAGACGTACAGAGGTGTGTGTGTATCCACAATCTCTACCGTACAAAAGGCCGGCCGGGACGATTCCTTCATGTCGAGATGAGGAAGGCGAAGCCGAGCTCAGGATCCTTCTAATTAATTACTCCCGGGAGCCACGCGCGCGCTTTTCTCTATGTGTGTGCATGTATATGTCTCTCGTTCGCACTGGTGCTACCGTGCCAGTCCATTACGCGCCCCTGAATCCAATTATCCAGCTTAATGTAACGATCGACCCTTTTACTCCAAGATCGGATTCAAGAGAAACTGAGATGGATTTTTCTTAGAGTGCCAAATGAGACTCTTTTGGTTTGCGAGGAAGGCCTTTTTGGTCTGGGTATGGAATTGTTGTCTTTCTTTTTTTTTGGTACAGTATTTTAAAGATTAGTCGTATCAGAGATGGTTAGAATTGATTTCGCTCCCATGCATGTACGAGGTGAATTTTCGTGAACGTGGCAATTGTTTTTGGTATCTGATTTCAAAAAATTTTTTTTGTTTTGTCACAATTTTCAGCACTCTAATTTTTTGTATATCAAAAGCCGCGGTTGATTGAATACTTAACAGGTTTTTAATAACGATAAATTTTCAATGGATCAGTCGGCAAATTAATCTCGTGGTGGTCAAAAGATCATCAAACAGATGTTGCCCGTTCAAAGAGAGGTATCTTTCTTTAAGACGATATGCCAATTTTGTCGCAGAGTTTTCTTATTTAATTTAAAATTTTTTAAATGTCTTAATTAAAATTTACTTTACTTTTTATTAAAATTATTAAACATTTAATTTTTAAAGTGATAATAATGTTATAAAATTCATAAGTGATTTCGGATGTTATCCACCGTTTATGTAAAATCGATCAAGAAAATTCTTAGGTGTTATTAATCATATACGTATATAAAATTATAATCTTAATAAATTATTTCGTTTAAAATTCAACAATCTTCCAGTTTTTTCAGTATAATGTTTTCTAGAACTATGAGAAAAGGCAAATTTTTTCTTACATACTTTATATGTTAAAATGGGATAAAATTGATTAAAAAAAAGACAATGTATAAAATTAAAATTTTTGAGCGGTATTAATTGAGGAAGGTTTACACCTTTTGCCACGATGTCTCATAGGTTAAAATTAGTGTGAATTAAGTTTTAAAAAGTTCCTTGAAATTGAATAATAAATTTAAGGCAAAAATCATTTCATGGATTTTTGAACAATTTTAATAACCATTGATTTTTCAAAAAATTATTATAGTTTATCGTGAACTATACCTCAGTAATCTAATAAACTTTTACATCACAAAACTGATAAAAAAAATCGATAATTACAACTAGGTGCAAAAGGTTGAGAGTAGCTTTACCGCTACATAGATATATTAAAAAAATATTGAACCATTTAAAAATAGAAATATCGTTAATATGGCACGCGATATGTTGATTTTTCAACGTATGGACCGAAGTTATGTTTTTTGTGTTATAGTCCATTTTTGAAACGATCAATAACAACAAAAACAGGTGTTAAAACATGTAAATTGAAAGTTAAATATCTCGAAAATTGGCATCAAAATTCAATCATGAATTTACGGGGTGTCAATAACTTATACCCCAGTTTTCGTCGTTTTTGTCAGATAGTTGATTTTTGCATGATCTACCTTAAAATTGTTTTTGGACTGAAATGCGTTACTTTTGCTCAAAAAATTTTTATAGGACTATTTTTTTTCGTCCTCATGCTATAAAAAGTGACTAAAAAAAATATATTCAGCATATGTAATGCATTCAATTTTTAGTAAAAAATTAAGGTGGCTTGGGTGATTAGTACCATATCTAGGGTAGGGTGCCATAAGGGCCCCTAAAAAATGAACGCTTTTCGACGGTAAATTTTTCAATAAATATAGTTAATTCGGTAAAACCAAAGTACAAGATCAAGAAATTGCCAGAAAAGTATCGTGACATTATAATTGTGAAAATTGGGAGATGTTGCAAGGAAAGCCGGATAAATATTTCATACTTTCCTTCTGATTTTCTCTTAGGTTAAGTCGTTGACCCTATATTTTTAAGAATTTAATAGATTCTTTGTATAAAATTACACAAGAACTATTTGAAATTTTTGAGGTTATTCAAAGATTTCCGAAGATATATTCGATTTTGTGACCACTGTCCATAAGAGTAGGTGTTCATTAACGTAGGGTGTTAAATTGGTGAATTTTTAGTAGCGATTTGCGAAAAAATGAAGTGGTTGACCTCAGTATTTTGTTATCGCAAATGAATTTGGAATACTTTATTTACATAATTTCAGAATTTCAGAGGTTTTGATCAAGCCGATAAAAATCGGCCAAGCCACCTTAAATTACACGAAAAATTTGAAAAAGCATCTGTGCCCAGGTCTGACCTTTACCTTTCTTTAGATAAAATTATTATTCCACAGATTCTCTACGACACATAATTTGTTCACTTCAATATTAAAATTGACAACCTTCCCAATTGATTATCGTTCAACATGAACGTTTGGGCGTGCTAAAAATTGAAGGATGAATGTGTCGACAATAACGCCAATTATGACACGAATAAAACTTGGTAAAATCTCATATAGTGCACTATCCCGATCTCATTGCAAGCGCATCATATTATTTTTCTTAAAAATGAAAAAAGTTATCGATTTTGTTTTTGGAAAAAATTGTGGATCCCATATATGTATATTTGCTGTAACAACTGGTAAAAAACCACTGTAAAAGTGATTAGCAAAAGACGCCGGACCAGTTCGGCCCAGCGGAGCGTAAGCCAGCACCTACACTTGTCACGCCCCCGTTCGCGTGGCACTGCCCCGCCAGCTGGAATATTCGGTTTCATCGATCATCGATCTACAACAGCTCACCATCTCAAGCCCTCCGCTCCGCGATACTCGCTTGAATGACCGTCGGCTAAGAACGACCGGGGGACAAAACAACGAGTCACGAGCGTATCGAGTCTCCATCGATCTTCTACTCGGGTAAGCTATATAGACGACAAGTTACTCTCGAGCGAGTACAGCCGATCGTCAATCCTCTCACGTTGCCCACCAGCTCCTTCATCCCGTTTATTCCACGCGCGAGTTTTTATTTCAGCGTGGGGCTTTCGGGTGCGATAAGACGCGGGCATTCCGATAAAAAGAGTCTCGAAGCGCGTACGCGCGCCGTGGCTGTGCAGACAAAGGGTCGAGATAAGGGGGCGAATCGTGGGGGAAAAAGAAATGAGAGCTGGCCAGGGTTTTTTTTCCTTTTTGTGAGGAAGCTTGTGTGCACTTTCTCGGAGAAGGCGGGAGCTATTCAATACATCGGTTGAGGAAAGTTCGAACAGAGTCAAAAAATACGGGTACCTCGTTCTTCGGATAGAGAAGCGCTAATCCACTTATGGAAGTTCTGTTTCTACTATGCCGGTCAATAGCGATACTTGTGATTTGGTGTTTGTAAAACGTGGAACAAAAATGTATTAGTTTGTTCAAAAATCAAGAAATTTTTTTTTTTTTTTATAAACCAAATATTAATTTTTATAGCTGTTTTTTTAAGTATATTGTAGAACAAGCGCGGCTACTTTTAACTTAGTGGTATATTTTTCTGTTTTTCTTGTAAAAAAGAAAACAGCCAATAAAATATTAATTTTACTACTAGTAGCATTCTTTAAACTGATAACAGTTGTGGAAATTTCTTAAACTTAAAAGTCTAACGATTGTTGAATTGAAAAAAAATGTAATACTTCTGTCACAATTAAAAAATTACTATGTTTCATAAGACCTGAGTTCAATTCTCTTGTTTTTTTTGGCATAGTTTTCATTTTTGTTTTCTTTACGAAGTGTTCAAACTGACAACATCGGTTTAATGCTACTTTATCACAGTAGGGTACTGGTTAGTGTCAATACTGCCAAGGCTGCAATTTTTTTTAAATATAAAAAGCCCCTTCCACTTACATGTAATATACATATGTATATCTACGAATATACATATTTTCCTGCATTCATACAGGTATCTATTGATGGTTTCCTACATTAATAACTGTTAATAGTTAAAGTTCTTTTATCAAATACATGCTATACATTGTTTTGTTGTTGTCGTTTTAAATATTGTTAAATAAAGTTATGGTATATCACAAATGTGTCACAGATGACAGTACAAATACTACCTTTTTTTCTATAAAATGTTACGTAGCCACAATCTTTTTTTATGAGAATGAAACAAAATTATTCAACTTTTGAAAAAGTACACGCCTACACTAAAATTACCATAAGTCGGTATTACTTAAATTTTCTAACTTCCAAATGCAGATTGGCCTTGATGAGAAATAATATTAATAGTAGCAACAATGGCTACCATCAAACCTTGCATAGTAACGTATACTTAAAATTATAGTAATTTCAACAAAATTTTAGTTGTATTTTTTTTGTTATTGCTTAATGACTGTAGGAAATAGTTAAACTAGGATTTAGAACCCTTTATCTTCTATGTACATGTACAATTTTATTTGCTTAAACCAAGACTACGTACTTGAAAATTTTAAATACTCATTAACGATGTTAAATTAAAATAAATCAATTTTCAAATAAATAAGATGGATAATCTAGGAGCGGGTTAATAATGTAGTGGTACCATGCAGGGTTCAAGCTGTAGTTGGTCTATTTTATCAAATGTGAGAAGTGAAGAAAAAGAGTTTTGACCTCGTACATAATAAAAAAAGTAACTAATACGTAAGAAAATTTATTAGAGTATTATCTGACTTACATTTTTTAAATTTCACAATAAAGGTTATGATAAAAGTAAAAAAATATTTTTTTGTTATTACTATGTTAATTGTTACCGCTAAGTAATTTAATCTTTTATGAAAAAATTATTCTTGAAATAAGGCAAATTAATAACTTTAATACTACAAGTTTGTCATTGAATAATAGGTATAAATGTAATTCATAACTTGAACCTTTTAAGAACAGCACAAAATTAATTATTCTTCAAAGCAATCAGAAGATCTTTCATCAGATGCATCTGTGAGTCCGGGATGCTGTTAAATCCCTCGGTTTTGACCATTTCATCAATTTTGACGATATAGTTAATCGCTGCTTGCTTTAATTTTGAAACTTTATAAGTATCGGCCAGCATGAGGTACCGAAATGCATTACTGTGCGTAAGATTATCCTTGCATGTGTTACCTATCATTTGTTTCAATAGGTCCAGGTCATAGTAATCAGCTGCTTTCAATAAATCTTCAGACATGTTGAGAGCCACACTGTTGTCTAATTTTCCAGAGTATATGTATTTAAGCATTTCTTGTACAACCTCAATTGTAAATTCTTGAATCTCGACTTTATTTTCGATCTTTTCTTTCATCTCTGTTGTAAACGTTTTTTGAAAAACTGAGCTCCGTGAGGCCAAAATTGCCTTGTGAGCTGAGATTTCAAGACACTCATCTTTAGTGCGAGTTACAAGTATCACATCACTGAATTCTCCATTTTCCAGCAGATTTGTTAGATCCACGTCACTGTGTGACGGTGAATTTTTGTCATCAATCTCTATTATTGGTTCAACGATATCCGGAATGAAACAAAAAATTTCTAAATTTTCGAGTACAGTGAACTCAAAAATTGATTGAAATACTTTAAAATTGAATATTAAAACTTTTAAACCAGCTGTCTGTACTATATTATCATTCTTTCTCTCTTGTTTGCATCCCTTTGAGTCAACCATAACGGTCTTGACATTTTCGTTCAATTCATTGTTTGTTAAACAGCATTTATAAAAGTACAAACTTACAATTTTTCTATCATTATCCCATGCTAGTAAGCAATTATTCCGTCCAGCATTGAAACAATCTGACTTTACAGCGTAATATGATAAATCTTTATACCTAGGAATACACCATTTATACCAATGTGGGTTTGTAGATAATCTACACGGCTTGTCTGTTAAGTAATGCTTTAGAGGACTGTCGCTCAAATACATTTTACACAGTTAGATTCAGTTATCACAAAAACTTTTTTAAATATGTTCAATACAAAACATAAGATTTTTTAATTTTCTGTTAGCACTAAGGCTGCAGTCACAAAGTTGGGTGTATTCCGTTATTGTCGCGCGACTCGCAAAGAGAATCGGAACGCTCCGATATTCTCGCGAAAATGAAAGGGAGCGTTCCGAAACCTACGAATGCGAGACTGCGAGATCGCCGCGTGATTGCTTGCGTATGAGTATAAGGGATAAGGGCTCTGTTCGGAAATGATACTTTGGTTAAGTATTAAGTTGGTACCTACCCCCACCCTGGCTTAACTAACTGACCGTGCGTTCGCACATGTAAACAATAGTTAATCAGCTGATCACATTTTGGCGCACTTTAAGCGCTTTTAAGGTTAAAGAGAGGACTTGAAAGCCTCAAAGTGCGCCAAAACGTGACCAGCTGATTAACTATTGTTTACATGTGCGAACGCACGGTCAGTTAGTTAAGCCAGGGTGGGGGTAGGTACCAACCAAAAACTTAACCAACGCATCATTTCCGAACAGAGCCAAGGTATTTTCACTTGTGACGTCATTCCAAGATGGCGCGATCACTGGGTTTTTTTCAAATTTGCACCAAATGTGCAAAACTAGCTGTGAAATTCACGAGGACGTCCCAACTAATGATAATGCGTTTAAAAACTTCAGGTTTTAATAAGCTATCGAATGAGCACTAAATTTTTTACATCTTCACTTGGTAAGCAATGCAAAAAAATGAATGAAATTATCGCGGGCATAAAGTTGATTAGAAAAACATTTTATTTTTTGTGCTTACCATCATCCAGTTATAACGAATTTGAAATATAGTCAATAGAAATTCCCGATGCATTAGAGGAAATTTTTCGTTTGTTTGCCAAAAGTGTAGTTTTAATGAAAATCAGTACAGAAAAAAAAGTACTGCAATCAGGCAGATTGTACCCGTCTACTATACATATATATATGGTTGCAAGCTTCCTCGCCTCCGAGATCATAACAAAGTCCCATAACCTCTGACGAGCTGTTAAAATTGAAGCAGTGTGTGGCAAAAACATGAATAAAAGTTGTTGTATAAGTGGTTGTCACGATAAATCTGCGAAATCTTTTTTTCGTATTCCATCTGTGATTTCTCCGGACAATAAAAAATACAAAAGTATCAGTGCAGAGGAACGAAATGAAATTATTTCTTTATCTATGAAAAGACAACATTATTTCGCAGATTTATCGTGACAACCACTTGTACAACAACTTTTATTCATGTTTTTGCCACACACTGCTTCAATTTTAACAGCTCGTCAGAGGTTATGGGACTTTATTATGATCGCGGAGGCGAGGAAGCTTGCAACCATATATATATATATGTATAGTAGACGGGTACAATCCGCCTGATTGCAGTACTTTTTTTTCTGTACTGATTTTCATTAAAACTACACTTTTGGCAAACAAACGAAAAATTTCCTCTAAAGCATCGGGAATCGCTATTGACTATATTTCAAATTCGTTATAACTGGATGATGGTAAGCACAAAAAATAAAATGTTTTTCTAATCAACTTTATGCCCGCGATAATTTCATTCATTTTTTTGCATTGCTTACCAAGTGAAGATGTAAAAAATTTAGTGCTCATTCGATAGCTTATTAAAACCTGAAGTTTTTAAACGCATTATCATTAGTTGGGACGTCCTCGTGAATTTCACAGCTAGTTTTGCACATTTGGTGCAAATTTGAAAAAAACCCAGTGATCGCGCCATCTTGGAATGACGTCACAAGTGAAAATACCTTATAGTCGGTCACGTCGAACGATAGCTGGCGCTGCGCATCATCAAACATATACTTAATGTACGCAACTGTGGGGTTTTGCATTCGTTACGTAAATGATTCGAAGCGAATTGCATCTTGGTCTCGTAATTCTCGACTTGACCTTTTTCTTTTAGTATTTTTTTTGTAATTTAACCATACGTATTAAAATTAGTAATCCCGTGTGAAAATTTAATATTAAAAAAAAAAACAACAATGAATCGGATTCGAAAAATTAGGACAAATGCCATTATATGTATTAACCACTTATTAGAATCCTCCGAAGATTCTTCAAGTGAAGAGGAGGATATTGTAGTGTCGCTTCTTGCAGTTCAAAGAAGTAAAATAAAGAGAATTAAGATTTGTATTTATAATTACATCAATGTAATCGATCAGTACAGCGATGAAGGTTTATGTAAAAATTTTCGACCGAATCGAACCACTTATAATTTTCTCCTGGAACTAATTGAAATCAAGTTGACAAATACATCTAGGAGAATACACGGGAACAGAACAAAAAGAAAGATTTTGTCGAGAATTACGAGACCAAGATGCAATTCGCTTCGAATCATATACGTAACGAATGCAAAACCCCACAGTTGCGTACATTAAGTATATGTTTGATGATGCGCAGCGCCAGCTATCGTTCGACGTGACCGACTATACTCATACGCAAGCAATCACGCGGCGATCTCGCAGTCTCGCATTCGTAGGTTTCGGGACGCTCCCTTTTATTTTCGCGAGAATATCGGAGCGTTCCGATTCTCTTTGGGAGTCGCGCGACAATAACGGAATACACCCGTTACATGGAGTGCAATAGGGCGTGCAGGAAGGATAGAATTGTCCCTAAGGCCGCGGTCACATGGAGAGCGTAACAATTTGAGCCCATAAGAGTGAGAGAGAGGTAAAATACGCGCACCTCTCTCTCACTCTCATGGGCTCAAATGGTTACGCGGTATTCGCTACGTGCACAAGCTGAAAAAGCGATCGCAGCAACACCTGTGCTAATATGTGAAACTAAGCGATAGGTTTGTCTTCTGCTAGCAGACTGCTAAGCATTACTATCATCAGAAAGTTATGTGTTTATACATCGACAACCATTCTAAGGGTTAAATTTTTAATAAAATTATGAGTAGTATGTACACATTTTACTCATGCATGTTCATTTTAAAAACGCAATGAAATACATCGTATACTGTGTATTTCTTAGAGTTTTTAGCTGGGGCCCGATTCTCTAAGCGTATCATATGAACGTGTGTACATACTGTGTGAACACGCCGGTATAGGGCTAACGGAGCTCTCTGATTGGTCAGAGGAGGTCTGTGTTAACTACATTGCAAACTAACAAAACGTATCACGTATCACACAGTACACGGACTTGTGTTGAAGTAATAATCAAGCGCTTTTAGTGCTTGTAGTACAAATTTTGTCTTTAGTTATTTACATAGGATTGTACCACTTGAGACATTGTATTAATTCGTGATATAATAAACACAGAACATTTCGTGTATCTATCGAGGTACTGTGTTCCTACGTTCCCATAGGTATCAAGCACATATCGCGAATATTGCCTTCTGCTGTGCCAGACCAATAGTTCTCGTTTTTCCCTAGGATGGCGCTGCTTCAAAATTGTGCACGTAGCGGACGTAGCGAATACGCAGCGTTGGGTTAGGCGGATTCAATATCGGAACTTTTTCCCTAGATCGTATATATAGCTATACGATCTAGGGAGAATGTTCCGTCGAGCAGACAGCACAGCAGTGAAGGGGCATTGCCAAAGACACGCGGAAATTCAAAATTGTAATATTAAGGACGTTCGGTAGTGATTGAATTTTCCAACGAATTTTTCTGAAATTTTGACCAGACGTTTTTATTGTTGTTACAATAAACCAGTCAAAATTTAAAGAGGTTCCTCTGTTTCGTTTTCGAGATATTGAATTTCAAAGTTAAGTCATTTTAACACTGTCGCTTATGGGAGAACTGACTAAATCACAGTTTTAAGCAAATTGGGCCAGTGAATTTGGCCAATTTTTTTATATGTTACAGATAATGTTATTAATTTGATGTATACCAAGTTTTGCGACGATCGTCTGATTCGTTTATAAATAAAAAATTAAATAAAAGCTCGACCGAAACGCAACGGCAACGTCGCAAGTGGCGGGAAATTCAAAATGTTCCAGGATGTTGATCAGTAAATATCTCAATATTATTGTAGATATTTATGCATTCACGCATAAAATACAAGCTTACGTGTGTGCGTGAGTGTATGTACAGAACGCCCACCCCTTCCCATAAAAAACAATAAATGTTAATAACACGCTATTTTTTTTTTTTTTTTAATTTCAAATTTATTATTTCTTCTTAAGATAGAATTTTTTTGCACATTACAAAATCACATGCTCATAGTTTGAATCACTCATCTTAGAAATCATCCTACTTATCTGACATCCCATGCTGTATGAGACTTGTCAAGTCATTTAAAAATTCAAGTATTTTATTTACACTGGTAGCTCTTTTGATTAAAGGGCTTTGCCCATTTATTAGAAACGATCTTAAACCATCATTACCTTCCATAAATTTATCAACAATAATATTAAAATCTACTTTATTTTGACTTAGATTTTTAATCACTGTTTTGGGAATGATAGACGACATGGGGGAAAAAGTTGGCGAATACATTTTTTCATCAGAAATTCTTTGAATTTTCGCAAGAACATCTTTTACGGAAAACACGTTCGTTGAAATATCATCCCATGAAAGATATGTAGCGGTTAATTACTTACAGCTTTATCACAAAAACATTGATACACGAGCGCTGTCGTAACCGACGCAGCACGCAGCAGACGAGCAGACAGTGTAGAGTGTGCAGAGACACCTGATGCGTGTACATGAACACTCACACATTTAAGACCCGTACGACGTTGCCAAATCTTCATTCATCGCTGGTTTCCCCTCACCGCGCAAATGTTTCCCCCCGCTAACACTACCAAACGTCCTTAATAACACAAGCGCCTATCACCCAATGACCCGGGGCGCTAACTGGCAACTCAGTTAAATGAATAATTATTAATAAATAACACAAGCGCCTATCACTCAGTGACTTGGAGCGCTTACTGGCCACTCTTTTAAATAATTAATTATTAAAATAACACAAGCGCCTATCACCTTATGACCCGGGGTGCTTACTGGCTACTATTGAATAATAAATTATCAAGGAATTACAAGAGCGCCATTTAAAAAGATCTTTGTCGTACTAGATAGGCAATCAAAATTGTGATATGTTTACATATGTTATCGATCAAGTTTTTATTATTTAATAGTGTTACAAATAAGTGTCCTGGATCATCAGGAAAAAGGTGCTTGACATATTTATTAATAATTATTTATTTACTAGATTTGCAATTAGCACCCCAGGTTATACGGTGATAAGTGCTTGTGTTATTAAAAATTATTTATTTAACAGAGTGGCCAGTAAGCGCCCTGGGTCATTGGGTGATAGGCGCTTATGTTATTAATAATTATTAATTTAAAAGAGTGGCCGGATAGCGCCCCGGGTCATTGGGTGATAGGCGCTTGTGTTATTAATATTACAATTTTGAATTTCCGCGTGTCTTTGGCAATGCCCCTTCACTGCTGTGCTGTCTGCTCGACGGAACATTCTCCCTAGATCGTATAGCTATATATACGATCTAGGGAAAAAGTTCCGATATTGAATCCGCCTAACCCAACGCTGCGAATACGCGTTACGCTCTCCATGTGCCCGCGGCCTTACACGATACGCGATCGAGGCTTTTACGCCTTTTCTATGTGACCACAAACACAAAGTGGCGTATACCTAACCTTCCTTACTTTTACGCGATACGCTATTCGCTTCGCTTTACGCGGTTCCATGTGCCCGACGCCCGAGCCCTTAGAATCTGAGGCCGAACCACCGAACCAAAAAGAATTGTGATGTCTCCTAAAAGCTTGTGTACGATCATAGGCGCTGGGCGCTGATAAGTATGTATACATCAGCGATAGTTCACAGCTTGGCCGGCGGTGGCGCTGATAAAGAAGCGCTCTGAAGGTTGCGGACTGTACTGCGGTCGGCAGCAAATTTTTGACCATCGAGGCCAACGCTGCGCATATCACCCGACAACTCGGGACCTGGGGCACTTACTGACCACTCTATGAATTAATAAGATGTCAATTAATAACACAAGTGCCTATCACCCGGTGACCCGTGGCGCTTGCTGGCCACTCTATGAGTTAATAAAATGTTGATTGATAATAAAAGCCCCTGTCACCCATGACCTGAGGCGTTTACTGGCCACTCTATGGATTGATAAAATGGTTATTAATAACCCAAGGACCAACTTAACTATGCCAAAAGTCGCAAGAAGTCGAATTGGAAGAAAGACTTTAAATATGTCAAATGAATACAATTTTAGGTGTCAAGAAAATCACACTGAACATTTATCGAGATAAAAGCAACATCAAAATCAACAAATAAAGAATTTATTAAGTAAGAGACCAACTTTTCACTATAACCCTTATAGTAGAATGTACAGATTAAGCTCCAGGACTTTTTTTTGCTGTGGTAATAAAGTTGAGAAATAGGAGGAAAATTTTTTTTCTAATTATATATTTTTTGTGAGTTTTAAATTTTTACAGCTTGAAAAAATACTCCTGTTCATAGATTATATGGTAGAAACTGCAAATCAACGGCCTCTTAGGGCCAACGATTATTTTATGGCATAAGGAAAGCACGGTACTTTTCAGCATTATTAAATTTTTTCCTTACACCTCCACCGAAAGATCTAGTCCTGGCGCTAGGAGGGGTTGAGCATGCAATTTTAGATCCCTTCAAGTACCTAACGAATTTGTATGTTTTCGGGGTCGCTGATTCTGAATTTCGAGGGTACCAGGCCCAATTCTGGTCCCATTTCAAGCTAGGGCCCATTTTTGGCCCAAAATCGCTGTTTTTCGACTATTCACGGCAAAATTTTTAATTTTTGCCTTCAAAACATTGTTTACATCAATAAAATGTTTTCTAAAATAGTTTTGTTATTTCTTACTTTTTTCCCTGCAAAAAAAACCGTACCAATAGGCCTTCTACTTCATCGCGATGCGTTATACACATAAGCTAAATACTTATTTTTAGAAATAGATTGATTATTAATAAGTTCATACTTTTTGAAAATATTTATTCTCTCAAAGTAATACTTATATAAATTATTACTAAAAAGTTGATTTTATTGGTAAAAAAAAGCTTTATTAATTGTTGAAAAAGTAAATAAAAAACGCGAACAATTTTTTCAAACAATTAAAATATAAAATTTAAGATACTTAGACAACAATTTGTTTTGAAACAAAAGTCTTTTAATGATCCAACAAAATAAAATGGCTCAGAAAATAATAGAATTAGCAAAAGAGCGAAATTTTAGTTTACGTCAATTATTTACGTTCGTAGAGTATGCTACATACAGAGCTCTCCAAATATGCAGTCTTATCGATTGACTTGTTAGTGGGAGTTCATGAATAGAAACTATATTAGTAAAGTAATACATCCAATATCTCAAATCGTCAAACGTTGTACATACATTATTCTTTTTAATAACTTGTAAAAGATATTGTTCAGCTTTATAGACGGATAAATTTATTTCCAAATCAGATACACCTACAAAAAAAATTTTAAGATCATTTTAAAATGCAAAACAGTTCTTAAATTTAAATGCATTATTTAAATACGTAAATGATAAAAAACCTTGAGCAAAAGTGGTGAGAAACATTTCAGGGTGAGCTTGTAAAGCACCATATTTGGTGCCAACTTTGCTGGTATAATCCGCACCAGTGAGATGATGCAAAGCTGGAAGTACGGAGCACAATTCATATCCGACTTTTTTAGCCAAAGTATAAAGGGGTAAAAATCTTTTTTTTGCAGCGGCACCCACACGAATCCAAAGTTCCTAACATAAACATGTATTTATACGTGTAGAGTGTATAACAAAAAATGAAAAATTTTGAAAATGAAAATATTTTTACCTGAAAACCTTTTTCTTCGAATTTCGTCCAATAGTATAACAATAGAACAACCACATCTGTATCTGATAATAAAACTAATATTTTGCGATTTCCATCTGTGCATGTTTGGTATACATGAAAAATAATTTTAAAATCAGCTTCTTCGACACCGTATCTTTGTAATGATTGTAATTAATGAGAGTCCTTTGTAAGATCGCTTTTGTTTTTTTCTTTTTTTATACTACCACTTTCAGTAAACAAATAATTATTTGGTATTAACTCGAACGTAAATAATTGACGTAAACTAAAATTTCGCTCTTTTGCTAATTGTATTACTTTCTGAGCCATTTTATTTTGTTGGATCATTGAAAGACTTTTGTTTCGAAACAAATTGTTGTCTGCGTATCTTAAATTTTATATTTTAATTGTATGAAAAAATTGTACGCGTTTTTTATTTACTTTTTCAACAATAAATAAAGTTTTTTTTTACCAAAAAAATAAACTTCTTAGTAATAATTTATATAAGTATTACTTTGAGAGAATAAATATTTTCAAAAAGTACGAACAAATTAATAATCTATTTCTAAAAATAAGTATTTAGCTTATGTGTATAACGCATCGCGATGAAGTAGAAGGCCTATTGGTACGGTTTTTTTTGCAGGGAAAAAAGTAAGAAATAACAAAACTATTTTAGAAAACATTTTATTGATGTAAACAATGTTTTGAAGGCAAAAATTAAAAATTTTGCCGTGAATAGTCGAAAAACAGCGATTTTGGGCCAAAAATGGGCCCTAGCTTGAAATGGGACCAGAATTGGGCCTGGTACCCTCGAAATTCAGAATCAGCGACCCCAAAAACATACAAATACGTTAGGTACTTGAGGGGATCTAAAATTGCATGCTCAACCCCTCCTAGCGCCAGGACTATTCGTTCCATCTGACCCGATTTTGAGCTAGACAAAGCCTCATATCAGTCCTGCCATATGTGCGCAGAACGAAGTGCGCAGATATATATAGTTATATATTCAGCACCGAGAAGCAGCAGTAGTTATACAATACATATATATACATATATATATATATATATATACACACACACACACATATATATATATATATATATATATATATATATATATATATATATATATATATATATATATATATATATATATATATATATATATATATATATATATATATATATATATATATATATATATATATATATATATGTTGGGATCAGCTGAGCGTGTCCCGGCGCTCGAGGAAGTTGAAGGCGAGGGAAGGCGCTTAATGATTCTCACTCACGTGTAAGGTATAAATGGCGCTTTATTAGCATACAAAGAAAATAGGTAAATGATACGGCGAGGTGTCGAGAGCTGTGACGGCAGCGGAGGCTGCGAGCGTGAGCGTGCGCGAATGCGGCTCATGCGAGGGTCGAGCTCGGACTGGTCTCGCGCCACACTAGGTAGCTGCTTGGTGGCTAGAGAAGGCGGCGGCAGCGCCGCTCGGCGTGGACAGCGCGAAGACCTCGCGTGGCTTCAGCTGCTGCTTGCGTCGACCGCCTGTGTGTGCCTTGACGATGGTCGAAGGCGCCACAACCACTCCCTCCCCAGAGAGGTCCGTGGGTAACGGGCCGAATGATACCTTCTTCTTAGGGGGGGCGTCTTTGGGGGCTGTCCCAGGAGTCGCCGCGGGGGGCTTTGGTGCCGGCGAAGAGTCCGCAGGAGGCGCGTTGGGAGGGTTGGTTGGCTGGCTCCCTAAGGAGGAAGAGTCAGTGGCCTCGACGTAGGCCGGCTTTAGGGCGTCCGTGGAGACCGTGCGATGAGAGCCGTTGACGTTAATGACGTAGGTCTTGTCATCGACCCGGCGAATGACCCGGTGAGGGCCCGTGTACGGAGGCTGGAGGGGCTTGCGGATGGCGTCAACCCTCTTGAAAACGTGGGAGCACGTCCGCAAGTCCTTGAAGAAGAACGGGGTGTTCTCAGCTGCGTGTCTCGAAGCCGGCGCAGCCTTGATGGACTGGGCGAGTCGGCGGAGACCTTCTACGAAGGTGGCAGGGCTTGCGACGGGCTGGCTCTCCGTAGCGAAGAAGTCCCCGGGCACTCTGAGCGTAGTGCCGTAGAGCATCTCGGCCGGAGAGGCTTGCAGGTCCTCCTTGTAGGCGGTTCGGAGCCCCAGAAGGACCAACGGTAGTCGGTCAGGCCATGGGGTCCCGGGGTCGCACATGAGGGCGGCCTTGATGGTGCGGTGGGTCCGTTCCACCATGCCGTTGGACTGTGGGTGGTATGGCGTGGTGTGCACCCTTTTGGCGCCGAGGAGCTTTGTGAGCTCCGAGAACAGGGCGGACTCGAACTGGGCGCCTTGGTCCGTTGTTATCGTGAGTGGCGTGCCGTAGAGGCTAACCCACCTGTCGACGAGAGCCTTGGCGATGGTTGATGCCTGTTGGTCGGGCAGGGGGATGGCTTCTGGCCATCGGGTGAACCGGTCGATGATGGTCAGGCAGTAGGTATAACCCTGACACGGAGGCAGCTTGATGATGTCGATGTGGAGATGCTGGAAGCGCTCCTCGGGAACCTCAAAGGAGCCTAGGGCGGACCTGTTGTGCCGGTGGATCTTGGACCGCTGGCAGGGCTCGCATGTGCGCGCCCAACGGCTAACTTCCTTACGCATGCCTGGCCAGACATACTTGGAAGCGACAAGACGGGTCGTGGCCTTTACGCTCGGGTGAGCGAGACCATGGAGAAGCTCGAATGCTGTGCGTCGAAGAGCCCGTGGGAGATAAGGCCGGACGACTCCCATGGACGTGTCGCAGAGGACGGAGCAGTCGTCGATCGAGAGGGTCTGCAGGTTGAGACTCGAGGGAGTAGAGACATGTTCGGCTTCCTGGTCCTCGGCCTGAGCTTCGGCGATGATCTTCGCGCTGAGTTGGGCAGGCATGGAGATGGTGGCGACGCGTGAGAGAGCGTCGGCCACCACGTTATCGTCGCCCTTCACGTGGACTAGACTCGTGTTGAACTGGAGTATGAAATCTAGCTGACGGGCTTGCCTGGGCGAGGCCTTGTCCGAGCGCTGCGCCGCTGCGAAGACCAAGGGCTTATGGTCGGTGAAGATCGTGAAGGACCTGCCTTCGAGGATTCGCTGCAGGTTTTTCAGGGCTGCGTAGATGGCCAGAAGCTCTCGATCGTAGGTGCTGTAGCGTTTCTCGGTGTTGTCGAGCTTTCTAGAAAAGAAAGCAAGGGGAGCCCATGTGCCCTTGGAGTCCTGCTGCTCGAGGACTGCTCCGATTGCCGTGTCGGAAGCGTCCGTGCGAAGGGCCAGCGGAGCGTCGGGTCGCAGGAACGTCGTTGTCGTGGCATCAGCGATGGCTTGCTTACTGCGAGCAAACGCAGCTTCTGCATCCAGCGTCCAGGTCAACTCAACCTTCTTTTTCCTGGGCGGCAGGCCCTGGAGAAGATCGTTGAGTGGCGCTAAGATGTTGGCTGCCCCAGGGACACAGCGGCGGTAATAGTTGAAGAGTCCCATGTACCGACGCAGCTCGGTGGAGGTCTGCGGGCGCGGAAACTCTTTGATGGCCTCGACCTTGAGCGGCGGAGGTTTGAAGCCATGGCTGGATACCGTCCAGCCGAGATAGGTGACCTCGGTCTGCCCCAAGACACACTTGTCTGGGTTGATGCGGAGCCCAGCGGAGCGCAGGGACTCGAAGAGGCGACGGAGGTGCACCAGGTGTGACTCGTTGTCCTCGGAGGCGACGATGATATCGTCTAGGTAGGCCCTAGCAAAGGGCAGGTCCCGGAGAAGATGGTCCATCGTCCTCTGGAGAGACTGGGCGGCGTTGCGTTGACCAAGAGAAGAACGAGTGAACTCGAAGAGTCCAAAGGGAGTCGTCACTGCGGTCTTCGGGATGTCTTCTTCGGCGATGGGGATCTGGTAAAAGGCTTTTTTTAAGTCAATTACCGAGAATACCGATCCCTGCAGCTCCTGGAGAAGGTCCTCGACGATCGGGAGTGGGTAGCGGTCGGGCGTCGTGCAGTTGTTCAGTCGCCTGTAATCGCCGGTGACGCGCCAGGAACCGTCGGGCTTCGGAACCAGGTGAATCGGGCTTGCCCACTGGCTGGAAGAGGGCCGGATGATGCCCTGGGCCATGAGACGGCTGAACTCGTCCTTGGCGGCGTCGAGACGAGGGCCGATGAGTCTCCGAGGGCGCTCGAAGACCGGGGGGCCGTTCGTGTGAATGCGGTGAAGCACTGGGAGATCGGGCAGGTCTGCTGCCGATCCGTCAACCAGCGTTAGGTCGTTGAACTCCCGCACGAGGTCTTGGTAGCGTTGACAGAGGAGTCCTGTCGGAATCTCGATCTGCTGGACGACGGAGACGCTGTGGCCGGTTGTGAGGGCCGCAAAACCCTTGTTGGAAAGCCCGGTCGTGGCGTCGAGGAGCTGCTTTCCTTTGAGGTCGATCAGCAGGCTGAAGTGCGTGAGGAAGTCCGCTCCCAGAATGGCCGTCTGGACGTCGGCGACGATGAAGGACCAGACGAAGGCTCGGCGCAGGCCTAGGTTGACCTTGGCACGGTGTGTGCCATACGTGGAGATCGCCGAGGCGTTAGCAGCGGTGAGCGTAAGAGAGTCGCGAGCTTGTGGCTTCTTGAATAGGGAAGCTGGGAGCAGAGAAACGACTGATCCGGAGTCGACGAGAAACCTTATTGTGGAAGTTTTGTCGGACACATGGAGGCGATTTTCTGCAGGGGGAGTAGCGCCGACTTCCGCCGCCTGATACGAAGGCGGCACTACTCGTTTCCCTGGTTCGACGGGGTGAAGTTGCAGGGTGGCCTGCAGTTGCGAGCGTTTTTCCCCAGGGTGCGATGGTACCAGCACCACGGGTCGTTGGGGTCTCGGTTTGGCGTGTTTGACCTGCTCCGGGGGCCGCCTTGCGACTGCGTGGTTGGACGGCCACGTTGCTGGCCTTCCGGTTGTCGCTTAGCGATGTTGAGGAGCTGCGCGATGGACTGACGCAGCGACGCCATCTCCTTGGCCAGGGACTCCACGGTCGGCGCAGAAGACTGACCAGCCGTCTGAAGCTTGGTCGCTTGAGGGTGAACCGCGGCGACGTGCGGGTAGTCCTGGATCAGCTCGTCGGCAAGAGACGCCAGTTCCTCCAGCGGGGTTGATTTGACGACCCGGAGGGAGCGTGCCACGGACGGCGGCAGGAGGTCGAACCACCGGATCCTGATGGCATCGTCGGTGACCGCGGTGCCCGCAAGAGCTTTCATGCGACGCAGGAGCTGTGACGGCTTCTGGTCGCCTAGCTCGAGCTGCGTGAGCAGCTTGCGGAGACGCTGATCGGCCGTGTCTGTCATGCGCTTCAGAATTTCGGCCTTAAGGAAATCGTACTTGCCCTCAGTTGGGGGTGCCATGAGGACGTCGGCGATTTCCTGCACCGTGGCGTCATCCAAGGCAGCGACGACGTAGTCGAATTTGCTTGAGTCCGCGCGGATCCTGTGGTTGTTGAAGGCCGCCTCGATCCGGATAAACCACACGGTCGGGTTGGCCTTCCAGAAAGGCGGGAGGCGAAGAGGTGCGACCGACATCACGGGGTTAGTGTCATCACCCGTGGGGCTCGCGCCTCCAGTAGGATTGTCGCCGGGGGGACTTACACCATTGTCGTTGTTGACCATGGCAAGTGCCGACGGCGAGACGAGTGGAAAAAGAAACTGCACTGCACAGCACTGTCACACAACCTCTCACTCTGACTTTGTCCTTGTCTCTTTTTTTTTTTTAAAACGGTCCACGAGAGCGAGAGAGAGAGTGCGGTCACGTCAGCGCGTGGCTCGTAGCGTCGCCCGAGTTGACGATGGCCGTGTTCCACGAACGCAAGCGAGCGCGCGGGCTTTTGCTAAAAAAAAATGGCGGCGGGCCGGACAAAGCACGCGCACTGCAAGGCGTGAGCGAGATGAGTCGCCTTGCTCGCCGAAAAAAGAAAAGATGGCGAAGAAAAAAAACGCGATTGTTTAGCTCACCTCGAAACTTTTTCAGGCGGGGTCACCACTGTTGGGATCAGCTGAGCGTGTCCCGGCGCTCGAGGAAGTTGAAGGCGAGGGAAGGCGCTTAATGATTCTCACTCACGTGTAAGGTATAAATGGCGCTTTATTAGCATACAAAGAAAATAGGTAAATGATACGGCGAGGTGTCGAGAGCTGTGACGGCAGCGGAGGCTGCGAGCGTGAGCGTGCGCGAATGCGGCTCATGCGAGGGTCGAGCTCGGACTGGTCTCGCGCCACACTAGGTAGCTGCTTGGTGGCTAGAGAAGGCGGCGGCAGCGCCGCTCGGCGTGGACAGCGCGAAGACCTCGCGTGGCTTCAGCTGCTGCTTGCGTCGACCGCCTGTGTGTGCCTTGACGATGGTCGAAGGCGCCACATATATACGGCTAACGGAGTTATAACCTTTATAGTTTATACAACACAGAAAATCATTGGATATTTATTTACATAAACTATTGAATATATATATACATTTTGCACAATTTACATGTATATATAAATGTATTAATTTCATATGAACAGAGTACACAACACAAAATTAAAACTACCAAATTAATGTTTTTTGATTAGTTACTTTCACTTTAATGATTTATTTGGTATATAAATGAAGTATATACATGCCATATTACAAAAATAAACTATGAAATCTTTTATTTAATCGAATTATGCTTATCACAATTATGATAGTTAATGATAATAACCTGATTATTTTGCACTTACGGATATAAACATTAGGATTTTTAAAATGATCTTTATAGGATCCATGATTCGAATTTAAACGAGAAAATGAATTGTTTAAAACTTCTGAAAAATTGGCACCCTGCTTGTCGCTTGAATCTGATTCATTTTTACTTGTTTAATTATGATCTAGCACTTGGTCGCAATTTTCTTGATTTGATTTAGATTCAATAATTGCAGACTCCAAGTTTTCTTGATTATCATACTTAGATTTTTTTTTTGGCGGTGAAGTACTTTGCTCCCTCCTCCCTTCTCCTTTCCTCAGTCATCGGTAGTGTATAAGTGCTATATATATATAGATATACCTATACACATGTACACTTATCTACGTGCATTTATAGGCCAATTAATCTACGAAGGCTCAATGTTAAATTTGACATAATTGTTAACAGTAAACAAAAAATACGTTGATATAGAAGAAAATGATTCAAGAAACATAGCGTTTTGTTTTTTCGGTTATTCAGTGGCTGAGTTAACCTAAAAAATTCGTGAAAGTCCGAAAATCACTTTTTTCGCGTTTGAAAAAAAAGTTGACCTCCAATGCCGAAAAGTTAAATGACAAAGTTGTAGACCTTAAAAAAACCTATCGATTGACGCGCGTTGGATATAATTTGAATTTATAGTTGCTGAGAAAACTTGAAAAAACCATCGAAAATCGTCTTTTTTTAATTTAATAATAACTTGTTTTCTTTTAAGATTTTAAAGTTGGTATTCGGTCAAATTATGAGTTTTTAGTTCACAAACCTTTAGTTGTTTTTTTAGCCAAAAATATTAAAAATTTTTCGAAATATCGCATTTTTTCGAAAAAAAATACCTTTCGTAAAAACTTCAATAGACGTCAGGAAATAATGCTGGAGCGATTTTTCAGGGCTTAATCTCTTCGTCTAGACTTGTTATATCATGCAATGTTTGTAGTAAGTAAAATTTTTTAATTTTTCATGCCGAAATCGGACTCCGAAAAAAGTACTTTTTTTTTCTATTGGTTTTTTGCATTTTTTTTTACGTATTTTGATAATTGCACGTATATAACTAACTGCAATGCATTGTACTTATTTTTTTACGAATTTAAAAAAAAAAATTTTTATGATACGACCATGTGGAGCCAAGTTAGGTTTTTTTTTTTTTAAAAATCCCTATGCGACGGTGAAAAGCGTAGAACTCTGAAACTTGCACACTTTACTAACAAATACCCATTTTGCATTAAAAAAATTATTCGCAATCGTTAACTTTAGCGGAACGATGGGTATGATAACGTTACAGTTGAGCAGCTGCATGAGGGGAGAACATCTTTCTCTCACCACTCCGACTCCATTTTGGAGCCGTATCGGAGCGCCCGAGTAAGAGCAACCAGCCAGACACACCTCATACCAGCGGGCAGTCGATGCGCGACGCGCAAAAAGACTTAACTGTAACGTTATCATACCCATCGTTCGGCTAAAGTTAATGATTGCGAATAATTTTTTTAATACAAAATGGGTATTTGTTAGTAAAGTGTGCAAGTTTCAGAGTTCTACACTTTTCACCGTCACCTAGGGATTTTTAAAAAAAAAAAAAACCTAACTTGGCTCCACATGAAAATTTTTTTTTTTTAATTCGTAAAAAAATAAGTACAATGCATTGCAGTTAGTTATATACGTCCAATTATCAAAATACGTAAAAAAAAATGCAAAAAACCGATAGAAAAAAAAAGTAATTTTTTCGGAGTCCTATTTCGGCATGAAAAATTAAAAAATTTTACTAACTACAAACATTGCATGATATAACAAGTCTAGACGAAGAGATTAAGCCCTGAAAAATCGCTCCAGCATTATTTCCTGACGTCTATTGAAGTTTTTACGAAAGGTGTTTTTTTTCGAAAAAATGCGATATTTCGGAAAATTTTTAATATTTTTGGCTAAAAAAACAACTGAAGATTTGTGAACCAAAAACTCATAATTTGACCGAATACTAACTTTAAAATCTTAAAAGAAAAAAAGTTATTAACAAATTAAAAAAAGACGATTTTCGATGGTTTTTTCAAGTTTTCTCAGCAACTATAAATTCAAATTATATCCAACGCGCGTCAATCGATAGGTTTTTTTAAGGTCTACAACTTTGTCATTTAACTTTTCGGCATTGGAGGTCAACTTTTTTTTCAAACGCGAAAAAAGTGATTTTCGGACTTTCACGAATTTTTTAGGTTAACTCAGCCACTGAATAACCGAAAAAACAAAACGCTATGTTTCTTGAATCATTTTCTTCTATATCAACGTATTTTTTGTTTACTGTTAACAATTATGTCATCTTTTTCGTAGATTAATTGGCCTATTAAGTGGTATTGTTCGAGCGACCGATCGATCAACAATAATGTATAATGCACTAAATCTTTGACTGGATCTTTAAACCTTCATTTTTAACAAAACTAAAACCGTGGTGACGAACTTTCGGCGGAGGTGTAAGGAAAAAAAGTATACGTACCACTGCCAAAAAGTGGGGCTACATCTGACCGAGCATTACCGACAGTTGATAATATAGCGCGGTCAGTAATAGCCCCACTTTCTGGCCTAGGTACGTAATATACTATTTTCACTTGTTACAGCTTTTTACTTGACCAAATAAACTGTATGGATTCCGAAAAAATATGTTTTCAATAAGAATATTTTTGGCCCGAGAAGTGTCAGAAGTAGATGTACAATTTTTAACTGAAAATGTTTCATATTACATGTAAACACACTACGGTGTATCATTTAGTGAGTCTCGGGCGAAGCCGAGATGAGGGGCCGCTAGTTCTATATAATCATCTGATTATTTGTGAAATATACTATGAACACAGTGTAATAAATATTTCAACAAACTAATTTTACAATTTTTTTTCTTTTTATGACAATTTTTAACATTAAAAATTAGATTTTTTGTTTATCTCTTGCAATCTATAGATTATAATTTACATAATCGTACGTATGAGGTTTTTAATTTAATACTGCTTTTCGAGGCAAGTTGTATTTATTTTTATCAATAAAGTATAAGTAGTTGAACAACGCGCTCTCGGCACTCAGTGGTGGAAAATACAATATGGATGGCCGCTTGTTCCTCCTGATTTGCTGATAGGTTCGATGGCTAAAGAGCCCACCTTATGTATTTATTACACCACGGTATTCTGCTACCATCTGTCACATAACTATGAAACTGATTTTTACGTCTTTCTTGGCAAATATCTTTTAAAACTGATCGACACCAGTTTTTTCCAAAGCAGAATCGAAAAGAACGGAACTTTTCTACATGTGCATTATAAAATGTCTTCTCAGGTTTCTAATTTTGAGTAGAAAAATGATTGTACAGCTGATTTTTTAATGCTCTTCCATATGAGCTCGTGTTAAACGGTTTAATTTTAAGCTGAAATTTATCGAGATTTTGTTTGATTTGGAGTATAAACTAACAGAGTTACCATTGGAATCAGTAGATTTTAATCAACCAATTTAAACGTATTTTGTTTCTCAGATTTTCGTAAGGGAGCTACCTTAATAATCCGTCATAAGAAAATGTTTTCTACCAAAGTTAAAATATGCTTTATAAATTGTAACTTGTAAAAGTTAATTATGAAAATGATAGAAGCGAAAACTCTGTATTAAATACGCTTTGTGAGAATTGAAAAACATAATCTGCCAAACTGGAAATAAAAAGGAGTCAAAGTATTGTTTAAAAATCTGTTAAAAATTGTTTATAAATAGTTTTTTGGATCTACAAGTAAGGTAAAGTATAAATTTATTACGTTTGCAATATCAATAAGCCCTGGATATACGTTTTAATACTCTCATTAGTCATTTGATGGTTATAATATATTATGTGAAAATTACAAGTTACCAGTCTTTTAAGACTTTTACTAAATTTGAGCTGCAGAAAGTTATAATGGGAACGGTTTTTATATACGGACCTTTTGGAGAATATCAGTTTAAAAACACATAACTTATTTGAAAAATTGGAATTTTCAATATTCTAAATATTTTTGAGTGCTGCAAGTTAATAAAAACTCAAAGTTCAAAGTTTCATTAAATTTTATACTCTTCCAATCTGCTACGATATTTAGGTAATTGAAAATTTGAATGTTTTTAAGCATGTATAAAACTTCTTCAAATAATTATTTATACAACCTAAACTATCAGTCTGACTTACTATGTATACGCGTACATGTATACGTAATGACAGTGCAATAGATTTAGACACAGACTATAATGCTTACAACAATGACACTTGAAATATTTTTCTTTAAAATAGAACATTTAAAAAAAAATAAATTTATGAGTTTTTGAAATTTATATACTTTTCACTTAAAAAGCGTAAATATTAAAAAATGCATTTATAAGCGCACTTATCGCCAGTTCAGGGAAAAAAACCTTTTTTAATTTTAAGGCAAAAATATTATTTCTTTAATTTTGAGGTATCGAGGCAAAACGCACACTCCTTCTTTTTCAAACATATATTGTATTTTTTTTAAGTTTGTTATTTCAAGTTGGTTTTGTTCAGTGCACACTTACTAAATGATTCAATCTTACGAATTTAATAACACGTCTATATTTTAGATTTCATCTTTATTGTTATGGCTAACTTACAACATAAGTAAAAAAATTTGTCTTTAAATTACCTTTCTTGTTTCAAAATTTTAAAAATAACCGCATTGCTCCAAATTTTGGAAGGTATTTTTCTGCATACCGATGACTTAAAAAGTACTAATTAATAAATAATTTAGGTTACAGAACTGTTAATTGTAGTTTGAATAATGCTATGATTGCTAATGATGAAAATTTAATTTGGAGTGATCTACAGTGACCCATACGTGAGTCATCAAAGTAATTCATATAAAATTTTGATTATTTGAACTTATTTAAGGTGTAAATTATTGACGAATAAGTTGAAAGTAGGTAGTTGAAAAAATTTGTAAAAGTTGACTATTTGATGTAACTCATCTATATTTATTCTTATTATGCGTTGTATCAAAAATTCAAAATATAATCTCTGCAAGCCTTATTCCATTCGAATGTCCTATGATTGGTAGATTCGGATTTCTTCAGAGCGCACTCTTACACTTTTAGACTAAGTCGTTGTAATACTATGTCTCATTAAAATTACACTCTGTTGTTTAGATTTGAACCAGTACAGCCTTAATAATCTTACACAGTTATGCATCACAGGTCGAGCTCTTTTTCAACGAATCTAGGCAGCTCGAAGCTTGCCCTGTGTACCCTATCGCTGTAATAGCGCATATTCATCTTGTCAAGCTCCGCATCCGTGAACACAGTTTTCGGCTCTCTAAAGTTTATTGTCTCATCCAGGCTACCCATCATATAGCCAATTTGTCCCGTAGGATAAGTGGGAACTGACGATATGGCATAACCTACTTTGGGAAACGTGGCTTTGCAGTGATCCAAGGTACGCTTGATCTGATCGAGGTTTGACCAGTAGGTACCGGCTTGGGTACAAATGATACCACCGGGCTTTAGCGCATTCTTCATATGGACGAAGTAGGGCTCCTCAAAGAGACAAGTGGCCGGTCCTATGGGGTCGCTACTGTCTGTTATGATGACATCGAAGCTTTGCTTGTGTTCCTCGACAAATTTGTAGCCATCGCCGATAACAAGCTCGACTTTCGGGTGGTCGTAGCCTGTGGCCATGAATTGCAAATATTTTCGGGACACCTCAACGACCTTTTCGTCGATTTCCACTTGGTAGACCTTCTCGATTTTAGGGAACTTGGCCACCTCGCGAGCAACTCCACCGTCACCACCGCCAACTATGAGAACCGTTTTGGGGTTAGGGTGTGAGCAGAGCGGTAGAAAAGAGATCATTTCTTGGTAGGAGAATTCGTCCTTTTCCGTGCACTGAATTATGCCGTCGAGGACTAAAGCTTTGCCATAGGATTTCGTCTGCAAGACGAGAATGTGTTGGTACTTTGAATGTCCATTGTAAAGGACCTCTTCAACTTCTAAGGATTGTGAGATTCCGGGCCATAAGTCGTTGATTTCGCTGAACCAGCCGTTTTTTAACGCATCCATTTTCTGCAGCAAAAAAATCAATCTGGAATAATTATATGAATATTATCTTAATGAATATAAAGTAAATTCATCTGACAGTAGAGCAAGCATCAAACCAAGGAGATTAAAAATTACTTTGCACTATGAAGAAAATAGTTGTAAAGAGTTAGTGACTTTCAGTTGCTTATAACCTATGAAATTTATTAGAAAATCAATAATTTAACAAAAATTATTATTAACTACCATAGTTCCACACCAAAACACGCTTAAAGTCTTCCAAAATACGTTATTTCCCTGAAACACTACGAATTTTTGATAAAATATAAAATATTTTTTTTCAATTTCATCATCTTGTATACATCTATTGAAAACTTGTTTAATCAATTAGAAAATTTAGATAATAGAAAAACGGCTCGGCAAATTACCGCGTTATCGTTTAATATACTATACTACTATCAAAGATATCCAAAAAATGCATTAGCTTTTTTTGACAATAAACTGAGATGTGAGATTTTTAATACCGAGTCCTATGCAACACGTGTTTAAAGAGTAAATTTCCAATGTTTAAATTCCTCAATTTTGACAGACTGTAAGTAGGAAATGACTAGAGAAGTCTTTATTACAAATCTCAGGAAAATCTGACACAAAGTGACTTCGTTACAAACGGCTTTAATGGGTAAGAAGGCACCGATATTTAAAATGAAAGTTATGTTAACATATAGGACGTGAAATGAACATTTGAATGTCAGATCACGAATTTTGATAGGTAGAAAAGGACCAAGTGATGTTATGTAGTAATAAATCAAACTATTAAATGCCTCTTAAATTTTAATACTATTTATTGCTTATCAAAATCTAATATTAAAAGGAAAAAAGTTCAATCAATTATGTCAAAATTTCTTGACTCGCACTTTTGCAATAATACGTTGCATGATATTGAACCATTGTTTTCTCAAGCGGTAATTGTTTTTTCAGTGAATCAGCAACAATCATACACTATTTTTATTAAACATTGAAGAGTTTTTTTTTAACTTTTGAGCGTATGTCTGTTTGTGCAAAGCCTCTTCAACTTAAATTTAAATGTCAGTGTTATAAAAAAATTAAATAATATAGTAGTTTTTCGAATATATAAAACATTTATCAATTAAAAGATACTACTTGTTCCCAATTTTTTTAAAAGAATGTGAGAATTTTATACTTGAATTTTTGTACTAAGAAATTAAAGAAAATTTTTTTTTCAATAAATTTGTTTGTTTTAATGATAAAAATAAAATTGCACGTGTTGTATGTATAACTTTCGTTGAAAGAATGAAAAGCATAAATGTTAGTTGTAAAAGTTTATTTTCAGCTTGTATTGCAAATATCGCGTACTGGCGTTGAAATGCGTCAAAAATATTTGATGCCCGATAAAAGTTGGATTTGGTAAAATAACGATAAGATAAGAAGGCTAGCACAGGCGCAAATTTGATGATCGAATTATCATGTACTTATAATTAGACGTTTATGATGTTACAACCATGTTAAGAGTCACTTATGATTCCTACATAGCTACCTATATGTATCGCTGTTATGTATTAATTTTTTATCGTCATTGGCTTAAAAACCAGCATTTGATTTATTGTTAATCAATAACATGCATGGAAACGGGGATCGATATTTTATTTGGCCTCTGAACAATTGTACTGGGGTTAAATTTATTATGTGTGAAATAAACCATATTAACGAAGTTTTAATACTACGTTGATCAGTTAATCTAATTTTAATTTTCACATCAAGATGTAAGTACAGTAGTTTTAAAAGAATGTAAAAATAATTTGTTCTGGATTTCTCTTGTGAGTATTAGCCAAAATCAATGAAGCACAGTTTAAATAAAAAAAAGTATCGATAAGGGGCGTAAGGTTATCGTTTTGGGTCTTAGTCATGTGGACTAAAATATTTTTTTTTTCCTCTAATTTTTTGATGATTAACTGAAAAAAGTTTTCAGTTTTTTAAAAATTGAGAAGTCTATTAAAGGTAGGAAAAAAAGATAAAAGTTTCCAATTATTGGTTGCACAATAGAACGTATGCCTAGAATTGAAACGCAACCTCGAATTTGGCGCGCTTTTACGACAGTCAAGTGAGTGACGCGCAGAAAGTACCTACACAGCATCTCATAGATCAAGCCACACTGTCAACGATCTTATACCGACCACTTGAAATGTCTCCGAGCAAAGTGATCGATCGACAGGAAATAAACAAAACCGCGAAAGAAAACTTACCTTCGTGGCAACAAGTGCACTCAGCAATGCGACGTCAGATCCAAAGACCTCCAGCAAACAGGAAAACCCGAAAAACCACACCAAACAGCAACGTGGTAGCCTCCGTAGGTCCCAGGAACGGCGGTCAAACTGAACTGCCAAGACAGCGAGCGTATTTTTTCCAGATATAAGTACACGAGAGAGTATCCGCTGACGAAAACCGGCGCTCGCATTGATTGACTGACACATGCAAGTGAGAGAAGGAGAGGAGAAAAGTCCACCGCGACTTGGTATTCGGTATACATCTACTTTCACGCGCACACTACGTCACAAATATATATGTGCACGCACAAGAACTTCGGAGGAGCGTCGTCTGCGTTTTTTCCGTGTACACGTAAATGATAATCGAGCTGCGGTACGAGGAAAAAAAAATTTTATCTAGAGACATAATTATAGATACACGTTTTGTAAGTGTGGGCGCTCGTCTCGAACGTTGAGCGTAAACAGTGTGGGTAAAAGCCTATTTTTGGGGATAGATTACACAAATCTACCTAGTTTTTACACTTTTAACAGGATATCCTTTGGTTCTCCTAAAAAAAAGTCGGTGTCAAATGAACATCATAGAAGACATTTGCAAATAATGTGCGGAATTAAGACCTTAGAAAATGGTATCGAAAACGAGGCAAATCATTTGAAAACAAAATTCATGTACATTGTGAGCTAATAAACATTTTGATCTCATTTGTAAATGTAAAACATGAGTTATTATTGAACGTCAACAAAGTATACACCCGATGAATCGGCATCATATTTTAAAAAAATATGAATTTATTTTGAAGGGCTCGAACAATTTTTTTTCTGGAGAAACCTGTGACCCAAATGAATACTAATAATATTCAAAACAATTAGTTTTTCTCTAGAAAAGGATTTCGATCCCATCTTTATTTATTTTAAATTCTAAACTACAGTTAGAGAAAAAAATGATAAAAATTATAGAGAAATTCTAGAAAAAATTACCATTTTACTCAGTAAATCGGATGCAAGCTGAAAAAAAAGCAAAATTTATTTTTAATAGAAAAAATTATTGTTTTAACAGTTAAAATCATAGTTTAAAAAGTAAAAATTATGGTTAGAACAGTGAAAATTTCTGTACTGGAAAATAAAATTTATCAATCGATCCTTTCAAGGTTTACTGTTCCAGCATAGTAATTTTTATTGTGCTAACAGTAATTTTTACTTTTTGAATTACAATTTTAATAAACTGTTAAAACAATATACTTGACTATAAAAAATAATCATTTTAATAAATTTATATAAATTTTTTTCTTTTTACTGTGCAGAATGGTAATTTTTGTTGGAATTTCTCTATAATTTTTATTATTTTTTTCCTCAGTGTAGATTCGTTGTAATAAACCACCATGGATTAATACTATTTCAAACCATTAAATTGTAAAACCTCTTAAATTGCATTTAGAAATGCAAGGATGGCTACGTTGTAGTTGTGCTCACTGCGTTGATAGTCAACGACAGAATGCCTCTTTCGCGCATTTTTTTTGGTCAGCACTTTTTTACATTATTGCTGTTGCATCGATGAAAGCAAGTTGCCAGCACTAGGAAGCAATAAAATCCAACAAGACTTGGAAGAGAAATGACTTCATTTCAAAAGCCATTGAATTCATCAAATACGTATCAATATCTATGTCGTATGTGCTTCCAAACTTCTGAGTCTCTTAGTGTTTTATCGATGAAATCAAACAGTTTGAACAAAATTTTTTTGTTTAAAAAACAATGACGGCTTCAAGTGAAAAAACAAATAGTTTTATAAATTTTAATAATCAATATTATTCTGAATATACGTATTGATAAACATAATTTTGAAGAACAAAAGTGCTGCTTGTCAATAAATTGTGATTTTAGTGACTTGATAATGAATATTTCACTCATTTTGAGAAAAAAAAAATTTTTGTACTTCACTTTTATAAAAAATTGTAGGGCGATGAGAAAGCAGACTTATGACCATTTAATATATTACATTGAGGCTAGCTTGCATGATGTAAATTTTTCAACCTAATCAAATAAAAGTTTTTTCAGCTATTTTCAATTGAATTACATTTTTATCAGTTTAATTATTTTTAATGTGTTACTACATTGGACAACTGACATGTTATTTGAGCTAAGCTTACGCTTACTGTTCGGTAGCAAAGTTAAGTCGTAATAAACTTAGGGGGATGGAAATGAAATAATAATGTAGACTATGTTGCCAAATTATTATTATTTTGTGATTAAAGAGCAATACGAGTGGCTATGGTACTATAATAAATTATTTCATGCATTGAGTATAATAATAGTACATTTGTAACTGATTACAACAATAAAGAGTAACAAATGGTTTCGGATTAAACGCAACTGACGGTATCATGTGTACCGCTTAATCAATAGAGATAACATCAAGAAATGGCAATAAAACTGTTGCGATAATAACAATAACAATAACAATATTTTAGCAAAACTATACGACCCTACGTAGTAACGATGAGTAATTATAATTAAAGTAAAAAAAATTATATTAATGCAAATACAATTGCATTTTAATGTAGGTACAATAAGTATAACAATAATAATTGTACTGGCTATAACAATTGTAAATAATGCATTCTGAATCCAACTGGGCAAATCGATAAAGTTACTCATGCCCTCCACGTACTAATTGCAATATTTTATTGTCAAAACATTATTTTCTTAAAAAATGAAAGTAAAAAGAGGCTCATCTCTAGATATTGGCTGTGTGTATAACTTACTTGCATCCTAGCTAAAACGATATCTGGCGTTTATGTCAAACCCGTCATACTCTCGGAATTTGTTTGTCGGTTTACCTATGCTAGGGTGTTTGTGGCGTCTGGTCTGTCACATGAGAGATGATTCAGGAGCAGTAAAGCTTACGAGATGCTTGTACTCTCGAACTCGTTTGGAGGTGATAAGAAGATGCAAGGTACTTTCGCTTAAAAGAGCTGCACATGCGGATGGACACGTGTGTCGAAAAACAGGAGAACAAAAGGATAGTTCTCGGAATACGAATGGGCTGAATTTGAAGAATGATTTGGAAATTGTGTAAAGCAAGTTTGACCACATTAAAGTATATATGTTACGTAATTAAACAAAAACAACATTCAGTTACGATAATAATGCCACTACATCAAATGTTTCCAAATGTTGGAATGTAATAGTTAAATGTTAAAAGTAATTGTTTTTTTTTTTTTTTAATTCATCGAAGCAAAACAAGCTGCTTTATTTATACTTACATTTTACACAACTAAATTATGAGACATAACTGTAGATCTTGATAAAAAAATTAAATACCACTTTTTTTTGATACACGTCTTATCGCAATAGGCAATGCAAATACCTTTTAGTGCAAAACAGGTACAAAAATAGTGTAAAAATATTGTATTACTAAAAACAGGAAAAAAATCTGATTCTAAAACAAATTTTAACCAGCAAAAATTGTTTTTAAATCCAATGAAAAACGTTGGATAGAACGTAAATTTTTTATTTGGCAGTAATTTACCAAATATTGCATAAAAATTTCATAGATCTCATTAAATTACATTTTTATCTAAAGTACTATTCTGTCTTAGTTAGTAATGAAAAGGTATTGAATTGCTACGAAATCGTTTAATGTCTCCTTACTTTTCCGTTAGCAATTTACAGACAAGACTTACTTGTATAATAATACTTGTTTTTAATACAAAATAAAACTTAAGTAATTATATTAAAATAATATTCTACAACCACAATTTTCTCTTTCACGCTACATGCAAAAATCTAAAATTTTTTGTATAAATTTAACTGCATGTTAATTTATTTCTGTAGCGGACAAAAATGATTTTTTCAATTTTTTTGTGTTTTTTTGCATTGCATGTTATATTGAATCGTATGATATGAAAATTTTAGTTCATTCAGAGCTACAACTTAGTTTGCTTACTTAAATTTGTAAAATGTCTGTGTTAAAAGATATAACCAAAAATTTGTTTTTTCAACCTACGTTTCTTTTTTTTTTTTTTTTTTTTTTTTGATAAAATTAGTCGAAATGTAAACCATCAGATTTCATCAGAAACAAGTTGTTTTTCTCCCAATTTAAGCACAATCAGATTATTACTTGAGTTAATAAAAAATTTCAATTACGTACACGTACACGTACATACACATACCATAAGACATACTAAGACCATCTTCATAAAAGATTAAAAATATTATTTTATATATAGTGGTAGATAATTTAGGGGTGGTCACACTTTTTATCTGATAAAAATATAAAACACTTCCATTCAATCAATCGTGCCTAAATATTTAATTTTAAATACAACTTTGGAGAAAAAACGAATGAAATGGAGAAAAAAATATTATACTCCAGTGAATCAGCCTGCTTACAACTGTTGTTTTTGTACTCTTAACTCCACATTCTTATCATTCCAGCACTGTTTTATGTTTCAATATTTTATTTTTATCGTCAAGTTTTCAGTCGAAGAATATTAATTTTTTGTAATTGCTACGATGGTAGATAATCGATTATAATATGGTGATGATGTGCTAGAGGAGCAATTTGTCGAATTTGGCCAATGAACCTGCACGCGCGACATACTTTATTTTGATAACGCATGCGTATATTTTTTGTTATTTGAGCCTTCGTTGCTTAACCGTTTTTCCAGCGCATAGCCTTGACGATGTTCAGACGTTCAGTATACATGGTATACTGTACAAAATTTATTTACACAACGGGCCGTCCAACTAATTGAACCTGGAAAATTTTCGTATCGATTTGAAATTCAATAGGAAAACAGTTTTAGGAAAAATGTCATGAAATTAACATTTCTCAGTATGAGTTTAACACCAAACGACGCTGTTCTAGCAAAAAAATATGTTTTTCTACCTTGACTCGAAAAAAATGAGAAAATAAAAGATTCCTCAAAAAGCTCGTTAACGTGTACTCATTAGCCAGAATTTTTATCCGAGAAAATCGTGTTATTCAAAAAAACATCATATAAGTGATCTCTTCTTTTCCTTTTTACCAACACCTGTATACGCTCGTCTTTTCCGTTACTTTCTTTTTTGTGCCCCAAATCCGATGGAGATGGGGGGGGGGGGGGGTACACAATTTCCAGCTCGAAATACGCTCTTATTTTCAGAACGGGAATATCATTTTCCAAGAAGATATTGATATTCACGAGGAATTTGGAATGCTTTTTTCGCCGTCGAACGTCATGAATGCCTTCCGACTACGCGCATCATTGGTTTCAATTTTAATTCAATGTATCGCTGATCGACGAAAAACTGTAATGGATGGGGATTCAAGGGGTGTACTTTTCGCATCGTCTCGCGAACTCGATGAACAAACCAGAAATTTAAAATACCGATCGAGTCGCTTGGGAATTATATGAAAGTATATGGTGAAATACATTAGTAATATATATATTACGATTCCTTCAGAAAAAAAAAAATTTCATGGAGATTTCACATTTCGGTGGTAGTCATAATGTGGTTGACACCTTACATGGTTCGAGGCATAAATATACTTATGAAAAGGCAGTAAATGCCCGTTGGTATTATTACAATAAATGAATTCAGTGTAATATATTATTTACAGAAAACTATGTATATCATAAATATGTTGTACTAATAACGGTTTGAATCTAAAAAAGTTTTTTTAACTTCTACGTTTATCAGACATTGTCCGTTTATATATTTTATTTTATCTGTGATCGAAGTCTGGTGGTGAGGGCTTACAGTGTTAGACTGTAGTGAGTATAACATGTTAAAATGGATCATGCAGCGTATCATAAACTGTTCTTTTTTGTATGTATAAAATAAGTAAATTGTACAGACAAAACTTATTGTAGAACTGCTATAAATGAGGAGAAAAAAAACTAAAAATTTGAACAATCAATAATGAAAATCGGTTAAAGAAGATTAAAAAAGATAAAAATCATAAGCCTGCGTGATACACCCGCAAATCCAAATAAATCATACACACAACAAACAGCAGCAGCTGTATGCAGTGACACATCCAGTCACGATTAAAAGATCGAAAAGCAAACCAAGAGTCCGGGAGGAAGAGCCCAAGGGTATAGGCAAAAGAGCATCATTCCGTTTGCTCCTTCTTTATACCTTCCTCGTTATTAATCAAGTCGCGCATCGCCGTTATACGCGGAGGTAAAGGTACACGGCGCGCGGCTTTCCATTCGTACCAGCCTTTCCTGTTCCGGCGCTGCGGATAAGTTATGGCATTCAATGCAAATCGATATATACGTATAGGAGCGATCGCTCGCTGGCATTTCCTTTAAATTCATCAGAGAAGGTATCCATATGTACTGGTGTTGGAATTTCAGGAAGCGAATGAAAATGTCGACCTCTGGGACACTGCGTCCCTGCACCGAATGCAATCATGTCGAAGCGGGGAATCGCTCTGTACGGGGTTATTTTCTATACCATGCACCACTCATGTAATCGTTGGAATAAAAGTTTGCCAACTCATTTGATCAACATGTTTGTACCATGGGATGATGGAATCAAATCATCGGCGGTTGCGTAACGTATTGCTTGTGTACACGCACATGCGTATACATGAACAATTATGTAATTGGTGAGAAAGTTCCAATAATATCGAATTCCAGTAGTCTGCTTATGACAAGCTGTTGTCCTTGAGGATCCTTCGTTGCGGAATGATACTTGTTGCTGAAGGAGAGGCTCTCGATTTTCTCGTATTTCTTGGTTATTGTGTATGACAAGCATATGCAAAAAATACCATCTTTTCAATAAATTCTTACTGGTCGTACAAAAATATGGGCGCGATGTTGCAGTGAAATATCTTGAGAGTCTTCGCGTCCCTGCCCAGGTATTCTATGATAAGTGCAGATGACAAATGATTTCACAAAGTACATTGTGTCTCTCTTGCTTGTCACGTTTCTCGGAATTCCCATTGAAGTCGGAGGAATAAATATCAATGCAAAGTGGAGCAGTTAGAATGTGACTCGCGTGCTACTCTTCCTTTGACAAGTGCTCACGCCTGCGGAGTTTGTCAAAGGATCTGGATGCATAGTAATGATGCGATGCATGAAAATTTTAGCTGACTTTTGCCAGACTAATTAGCATGTCGTTGTATACAGGCTACATTTTTTTTCATCTATGGAATACAAAATACCTCTTTTTGGAGATGAATCAGTGTTTGATTTTGATTAAGCTTTAGTCATCGGCATAGTAAAAAGCTAATTAATATGCGGAATTATTTGTACTTGACTTTTCAACACTAATGCCATTATTCTATTTCCGCTATTAGTACGCAATTCTTAAACCACTTTAATGTACACTATCAAAAAACACGTTATGGTCCTACAAGGATGATGGGCACTTTACAGTCAAACAAATTTTTTTAAATAAAACTCTTTCTAGAGCCATAATAACAGTAGATGTTTGATTGGACTGTTAAAGTTGCACTGAAGATGTTTGTTAGGCAAACTTCACGTGCAAAGACTATACGATATTACATTCTTTTTGTTGCGTCCTGCAAAATTTATGTAAAAAAGAACATGACTGTGAGTATCCAATACTTGTGCCAAACGAATTCAATGAACATCCTCCTGCGCTGTCCATTGATAACATTCAAAAACATTAAGATATTTTAAAAAAAGACAATATTAGGAATTATTTATGCAAAATATGTTTTACTTTACAACTATATTTTAGTATCAAGCACTTGACAAGTCTTGTACTTTTGTAATTTGTTTAATTACATAAAAAAGTAATTTTTTTTTTTTTTTTTTTTTTAGTACAGAAAACTGATTGTTTTTCCTTTCATCAACTCTCTATGTAATGGTAACTTATGTTAAACAGTCTTAAATGGATAAAAAATAATTACACACAAGTGACAAAAATCGTAAGATTAAAAATCCTTTTTTTTTTTTCAAGATAAAAACAAAATGAAAACCATCTAAGAAGTGTCAAGAATCAAAAATTTCAGCAAAATCGGTTGAGTAGTTTTTGTAGTTAGCTATTACAATGGTTTTGGGATCTTTTCTTTATATATTCTACTAGCACCCCCTCCCCGTCTCAGCCCGAGATTCACGAAGTGGAACACCGTACTCTAAAATTTTACATCTATTCCTGACACTTCTCAGAACAAAAATCTTCGTATTAAAAACATATTTGTTTGGAATCCATACACAGCTTATTTGGTCAAATAATAAGCTGTAAAAAGTGAAAAAAATATAATTATGCTGAAAAGTACCGTGCGTTCCTTATGCCATGAAATAATCGTTGGCCCTAAAGAGCCGTTGATTTGCAGTTTCTCCCGTGTAATCTACGAACTACCTTGCCAATAAATATATTATAACCTAATAAAGTTCAAAAAAAAGCCTTTATTGCTCACAAAAGTCTTAACTATGCCAAAAGTCGCAAGAAGTCGAATTGGAAGAAAAACTTTAAACACGTCTAATGAATACAATTTTAGGTGTCAAGAAAATCACACTGAACATTTATCGAGATTGAAGCAACATCAAAATCAACAAATAAAGAATTTATTAAGTAAGAGATCAACTTTTCACTATAACCCTTATAGTAGAATGTACAGATTAAGCTCCAGGACTTTTTTTTGCTGTGGTAATAAAGTTGAGAGATGGGAGAAAAATTTTTTTTCTAATTATATATTTTTTGTGAGTTTTAAATTTTTACAGCTTGAAAAAATACTCCTGTTCATATATTACACGGGAGAAACTGCAAATCAACGGCCCCTTATGGCCAACGATTATTTTATGGCATAAGGAACGCACGGTACTTTTCAGCATAATTATATTTTTTTAATTTTTACAGCTTATTATTTGACCAAATAAACTGTGTATGGATTCCAAACAAATATGTTTACATATATATATATATACATGTATTTATATATACATTTATATATATACATATATATACATGTAAATAGATGCTTCTGTAATTTAACTAATAATTAAGAAAAATTTATTTGTTTTAGTACAATATTTTTTAGGATTATGGGTGTTGTAGTGAGTTTCCCTATTTTCTTAAATTTATTGACAGAGTTAGTATTATATATTTGCAGATTCATACATTTATCATCACACTCTCAGTTTAAACAGTGTTTTTGGCTTACCAATACCTTAAAGAGTACGTCTTTGAAAACCAATCGTTTTAAATTTATGAATTCGGTGCACTTAACAATGTTTTAATAAATAGTAAAAAAAAAAAAAATCATACAAGTAAATTCTACTATGAAAAAAATCATTAATTATCACATCAACCAAGCAATCGGGAGTAAATTGAAAATAAATTACATAACTATCCTTTTTTCTTCCAACCTGGACGTTGACACACTGACTAATAAAGCAGCGTAGCCTCCCTCTCACTTTTTTTCCGCCAACACATCCACGTCGCGCTCCTTTTAATTTAAGCATTTCCACTTCAAAAGAGCGCAAGTAGATTTTTTATACACCTCCAGCGGGTATACAAGGGGCAAACCAGTACATCGAAAGGCATGTTCAACTGATCAGCGTTGGCGGTTGTAATAAAGTATCATAACTTGGTGTATGGGAAGGAGAGGGACTGCTACGCCTACGCACGATTACTTAGTATAAGATGTTAAAAAAGTTAAATAAGAGAGTAGTCGAAGTATGTAAAAATGATATAGCTGCAAGAAAAAAAAAAGTGAAAGTCATTTGTTAGTGTTCGTATATTTTTCTTTTAACTGTAAAATGAATGTGTTTAATTCTACTGTCCTTAGACATAAGTTTCAATTTAGTTTCTGACTACTAAAATTTCATTAGTATGTAATTGTTTTGTATTTCTTCGGCATACTTAATTCAGGTTTTGAACTAGCAGTCATTTTAATGCTGGCGTATAAATATAAAAAGATTTAAATCACTGTTTTTATGAAAATAATTTTTTTTCAAACACTTCCAAATTTTTATTTTTAAACACACTAATTAGTTTGAGTTGCTGAATTTTCTGCTACCAACAAAACCTATCCAATATCGCAGCAAGAATTTTGTCGCTTAGAGTTGCAAACAGGCAAACTTTATTCGACAGAAAAATAATGTAAAGGAGGGCAAATAAGAATCGAATCAAAATTAACAGCAGATGAAAGTATTTTCTAACTCAGTAGGGCAATATTTAAATAAGCGATCGAAATTTTTATTGTAACACTTCAATATTATCAAATAAATACATGATTTCGTATGTCACTATTCTTCATTATAATTTTTAGATCGTCCGAGATTACCCGACTTTTTTGTTGTAATAATTTTATATTTTGTCGTAGACCAAGAAAAGTAAAGTCGTTTCAACAGAGTTATTCAGTTTGAACATTGTGTACGTCCAAAATTTTATGACATGTGATAGGAGTAAAAATGTTTATTATTTCAATGGCTCACTTAAATACAGCTAAGGAACCAATTCGACTGTACTGTAACAATTATAATTATAAATTAGTTAACTAATTTTACCATACGCATTCATGACTACATTAATAACGGAAACCACTTGACCCTTTTAATAGTATTGGGAACTGTAGTTTGATAATAGTCTCTTTGCTAACTAAATAATTGATTTTGTGTGATGAAAGCCGTTTTATCTAAGCTGAGTTTGTGACATGTCACTTAATACAGTTTATAAAAATTGAGGTTTTGAATGTTAAATATTTAAATCAAAATTGTATGCTAAGAAGAGCATTTAATCTTGAATCTTCAAGTATGAGGGCTTAGTATGACATATTTTATGGGTTATTTTTCGAATCAAATATTCGTTTAAGTCGAGCTCTTTTCCAAAGGCTCCATAGTAAACTTTTATACCTTTTTGTACAGACAAAAAATTTGTGAAAATGGTAATACATGATAATAAAAAAAACATATTGATATATTATTGAAATATATAGTTTTTTTTTTTTTTATATATTATAGTGCTCTACGTCCGGCTCCTCTAATAAGGGCATTAACTTAGGGCACTCGACACTTGGAAGAGGGAAGGGAAGAGGGATAGGGAGGCCTCCCATTACAGGAGGAGGGTAGGGAGAAATTAGTCAATTTTGCTGCGAGAAGGTAGCTCTTCTCGAGGAGCATTGCGTGGTGAAAAAGCACATGTGAATATTCACAGAAGTACTTGTCCGAAAATGTCGCACTAGCTGGGAATCGAACCATGGTCTCCCACTTTCTGACCCACAACTTAGCCGTCTGAGCCACCGCAGGCTCAGTAATATACAGTTGGACTCAAGTTTTTCGCATGCTGCAGCACTAAGGATATGATAGGAAACTTTACCTTTCACTGGACTGACTTTAAAAATCGGTAGGGTAGAAAGCTGATACCATTTATGTAACTTTTAATTGGAGAAATTAACGAGAAGTAATTTTATTTTTATAATAACCGTTTTTTGATGCAATTTATTGAAAAAAGAAAGAATGTAGCTTATTTTTGACGTTTAAAAGACTACATAAAACCTGGTTTTTATGAGATAAATTTTGATTTGGAAACAAAAGACAAAAAATAAGATTATAATTTACGTAGTTGCGACAATCCATGCTAAAAAGTGTCCACCGGGCGCTATGTTCCTGGTCACACAGTCCGCGAAAACTTGAATGCTAACATACATTAATATACGATATTGTATATGTACTTTTTAAGCTAAATATTTAGTAAATAACACATTCATAACGAAATTTGCTTCATACTCTCATTCGTCAGTCAAGGAAAATATAAACAAACAAAAACTTTTATAATAGCTAATTCTGCCTTTTACGATTTTGCGATGCACGCCTTTCCACCATGTTCTTGATGGCACAAAATGGCACATGCGCACTAAGAAATCTAGGACACAATTTTGTATGCAGTGTCGCAACAGTGCAAACTGTCTCATCGGTCGTTTGACACCTGATTTTACGTCTTTTTCATCCGATTTCCAATGTATCTTGAAAAGTTGGGGCTTGAATTATTCTTAGAAATGCCAAAAATATGCGTCAACTCCTCTATTTTTCATGAAATAGCTAGTTATTTAATGAATAATTTTAGAAAAGGCTAAAAATTTAGACCAAGCTCATCAATAAGATAGGAAACTTTAATTTTCTGCAGTGTATAAATGTGTAGCCTTCATAACCCGTAAATACACCACTATAAAAGTGATGATAAGATGTGTGACAGGTTCTCATGCAAAAGTATTGGAATCTCGTTGTTCGACGAAATGTCACACACAAAATTAAATCATTAGAAAACTCAGTTGCTACAAGAATTATTTTTAACTATGTAATAAAAACATATATGTAAGATTAAAAATTAAAATAAGTCACGACAAAAATCAAGTTGATATTACGAAACGGCTCATAGAAATAAATAAAGGAAACGAAGCAAAAAAGTCGTACGGACATTCCTATCAAAGGGGAACTCAATTTCTACGTTAAAATCTCAATAAATTCTTAAGAGGGGTAAAAAGTATGAAAACGACTAGAAATAAAATGTATTGTACATATCAAACGTATTGATTGAAAGTCATGCTAGAGTGATGCTTTGATTTTGTCCTTAGTTCATATTTTTTGTGGTTCAGATACCACGAAAATATATATACATAATACCTACTCACAAACGGCACGCATTTATATAAATCCAAGCAAAAACAGTGGTGGCATATTTAAAACTAAATGAACATCAAGTCACATTACTAATTTTTTATAAATCGCTTGTTAAACATGAGAAAAATGTTATTGTAAAATAATAACTTTTCACGATCTTACTATATGCACGAAAATGAGATGATAGCAGTTTTTTCACTCCAAGGCGATCACCGGACCTGAGGGTGTTTGTAATACTACAACTAAGAGACCTTTGTAATCGCTCTGGACGGAAGACTACTAGTGCCAAATCATACTTTTCCTACCGATGGCGCAGTCAACATGCATATGTTGAAAAATGCCCGCAGGATAGGGAAATTAACTTTTTCACCACTAAAGGAACCTTGATGAAAATCGTTCCTTTCAGTGAAAAATCCTTGCTTACACGGCTCATACGCTCAGGGATGATCCCCTGGAAATGTTCGCGACTACTCAATTTCGCACGGTACCAAGAAAAAAATTGATTTCGGGAATTTGTTCCGATACTATGTTATTGGACTCGAAGGATGTATTTCCTGGAAAAGCTTTTACAGGAGCAGAATTGGCATTTACCATTTCCGGGATTGATGGTGTCAGGCTCAAAATTTTTACCATCAACGCTTGCAGAGGTTAATCACTGACGCGTGTGCGAATACTGATTAATATACTGATATAACCGAAAGCACAATACATAAAAGTTCAAAAATTCTCGAGTTTGATGAATGTGTGTGTAAAGTAACATGATTGTTTCAAATAAATTATTTATTGAAAATTGTATCGAGAAAAAAAATGGCGACTTATGGGTATTGATTTCAATATTAACAATTATTATTATTTACTAAGTGTATGATTTACCCGTAAATCAACTAAATATAAGAAAAATATATTTTCTTGTACACAAAAATGATTACTGTTGGCATACATGATACATCACGCATTTTGACACTGTACAAATCATCTCTCTGCAACTAAGATCAATTGATATCCCAATAAACCTATGCGCACTTTCTACACCAATCTAATCAGCAGTAATGGCTGATGCAGGAAAAACAAAACCTCAAAAAGTACTTGCGACGCGGTTTCTACAGCCCGTGCACGCATGCTGTACTGTTGCACGATTAGTCTTCCGGCACGCAGCAGCTTCTCAGGAGATCGAGTATGTACCCACATGTATATATATATGTAGGTATGATGCATGTAAGCAGTCGCTGTTACACATATCCCATTACCTGCGTCTCGAGTCTCGGGAATCTCGATTTCCGCGAAAACTTTCGCACGTGCACGCGCAGGTAATTAGAGCCCCACTAGAATAGGTACTTATACTAAGATAAAGATTGTGTGTGCTCACGTGCAAGAGCACACATACGCGAGCGATCGAGCTATATTATGGTTTGCTCGACAAGTGCGTGTATATGAGCACTTGAGTGCATGTACGTAAATAGATTTTTAATTTAAGGGTATGGGGAAACGAAAATTCCATATTTTGTAACAGAATATTTGAGCTCTAATCGTTTTTTCGGGTAAGATAATGGACCTTCGGTTTTTGAGGTTGGATCAGAAATAGGTACATACCGAGTGCAAATTAAGTGAAACCGATACCCGTAGCAAATTTTACTGGCTCATTGAGGAATAAAAATGTCCAAAGTGTACCCGTGCAAACTCTAAAACCGACAAATCATAACTTAGCCCGTTAATTCGATATGCAACTCCCCAATAGCGCTCTCCTTGAGAGCCAATTTGCCGATCTCTACGAGCGACCGATTTTCTCTGTATAAACTGCCACAGACGACGAGAGGAAAAAAAGAGAGGCCGCGAAAAAACCAAGCGTCTCCCTAGAGGGACGGTAATTATCGTCGTCGCGAAAAGGTGCGTATACAACCTGTCACAGCCTACATATTCACTTGGCAGGACGGAAAAGCGTTGCCGATCTCGAGTATATACCTATATCATACGTTAACGCGTCGCGAAGGAGGCCAGCCCTACCCTTGGGGGTATTTTAATGCATCTTACACATATACAATGTTTTTGCTCCCGCGACTGGACCCGTGTCGCGCGTCTCTCATCCAACCGTTTTTTGCCCCTCACAAAAGCCCCACCCCCTCTTTCGATGTTAATGTAACCTCACTTGTCACCCGTACCCTTATCTCCGATGGCTCGCGACAGAGAAATCGTTTGTGCGGGGTTTTTTGCCTAATTTAAACCATACGTTATTTTTTTTTTATTTTTTTTTTTTTTTAATATAAACTTTTTTTGTTGGTTTTTTCGTTGGCATTTTATTGATTTTTGTTTTTTTCTTCTCTTTTTTCAGAGACGCAACCAGGGAAGAAAGTCAAGATCGCTGATACGCGGAAAAACGACGCACGTAAGTTGAAGTCCGCTCTCTTCTTCCTCGACTTTTTTACTTTTCCGACATCCCGCCAGCCAACGGCTTCTTATTTCAATAAATAACTCAAGCGCCCGTCCATGCACTCGGCAGACACACGGGCAGTTTAAACCGTGCAAGTCTTATCTGCTCGAGCTTCGATTTGTCCACGTCGCGGTATACCGCTTTCTATCTCTATATTTTTTTTATCGATGCACTAGAATGTATATTGTATGGATGTTTTTCGCATACAGCCACGCAGAAGAGAAAGACACTCGAGCAAGGTCTTTCGAAAGGAGATAGTACCTATTGGTACATACAACATAGCTGCGTTTTCGACTGGTTTTGGAAAGATTGTTTTTTTCAGCTCTAGTTGTTCTTACAAAAAATTTATGTGATTCGCTATGGATGCGTACATTGAATAAGTATTTTGCATCTTGAAACAAACAAAAGCGACGTTTAATCACGAGACCAAACGTGAAATTTGTTTGGATTTGTATTACGAGTTGTATGTCATTGGGTCCTCTGTTGGTTTTCGGTTTGGACATTTCAAAAAGATGAGAGTATAATATACGATAAGTCGTAACGTTATTTGGAATTTTCAACGAAACTTCTTGCTTTTGTACATGTTTTCGTGGTGATCAGAATGTACTAAAAATAACGAAAGATACGGACAAGAAGGTCGTTAGGATAACAAAAATAATTTAGATGAAACAAATTAAAACTGCGTGATTCACAAGTACATTATATAAATATATAAACATAAGAGCATTACATTAATCTTTTTTATTGCAAGATCTACAATATACAGTACCAGACGAAAAAAAGTTACTTATTTTGGTTTTTTTTAACTTCCGCGTACTAGACAATACTCTACATATAATATAAAAGTAGTATACGTCTACTATACTTTCTACAAAAAAAATATTTTTCGTAAAACATAAACAAAAAACTTGAACCTTTTTATATCTAGATTTTAATTTTACACCTTTACAAGGCTGGCAATTCATTGAAAATAATAAACTTCATTGTCACTGCGGTCAGTGTAAAGGTCTTCCGAAATTCTATGTAAAAAATTTATTTTGTTACATTAAACTTAGCTGACCTGTTATTTTTGTTAAAAGGAAAAATGAATTTGTATAAAAGACTTATCATGTTCTTATTTCAAAACATTAAAAAATGGTATTTAATACAAAAGAAGTAAAGAAAAATTGATTTTCTGACCGTGAAACGTGATTCGCAATAACAAAAAAAAAAAAAAGGTATTTAAACATTATAACACACGATTTAGGTTGTCTTTTAAATGGGATGGTAATTATTCGAAAGACTTTTCAATGCCCCGAAGGGCAATGGCAAACGGCGTCAAATAAGCATATTCACCTCCAGTAGTTCTGACAAAAGGAATCGTCCCAGAAACCCTTACACACGTCAAACAGCAATAGATGGCGGAGACAAACTCAGGGCATAAAGAGTAGGAGGCAGGAGGAGCCGGGGAGTTGTTATTTGCATATAAGCGCGAGAATGCGCGACCGGAACGCAAAATGAAAGGCTCGACTCGCAGTGGAGAGATAGAAAAGGGAGGGCTTTCCTTTTACGGGTACATATATATACATACGCTCGCGTCCAAAGACGACGACTGCATTCCTCCTGGGCATGTACATATTTCTCTCTTCTCGCTTTTCGCCATAGACCTTTCGAGATTATCCAGTGGAGGCTCTTCCTCTTGATTATGGACTATTTTCATACGTCGGCTCTATCATGAAAACATGGCATATCGTAATTGATTACCTGCGAGGGTATTGCACTATTATGATGATTGCCGTCGGTTTCGGTGATTTTGCGACATTCACTTCTATGTACACGACTTTTCCCCGAGAGAGACTGTCCGAAAGAATAAAAGCACTTTTGTTCGGCGTTTGTGACGATCGTGTTGCGAAATGACGCATCTAGGGGAAAATTATCCCAAAATGCAAAAAATGCCGTCTTAACGCGCGTGCCGACGATTCGAGTCGCGAAAATGCTTTAATAGGCCCAAGGGGGCTATTAAGGAAATTTCGATCTATTGTGCAATGTTTGCTCGGAGCTGTGGGATTTTTTTCGTCTTCCCTCTCTCTCTTTTATCGGAAAATTGCACGTTGACGCGTGAGGCGAAATCTTTTTTTTTCTCTTTTTTTCGTAAAGCCATGCGCCTTGGGCCATTTTATTTTGTAGCACGTCGTAAGTTTGCGCGCATCCGAATAAAAGTTGGCTCGCTTGATTTCTCTCGTATATTTACAGTTGTGTCTTTCCTGAAGTGGAAAATCGTCGAGCGATGCGTAAAAGGTTTCGCTCAAATCTTTCGATCTGTAAAATGGTAAAAACACCTTGAATACTATAACTATGAACAATCGTGGATATGAAATCTGAAATTTTTAATTTTTCTGTTGTCTCAGACGTTCCAGTGAAATATTGAGTCTGTAATACGCTTTCATATAAATCAGTGACAATAGACGTGATTTGTACATTTTTTAAATTTCAAGTCTGTATAACTTTTGGCGCCAATTAATGTGTTGAAAGTTTTAGTCTTTGAAAATTATTTTCGTCCAAATTTTTGATGGTACCAAGCTGAAAATTATTCCTCCAATAGGGCACAACGTTACAAAAATTGTTTAAAATATTGTTTTTAAAAGTTTGGAGCACGTTTTTTTTTATATAAAAGGTTGGAGTACAACTCGATACACGTTTTCAAAACATCAGAAAATGTCCGTTGCTTTTTTTAAGTAAAAATGAAGCATGCAAATTAACATCAGGATAACAATAGCTTAAGTAGTAACTAAGTAGCTTTTTTACAGTGGTTTTTAGCAATAACAGTAATTCGTTTTTTTTAGCACCAATATTATTTCCACCATAACTATGATTTATTAGTGAAGCCATAATTTGGCTGTTTAATTGTTAACAGAACAATACATCACAATCATATTCTCCAAATGTATTTCTTTCAATCTTCTATAAATTTTATTTAAATCCAAATTACGTGACCGCAGATTGCGTCAATATTTTTTAACCATCAATTTTCATTTATTGAGGTATCGCACAAAAACTACGGAAATTACAGTGACTCGTCTAAAAAAATTACAAGTTACTAAGTAGAAATGTAAAATTCGACGTACAAGCATACCAATCAGTTTTACAAAATAAAAAAAATTTTCTTAAAATTAAAACAACTGTTACTGTATTAGTTTTAAGTAAATATTCTTTTAAAATAAGATAAATTTTTTTTTATGTCAAGAAAACTACGTAGTTTAAAATTAACATTTCCTCAAAGTTAGTAAATAATTACAATTACGTTTCAAGAGATTATTAATTAGGAATTGCACTAATAAATATTTTCTTGAATCTAAAAAACTTTCGTAGAATGTGCTTTTTTCTAAAAGCGTGATAATGAAAATTTTAAGTAAACTGAAACGATTCAACTATAAGTTGCTCATATTTATAAAAGTAGATGTAATGAGTTTTTTTTATTAACTAAATTAAATTAAACTAAATTGTCATCGTTTTCATGAAACACAACAAATATAAGACAACAAATAGTTACCCTCACAGCCACCCGTACAAAACATTACGTAAAAGACAAAAACGCTAGCCCTTACAGCTAAGTAAGTATATAGTACGATTGGCTATTACGTGTCCCAGTGACTTCGTAACCCTTTCCCCTTTGATCGTGACTGCATCATTTTCTCTCTTTCTCTCTCGATTTCAGAGCTCATTTAAGAGCGTGGGAGGGGCAAGGAGGCTCTCCCTCGGGCGTTCATTTCTATTATACAAGCATCCAAAGGCGTATGCGCTTGGAATATACTTATGCTATGGTAATTTAACGATATGGGCGCTTTCTAATACAAGTATCCTTTTTAGGTTCATCAGAGCAAACCGCAGGGACACTTTCAATTTAGTGTTTTTAAATAGTTTAAAATACGTTGGTAGCGCTCCAAGATCCGTTACGAATTAGTTTGAAATGGGGTGTCGTTGGGTGTTCCCACCCAGACAATAACATCGAAAAAAATAAATTATAAAATAACAATAGTAATAACTACACATACATTACACTCCTTTTTTCTGAGTTCCTGGTTAGAAGTATCGAATCATCATACTTTCACATGATTTTGTAATTTTTTGACTCCAAGTGACAAAAAAGAAAACTTGACTTCATTCAGTTTCAAAAAGGTAAACCAACATATCGTACACCCATACTCACTGCTGATGGAAGCAGAAGCTTTGTTGATTATTTATTATATGACTCCGCGTACCGTTACAGTAGCCCATAATGAATTCATTTAAATACGCACAACTGGTTCCAAAGCGCGCTTCCACGTACCCGCTTGTTTGAATATCGAGCTGGTGCATTAATTGTGTCGATTACATTCGCTTCATGCAGCAATTCGAAATAGCGCCACCTTCAGGGAAAAATATGTTGATACTAACCAACAAAAAAATACAGCCTTTTATGGACAATGATCTGTCACAAGCGTTTATTTCAACAATTATGTATCTTAAACAACTGACGTACTTTATTTGGGTGTTAAGTATACTTCCGTGCTGAAAAATACCTATTTAACAGTGCATTGTTTTAATTTGTTTTCTTCTTACACACTTGCATTTCGTGAGTGTGTATAACAGTTTTCCTCTAATATTGATTTATTTCGTGGAGTACTTTTAAGTCAGCACATTAAAAAGTAGTATTAATTATGCTTATTCATAGATTGTTAGGCATTTCATACGACAAATTTACTTTTTTTTCATGGAATTAAAAAAAAAAAGTATTTTTTGCTCATAATATTCTGCTTGGCACTGAAAAGTCATATTTTAGTTGTTAAAGATAATTTTTGTTAAAATAAACACTTATGTTAGATCATTGTCCATAAGAGCCTGTGTATGCTTGTGAGTTAATATCGATATCTTTTTCCCTGCAGGTGGCGCTCTTTCAAATTGCTGCACAAAGCGAATATACACACCGATTGCACTTGTACCCTTATAATAATAAACAACATAGCATTATGTTAATGAGTAAAACCAACGTTATTTCTCGAACATTGGCGTTGAAGTGTTTGACTAAAGCACCAGTAATTCGCTAGAAAAAAACCCTCAATGGCAAAAGGCAAAGCTATCGTTCAGACGCGTCGATTTGAGCCAATTAAGCGATATTAACTCCAAGCACATATGAATTTCTGACAGTGGTTTTGGTTTTCCTTTGCGCCCGTCCCTCTTTCAATCCCATTTTTCGAGAACAAAAGGGACAAATTAGGTTAAGGACTATCGCGTACACTTGTCTCGGATAATATGTGCACACGTGCTCGATTGTACAGCGTCCTCCCCTCGAGCGATTTGCTTCTGCTCTAACGAACATATGTGCAGTACATAATGTATACACACGCAAAAGTTGAGCTTTTGGGTGTGTTTCGCGGAACTCGGGCTGATTATTGATTTTTGCGAGCTCTAAGGTGGGTGCACGCGAAATTTCCTCGTTGCTTGAAGAGAGAATATAATCCCCCGTGGAGGCCGTGAGCTGATTTTCAGAAGGCGTTTCGCATATCGGATGGAAATAATGTGCATTTTTAAGGGAAGGTTTATCGCAATGAGACAGTTTTATCTTTCGAATTAGAAATTGCACAGGTTTGAAGTGGAATCGATTTCTCTTTTATCTATAATTACATGTACGTGTCCCAAATAACCTACCACGTTTATGAGAAGTTCCTCACAAATGATTTTTAGTTGGGGTTTTTTTTTTTGATACTGAAAATACGCACCTTTTTAGGACAAAGATTTGTGTCAAGAATGTCGGGAAATTCTTAAACCTGGCAAAAATATATAAACATGGTGAATTTTCTTAGGCTTTCCAGATAATTTTCATTCATTCACGTCAACTGTGGAGAAAAATTTTTGTCAAATTTCAGTACCATGAAAGTTTTTCTACGTTTCAAGCTTTTCTAAACATGTATATATATATTTTTAGTTTTTTATATAGGCCCTTTATAAAGTTTGAAAAAATTTTGGAAAATGGCACTTTCTAAACTTAAGGATTGGTAAAAAAAAAGTTCTTTTAATGATTTCTTGTCGAGAATAACTCAAAAAACAAAAAAAATCGTATTCATGATTTTTTCCATATATTATAAATGACATTTCGAATAAAGTAAGCCACATCTTGAGGGTGTGCCTCAACACAATTATTTATTAAAGAAAATGCAAAATAAATTTTTTTTATTCTATCGTACATCTTAAGGCCTTCTGAAACGAAAAAAATTGTCGACCCAAAGTAATGTCTTTGGCACACATTATATCTCGACATTGGTATATTCCTATAGCTGGATATTTTCAATAAAATTTCTTGGATATAACGTGACATAAAGCGTTCAGATTTCGATTATGGTACGCTGATAGGAGCCATTCTAATAAAAAGTACTACATTTTTGAGGGAAGAAAAACTACTGATTACATACAATAAAAATTATGTTAAAAGTAGTTTTACGTACGCATGGGTTAAAACTTTTCGCGCTCCGGACGAGTGCACTATCAATATATTCGATTATTTAAATATTTATTCAAAGCCACCTCAGAAATTTTGATCTCTTGAAAGGGAGAAAAAAAATCAATGCTGTTCCATTTTCCGTTTTTGCTTTCACGCACGAGCGCGGTAATTATCCAACTTCATGTTGATTATTTTCGAAAAGCCGCTCTCATGGATGGATAATCCTGAGCTCTCAATTAAAAGTTCGTTTGGTTATGTTTTTTTCGAAGTTGTTTCCACTGCAACAGTACTAAATACGAACTACTTATCAATTATACCGCACTCGAATTTAATACACCTGCGCGTCGGCACGTTTGATTTATCGCTCGCTCGCAGCCCGTTTCGTTTCGTTGATTGATTCCATAATTCCACGCTCGTTTGCTCGCGCGACTTTGTGTCCCGGCATTTTTCACTCGATACGTGTCCAGAATAGAAACGTGTCCGTCACGCCTCTCTCCTATCCGTACTGGTGTAAATAATATTCGCCTACTCGGGGGGTAGCAGCATTGGAGCGAGTAATTCGTGCGAATATTGCAAGCGCGGTCGGCTCTTTTGTCTAGTGAGCTCGCTCAGGTAGTCAATCGCCTTTTGTGCTTTCATTTTTACGCCTTTTTCGCTCGTCCTTTGCGGTTGGTCCTTTTTATCGTAAAATCGTTGCCTTTGTTTTTGGCAAAAAATTGTCCACGCGTTTCGGCAACAAAAGCCCAATATCTCCTCACTTTCATTTTTTTTCTTTTGCAAAACACAATTGGGGCGTACAAGAGACATTTAAAAGTTGTTTTGAAGTAATTTTGTCCCCTTACTTTACGTGTTTATGAGTTTTCATGTTACCAATCAGGATCAGGTAATACGGAGAAGGATTCTAAAATAATTTACACAATTAAGAATCAAATGTGATTCCTTACTTCACTCGTGTCTTCAGTTTCATAAACTTTTAATTAATGAATTGATGAAAATTAATTGTCACTCGAAGGTAATTTTCATCAAGAATTACATTTGGTTGCCAATAAATACTTTCGAAGCTGTAACACAATGTTAAATAACGATAATGACATTAACGAGACTTTGAATCAACAGCAGGTTTTAATTTTCTTACATGTCATTGATTCAATTAACTTAATTCAATTTCTTCCATTACATGGCACGAGTTTGAGGCACCGATTGGATTCATGAAATACTTAAAATATCAACGTATACCATATATCTTGAGTAAAATTTTGGTTAATTTCGAAAAATTACGATTCCTTTGAAATTAATATTCTAAGTGGGCGATAAAAATCATTGTTCCCTCGTAAGAGTGTCAGCGATCGCATGCACGAAGAGCCCATAGAGCGAAAACCAGGTCTCTCGTAAACGGAGCGTAGCTCAAAAGGTCCTCGTTGTTCGAGCAATTTTCCCCGCATACCTCTGCTCGGCAATTAGCGGCCTGCAACCTCCAGATAGGGAAAATCGTGTGCTTAGCTAATAACGTGATAAAATTAACACCACGAAACTGTACGTTCGAACGAAAACGAGTGAGGCGAAGAAAACAAAAAATGCTCTCTGCCGCAGAACGGCAATACCGTGTTTCGAGACACGCTTGTGTGTGAATGTAAAAGGACTGGATTGCATTCCAGCCTTCTCGAGTGTGCATATATATATATATATATATCTGTGTAGGTAAAAGGCATCCACTTTGTGGCGCGTGTGCACCTGACGCGAGAGGATGCGTTCGGTGTTGTTGCACCAGCTGTATACATGCTAGCTTCTCAAAACTGACACGTGCAGCGCTCCCAATGAGTTGGTGCGGTTGCTCTCTTATTTTGGGTGGCCAGGCTCCCCAAAATAGGAAAATAGCGGCACCAAGCGTTTGGGAGATCCACCGTCCGATTCTGTGGGACGGCAGCGCATACAGAGCTTGGTACTTACTCTTGGTAGGTGTAGGCTTGCGAAACATTCGTTAATTATTGGTGCATGCGTTATGAGGCTTGTCATAGAAAAATAAAATTAAGGTGGCTCCAGCGCCTAGTGCCGTATCAAAATGGGGAGACTAAAAATTAATCATTATTTTCTTCAAAATATGGTATAAAATTATCGTAGAGACTGTTGTTAGCCATATTCTACATTTTATCTGTTACTTTAGTGAGTCAATATAAAAAAACAAAAAAGTTTTATGGTGCCCTAATTGATGAACTGTTACGGTACGCTCCTAAGTTCAAGAGTAGTTATACCTATATATATGTACTCTGCAGAATGCAGACAGCTGAGAGCTGACTTGCACTCGCAACTGTATACTTAGTCTCCGATTATTTAAAGATTTTGTTCGATAACAAGACACTTTTCTCATGTCATCGAAAACTGCGTAATAATATATACAAGATAGTATATTTTTTACACCTTACGGGTTATTTATATAAGTGCAGCAGTAGGTTGTATATCGCGTAAGCTTGCATTTCCTATCCAACCCGTCTTAAAACTACGATTTTGTAAGCATGATTTCTTACAATTTTCATCGTCAACCTAAATTTTTTTTTATACGAATAGAAAGATGGGGATTCAAAGAATATAATTCAATTTTATTAACCTCGGTTGGGTTATTTATAATTTTAACATTGAGGCCACTGGAGCCACCTTAAGTGCCTTAGCAATGAGTGGCAGTAAAAATCTTATGCTAAATGCTAACTATTGCTATCAAACAAACATTACAAATGTGTCAAACATTCCAAAATCTTAAGATGGAAAAAAATTTTAAGTTTGGAGCATGTGATAAGTCATATAACACTCCATATATTGATGATTTAGATAAATTAAAAACTATAGAATTTTTTAATTACGTTGAAATTCAAAATCAGATTTACAAAATTGGTTTCTTTATAGTTGTTGATATGATTGCTATTGAAAAGGATTTCGGAGAGATCATAAAAATCATTAAAATTGAGGATGATATATATTTTGAAGTGAAAATCTTTAATGAAACAACATTTGACGAGCATTTTCATGCTTATATTGAGGACTGTAAGAGCTGTATAAATAAAATAGTAAAATACGATGATCTTCAAAAAATTCATCCCTGTATTCCAATGCAATTAGAGGATAATCATTACATTGTAACAAAGTATTTTTTATAATTTTTTAAGATATATAGTACACTTGTGCGTTTGTGCTTTTTTGTAAATAAATACTCATGTAAAGTATAACATATTATAACGATTGACTTCATTTATTGGTTTTGATTATCTAAGAAAACAATTTTTTTTTACTTTTTAAATATAAATAAATAGGAATTTCCATGACAATGTTTTGTGCAGTGTTACATAAAAAAATTTTATAACATGTTTTATAAGAAATAATTTTAATGGGTATACCCATAACCATGCTATAGCAGTGTATATCTAATACATCACTCTAATTTGTATACTATGGCAGCAGTTACCCAAGCTCTGCACGCGCTGCTGTCCCACAGAATCGGACGGTGGATCTCCCAAACGCTTGAGACCGCTATTTTCCTATTTTGGGGAGCCTGGCCACCCAAAATAAGAGAGCAACCGCACCAACTCATTGGGAGCGCTGCACGTGTCAGTTTTGAGAAGCTAGCACTTCCAACTTTTTTTCAGTGTGGTACGCGGCTGGTCACGATTCGGCACTCGATGCCACATCTACATGTAAGTATATACAACAGGTACCCTGTACCCCATTGCCCGTTCGCCGGTTTTACAGTTAAGTGTACGTGTACAGATGTGCAGGGCTTCCCATTGCAGTAAATTTGCCCGTAGCGAGGTCGCTTTTCGAGCGTCCCGTTTCGGCGGTGTTTCGCGGGCTGTGAGACTCGATTTTTCGGGTCTGGAATCGGGGAGAGAACTTTTACGCCTTGAGAAAAAAGATGCTTTGCTTCGGATGCCACTATTCGTGCGTTCGACGGTTACTTTGAATATTAATTGTGTCATTTACTCGTTACGTTTGGTCCCAAATGCAACTTTGTGTCGAGGATTATTTTGGAGCAAATATCTTGAATTTGGGTGAATAATTTAGTTGTTTATTCAAACAAATTTTCAATCATGAAGTGATCTTTACCCATCAACAATTACTTTTTATTATTCAATGTTCAATGGGACGTATATTGAGTTTTAAATTGGAATCCGATAAATATTGAATTTCATCACGACGAAACTGTAATTTAACTGTGGTGTTATTTAATTATTTAAAACTAGTAATTTCATGTGTAGCAGAGATAAATAAAAATGCGGGTGATATTTAATAAAAAAAATTAACAATAATAACGAGATAATCATAAAGAGTATCAAAATAGTGGATTTTTCTTGGTTTACTGTTATAAAATAATGTTGTGTATAATTTTTTATAATTTTTTTGTTGGCGTTAAGCAAGGGGCTCGTCCAAGAGTCTACATGATATGAGATTTCCCAAAAAAACTTTTTTTTGTTTTTAACATAATTCGAACAGTAATTTCATTGGCTACCTAATAAAAATTTATTGACTCAATGAGCGCACATTTTATATTTTATAACGATTCGAGTGTATTTTATAACATTATTTTATTTTGAAATCATTTATAATTAAAAAATTAAATACAATGTTAAAATAATTTTACATGACGTTTTACGTGATAATAATACACATGTAAAGAATAAATGATTAATCGAAATTTATAATTATTTCTTACCATCATTTTAAAAGAAAAAATTGACTTAGTTAAAAGATATTAAAATGACTTCACGGGTTGAATGGATTTTTTCGTACAACTATATTTAAAATCGTATAGAGATACTCTAGAGGAATCTAAGACATAAGTGTACCATCGAGTAGAAGAAAATAATTATGTTGCATTTAGAAATTAGATGCTGCATTCTCTGTTCGTCCTGAAAATTCTTTTTTTTTTCGTTGACTTATTATAAACAATTTGTTGTTTACATTTTTTCTGCGGTAATTAAACGCATCTTATTTTATTGGTTATGAATAAATCTACGATTTCAGATTAGTGGTGCTGATGAATTATAGTTTTAATAATAGTTATAAAGAAACTAGTGGGAAAAAGCGAGTTTTTTAGCTGTTTTAGCGCTTTATCAGAAACAAACCGTTGTTTTAAGTGTTTCTGCGTTGTTTGGGTACCTATAGTTTTTTAAAGTTTCAATTAAGGAACATAGATGAACCTCTTAGACATATTTATTTTATTATAAAATTAGCCAAAATCAGTTTTTGTTGTAGACCCTTCCATGTAGTACAGCGGCTAGCGTCAGCGGGTAGCTTCAGCTCCACCAGTAACCCAGGGCATTGAGAAAGACTTTTCATGTATCTTCATCGCTCGTATGATAAATTGATCAATTAAGTTACTAGAAAGTTTGTTTTTTAGTTACAAATTATTTTGGAGTAAAAAAAAAGAAAAAAAATAGCTTTTTTTCAACAACCAGCTACAGGGCCAAACTCGCAAAGTCCTCTTTCTCTTACCAAGCCATAATTGTGGAGTTCACGTCCAAGCCGATGGTTTATCTGATTCGAGATAGTTATGGTGAGAAGTTCTGTACTACCTGTATTGGTATTATCAAGCTTTGTCTCGCCCAATAAAATTTTTAATCTTGTTTTAAACCTCACCTGAGAGCTATCAGGTCTTGGAGTGTACTGTTGTGTTGGGCTCAGGCCTGAGAGCTTCCAGTTTGTCCATCTGCTGCTTTCTATGCATTGTACTGGTTTTGGCTCTTAACTCTGGGTCAAGACTTTTTTGCGACGCGCATAGGTAATCTGCTACGCATTCTGACGTATTCTCATGATTTACTTTTTCTTCGATTACGTCCAGAGATCAAAAAATATTGACTGATAAAAGCGGTTGGCCATTGCAGATAGAGCTAGTAAGTTACTCTTTTATTTTTACCAAGACATATTGTATTACTAAAAAATTGAACATTTGACTAAAATTCTCCTTATGCAGTATTATTGTAAAAAAAAGCGATAGAAATTAACGGCCAACTGATTTGAATCCATCGAGAAAAGGGTCTCTGTTTTCCTAAGTACCGTAGGAATCTGTTTTTTTTCCTTCACGTGACTTCCCCACGTGCATCTCGGACTACACTCTCCTCCTCGTAGTTAAATTGCTGGCACATCGATAGCTCTCCAAGAAGGGCAACAAAAAATATTTAGGACTTTGCATCCACACCTTGTGGTACAAGAAACTGCATCGGCAGAATGTGTAGGTACGTGGGAAGCGACGACGCTTTTCACGCGAGAGTGAGTACTTTACACCGATAGCTGGAAGGCCTTTCGCTTGCTTCGCAGAACTACGGGGATGGAGCATCGTTGGCTGCTGGATTGCTTCAATTTGTATGCTGTCAAATGATTGTTATTTTCACAAAGTTATTATGTCATTTTCTCAACTAAGATTACACGACATGATGACGGCATTTTCAGTGTTTTTGCGAATCCCATCCAATTCTAGTGATTTATCATTGATACAAATGATGGGCGTTTGCTACGGAACTCTGATTATTAGGTGACGTTTTTCAATCATACTGTGGATGGAGTGCTAAACTTATTTTTTTAATGATCAACGACTCAGCTTTCATACAAGAAATTGATGACTTTATTTGTGACGTTTTAAATGAAGAACTTTTCTCACGTTATTATTCGTCATCATCTCATTTCAAATATTAAGATAGATGTTGATGTAAAATTTAACTCAATGACGTAATAACTGTTAAATGTAATTTTATGCTATACAGCTGGCAGGTTTAATAAAATAAAAGTTTTTTAGTTAGCATTTTGGACTTAATTTTATCTGCTTGGATTTTTGATCTTTTTTGTAACAACTAACATTATTTGGTGTATAAGAATATTGGAAATTAATCTTATTTTATGGATGGGTACGTATTAACGCGAGTAATTGAATTTATCAACATTTCCCATCCATTACGAGATTGCAACTTAATTTTTTCAGTTAAAACTACGATTTGTAGAAAAATTGTCATATGTAGCAATTGAAAAAAAGTGCCACCTCGACCAGGATTTGAACCTGGAACTCTTTTCTTGCCGGGACAGTGTGTTACTTTTTTTTTTTAAAGAACGTTTTATTCAAAAACAGGTACAGTAATGAGTATTACAAGCGTGAAATATGGCGTACAAAAAAGCGCTTTACAATGTTGGTTCTTATATACTAATTGGCATAAGTTTATGCTCTACAAGTATTTCTTGAGCTGTTATTAGCTTAATTCTTAAACTATTACATAGTATGGGTTTCTTTATTACACTTAACAAATTTTTGAAGGTCAAAAAATTCCAGTTATACAAGAAAAAATACCTTAACAATAACTTGCCCGTGGCAGCCTTTTCGGTTTGCATGGGATAGGGTGGATGTGAAATTTTTTTTTTTTTTTTTTTATGTACATATATTTACAAAGTCCCTCCCAATCATGGGAGCACCACTTTATGTGAGCTTAAGATTTTATTCAGCTGTTATAATTATATAGCCACCAGTAGGTTTTGTTTTTGAATGTTTTTTCCTTACTATCTGCATCAGATAGAGCGGTGCTGTACTTGATGGGGGGACGTGTCCGAGATCCCTTGGAATCTTTTTGTTTCTTTGGTGTCTGGACCAATGGTATATTATCGGAACATTGTTGTTGTTTTGTATCAATCTTTGCTTATCTAATAATAAAAACGTTTCTGGCGGAACTATTCCATTAGCTTTATCATTTGTACGTTAGTAAAATCCAGATTAGTTAACTCATCAAATATTTGTTTTTCTGTAAAAACGTCATTAATATCCATTAGTACCACTAACTTATTTTTTTCCGAAGCTGTAGTGAAAGTATAAAAATTCATCATATTTTCTTTTAAAACCATTTTTATTTTTTCGAACGTACTGATGTTGTTGGAACGAATGGGTTGCTCCCCGTTTTGATAATGTAAAATGCTAAAGTGTTTAATTTGGCTTTCTACTAACAGGTTAATTATTTTTTTCGGATTATCATCGTATACGTATATGGGCGGCATTTTGTCCCGTTTGTTATTATTATTATTTTTTGTCGCGTTTGAATTATTATTGCTTCTACCTTGTTCAATAAAGTCCTCCTCGTCATCGTCAGAACACGGCTGTGAGTTGGAGTCCATCTTGTCCTCGAGTTTATCATTGTTGCGCATGGCTTTGTATTTATTTAGGCTGAGCGGGATTTTTGTTGGTGTCTTTCTGGCGTCCAATATGGCGGCTGTAGCCTGCTTTGCATGCTTGCGCGGGAATTTCCAACAGGCTTCTTGCGCGGGTTTGGCTTCTCCGAGTTTGTTTTCTTTCTCTGTCTTTCTCTTGCTAGTAGGGAGAGACTGCTGGCTGTTTGCGTCGTCACCTTGTTTACACACACTTGCTTCCCCTGATCGATGCTCTCTTGTTTGCATGGTTGCTGGCGTTCTGTTGATTTTTCTGTTGCTTGTCGTTGAGGTGTTTGGGGCTGGGTTAAACCTTGGATTTCGACTTGGATTTTTGATAAACTTTTGTATGCTTACCTCCTCTAATGTTGTAATGAAGGTCCTTGGAGTGCGCTGTAGTGGAGCCACTTTGCTGGATTCTTTGTCTTTTTTTCTGTGTTGGCTTCCTACGGGCTTCTCTTGGCCATTTTTCAGTACACTAGTAAAACAGCAAAACAGCAAAACAGCAAGAAGCTATCACCACTTTCACTATTAGATCCGATTTAGTGGACAGGTTCAAATCCTGGTCTAGGTGGCACTTTTTTCAATTGCTACGTACGACAATTTTTCTACAAATCGTAGTTTTAACTGAAAAAATCGAGTTGCCTTGGCAATCTTGTAATGTATCAGAAATGTCGATAAATTCAATTACTCAAACTAACATTATTATTGTAAAATAATCGGAGTCAAGTAGAAAGTTAGTAGCTGACTAACATTTATCTGGAGCACAGCTGTATGATTAACCTTGCAGTCGTGTCGTGAATTCAATTAAACCTTACATTCATAAGCATGGAACGCACAATGTTAGTTCCATAGACTTGTCGTGGGGTACCGTTCAGATCCTACATTTTCCTGATAATACTGATTTTTCCTGACACCAAAAATCACTGGTTGAAATCACTGATCAAATGCAATTGAATTTTTTTTTTCTGTCGCCTTGGTTCACCCTGGATAAATACATTAGTACAAAATTTACGAAAAAAGTGATTGGATGAGGCAATGATAATGAATTCTTACAGTTATCACGACTTACAACTACACTTATAACTACACTTCACTCGTACTGATCTTCTACAAAGTCATAGCTAAAATCACACAAACTCACTCTTTAGAGGACATGTTGTGTCAACCTACAAGATGTATACACAACTGTGAGAAATACATGCACTTTTTCTGCCACTTTCCGCTACAAGGCAATTCATTTGCAGCACCGCTTTCTACTTAATTATCGTTCGTTGGATTGATATTGTAAATACACGTGTACTCTATTCACCTAACATTATGTACACGCGGAAAATGCACCGTGGGAGTGCACCATACAATACCATAAACGTACACAATTCGAGAACGCAAGGGCGCTTTGATTCTCTCCACAACGCCGTGCCTTATTATTATGCAGTCCAGAACATATCGTAATTGCGTTACGCGCATATAATTATACCGAACTATTTCGTTTGAACAAACACGTATAGGTGACTCCACAATTTTGAGAGTCAATCAAACTTCTAATCAAACTTGCTTTGTCTTTCATTCGGAAAAGGTTACCGGCATTTCTAAAGATTCCTTGTCCTTGTGCACCTCGTTGGCACTGAAAACGTATCGTATGGAATAACGTTTGCTTTCTCTCAACCTGCACCAAAGATTCGGAGAACCCTCGGACTATTTCTCAGAAAGCCCGTATGGTATATTTATTAGCTCCCGAGCGAGCCGCACCCACACGTCACGAGAAAATCGGTCCCGTGCGCGGGTAGCTGCACCGAATTACCGGGTTCTCTCGACTTTTTCACGCTCCGCGTTTCACGCTCACACGCGTGTTCGCGACAGAGCGTGTGACTACATGAAAGGGACAACTCGTAATTAGGGGGTGCGGTGTGTGCAGACCAACGGACAGACAGAAAGTGAGAGGGAAAGTATTTCGTGTGCGAGTATACCTGATGGGTATACGAAGTACACGCGCATGTATGCAGGAACTGTCGCTCGCTCTTCTCATGGCTCTATTTGCATGCACGCTCGGGGAGTTTGCGTGACTCGGGCTGTCACGGACTAGGTGAGTAGAGTAGCGCATATTTGCTCGCGATCTGTTTAATGTGGGCAACTGCGCGCTTGTTTATACGTATAGATATACGGTAGTATGGCTACTAGGGGCTTATACTGCAGAAACGGATTTTGCGTTTTATGGATAGGAAATTAGTGTGAAGGTACAGTGGCGTGACCCATGTGCCTAATTCTATCGGTTTTTCGATGTTCTACATGATCAAGTTCAATCTCTCGAGCTTTTATTTGAGAGAAAGGGGTGGTAGAATTTTATGAACAGTGTAATGGATGGCCCTTGAGATGGCCTGGTATTTCGTCCGTATTTTTTGTATTTATCAAATATGAGTATTTAATAAAGTTCACAAAAGACCACATTACAATACTTTTCCCTGTTTTTGTGTACTTCGCTAAACTAAGCTAAAAATTTTATTTTTGGATAAATCCCTGATATTTTTACCCAAATGTATGAAGTCTAAGTTGCTATAAAATTAAATTTTTGATTCAATAAAAGAGCAAGAAATTCACTATTTGCAACGCGTGCTGATATAGTTATTCAGATCTACTAATTATTTCTATCGATGAAGAAATCCGAAAATACAACATTGAAGTCTTATTGTCCCTGTGCCTAAATGGCTATTCCAAGTAAATCTAGGTGTCAATTTAATTTTTTCCACAACATTTTTGTCTTTTCATTGACTCTCCGTAATTCTTATTTTTGGCTGTCAGAATTTCATTTTGTTATACTTCAGTTACTCGATAATCTTAACACTTTCCATCATCAATTTAATTTTCATTGCTTTTTGTTTCTAGACATAACATTTTCTGATTTTTGATCTACCCTCGTCAATATGTATCATAAGCAGAAACCATAGAGAGTTCGAGAGCGTAATGACTTCTTTTCTTAATAATCAATTGAATTGGCAGCTTCCACTCAACCACTCAAATGTATTGGGAGTTTGTTTTCCTTTTATCGTTATTCTCGAGTGCTTCTGAAAAATTCGTGCCATTTCCGTTCAATCTGCAACAGATTGGTTCGTTTTTGGGGGGGATTGTGCGCCTCCCCAACCTTTGTACCCTCTCTCGATATCGAGCGTGACTTCGCTATTTTTATTGTTTAATTGCTACTTTTTTAAGACAGCCTTGCGCTTGGACGATCAGTTGAATATTATTATTAATAGACCACGTGACCTTTGAGCGTGATACACGGACGCTTCTATTTTCTCAAACAAAAGATCGACTATGGTTCGTGACAGTGATGAGAGAAACTTTTCATTGATGTTGAAATTTTTGCTGTGATTTTAGAGTTAGTAATATTGTTAAATAACACCTATGTCATAGAGTGAAATGTAATGGGTGGTTCATAGGAAATTAAAATTTTCTCTTTCTTCTGATAACCAACCAACGAGAAAGTATCTCAAGTTTATGAAACAGTGAAATTTCACACAGAGAAACATATTTTTATAGTTAAATGAAAAATCAAGCGAATTTATGATCAGAATTTTGCGTTCAATTTCGGAGAATGCTAAATACAATTGATTTGAAGTTGATTTATTGAGATTGTTGTATTATACGTAACTATTGTATTGCAATTTTTTTTACTGCTTGGACGCAGACCTTAAATCTACGACATCGGACACAGACAAAATAATGAAACAAAGACTTAACAAGGTATCTACCCAGAAAAGGTAGACGAGGATAAAATGCGTAAGAGATGAAGAAGCCGTGTTTTTTGCTCATGATACATTTGGCTTCTGCTTCTTATAACATCTTTTCTTTCTTTGTTAGCCATCTCAGTTTTTCCTCCACTTCTATGTCTTTCGACGTCTCACTCACCATTCTTCACCAGCGGCGATGCCAACGCATTAACTGAATGGCTGAGACTCGCAGTGCTACACAGCAACCAATCAAGCTCCTAGCAACCGCACACACTTCTGAAATCTTTGGCAAAACTACGTGAGAATTTCCACCAAATTAAAATTCAATCTCCCAAACTGTAGCTCAAAAAAACAAAATAAAAATAAAAAATTCTTTCCTCTATCTTCTAATGCCACGAACAACAAATGATTCTAGTTTTTCCGTGACATTTAGTTAAAAGTTGCCACAAGTATTCCCTTGGATCGCAACTGTAATCAACATTTTTCTACTCGCTTTATTTCGTCATCCTTTATTTTAGTAGTGCCGCGTTAAAAATGTTACCTAATTGCATGCTACCCCTGCGAATAATAGAAAAAGTCTCACAAAAATCACTGAATAGGATATGTCACTGCAAATTTATCACAGAATCTAGAGTAGGATGTTTGGTACTCTTGACGCGCGTGCATCGACGTTGAGCTTTCGTTAAAATATCATGAGCATATATATGTTGGAGAGTTGCCTTCACCTCCATGGCCTCAGGGGGCGGACAGTGCGTGCGTAGGCTTTACCCTTGAAATCCTTGAATGCACGTGCTTCTTTAAATATCTGCTCGTGATTTTGTGGGTTTAAATTTTTCGTACCTATCTGGTATAAGAATTTTCGTGATTTTTCAGACTATTGAATGAAATTAGTCGTGAAAATTTGGTACTCTCTAGAATTTTGTTGGATTGCTGACTTTTTTCCCTTTTTGGTATACCTTCTCTTGCCCTGATCCATCGGTATATAATACTAAAACGGTTGATGAATAAGCTGTTTTTAAATGATCAAACTTATAAATACGTGTCTAATACATGGGATTATTTAGCCTTATAGTATTAATATTTTAGCGTGGCTAGTACTTGTATTTTTGAACAGAAGACGGCGAATCCTATTTTAGGAAATCGTAGGTGACATGTAACATGAGAAATTTAAAGATGCTGTTATTGGAAATTTGATAATTCTATGCAATTGAAAATGCCACGTAGAAATCATTCTACTTACATACTATTTGTAAATCTTTATTTTCATCCAAATTTTTTTCTACACGTTTTTATTGTACAGTTCAATATTATTTAAAAAAAAAATGTGAATAACCTTTTTTATATGTTCAATGTCAGTATTCAATTAATTATATTGTGACATTCCAAGTCAAACTAGCCTAGGATTAGAACCAGGGTGTATAAGAAAATTCATTTGTTAATTTTAAAAATTAGATTCATTGTAATGATAAATGAATGCATTGTACTAATACCACAATCGAGATATTTGTCCAGAGAATGACATATGCAGGATAGTACGAAACTATTCTAGTGGTGGGTTAAGTGCTTTAGTGCTAGTGATGATAGAATGAGACGAATTTTTTCTGTTTCATATGCAATGAAAATAATACAGGACAATAATTGTAGACAATTCAGCCACATGATGGCTCTGTCGGTATCGCGTCTGTCTACAGATCTTGATGGCTGGGGTTCACATGCCACTTTGGACAAAACTTTTCATTAATTAACAAGGTTTTTTCTAGATGAGATTTGAGCTTCAATAAACCTACCGATTTACCTACCGTTTCACCTACTGTTACTTAACCAACGTATGGCTGAATACACTATATAGTGACAAAATGGCCATGTCCGAGCCCCGTAGGGGACGATGATGAGTTAAAAAAAATTGTATACAATTCAAAGTGTATTCCCTAAATGACTAAGTACATCATACAGTGTGCAAACTGTGAAAAAAAGTGTTAACTATATAAATATGAATTGAAATAGTTCGTCTTCACAATTTTAACTCATTTTATACAAATTATACACCAGATTGAATATCAATTAACGGAAATCTGAGTGATTGAAATGAGAGATTTAGATGCATGCAAAATAGGGGCATGCAGTATCAAGGTGCGTCATCATTTGGGTTAACAAAGTAAAATGTGTAAATGTTAACAGGTACCTCTTCAAAATTTTTTAATAGAGTTTCCCGAGATTAACGTCTTGTTGAACAGGAGGCTCTAGAAAAAAAGCGAAGAGGTTCCTAACGAGCTTGAACAATAAGTCTTGATTTTCGACGGCTCGAGAATAGGTGAGTCCTTGTCTTTCTTCCATAGCCTTGGAGTACTTGGCTGCTGAGGTTCTTGAGTTAGCTAATGTGTAATGCTGCCCAAGACAACAAAAAAATAATAATTATTCCACGTCATCCAGAGCTAGCCATCCTCAATACTTCCGGGTGACAAATGAGCTTTGGAAGCGCAAGTCAGTTTTAAACTCGCAGTCCATGTTTACTTTTTTGCCAATAAAGCAATAAATTTCATGAAGCTTAATACATTTGAACTCAACCGTAACTACACAGTTTAAAATTAAAAAAACAAAAAATATCATTTGTAAGTGTAAAATATACAAACCATTGAGTGGAATGTGCATATGATTTAACCATTTTTGGAAGTAATCGATGTCTAGGGTGATATCCTTCCTATTTGACGAGATTCTATCAGTGTGATAGCCAGAGGAACTTTGTATATTATAGCCAATACAGTCACCAGATAAGGCTTTGATTAGTATTTTTGAAGTATTTCAGAAGTAGAACAAATTTTTCTTGACTATTGCTATTGTTATCATTTTCGTCCTTTCCGGTATAAGTCGTGGTCAAGGTCGGAGGAGTGTTTGTAGACACGATTCAAGAGCTATCTTATAAACTGTCAAGAAAACTCATTTATTTTGTTCTTATTTTTTAATTGAACATTATTAGCGCTGCTGCTACGGTAAAATTAATTAGATAACATGTAGTAAAAGTACATGTTTATCCGAAACACATCATATCATGGTTTATTTAATCACGTTGGATTAAAAAAGAATAGTTGACTCTGTCTAAAGTGAATTGATGTATCATCAATTATTTTTACAGACGTATTTTTGATGTAAACGACTAATAGGTGACGAAATGTTAAAATAAATCACATAGTCGCACATTTAACGTGGTAAAAAAGTTTCTGAATCAGACCCCATGGAGTATAGTATAAGTAGCGACGGACGAAGGGAGGGAAAAGAAATTGCGCATGTTTACGGCAAACGGAGAAAAAAATTTTCTTTTAAAAGAAAGAAAAGAATAAAACTAAATATCAAAGTAAAAAAAAAACAACATCCTTGCGAGCTGTCGTAGGTCGTCCTGTTAAATACGTCACGACAGTGGCTCAGCTGTTTATCTGTTTCTTTGACTGTACGGAAAATTTTTAATTTCACGCTTTGTTCCTTCGTAATCGCTTAAACAGACATTAATCTTAGCTTTTGCTCACACATGTTGGTCACAAATGAGAAAACCGTCAGTTATCCAGAAACTCTCGGGAGATTTGGATAGTTCATTCCTTGAGTCGAAAATATATTCATGAACATGAACACGCAACCTATAAGCTAGAGACTCTAGACGTGCAACGCAGGAGCAGACAGTTCATTCTCTTCTCCGGCTCCCTGTGCACACAATCCCCGTGAGAATTTTGCGAGCACTTGTATACGTATACGCACGGCGTATCGGTGATACACATAACCCACACGTACACCGCACGTAAGCCTCGCCTTTTGCTTTTGCTTCCGCATGGCTGCCGATCTCTCTGCTGTCTGGCGAAATGCACATTTTTTTCTTTTGATTCCCAACAGCTCGTGCCACTGCATGCCCTGGCACTTACCTACCGATCGAGTTAAATTTTCTCTGGAGATATAACGGAGGTCGGACTATCGAGGGGCACCTACGTACTTTCTACTCATGCCTGGGATAACGAGCGATCCAACTACGATTTAGTTTTTTATTTTTCTTTTTTTTTCTTTTTCGTCTTACTATCGTGGCATACTTTAATGATAATGTGCGGAGAACCTTGTAATTTGGGTGCGTTTTGAGTGAGACGTTACTATCGGTAGCGTAATTTTCGAGAAAATTTATGTGATCCGGTGAATGTATAGGTTATGTGCGTTTTGATTGCGAATTTTCTGCTCCTCTGGGATATAGCATTCGATATCAGTATTATTGGGCAGGTTATGTTTATTAAGATTTTAAACTAATTTTATGGTATAGCATACAGTAAAAGTTTCACATTTATAACATGACAGAGTTGAGTAACATGTAATAAGTGAGGTACTTCGCAAGGGTCCAATAGTTTTATCCAACTAAAATAATAGTAGGCTGTTGGTCAATGACAATACAAACGGTCAACATGTATAAAAAATATCGTTGGTTGGTCGTAGTAAAAAAGTTATTCATCGACTGACCATATTGTAAGATTCCACTGATATGCATAAATACGTAAATACGTATACATTTCCATAAGGGACGAAAAGTAAAGTAGAAGAATGGCATTTTTCAACAATCTTCGAAACGTACCAAACCCTCGACCTGAATCCACTCCCTAACCACAACTCTTTCCATCGATAACTTTTCATTAACCAGACAATCGCTCCTCCAGCTGTGCATGGTCTGACCTCCACAGCAACAACGCCAAGAACGTCTCCTGAGCGGAAGTTCGAAGCCCGGCAATAGTAGCAGGTGTGTGCACGAATACACAGCCTCGAGTCCCGGAAGCCCGCTCCGACGTTATACACAGCTGCAGGAACATTCGCCCGTAAATCATACAGCCGCGAGCGAAGCTGTACCCTTGTCCGCTTCGCCGTGTCCCGGAAACGCTGTTAAGACGAAACGAGTGTGTCGCTTTTCGGAAAACGCCCCAGCGATTGAGGAATTTCGTACGTAGGCACGCAGAGTGTAGTTTTCAAGGTTTTTTTTCCGAAAAATTGAGCGATAAGCGCGTACATGCGTGTTCTTTTTTTTTTTTTTTTCCTTTCTTTTTTTTATTCGATACGCAGCGCGACGTGTAAAGATTAATCGCGCGTACATAAATATCCAAGCGGAATATGACTTCATATGTTACTGGGCACTGTGTTTAGCCCAATCAGATACACATGTATCATAAACATGCGTGTATATATATATCTTCGCGACGGATTTGAGTTATGACTTACGATTCGAGCTACATTTTAAATTTTTACACGACAGTAAGATAAATAAAAAAAAAAAAGCGTATAGAAGTAGCGCTAATGCACAAGGGGAGAGCTTATTCATTGGTTCGAGACTTTTACTACGGGTTCGTTGAACTTTGCAGTATTGCACAATTTGAAAAAATGAGCACTGGGATAAAATTTTATCCAAATTTTCGAACACAGTTCAATGCACTTATGTGTGAATATTATTTGGACATACAATAAACAGAAATTACAATTTTATCAAGTTCCTAGTGCTAATAAAGCTACGTGATACTGTAATAGTGTGCCAGAAAGCCGTCGAGATGGTTATCATTTTTATTTAGCGACAATTAAAACTACAGCCCGACAACGGCCGCGTAGTAATTTAAATTTCAGAAAGCTCGGCCCTACCGAGCTTATCTTATCTTTCCGGGGGAATCGGCAATCGATCGACCCCCCCCCCCATCTTTTTTTCAATCACAAACCATTTTATTGAGCCATGGCTCGTTCGATCGATGTTAATTCCAGTCATTAAATCAACTAATTGCGGGTTATTACCGTTATCCGATCGCCTAACCGATTCCTGCCGATCTGGCTCGTGGCTTTAACCGATCGGCAAAGTCCATCTCTCTTCTGCATGGGTGGGTGAGCGGAACAAGTGACGATTTATTTGTTGCCAATGATCTGGTCTCGAGATAGTGCTGATCCCCTGCCGATCTCCAACTTCCTCGATCGATCGTTTCGTCGCTTATACAACTTGCTTCTTCTAACGAATGACAGTGACGCTGATAACGCGTTGTAAAACTGGGCCATCAGATTCTTTTAAGATAATCAAGAAAATCGGTTGGCACAAACAGAGGTATACAGGAAATCGATTTGAAAGTTGGATAAAGTGAAAGAGCTGGGAGATACCGGCTGTGAGAAAAGTCGAGTCCAACTGTAATCTCATCGATACACTTTGAAACGTAATTTTTGAAAATAAACAAAACCTTGAACATTCAAATCATTAACCGTATCCACGAGTTAAAATGAAGCCCCGTAAAACTTTTTCACTCGCCCTCACGTGAAAGTGTCTTTACAGACACATACGCAAGGCACACATCAAGACCCATAAATTTCGATGTATGAGTAACATTGTATAAAAGATCCAAAGAGATACGCACGACACACTTGACTTTCACAAACGGGGCGATCGAATCCGTAGGTATGGAAAGACAGTCATGGGCTGAGGTATCGTTCCATCTCGTGGGCAGTGAGAGCTAAGCTTCTGCACATGCGGGTAAACGATATCCCTGGAATTTTCACACGGTCCTTCGTGCCATAGAGTGAATTACTAAACACTGTCAATAACAATACCAGTTTAAGCTGATGCGGCGGTGGATCTAGATAAATTGTAGATTTTGAATCTTGTTTGAATTAGTACAAACTCTTGAGACATCAATTTTTCGTTGAACGATTGGGATACTTCGGTTGAACTATTTCCATTCAACTTCTTCACGATTACTTGTGGATTTTTATTTTTGCCGATGGTTTTATCAAATGCAGCTTCTACATGAGTTAATTAGGCACCATCTTTGTTGCCAGTACCATCTTTTTCTTCTCTAAACATACGCTGTAATAAATAACTATGATCTCATGAGTTGGTCAGAATCACTGGTACTTTGCAGACGAAAAACAAATACCACAATTAACAGAAATGTGTTAATATTAAAATAATCAAATTTTTTCAGTAATACTTTATGGTGACTGTAGAATACGTGCATAAATTTTAAAGTCTCAACAGTTGATAAACACAATTCTGGAAGCAAGCTTGTAAAAATACGTCGAACCACTAAAAACGATCCAGGATGTCAACTTATCTAGCTATATACGTTAAATGAATTTTCATAAATATCTATGCAAAAATACTTAATTTTTAAATAGATTGGGAATGTCACAAAATCTTGTATTTTAGGATTTCATACTAATTATTTACCTTTAGGTATGTAATTTCATTTAAATAATGTGTAAAATTCACTTATCTTTTCAAGAGCCATGTCAAAAACTGCTATTCTTTTTCTAGCCTGTATTAAATACAAGTAAATTAAATTGTAGTAAAATAAAAACTCATAAGTTTTTTTTCATGACTATTACTTTGAATTTTCATCAAGTAAACACCGAATCGGTTGAAATTAATTTGTGATTAATTATGTGCCTAAGTTAAGATACTGTGGTTCATTATCTTCAAAAAAGTGCTGATCAGTAATGCTGCCTGTCCCCGCGAAAATCCACCTCAAAGCTGGCGCACCACTGAAAAACGATTCATCATCCGCGAATCTGCCACGATTTCCGCGAAACGGAAAACCCTTTGCGCACAAAAGGCCGGCCGGCGAGTATGGTGCAGGAGTAGGCGGCAGCAAGCCGAGCCGATCCTTATCGAAGTGCCGATCACGCTGCCGATCTTCCCGCAGGCATACTCCCCCGCGCGCGTGTACCGGCTCTCCCGGCACATAATGAGCGATAAATAATCCTGTATTCCCTTCCGTGAGCTGCTGCGGGTGCATTCCACGAACCAAACGAAAATAATAAAAGGAGGAGAGGCGCAAGGAGAAGAAAACAAAATGACGGGTGGACGTCGATTATCGACGCGCACCCTCGAGCGAGGGGGACGCGATCGGCGCTGCATGTGTTTTTCTCTCAGCAGAGGAGACGGGGCATGCGTGTAGGTTTTTGTAGACCCTTAGCTAGGGAGACGATACAATTATTTCATGCGCTGGGGATATATTCTGCGTAAACAAATTTAATATCTTTATAAGATGTTGAAAAGATATGTATTGTACATGTTGGAAAAGAAGCTATCCAAGACATGTTTGAGATGTCTTCAAAGATGATTACCCAAACAGTTACAAGATCTTTTAAAGATCTGTGTAAGACGACAAAATATTTTTAATAGATTCCATTGAAGGCATTAAAGAAATCTCACTTACATAATATTTTGTGGGTTGACGGGATGTTTATTTGTATAATTAAGTACTATTTAAAAAAAAAATTCAAATATTGGAAATTATACAAATTTTTATCACAAGTCTTAAGGACTATACTTAATAATTGTGATAGTGTATTTTTAATGAATAAACACAACAAGTACTGTTAACTTTAACTATTTGTTATTTCCAGCTTGAAATATTTCACAAGTATAAAGCCTAACGCAACACAATATTTCTTTGTCAATTCAACAAATAAATAAATAAAAATAAAAATTATTAATGAGATATCTAAAAATTTTAACATTATGAGGTATAAAATCTAATCAAGTATCAGCTCTGTGTCTTTTTTAGTCATTTTTAGCTGTGCCGATAGATCTTTTTTCTTTGTCAAACTCTCTTTTCTTGTTTGGTTTATTATCTTTCTCTTTTTTCTCATACTTATAATTTTTGTTGTTGTCAATTCGTCTGTCTCTAGAATGTCTTTGCCTGTCCCAATATCGCTTATCATATTTTACTCTATCTCTACTATCTTCATCCTTCTCTCTGTTGAGATGGCTTTTTGCCTAAACGTTTTCTGAACAAATTTTCTGATAAAAGATTTCTCGCGTGTACGTATCAGCTTATGAAGTTTTAGACAACCTTTCCGTTGAAATGTTTTTTGACAACATTTGCAGGTAAATAGTCTTGGGTCCGTATGAATACATTCATGTATTGTAAGTTTTGTGTAACCGTAAGGTAAATTCTTCCACATACATAACAATGGTGGGAATTATGTGATGGTGTACTACATGTGGCCGTTTCCATGATGCTGAAATCTTCAAATATCTATTTTTAAACAATTTTGAAAAGTGTCATACGTTAGAAAAAAAATTTCTATTGATTTTGTAGCTGTTGTTGTTGAGTTCTATTTTCATATTGTAACAATGATTTATGTATAAATACAGGGTATACAAACTGAGTTAAAAATTTAAGCTTGTTATTATGAGAATTACATAACTAAAAAATTCAAAACTACATTATTTATACAACTGTCTTAAATACGATAGATCACTTGTTAAACCTACATTGTTTCTGATTTTTTTATTGGTACAAAAGAACTACAATTTCTTGTAAGTTTAAAGTAACTTTCAATTATTGTCTTGGTAAAAATATTATTCATTGGCATTTATAATTTAGAATAAAGTCCCTCATTTTGCAAATAGGCTTTTTTGTAATTTTACGCTAAAGTGTTCTTCTTCTGTACTAAATTCATTTAAATATTCTGCTTATGGCTTAATTCGTCGGCTTAATTCGTCTTCACTTGACGATCTCCTCTCTCCCTCTCTTTCTTTACAAGATGACTTGCTGAGTGTTGGGGACCGAAACAGCAGAAAAGATATAGGTGCTCAGTAAAATTAAATCCACGCAGCTAAAATTCTAAATCAGACTTTTCAGATTCACGTCGATATACTCACATGATTAGGTAATAATAATGTTTTGCAGTGTAGCTGTGTCTCCTGCACACGTTGCGTACCCACACACACACACACACACACGCGCGCGCGCGCACACAAATACTGCAACTCTAAAGTTAAACGTGTTCCGCTGGGGATATCAATGGTACGAAGATAAGCATTTGTCAGCATACTTGCATGATTTCTATGCCTTACGCGTACGAATTTGCTGCATTAAAGATGGCAACACGAGCATCGTCACAACCAATGAGGTCGTGAAAAACTGGTGCGCTTTAAGTTTCACTCAAGGATTGGGAGTTATTATACATGAAAGAACCAATAAAAAGATGAGGACGGTCTTACTTGCACAAGTAAAAACTGCAAGTGAGAACACGTTCTGGCTAGGGTCGAGTTGTGCTCTGTAAAATAAAGCTAATGACGGCAATGGTCGAGTTGCGCGTCAGTCGTCCAAGGCTATTATGGTCAAGTTGCGTTTGCTGAGTTGATGATCCATGTCAGCTATCCCGTCAGTTTATCCAGGCTTCGGACTGTCAGTATTACTATGAATACTGGCATGTTTAAAAAACTAACGCTATCGTCTTTCAACAGCTTGTGAAATCCAAAAGTGCAGTTTATTTGTCGAATAAGTAGCTTATTTTTTTATTACTTAGGAACATTATAATAACTTCAAACAAATGAAAAAGTAACCTATGCCATGATTTAACAAATTTTAAGAAAAATTAACGTATAAATATAAAATTTACTGTCGAGAAAACAATTTTCATATTGGTAGATGTACACTCGTCACAGGATGAAAGGAATCTTATTATTCATTACATGTTTTAACGGAAGCAAATAATTACAAATGTTTAGGAGTACATACACATACGTAAAGTCACAATTTACAGATTATTGAAATACTAAAGTAATAGCAGAATAACAAACATTGGTACGAATTTAATTGCTACATATCGAATTCAAAACAATACGTGTAAGCACACTACAGGCTTGCGAATGCATATAAAGCAATGGTCTGTACAATGTGTAACTGAAAAATTATCATGAATCATCAACCAATGATGGGACGCAACTCGACCATTGACCTCAATGACTGGAACGCAAGTCGACTCTTTTTATCATAATGGGACGCAACTCAACAACTGCGGGCGTTCTTTCATCACAACAAGCGATTGATCAGTGCTCACAGTGTATAAGCAAATCATTATGTACAGAGTCTTGAGACCTCTACGAAAACGCACATCCCTACCAACTACGCAACTTTCTACACGAAGAAAAAATGTGAAAGAGAGAGGGGGTTGCAAATGAAAGAGGCAAGCGCGGCGTCGTTTGTTGACGGAATTGCATGGGATGCACAGTGCTGCTTCTTTTTCCCAGCCTTCGCATCCAGCCTTTTCTTCGCGTTACAAGTACACAGCACGTGTGCATGCGCGAGCTTTTCATCATTTTTCCGAACACTTCGAGTGGCTTTTGTATCAGCTCTCGGTCGTAAAGATCGAAGATCGACGTCGTAAACCGATCGAACGGACAATAGGGCCGGTCTAGCCCTAGCGCTTTTGTCCTCTCTCGCGTTAACCATCGGCGAGGCTTGCGGGGGATCCGACGCGCTATTCGATTGTGCAGGTGCAGAGAAATATGGCCCCTGTCGCTGCTACAGATTGGACGAGTCATGCAGGTATGCGGTTGTGGCGCGTTTTTATTACTCAATAAATAATCATCACGATGGTCTGAGATGTGTGTGTCTATGTGGTCCACCGCTAACGATGTCGAGGTTCGTGGATTGCGTCGATTGATTTTTCGTTCGCTGATGCGTTCGTTGATCCCCGTAGCCTTGAGGTGCATTGCGCTCCTGAAGAGCCATACTCTATGTGGTTGAGCTTGCAAGCTTTTCTTCGTCTGTAGTTTTCAGGACTCAATCTTGATTGTTAAAAGAAAGTCGATGATGTTGCTTTTTAAACTTTTTTGAGAGTAAAGAGCGTTTATTTTTTACTATTAACCTTCCGCATGTGGATCTCTCGGTGATAATTTACTTCTTTCTGAGATTGTACAATGACTTAAATCGACTTGACAAAAATTTTCATCTGAATTTTCATCTCAATGGGGGATTTTTTATATTCAAGCTCTTATGCTGATTTTTCATACGCGTAAAAAAGAAAATATCGAGACTTGGGTACAGTACCGCTAAAAATTGAATATCTTTTCCAACGAAAGGAATGCTTCAGAATCTAATTTATTGATGCTTGATGTATAGCTTGTTATTTTATACTTAGAGCTTTTTTTAACTCTTAAATTTCGACTTTTGACTAGAAATTACAAAAGAAAGCAAAGAACTGTGTATTTTTTTTTTTTTCCTTCAATTATTACAGTTTACCGACGTACAAGGGTATACATACACTGACTTTATTCATTGGACATTTATATTGCCTTTAACATATTGTTTCATTATATTATGATACATTTTTCTTATTCTCCGCTATCATTACGTGTCTTCTTATATTTGCTTGTATCTTATATATTATCTTTATATCACGCAGGACCGGTTGTCGAGAACTCTTTACAGTTATTCTTATTTTTCAATTCCTTTTCATTTTTCTTTTTATCTTAAAATTAAACCTTATCCTAAGTCGGTTTCATGAATTCGTAACTTGGTGAGAGCCATCAGAAAAAATCTGAGTGCCCCAACCGGGAATCGAACCTCAACCGCATATCTAAGTCTTCCCTTTTCCATTCCTATGGGGCTGTCAGTCAGAGACTGCAGTTGTTTCGTCGTTCCAAGCGCAATTTTCCTCCCCTTACTGCACCCTGTCACTGCCATCGTGTTTACATTTTTATCCTCTCCAAGGCAATTTCAGCGTCGTTGACGGCTGGTTCAACCTTGGGTACTTTTTCTCTGCTAACTCAGCTTCCCAACGTGATAACTCTATACTCCATTGAACAACTTTACGATGCTGCGGACCGCACAAAAGAGTGTTGTTTCTTTCATCTGAAAATAAAAAGGAATCATGAAAATAACTCTACGACATCGAACTTTTCGGATTTATCTTTGTAATAGATCATGTGAGAAAACTATAAATGTGAGTGAATTAAAACTACAATTTGCACGTAACACTCGCTATATCTGTAGAAAATGCGAGACACCTGCACGACCTTGACTGCTAATTTGGATACACTAACTTGACTCTTGTTGCTGATGTTTCTTCCTTTGCACAAAGATACTTTAATATACTAACGAACTGTGAGGATGGATGTATAATCATTTTGTACAAGGGAGAAAGGACGGGATTTAATGAAAGTGTTCACAGCGATCGCATGGTTTGTTTGTGTTAATTAACGGGCTCGTGGGCACTCGTGCATTTTTAATACCAGCTGTTCGTTGTGGCTTTTTAGCTGCTGTCACGTGCTCATACTGTATCTCATTTGCATTTAAAGTGCTTTGGTTGTTTGTACGTGAGATTGTTGTTATTACTGCTACAACCATAATTATTCTGAGGACTTATTGATCGTACGCATGAAATAATGACTCCGAGTGCATGCTTTTGGTAAATACATTCATGGAGGTGGGGATAAAAATGAGGCAATTACAATGTTCTACCAAACATGACTTTTAACTACACGAAGTAAAGGTTGTGCGACCAGGATAATGTAATTCCTAGAAAGTAACACTTCTTTTTTTTCGAGTTGTGATAAATTATCTTCATTTCACTCGATCAGACAAAATGATACGGTTTTTCAATCGGGTGTACGCGATGAAAGCTACATTTTGTGAGCTAGGAATTTTCTTGCTACAAGCATTTCGACGTATTTTAATGGCTGTTCATAATTTTGGAATTAAAAAACGGTTTCTTTGACGGTAGAAAGCCCATAAGCCCATTACCAATTTTATTTAAATCCCCAATTCTGATCAGAAAAGTCATGTAACGAAGTCATACGCTTTTACTATATAACTTTTGTTGCTTACTTTGTGTAATACGTTTTTTTTTTAAATTTCTCTGGGATACTCGTAAAAATCGTTATTTTTAGTGTATTTTGCTTATTTTTTGAAAATATAGCGTATTTTTTAATATTCAGAGGTTATGTAGACGCATGACCATGGAAAATCATATCTGCATTATTGTAATTCTGTGATAAACGTAATGTAATTTTTCCATTTATTTTCCCCTTTCATTTCATGAAGGGATATCTAAGATATTAAAAATTGAGGTTACGTTTTTGAGTGGTTCGCGTTGTGCCGAAATTAGAATTTACCGAGTGATAAAAGTAACGAAAAAACTTGTTGCCGAATATAGTTTGCAGAAAACAAAATGAACCGAAAAGTAGTAAGCCGAAAAAAAATTTGCCGAAAAACGTGTCATATTTTCGGCAAATTGTTTTTCGGCAAAATCATTTCGGCACAATGGTTATCGGTCAAGGGTACTTCGACAAATTTTATTCACGTAATTTAAGCAATAAAATTAGGTTATTCGTATCTTTTTCTCGTCCGGATGAACCCAGATAAGTCTAATTACACTGTATAACGTTTTATCATGATAAAATTAATAGATTTAAAATTCTTGTTTCAGTATTGTAACGTACATGTATCTGTGTGCATGTATAAACGATTTTTCATTGGGAAAACAAAAAATTTATAGTCAAGTAGCATCCAAACAACTTTGCAACTTGAATACGGTCCGAGGATTGATCAAGTTTCGCATTGTTAAATCAGTTACAAAGGGCTATCATTCAGGATGCATATATACCTACAATATACGTATTGCATTAGTTTCACATTTTTTTTGTAGCGACTTCAGTTTCGAGTAAATTACATTAGTGATATTACAGCACTGAGTGCAACGATATTTTACATTTACAAGATTATAAAATATGACTTTAGAGAATTTATTAAGAAATTTGTTCCCCGTACTCCGTTGACGGTAAATGGACTAACACTTTTACTCAATGATACATGCTTTGGTTGGTCATGGAAGACCCTGCATCGTAAAATTTTCATTAGGTGCAATAAAAAACTCGTCACAGATAACATCGTACACGTACATCTTGAAAAACAATTTTTGAAATTATTATGACCATAGAAAGTGATTACTCACTTATTTTAACAACATTGGTAAAAATCTTTTATTAATTTTTTTTTTTTTTTTTTTTTTTTCATCAAAAATTATATCATTGAAATTTAACATTTATATGGTAACGATGAATTCACGGTTACAAAAAATGTTTAATTGGTATAAGCTGAATAATAGGGATGAAGAAACAAGTACATATTAGGATTAATAGTACATTACGCACCTAGTGAGCGAGACTAAAAATTTTGCAGATGTCACATGAGTAAACGGTTGATGTTGAATCTAGGGCATTTCTCAACCTCTGAACATGGTGATCAAGGTAAAATAAAGCGAGAACGCAGATCTGTATTTAACAATTTGTCCTCACCACTCGGCATTCGTGATAAGCTTTGACTTTTTTGGCATTAAAAATCGCAGTACGATAAAGTTTAAGGTGTGACAATGAATCATAATTTTTGAATATATAATATTTGATGCCTACTCCTGACTACTAGTTATTGGTGCGTGCTAATTACATATGCGTATATGTGTGAGGTGACAATGTATCAAAAGATATAATCTCTGATGCCTTTTGCGATATTCTATGAAACTCGAAAGTTACCTATAAGTTTTGGAATTCAAGCTTAAGACTAGTGCAGTTCTTGTATCAAATTTTATAGGTTTCCGACTTCAACTCTTTAAGTCCAACATTATTTTTGCGTTGATTTAAGATTCTTGTAATTTTGTACACTTTTGTTACAAGTATATTTTTATTATCATTTCGTCTTTACGGAAAGGACATTCCAAGACATCCCTGCATGGACAAGTTGTAATCCCAGTGTTAGTATCGAATTCATTTCAGTATTAACACAAGTGCATATAAGGGCATATTGTAAATAAAATCTTTTTTGTGGAGTAACTTACTCGGACGGCTAAGCACCCAAAACCGACAATGAACCAGAGAAGACGATCAGAGAAGTGGTCAAAAAGGTGAGTTTGTACATTTCCAAAACTTGAGTACACTTACAGGACTTGATGATCACTAAACCGTTGTAATTTAAGAACATACAGAGCGTATACACAGGGCTAGAATTGGATGCCAGCACTGTATCCACAAAACTATGGAGGATTCGCTCCACATGCAACTTGTTATACACGATTCAATTTAATACTGCTTGTAACATGACGATTAATGTCTTTATAAAAAAAGGAAATACGTTTGTTTGCAGAAAATTTTTTTATCATTATGATTATTTATTTACATTACTTGTATGAAAAATATGATTAATCGTACTATGTAGAGCGAGTACCAGTTGTTCTAAATATCCCCGCTGGTGATGGTGCTTATGTGACGAAAAGTACTGCCAAGCACCGACAATGTTGCACAATAGTATATTATGCGCGTTAAATACTGATACAACGAAAAATAATTTTAGTAACTTATTACAATTGCAAAGTTAAATCACATAGAATATAGTATCATTTGTCGACCCTTCTTTTATTTGTTAACATATTCATATACAACAGTTTCATACAAAATAAGTAAAAACATCAAAAATTTTTTACATATTTGGTTCAAAGCATATCTTTATACACCGTATTTACATTGATCTTCCACTTAGCTGGTTGCGTGTGCCATGATATGTACCTATCTGTAACATAACTAAAAATAATAGTAGTAAACACAACTCTACAAATACATTTCGTTCTGCGTATATACTTGATTATATTATATAGGTTGAAAAACGCTCTTTTAGGACTGAGTCGTAACTATTTTTCATTTGAGTCGGAGCAAACCCAGATTTTTAAACAAAAAATTGCGAGGTATACCATTGACATTTGAGTGTACCTTCCACACCATAATATTTACAATATGTATTTCCATAAAAATGTATTCTAAACCTTGTATTAGCAGCTACTTGGGTGATATAAATAATAGTATTATCTGAAGAAATATCAGAAATTATCATGTACAAGTTAAACAAAATTTTCAATATAGAAGTACACTTTATCCCGTGTCAAGTGATGGTCGAATTTATGTTTTTCTGTGTAAATGAAATGAAGCAGATGTTGTAACTAATTGATACTACACTTAAAACACTACACAAGTATCACTTTAAGTAGAAGAAAGTTTTAAAAAAAAAAAAAAGAAAAAAAGGGCGTGACCGTGTGGAAACGACGAGCCTTTTTTGTCTGTTGCTTGTCTGTGTAATTTTGCAGTGTATATTTCGTATACAAATATGTATGCATGAACGAATTACCGCTACAATATACGTTAAAAACCGTTTACATACTTTGTCATGTTAGCATATTATAGTTAACAATGTGGGAATAAAAAACATTTTATGTTACTTATATTTAATTAAACTTTAACCAGGCATTTTAATTTTGTTGACGTGCAAAACAATACAATGATTTGAAATTGAACTATATCAACAATTGATGGACTATAATTAAAGTCTTTTTAAAATTATATAGACATGTTTCCTTAATTAATTACTCGAGTACAATTATTGATTGAACTAAAAGTACACTATTAACCTTATAGGATGCTGAAAAATTGAATACAAAAATCCCAGTAATAATGAGCTTACGCACAACAAACTGAAAAAGGAATAAGCTCCCTGTTTTGTAACAGTTTTTATAATTACCCTTAAACACATTTCTAATTAGAGCATCAATAACCCTATTCTAATCGGTAAAAATATCTTTCAAGTACTTATTGCAGCTTACGCATAATGTTTATGCAAGTATTACAGCGTGTTGTACATAAATTTCTATGTTTTATTATATGTAAATGCTAATCAAATGATAAATATAATTCAGCCCAATCACAAAAATAATGACAGGCCACATTACATTTACATTTGAGCACTTAAATGCAACATTTTCTGAAATGTGCAAGATAATCAGATTTAACCCTAGTCTCTAGAACCCGGCCTCCACTGACTGTCAAGACATTGCAGACATTATTACATTATGTTACAGAATTGAAACGTTAACATACTTGCAATAACATTCAAATAAGTATAATTACTAGTACAGTAACCATGTCTTTACAAATATACTACCAGTAAGCTTACAATATTCATCTCTTTTATTTGCTATTGCTTAAATACGACTATTCCTTAGCCCAATCAAATTAATGACAGGCCTCCGCATAGTCGTACCTAAGCATTGTACATATTTAGAATTATGTAGATGTATACAAGTAATTTTTAAGAATACTTAGAAGCATGACAACGCTTTAACCCTAGTCTCTAAGACCCGGCCTCCACGTTATCTTGCTGCTACAACTACTTCATTACGGTAACAACTCAGATACTTTATTCTATATACGGTAGTATATTTGCAATGACATGAGTCATATTTTTTATTAATGCGTATAACAAGAGTGCCGAGTATTGTTTAAGTTCCAAATTTTAAGAAGCTGTGTGTAAGATTAGAGGCATTAATAATTTCTTGGATACATACTGTTTAATAATGTATATACAAGTGTATAATGAAACATTGTTTTTTAATTGAACTGCAAACTGGTCCTGCTAAGGCCTCCATATTGCTACAGCTTGGCAACTTACTTAAGAAGACTAAATAGTTACCAAAATTTGGCATTACGTTTTAACCTTAGTTCCTTGAACCCGGCCTCTACCTTATACCAATTGTAATATTTTTGAAATTACTTTTCATAAATGCTTATTACGTATACTTGTAATAAAACTAACACTTTTTAAGAACAATTTCAAAGGAAAAGTGTAGAACAAACGTCTAAAAATTGTTTCAAGTTTTCCAACGTCCCTATGATTTTTATAGTGTGAAAAAATATGTGTTTTAACATACTTTTGTTTCGTATAAAATCGTCATTCAATCGAAAATCATTGTCATAACAAGAGATGTAATAAGCCACAGACTCTTGGATATTTCACTTACTTTACGATTCATTGTGTACATAAATGTTTGTACACAGTACTGTAAAATTTCATTTGCATCAAGGCTTTTCGAATTGTCTACAGCTTTTTTGAAATTGTCTCAGAGCATTATAACGTATGATTTTTCGTATCCCTTAACATTATTTATGATAAAAATTATAATTAATGTGAATATATATCAAAATTTTGTCTTTAATATTCAAGAATATCTCATAATAAATAATCAGAGGGTGATCATTTTATAAACAACACTTTATGCAGCATTTTCTTTTTATGCCCATATCGTGGCAGTATCACACTATGATGACACTGTTCTAACACTATAAAAGTGTCTAAAAGTGTATTTTTGTAATAAATACTGCGTGGAATGTAAATTTCCTAATTTAGCAAAGAACTAATTAGCGTATACGGTGAAACAGATATAAACGTCAAATTATGAACGCATTAAGCATATAACGGATTATGAGCTTGAATAGCACCTTGTTAACAAACTTAAAACTATAGTCTTTTTTTAAAGGACGATTACATGCTTGACTAGTGCAGAAAGCCATACAATATGAATTTTTTAAAATAATTTATATTTTGATGTTTAGGAGTTAACAAACAAAGAAAATAAGCAATGCTATGTATCGTAATTTCATGAGTTCATGAATTTTGGTAGAACATTTAATTAATTAATTACAAAACATTTTCTTCTGAAATTAATTTCTATAGTCTGATGTACAGTTTGTAAATAATACTTGTTAGATCAATAACGCTTTGAAATGTTATTGCACTCTGAGACACTTCAGACCTTCTTTATTATGATCTAGTGAGTACACATTCATAAGGAACGCCTTAAATATATTTAGAAATGTTTCTTTTTATATAGAATGATACCTAATTCTCGGATTTAGTAATTGTAACTGTTGGGAAGTAATTTGCGAATATTTATATTTTATGTACGAAAAAAATACAATCTTCAAAAATAGAACATAAAAACCTGGGTTTGATACTAAAACAAATATTATTAAATAAAATAAAGTTTAATTATGAAAATTTGTGTTCTTTCATTGCTATGCTAAGACATACTTTGAAGTTGATAATAATTTTTCTCAATTAAAAAAAAAAAAAAAAAAAAAAATTACACAATACTACTTCTTTAGTGGAGTTATTTGTAGAGTAATATTTACTAGTAAAAACTATCTGACAATGTGGTAAACATGTGTGATGTTATTCTTCTCTTCAAACAAATATATTCGGAACAAATTTGTGTAAAATTACTGGTGTGCATTACAATATGCCATGATACTTTTTAAAATTAAAAGTAATGTATTTATTATTGTATTTTCTTAGTCAATAACTAAAATAAAAAAGGAGTCATTAAAGTGAACCCAAAATGTTTAATCATTATGTTGTGTGTTTATAATGTTACTGGTAACATTGTCGCATCGGTGGCTATATAATGGAAACAAAAATATAATTTCATTGAGTTTGTTAAACGCAATTTTCTATTATTTTTTGATTATAAAATAATTGTAGTTTAGCGCACTTCCAGCAAAAAAAATTTCATTATGATTATATCTCATTAATTCATTTTAAAATCAACAGCTTTTAAGGACAAGGTGATATAGTATGAACAAAAAAAGTTGAACATTAAATATATATGTGTGTGTAAAATCTTGGGATAGTTAATTTACCATATTGATAAAGAATTACATCACACATGACACCATACATAATATCCAGATATAATTACCTTTACAGGCTAGAAGGTCGGCACATTATTTTATTGACTTTGATTCACTGGACCTAATACCTTTCCTGTGGCGTCTTTCTGATGCTCTTCATTGATTTCCTGCTGCTTTTGAAGCCACATTAAACGTCGCTTGGCACTACCTTTGCGGTTCGTTTTTCTTTTCCTTTTTTTGTTTCCTATAATATAAGAATTAAGTGATGTATCTCATGGACGAAAGTAGATACGGAAACTATCTAGTTACTTCATCTAATCTATTAATACATTAAATAAAATTCGTGCCATAGTGATTGAACCTTCATGTAACGTACGAGTTACTCATTCTCTAGGCGCAGAAAAACGTAAGAGTACTACCTATCGTAGAAAACTATGATACAGAGACAAATATACATAGGCTCTTACAAAGAAAAATCTTTCTAAATTTTTTTCAAAAAACAAAACGAATTCCTCATAATTATTCGTCTTAAAATACAATGTAACCTAGGCTAAACTATACCCCGATCAGAAAGCTTAAGAGGGCGTTCCTTGAGACCTACAAGGGTTGCCCAACTAACCTAGTGGGGTCCTACCAAAGAAATTTATGGAGGTAGATGGCAGCATGTCATGGGGGCAAAGTGTGGTCCTACCATGGCTACCTACATAACCTAACTCTAAGCCAGTTAATATAATAAAATAATGTGTGAAAACAGTTAATGTTGATGTATAGATGATAATCTATTTATTTGACGATAATTAATCAAATAGTAATTAAAACTTATTTGTAGCTCTTATAGAAAGAAGACGTAATATAATGAAAAAATATATAACCTTAAAATTAGTTGTCTAATTTGCCAAAAATTGATCACCCACTATGAAAAATTAAAAAAGTAAGCTATTGAGTTGCATTTGATCAAAACCTATGCTGTAGTTTTTTTTAAATTAACAATTCATGCAAATTTACCGACGGTTATCGACACAGCTCATGCCATAGCCTCTATTACAGCTATAAATGAGCTCTATATTTAGCCAAAATATGTATATACAGAGCACAACCTTAGAGTATATAACACAACATGGTTAGCTTACGGTAAGGTTACGTATAAAAGACGATTAGCGAGGTCCATACGATCACTCCGGAAGTGCCCCATTACAGCCCCATGAAGGTCCTAATGGGGTTGCCAAAGGAGGTCCCCCCGAACTATCGTGGTAGCCCTCGTGACTTTCCGATCGGGACCTGTGTCGTATAACATCTATTTCGTATAACGTTACTATTAGTATTTACACATAACTTGAGAATCGGAGACTTCATCTCCTGATTTTGTGTCTGTCAAATCGTTTGTCGGATATTCTGGAGCTTTATTTACTCTTTGTAATGGAGATATACTTTCTATGCGCTCTTCCTCGATATGAGAATCTGGAATTATTCACAGATTACAACTTATTTTAAGTTAGTTATTGTCCATGTTGTACTCTTTGCTTCGTTATTATACGTTAGTTGAAACGAGTACTTTACAAATTTTTTTAAAATTACGATTTTGAATTAATATAATACCTGGTATTACTTGTGACGTAACTTTTGCATGATTATCACCAGTTCTAAAAAACAAATTATTATCGGCAGCTGCAAAAGAATTTTTCAAATACAAATCTCTAATTATATATTTATGTATACGTTATTCTCTAGGACTCGTAAAAAGATAGCAAAAATGATGAAAAAATAAATTAAAATACCTAGATCACCATTTACTAAGAGGCTGCTCACATAGGTGCGACAGTTTCACACAGTCCTATTTAAAACTACTGGTAATGTGTCGCGTCTATATGAACAGCCTCTAAGTATTGAATGATTTGAAGGTTTTTGTATCTGTATAAGAGCTACACAATCTATCTTTTGCTAAAATTTGGATAGATATTTATTATATTCGCTGTCAGAGACGATCGGAATGCAATACATTAGAGGGATAGGAAAATGTAATTCATCTACCTACAGCAGAAAGTGTGGCAGAGCCTATGTGCGCCCTTGCAATATTTTCTGCCCTCAGATTGAAAAACAATATCCACCACTCGGGCAATTATACTAAGCTTAGTTTGTAATCATCGGAGTCTGAGGAAGATACAGTGTACCGAAACTGCAGTAACTCATATATATGTTTACCATAGTTAATTTGTAAAGATTTTTTAAAATAATAAATTACTTGTGTTTTATTATTTTGTTCCTTTTAATTGAAATAAATCTTTATCGAATTGAGACCAACTTTATCAATTATTTTAATAATTATTACTGACCTGTATCATTCGTTATACTCCTTTCAATGTTGAGCTCCTTGACAGTTTCAGATGTCTTATTTGAAAAACACGGTAATGGAGTACTGCTTCTTATTGGATTAATGCTAGTTTTTTCATTTTGGTGATCATAATATTCATCATACAATCTTCTAGGTTGATACCAAGTCGGTGAAAACGAATTTATTAAGTTCACAGGATCCAAATTAAGAGTAATATCTACTGAAGATTCACCTTCACCAGAGACATTGATGTTTCTTCCTTGTAGTGTTTCCATACTATCTGTCGCTATTCTTCCGTCGATATGGCCATTTCCTGCAAGTATCAGTGACTGTGCGGTTTCAGATGATTCTTGAAACGTGCAATCACAGTTTGAAACTGCCGCTGGTATTGTATTTATATTTGGTGCTCCATTATACGTTTGCATATTTCTTTGAACTTGGAAAAGCGTTGATGGTTCTCCGGAGCAATGGCCGACGTAGTATGGTGCGTTACACCTTCCTGTTTCAGTATGTGTATTATTGGACATATACTTCTGAATATGAGCTTGTGAAGCCGTGTGTCGTAGAGAAAATTCGTCTTGTGAAAATTCAAGATCATAAGATTTGTTTAGGGCATAAAATTTACCTATCATATTTGAATTTAAAGAAATTTCCGGTAGGGGTAGACGGGATGGTTCTTGTATTGGACTTATGCGATGTCGAGTAGGTATGGACGGGTAATTAGATGGTGTTTTTGGTGTAGTTTGGTTTTGCTGGTTTGCTTCAACTTTATCTTGCAGAGTGTTTGCACTTGAAGGAATCTGTGTATAAAAAGATGGCTGATTATTTGACCGCTTGTTCGCTGAAAGACTTCTATTACTTCCATTTCTCATAGGTGTATACGGATAGTCGTGTGATGTTTCTGGAGAAGGCATAGGTGTAGGTTGATTTTCTTCGGGTTCAACTTGCGATGTGTCTGCATCCGGAAAATTTTGTACATCAAAAGTTAGCTGTTCGTTTGACTGATTGTCCGCTGGAGTATCTCTATTATAACTACCTCTAATTGGTGTGGATGGATAATCATGTAGTGATTCTGGAGAAGGCATAGGTGTTAGTTGGTTATTTTCTGGCTCAACTTGTGATGTGGCTGCATCCAGATGATTCTGTATATCAAAAGATGGCTGTTCGTTTGACCAGTTGTTCACTGAAAGATCTCTATCATTATTAGGATTGTCATTGTTGTTTACTGATGAATGTAAAACATCCATATCATTTATCAAATCTTGCAAATTCTCATCAAAATCTGGATCTGAAAAACCATCTCACATATTATTTTATTTTTAATGCATCTAATGCAAAATATTTATCTGTTAAAAATTTAAGTATTTTAACATACCAGGCGTAATACTGTTTAGAGTAAGTTGTGCATCCCACTCTTCGTTTACCAATTCTGCCTGTTGAATCCCTGCACGTTGGAGTTCGGTATGTTCTCCCCCGTATTGATGTCGAATTCTCGCGGCTTTTAAAATTTCTTGGCATATCTTGCCTTTGTACGACACCAAAATGTTTACAGCTTCAGATGGAGTTATTTGTTTTTTTATTAATTTTGTCCAAACTACAAGGGTGCAATACATATATGTATGTGTATGTATATATGTTAAATAATGTTTGCAAGTTATATTATTTTGTAATTGTATTTACCATCAACGATTCCTCGCTCTTTATACTTGGACACGTAGCGTGGATTTTTGCTTATCCGTTTATTTTTTTTAATCAATTTTAAGTCTCGTAGAGTTCGATCACAAAATTCTATGAGTCTTTCTAAAATGAAATTTTTAATTTATAAAAAAAATAAATGAAAATGGTCAGTAAAAAAAATGGAAGTAAATATGTTTGTTATCTACTTACTAAGAAAAGCCCACGCAGGAGCATGCTTTTTCAGTTTTCGCAAAAGTCGGCAATGGTACGCTTCGATTACATTATTTGTCCTATGAAGCAATCCGAACACACTTATCGCATATGGGCCAATTTGATGGAGCCAAAACGTCTCAAAATACTCCAAGAAAGCTTTCAATCGTAATCTGTGTTGCAATTCCAAATCATCAAGTAAATTTTCGTATTCTTCTACTATTTTTTCTGGTGGTAGTAAAGCAAGCGCCAAACATTTTTTCACGAATAACTTAGCTGCTTCATTATGTTTAAGGTATGCTCTCAATTTTAATTTGTCCAGTTTCTGATAAATAGCCTAAAAAATATTCAATAGTTACTTCGGAACGATACTCTTCGGTCACGTTTGAATATGATTACGTACGCGGTCAAAGTGCGTATTGCACCCTACGACGTGAGACGATGGAAATGCTGTTGATGCAGCTTTTCGAAGCGCTACTTCGAAATCAGCCATAATTACCTTGACCTTTGTGGGATCAAGCAACTTTTCATAAACAATGTGGTTAAAAACTACATCATACGCTCTTTCTGTTTTCCTGCTCATTAGACAGAATATCACAGGAAATACCTGACAAAAAATTTATGTGTTGTACACTAAGTGAACAATTTTTACAGTTAATCGAAAAAGACTGTGTTAATGTGATAAAGTAACAGAAATATATGTTATAAGTAAGTTAATTACCGGTCAATATTACGTTTGTAATACATGCAATTATTCCTAGTTGATCAAAAATAGTTTTTGTTTTACATCAGTTTAAAATCGATTACGCGAAACCTTTGTTCTTAACGTCGTGCTTTCAAGGATTTTCGCATCAGCATGCGGTAAATGGTCGTTTTCTGCACTACTTATAGAGCGAAACATTCGCTTTCGTTTTCTATTTTTGTACTTACATGTCCGTGGCTTGTAGCCATCACAGTCAGTAACTGTTTAAATGAATGACCGTCTATGTCGGGTGTGACTTTAAAAGTGCAGTCAACGAAAAGATGTGTCACTGACTTGAAATCTTTCTCAATTAAATTTTTGTCGTAAAAAATAAGATGTTTATTTGTATTTCCATCAATCAGCTCATGAAAATCCAATATGGTGTCTTCTCCTTGACGTAAAAAAGAATATTCTGAAGTGGTTAATAATTGACAAAATTGGGCCATAGTTTTTGGATTTGCAGGCCAAATATTTTTGCGCCACCTTAACAACTTAGGTCGAAGTTCTTGATACGAAACTTTATCCCTCAGCTCAGGATAACTTTATATGACAGTATAAAAAACATTACGTACATATTTGATACGTAAATCAACGATTAATAATGTAATAAAAAAGGGTTTCTTATTTACTTACAGTAGAATTGTCGAATCAAACAAATCTCTAGGATCGCAATACTGTTTTTCGATAGAATCTTTTAAACTTTTTTCGAATTGAGCTCTAACACATTTACTGTAAGACGTATAACATACTTCATCACTGTGCTCATTTCTTCCTTTACGGGTAACCCATGACCCATCTTCTAGCACTTGGATCGCAGTTCCATTACAGTGCTGAGTTTTACACGTCAAATATCTATACAATATATTCAAAACTACATTATGTGTATTCAACTTCAATTTAAAATAATTTTTGTAGTTTAATTATAATCATAATTAGTTGCGATACTAGTAAAGTGCAAGTGCTAAGCAGTGTTTTTTATTTATATAAAAGTAAAAACAATTATGGGAAAATGATGAAAAAATTAATGTCTATTTACCTTATTGCTGCCTCCGTCCTATTAATTCTATATACTCGCCCTTCAAAAATCCTATCCAACTCATCTGTTTTTTTATTTTTCGGAGGCATGGTGAATGTATTGCCAAATAACGATAAGGATTAAAATTTTTGTCATACTAAATTTCTTACAGTTATAAGCCAATGCCAGTACGGTTTTCACAGTGCAGATTCTTTGGTCCAACTAAATTATGCATATGGTATATTTATCTTATGTACTAGTACATGTAGAAAGTATTGTGATGTATCGACCAACTAATAGTATTTAAAACTAGAAAATCTTTTCCTTTTAATAATGCCGTTCAGGGATTTTCTTCGAGTGATTGCAGCAGTATCCAGGTAAAAATATCGAGAAATACAATAAAAATGTTCTCAATCCGGGCTTCCTTTACAGCTATTATTAGTTAACATGTGCAAGCATATGTATATGCAGAACGTGCGCATACGAATCTGAAGTTTCACGTTGGAATCTAACGAAAATCAGAAATTATTTTTTTCTATTTAATAACTATAATAACGCAAGACAATACATTATACGAACATATTATATAGAAATTAATGATGAACGTTGTATGAAAACAATGTCCTAAAAACGATATAAATGTATATATATATAACACATATCACGTTAACATAAGGGTACAAGTAGTGATTTTCACACACATCTCATTATTCATTCGTGATATTAAGTTGAAATCATTAACAGCATTAACAGTGTACTCCAGTACAACTATACTTCAGGTATGAACACCCGCAATCATAACCTCAATTATTTACGAGGCATTTTATACCTAAATAATGTTTCAAATGCAAATATTTCAAAGATAGAAATACATTAGCCTGTACATCTCTTAAAAAAGACACATTATGAGATGAACATCAAACTACATTATCATAAATCATTTTTGACCCATGCAAACCTACCCTTACCGTGTAGGAAGAGATGACAATCCTGACATATGCAAAAATAAACATATAATTGGCGAAGCTCTTCCATTCGCCGATAATAAAAAAAAAAAAAAATTAATTAATTATCTTTCTGGTACACTAATACAACAACTGTATAAGTATAAACGTCCGGAAATGTAACCTCTTTCAGTTATGTACACTTAAACGCCAGAAAATTCAAAAAACCGCACATTTTTGGCTATACCCTTCAATTCATTAGTAATGAAAATAGAAAAAAAAAACCTTTAATATACTTTTTTTAAGCAAATTTTTTCAAGCGAATTTTCTAGGAATCTAAGTATCCATAACTAACAGAGGTTATGATTACGGGCATTCAATTCATTGTTCAGTAATATCAGTGTTCGATAATAAAATTTGTTTTGTAATTTTCATTGGCGTTCAATTGTACATAACTAATAGAGGTTATGCTTTTAGACGGTTATACTTATACGATAAGTGTATTACTGTACAAGAAGTATGTGAAAATTTTTTTTAAATTATTTTTATCACTGGCGAATTGAAGGGTATAACCAAAAATGTGATTTTTTCAATTATTTGGGCATGTTGGTGCTCATTGATATAATAGAAGTTATGTTTTTACCATACAATAGTTGTTCTGCTGTACAAGTATATTAAAATTTTTGTTGTATTTGTATTACTAGTGAATGCAAGGGCATCGCCGAAAATGTGCGATTTTTGGAATTTCCTAGCATTTAAGCGTCCATAACTAATGGAAGTTATGTTTCTGGACGTTTATACTCTTAAACTTGTTATATGAGTGTACAACAAAGATAATAAAATTTTTTTTTATTTTTATTACCGGAGAATGTATTTTCTTGTGTTATTTTAGTTATTAAACTAAAAAAAAAGTAATTTCAAATTTTCGTTGGATTCAAACGTTTGAAACTTCAAATATAACTTCGGATATAACTACGATCTACTGTGGACAATCAAACTTAAGGTAACTGGAGTCGTTGATCTTTCCCATCGTAGTCTGTCACAGAGCACTAATATATGTATTTTTAACCACTTAGCAGTAGAAAAGCAAAATAAATCAATAAGAAATAACCAAATTTGAAAATAATTGAATTTCAAAGTAGTTGAATTTCCGCAAAAATACAGAAAAATAAATCTGTTATGTTTCGCGGTAATTAAATTGAACAACCACAAAATTTGAATGTGCTACTATCTTGTCAGATGTCCCAGAAATGGAAAATAAAAATATTCATTGATCAGTTCAGTAGTCTAATCAAAAGAATAAATCTCAATCAACCTCTTTTTTATTTTTCTACATTTGAGTTACAAACAATATACTAAACAATTTAAAGTCACCTTGGCTGTGGGGTCTGTTAGCCACCTCACATGGAGTGCCGTGCAGTTCTGTCTTTTAATAACAACCAGCTAGTCGGAGCCACTACCGACCTAACCTATTATCTCATTAAATTGATTTTTTTTTTTCATACTTAGTGACTCTCAGAAATAGAAAGAAATGTAATTGCGTGGTTTCAAACTATTTATAAAAAAAAAAAAAAAAAAAAAAAAAACAAGAATATATGTAAAAGTCTTAAATGTAACATTGTAAATATTGCAAGAATTGGAATCTTTCATATAAAATTTTGTTTAGTCTGTCTTGCATACTTTTGAAAAGTAATTAACACGTATTTTTTTTTTTTCTTAAAAACACAAATTTAAAAATTGACAGAACCTTAAAATTATGGTATTTTAAATTTATAGAAAACACTATACATATGGGACGTTGTAAAGCATGCATAACACATGTATATTCTACAATGAAGTACGAAATAAATGAGACACTAAATATCAAAAACGATATAAGACTTTCGAAGATAAAGTGTTTTGAAAAAATATTTAACGTACACATAACCCCAAATAACGGAGAAACGGTTACATAAAATTATCTAAAATTTGAACATCATCAACATAATACCAAAATAAAGTATTTTTGGAAGTTTCAGGAAATAGTAGTTTTCGTACGTGGTGGTGCTTGCCCTGGCGGCATGCTACACCAGGTACGAAAACTACTATATTTTTACTTGAGTTAAAGTAGAAAATAAAAATTACTGGTTTTTACATATGTCATTATGTCGTCACATACAAAAGGAATATATCTATAGCTATCAAAAAAAGATACTCTAAAGGGGCTATGAAAAAAAAACATGTCGATCATTTTTTTAAATTGTACAAGACAGACCAAATGGAATTTTTCATGCAAAATCCTAATTTATAATTCGTTGAATTACTTAAAGATTCTACTTTTTTCGAACAGACTGACAAAATTAAATAAATAAATAATATAAAAATTTTTCAAATGTGGGTACTTGTTACATTTCAACACTCTCATTCGTTAAAGCAGACATTTTTTGTGGTCATTATCAATCATGCCATCATAACTTTATAAAAATGTAAAACTGTATAATATTATTTTTATAATTACTGTAATATCAAGTAATTAATAATAATATTATGATTATATAATTATAGTGGCCGAATGCCCGGTCTGCTGAATGATTTTTTTTTTTGGGAAAACTTGTTCTTTTAGACATCGTAAAATGTATTTATCTTGAACTAAAAAACTCATTTCAAATATCCACTTTTTTCATAATTATTTGCTATCAGTAAAATTAAAATAAAATAAAATTCAGCATTATACGAATAAAAGTTGTTGGATAACTATACAAATGCAAAAGTAACCAAATAACCAGCATTGACAAGTTTGCACTTTAAATGTTGTATAAATTTTTATACAGTAACCTTTTCATTTGAAATTAAATAACTATAAATATTTTACAATCGCATTCCATGTCGTAAAAATAATTTTTTAAAGATATTTATCTGTCATAAGTGAGTACATAACCCCCCCCCCCTTAAATATTCCTTAGATCCGCGCACGTCGTGTGGCGAATGCACGCTCTCAGTTAAACTATTAAAGCTGCAGACACATGTAGCATGAACGATACACCGTGACGGGTGCGTCACTCGTTTTAGAGTGAGCTAGAGATGCGTTGTGCGCGGCATTGCCAAAGAGCGCCGAGAGATCGCCGAGGTAGCCTGTACCCCAACTATCCCAAGTAGAAATTAAAAAGGGATGAAAACTGGGCCCAAACTTGGCTGCCATGTCGCGTAGATACACACATAAATATATATACAAACTTGCATGCTAATATGTAAACATTGCTTATATGAACTAATCCAATATCAGTGTAGACTAAAGTGGGCGACTACAGTCGCAAGACGCGCTGTATCGTGCTCTCAGCATGCAAGTGTAGTGGCACCTACAAGATTCTCTATGTCTGGCCCACGTGCTCACGCGTGAGGCTGATGTTTGTGAGTGTCCCTCGGCGTAGCGTCTAATGTCCAATCACAGCGCGCGCTTGCTCTGTATGGTCACTATGCCTGTTCGATGCTTCAAGACGCAACGAGCAACGGGCGAAGTGCTATATATACTGCATCGCGTGTTTGTCGCATGTTAACGACCTGTCAACACAAGCCTCGCAATTTCCTAAAATATGTCACATTACCAAAACAGAAAACCAAGTATGCCCGAATAGGCGATACCTATAACAATAGCATTAATTTGTGTAATTTAATCCGTCGTATCGAACGTAGCTTATTTGCAACTTCACGAAGAAAATAATTGTTCGTTAAACGAAATTCGCTGTGTATGAAACAGAATGCTGTTTATGAGAAGTAGTGATTGCCTAAAAGAATCATTTACGAGGATAAATGCTATTAATAAAAAAAGTTATAACGCCTTCTAAAACATGTATTGAAATAAATAAGAAAATTCCGTAATATTTAATGATACTACGTGGTTCACGTGAAGAAAATCCCTCTTCCCAGCGTAACATTATTGTATACATGCATTTTGGAAAAAGCAAAGAATGCTCTAGATCGCATGTGCGTTTATAATTAACGCAAAAAGGCAACGATACACAACTGTAACACACGTGTTATTTAGGACATTCTTCAATCTTTCTCCTTTGATGCGTAACGTACCATGGAAGGTATCGACTTAATCCTTATTAGTGTGTATACTTATCGTTACATCGAAAAAAAACACATTCATGTATTTACCTGTCTTTAAGCACTTGTTCATAGAAGATAATCCTCCATATTGGATATGGCTTGTAGTTGTCTACTATAGCACTGAAGAGAAATGAGGCAAATCCTGTGATTGTTTATTAACCTACTTTTGACACGAATTAAAAACGGTATTTCTTATATACAGATATTTTTACACTGTATTGAATCGCGCTTGGGACATTGACTCGTGACGAATAAGCTAGAACTTCTTCTACGGATACCTACTTGTCACTGTGCATTTTTTTGCAACGGCTGCGACTGTGGCACTGACACTGATTCGCGCCTTCTTCGCTTCATCATGATATTGAAAGAGTAGGGAGGGAGGAGAAGCAGGGCACACCGGTAACCGGCGTACGGCACAAAGCGGCAACTTAAGGCACCGGCACGGAGACCTGAATAAGAAGGAGAGAGTCTCCGGTAGACAGAAACTTCGGACTTCGGATCTCCTCGGTTGTCGATTCTATACGCCGTAGGTAGTCCGTATACAGTGCGTGCATACACTGTATAGTCATGGTATACCTTTTATATCCACGCGCTTAGAAAGAAGTATCGCTATCAAAAATCGATACTTTTTACAAAAAACACAATAACAGATTTTGTACCGATACATCGGAGGTTTGTTTGGAAGGCGATCTGGCGACCCCGGGCGACCTACGGCTGCCCACGCTAACACAAGTTTGACAAAAGTACGAGCGTTCTTTGGTGAAGCTTGGGTAAACGCGGGCGGCAATCAGCATATATATTTAAATCATTGGGAGTTCCTGTCTTACCGACTTCCGTAAGTACTGTCACCGTCTTGTCATTATTTGTTAGTTAAATTGGTATAAAATTAACAATAAATGAAAATACAATACATATGGAAGTCGGTAAGGAAGGAACTCTCAATGATATAGTGAATGCCCTTAAGGAAGGTAAGTCTGCTTATAAGACCTGAGTAGAGTCAAACTCATCTCTGGTCATACTTGTGTTAGTGTGGGCAGCCGTGAGTCGCCCGGGATCGCCAGATTTCGGATGAAGTTTGACATTTCTTTCTAGTATATGGGCTTGTCCACTGAGAGTGGCCAACTTTACGCGCGCGGGACTTTTTTCGCCCGAACACGCTGTGTTCAACTCGCTCATAATGGCTGGCAGATAGTTAAAAAAATAATTAAAAAATACAAATCGACAGATTTTGATCTGCTCTTTCTGATAGTGCTATTTGTTTTTTGTCAGAACCTTTTTTTCATGGAGAAAAATGAGTCAAAAGTTCAATGTTTCTCTGAAATTAATTCGCCACGGTTTAAAAAAACAAAATTTGCAGGAAACCAAAGAGCAAAGCTGAAACATTAACTCCACAAATTTTTAGAGTGGGAGAGCCAAAAATGCGTGAATTACAAGAAAATGGAGACGTTGGCATGAGCAAGTTCATGGCGGTGAGATGGTAATATGAGAATCTTTGGCCCCAAACTCTGCCGTCTGCAGCGCTGCTGCAGAACAGCCACCATGGCTTCTAAAATGTATATATAGATATACAAATACACATACATATCTACTATTCTTGTATGTATTGAAAATATAAGTGTATGAATAAGCCTTATGACTGTATGATGAGCAGCCTCAACTGTGATGTGTTTCAGTATCGTTCTCCGACAAATTTTCAGCAACTTAAACATGACATATGATATCATAAGATATGATAAAGTTGCCGGTAAGTTGTCGGAAAGCAATACTGGAACACGCTGAGTCGCGTCGACTCATGTACGTGTAAACATAATGACGTGACGGTCATCGTAATACCTACGTATATTTTAGACGCCCTCTCCTTAATCTCCTCTCTTACATAATCCCTCCCTCTCTGTCCCTCTCTCTCACAGTGCGTGCTACTCTACTGTCTACCACTCCATCTCTCTTCTCTCTCGCATGTACGTCACGCTCTCCCTTCCCCTAACGCTGCTACTGTGCCTGCCCGAGCAGGAATTGTAAGTAGGCAATCAGTAGGGCCTACTTCGGCTGCCTCTCTAACCTACTGAGGTCCTACGTTGGGAGCGTCAGGAGGCGTTTAGTAGGCCCTAAGTAGGCTGCCTAAGTTGACGTAACCTATAACCACCTTTCAATTTATACATATAGATGTGTCCATAAAAGAATACACATTGTATTATAACTAAGCAATCGTCATGCTTCATTTTGACGAATTATATTTGATTTCTTGATAAATAAAGATGTAAATATAACCTAAAAATGACTCTCACGTTCATTGCAAATTAACAATATGTGTATATAATTTGTGCGAGTTAACTCGAAAGTACTTTTAAGTAATAATTAACTAATAAATACAAATTAACTGCTTACACTGCGGTTCACTTTTTTTTCATACAAAAACATATTGACTCAATTGAATGACATATGAACTTGACTTGATAGCAGACAGCTGAATTATAGTATACAAACTGTTGCATATAAAAATTTTATAATCTAAGTACAGTTTTGAAACGCTTTTTATCGCAATTTTTTAAGCAATAACAATCGTGTCTAAAACTGGTAATTTGAGAAATTTTGTTTAGTTGACAACAAATTTAATGTCTACTGATTTTGTCAGTCTCATGTTTAGAGGAATACTCATTAATGACTTAAATAGGACTAAATATTAACACTTGTAACTTGTGTACCTATATATAATTTTACGCTACAATTTATACTGCAACTATGGCTGATGTAACTGTACATACACTTCGTGAAATAAGATATAGGTAGGTTATGTAGGCTACCTAATGAGTACCTCATGCACGCCCTCTGACGCGCCTAAGTGCGCCCTCAGTAGGCTGCCTAAGTAGGGCCTCACGAACTAGAGAGGCAACCAACTTTCATTTCTGCTCGGGTATGGGGATGGCGACCTACCAAACTAATCTCAGATGGCGCAACTGGTACTTAGACTCTAGCCAATGAGATGTGAGATTAGTTTGCTAAGTCATGGGGTCGCCATCCCCATATATTCGGCATGATAACCGTACTACCAGCGCTGCTCTGGTGGTAGAAAATGCAACTGTAACCTGTTACACTCTCATTATTTTAAAATTTCTGTGAGTTTCGTAATAATTAATGTTCAGCTTCTATACGGTGTTCTCTATTATTATTAATTGCACCAATACAATAAAGGAACTAATAATCAAAGTGAATAATTTATTATGTAGACAGTATAAATACAGAAATAGGCGCGCGTAAGAAGAAAAGCGATTAAAGATCCATGCGGAAGGCGCATAACGACGGCGACGTAACCAAAGGCATGTTTCGTCACAGGGCGTCAGTGTAACCATCTAGCTTGAATCGGCATATTGCTCCCCGCACCATTCCCCCCTAGCCTAACGAAGAAAACAGCGCCTACCGCTGAGATCGCACCAGCCTCTTCGAGATCTGGAGAGACGGTGACTTTGTGATTCTAGGTTCAGATCTGGTTCGACTTAGTTCCTCAGTTTTTCTGGTTTTTGATCTTAGGATCCGCCAGACCGGGCACTTTGTCGCGAGCCATCTTGGCATAATTTCAATAATTGCTTCAATACGCCATTATATTTCGCTTGAATGCACCATCGAGTATTAGTTAAATGCACCATTGATTATTGCTTAACTGCATGATTGTTTATGTACACGCTTTTTCTTAGTTTGCTTTTGTTTAAGCGCTTATTTGTTTATACTTACTAATACATAAATTTTTGTTTACATCTAAAAAATATATGTTGTTTGATTTTGTTTATTTTTTGTTCGTATGAACTCTTGTAACATTGTTTGACTGCTGACATAAAACTGTCCACTAAAGTCTATTGTTTGATTTATTTTGCGAATCCCGGCGATTAATGCATACTTACTCTCTTTGTTTGTTTGCTTATTTTCAGCATTAGAAACATCGTCCTTGCCTTTTTAGGGAGCAGAGGTTTTCGTCGTTTGAGGGCACGTATTTAAAAAGGAGAAGATCGTAAGTAATGATTGGTTTCCGTACCCTCTCTGAATCTCTTTGATCTCTTGCTTAGCGAGGGTGACAAACGTTCGCTCTTTTCCCTTTCCTTCCCCACATATTTACTTGAGGCATCGTAAGCGTTTTGTTGCTGGACGTTCGTCCAACTTATTGCCTGTACGATTACGAAGTGAGTAGATAAATGGGCGTACATTGCAATGTACAAGTTTCTTTTTCTTCGCATGAAGCGCTGCCATGCATCCACGTAGGATCCATTAAAATTAATTTTACCATACTATCAGATCTGATGGTGAACTCAGTAAAAAGAAAACGTTACAAATGTTACCACGATTTTATAGGTTAATAATTTATCATTCAATTACATATACGACTTGATACCTAATTGTGGTTAAATTGTTAAATACAGATCTGCGTTCTCGCTTTATTTTACCTTGATCACCATGTTCAGAGGTTGAGAAATGCCCTAGATTCAACATCAACCGTTTACTCATGTGACATCTGCAAAATTTTTAGTCTCGCTCACTAGGTGCGTAATGTACTATTAATCCTAATATGTACTTGTTTCTTCATCCCTATTATTCAGCTTATACCAATTAAACATTTTTTGTAACCGTGAATTCATCGTTACCATATAAATGTTAAATTTCAATGATATAATTTTTGATGAAAAAAAAAAAAAAAAAAAAAAAAAATTAATAAAAGATTTTTACCAATGTTGTTAAAATAAGTGAGTAATCACTTTCTATGGTCATAATAATTTCAAAAATTGTTTTTCAAGATGTACGTGTACGATGTTATCTGTGACGAGTTTTTTATTGCACCTAATGAAAATTTTACGATGCAGGGTCTTCCATGACCAACCAAAGCATGTATCATTGAGTAAAAGTGTTAGTCCATTTACCGTCAACGGAGTACGGGGAACAAATTTCTTAATAAATTCTCTAAAGTCATATTTTATAATCTTGTAAATGTAAAATATCGTTGCACTCAGTGCTGTAATATCACTAATGTAATTTACTCGAAACTGAAGTCGCTACAAAAAAAATGTGAAACTAATGCAATACGTATATTGTAGGTATATATGCATCCTGAATGATAGCCCTTTGTAACTGATTTAACAATGCGAAACTTGATCAATCCTCGGACCGTATTCAAGTTGCAAAGTTGTTTGGATGCTACTTGACTATAAATTTTTTGTTTTCCCAATGAAAAATCGTTTATACATGCACACAGATACATGTACGTTACAATACTGAAACAAGAATTTTAAATCTATTAATTTTATCATGATAAAACGTTATACAGTGTAATTAGACTTATCTGGGTTCATCCGGACGAGAAAAAGATACGAATAACCTAATTTTATTGCTTAAATTACGTGAATAAAATTTGTCGAAGTACCCTTGACCGATAACCATTGTGCCGAAATGATTTTGCCGAAAAACAATTTGCCGAAAATATGACACGTTTTTCGGCAAATTTTTTTTCGGCTTACTACTTTTCGGTTCATTTTGTTTTCTGCAAACTATATTCGGCAACAAGTTTTTTCGTTACTTTTATCACTCGGTAAATTCTAATTTCGGCACAACGCGAACCACTCACGTTTTTACATAATTTAACACCTCTTTTTTTTGTGCAACACGATAAATTCCTTCCCTGTAGAAAGCTTGTAAAACTCGTTATTTTTTCTCTATCTTGCTTCCTTTTAAAAATATGGCGTATTTCTTAATACTTAAAGGTTATGTCATATTATAAAAACCTGCTCAATCAATACTGATGGTCTACATCGATTTGCCATGCATGCAGAATATTTGCAATATATTTCATTAAAATAATAGTATTAACTAGTGTACATAGCATTAACATTGACTACTATATTACATACACACGCGTGCGCAGGGGCACATGTGTACACTTACAACTTACACAATAGAACAGTAGAAGTAGAAAGTATACACACTTTCATAGTCATGTACTTACTTCTATCCATGATTCTGTACACACACCCACCCACCCAAACAATACGCACACACACACAGAGTGGTCGAGTATTGCACTATGGTGGCACCGAGTTGCAGTAAGGAAAAGGGCCTAATACTTGACCACTCTATAAGTACACAATTTTTAAGTTGATTGACCAAGAAAATATAATAATGATGAAAATTTAGCACTGCAATCGTTGGAAAGCATAAACAAACTACTTTAATTTATAGTAATGCAAATAAAAAAGGTTTGCCTTCTAAAATTTAATCACCTTAAAGAATTCACAAAAGTACCTTTCTTACCCCAAAAGTCAATTACCTAAATTGAGGTACATTTTTTATTTCTGTGCATATGCAGATGACAAAATTTTACTTCTGTGCATGTGCAGATTACATAAATAATGTGGTTGAGTATTGGTGCCTGGTCGAGTATTTGGTATTGGGTCCTTTACCTTATACATATATGTATGTACGTACGTTTCTACCGTTTTGGTTCCCAACCGAGGCGTGTCTAAAGAAGTTCTCACTTCAAAAGTCCATCCGCGTATACATGTGCATATTGTGGATAAGAGATCAAATCCAGTCCTAAAATACACTCTTCAGGAATAATATTCACATATGCATGGTCCACGTAGATGCTATCTGCTTGGCACTGGGCTTCCACCACAAAATTAATGTAACGAACGTTTGCACGTGTTACATCGGGAGTGGAAAAAGTTCTAGAATTCACGTTCAGCCCCAACACTGGAATTAACGCGCTCGGATTTGTCTTGCTTGAGCTTGCATTACGCGGAAACTTTTGAAAAAATGCCTCTCGCTAACTATAAAGTTGAAGCTTATACTTCCGCCTCTCTCTCTCTTTCTCTGTGTGTATGTATGCTGTATGCGAAATCCAGTGCAGGTCGTACAGTCGTTCTTATCAGACAACGACCATGCGCCCGTACGTATACAAATAACGTACAGTTATATCGTATACGTCAAGCTGGTACGCGTTGAACCGCGGCTCTGCAGAAATACCATCAAATTCATGTACCTAAGAAGTTTCGCAAAAGTAGGGCTCCACCCTCTCGGGCTTCCGAGGAAGGTAGGAATAAGTTGAGTATGGGGCTGGAGAGACTAATAAGGTTGATGTATGATACACCGGCTGGAAATAATCAACGGTACTGGAGTTTAGATCTTGTGTTACCTTCTTTTTTTTTTTCACAAATTATTTTACACGCAATCGACGAAATTGTGACCATGACAATCATCGTGATTGGTCGACGAGATCTTCGTTCGACAACGGAAGGTGTACTCGATAATCGGTGGAGAAAGTGACGGCATCCATCTCGGTCCCCGGTGGAAACGAGAATGAACGCAGTAACGCACACCCCCTGCATACACACACACGCACACTAGCCCGAATAAGATTCCAAGGCGGACGAACCGTTAGGATTCCAAGGCTCGGAAACACAGAGCGCGCTGAGAGGATAGAATATCCATCTACACGCAATTAGACGTGCCGCGCTGCAGGATATCTTTCGCCCACGCGGTGTGTTGCTCGGTGTATTTCCTTGTGCGTGTATGTGCGCGCGTGGGGCGAGCAATAGCTGATCGTTGTAGTTGCCTATGTACTCAGGTGTTTCGTTCGTTCGCTGTTGCTGATATGCTACCGGTGCGGCTTCGACAACAGCGGAAGTTTCGAATGTTTCGCGTTGTCGAGGGAGAAGATAACGTCGACGTCGTTAACGGGGAAAGGGGAGTTTATTGTACCCATGCAGACATACACACGGGTAAGTAGTGATTCATCGGTGTTTGCTCAAAGGTTGTAAATGGTTAATTTGTGAAAATGATACCTCAAACTGTGTGATTTTATTTTTGGTTGATGCTGTAATGTCTGGTGCTTGCTTTGGATAAATCAGGTTATTCATTTTTTAAGGAATAAGTAAAGATATAACACTCTGTAATAGTAAGAAATTAATCAGCAAACTTATCTTTGTAAAAGTTCGACAAAAACAAGAGTTATTCCAGTAGTTGTGTATCAAAATGAGATTATTCGTCATAAGATGTACACAAAAAAATATCACTTCAAAACTTAAGATGGGACAAATTATTTTAAAACATGAACACCGGAGAAAGCACGTAAGCATTTAATGATGTAGTTAACGGTTAGGCTTAAATTATTTCATTTTACAAGAAACGCTTTCGTTCTTTAATCAAAGATATACATTGAATTAACATTGTTCATAAAATAAATTTTAATTAAAATCAATCTCTCAATTTTCATTACAACAAGCGAATGGGTAACTAAAAGCGTAAAAAGCTTCTGGTACTTACATGATAGTAATTTTTTACTTTAATGTATTTATTCTTAAAGACTTTGTATTAATTACCAAACCTAAATTGTACGTAACTAGTTATGTTAGCCATTTTTTTTAATCCTCTTAAGTTACGGTGGGACAAAATGTAATTTCATTTAGCAGTCTTTCAAACTCCTTTGGGCAGTCATGCAGGACTCAGTATACCAGCAAACTTTAATAAATGTCAGAAAATTCCTCGTCTACAAACGTAACACAATATCGACTTAATTTTGAGTCGGTGGTATGTTTAAATCTCGCAGTTTTGCTTGTATCACTTAAAAATCTATTTCTAACTTTGATACCTTTTGTTTGAAGTATACCTTGGCTAAATAGATAATACCTATTACGTAATGAATTAAGCTGATACTTAACCATCTCAAAATTATTAAAGTAACTTTTATAAAAAGTTTGAACTGATTTGTTGAATATTCTAGTAACTATACAGTCGTGAGCTAAAGTAGAGGGGAAACCAAACCACGAAGATTCTTGACGAACCTTGTGTCTTGAAGGGATATAACGTTTCATTTCCGACACATGCACCGTGAGCTCTTTATCCCCTAAAACAACTATCTTCATTATAGATTAGGGGTGTTTCAAAGAACATTTTTTATCTTATATAAAGTATAGGTTACAGACAGCACATATCCAATGATCCAATCAATTTTTTGTTATCTGTAACGTAATTATAGTCATAGTGTTTTTTGGGCATCCACCATAAAAAATGTCTCGAATTATTTCTTATAAAGTTTAGAAAATCTATTTCTTTTTAAGTATGTGTTAAAGTCGCATTTCCATATTTCAACTTAGTAATAACCGTATTCATTTGTTCTTCATGTCGTTTTAAGGGTGCTTTCGTAACGCTCGGTATAGCTTTGATATTTTGTTAGTTTTTTTGAAACAGTTGTTAACCAATTTTGCTATTTATGCTCTCCAAAGGTAAAAATAAATAAGTTAACAAACATCCGCAAACATCCTTCACCCAAAAAATTATTTTATTTATTCCATAAAATTTACAAATCAAGGTTTTTAAATCATAAAACGCGTGGCAAAAAAGTATTGAAAAAGTTTTATTGCTTATTGGAAAAGATTTTGCTACACACCGGTTTTAAAAATTTGATGATTGACAAACGTTCCCGTCTACTCCAACCACTCGTCCAAGTCAATCCTCTTTCGTGCGGGAAATTGTCTTTTCGACACTTGTTACGTAAATAACTATTTCATAATAAAATGCGGGAAATAAGTGTTTTCCACATGATTTTTGGGTGTGGTGCAGAGCTTTGGTACTGTTCATGAAGAATGAGTGTGGAAAATATTTTCCGATGTACAGCATAGGTCTTTTATTTTTTATGTGTGGAAAACATTATTGCAGTGTGCAAAGCAGACTTTACCAGAAAATATTTACTCATAAAATTACAAAAAATTTTAAAAACAACTATTTAAATATTACCATCTAGAATCCGAAACATGAAATAAAAAATGTGGAATTCAATGTAAAGTACTCGAGTGGACTGTCATTTCACTTGTTGAATTGTAGCATGATTACATTTTGTGAATTTTTAGTATAATGTAATCAGACAGTTAAATAACAGAAATGCATTAATTTTCGGCAATGTCTGAATAATCATTCGGGATCTGCAATAACATATTATAAAAAATTTAAAATGGTTTTCTAGTAAAATGTTAAAGAACAAAAAATACTAATACATAAAAGTGAGACATAACAGTATCATTCTTTTAAAGCTTTATAATTACACATGATAGTAAAATTTTTAGATAACTTTTATTGTATAATACATTTTTCTTATTGTATGATATATTTTTGAATTGAAATTATAAAATTTTGATAAAATTCAGTTTATTAATTGTTCTAAGAAATGGGAAATGGAATTATTTTTTTCGAAGAACAGTTACTTCATTTGTTTGTAGTCAAGATGGCTTTGTCTCCTCTTACCGAGGGCTTAACCCCCTGGATTCCACACGGCTTTTTTTTTGCAAACTCATTCTTTTAATTCATAACTTAGATTAAGCTTCGGCCATTTGTGCGCGTCAATCATAACTCATGCGGGAAATCTTCTTTTCCACACTTGTAGCGTGGAAAGACAAACGGATTTACTGACAAATGTGTTGAAACAGTATAGATGTCTCTATTCTACAAAACGATGTATAACAATTATCTATTTAAATGAATGAAAAAAGTATGTAGAAAAGACGAAAGAAAAAACATACCACTTTTTAGCAGCATTGCTTCTAATCAACCCTTACGGGTATTGATGTCATCATCATCGTCATAATATTATTATTATCACTATTATCATTACCATCATTGTTATTATTAGCATGATTATCATTATTTTTGACATTATTGTATAGCATTTATTAACTTGGTGTTGTCTAATGTTTTGTCGAGATACTACACTGTGATGTAAATCTTTTAACCTTATTTCATGTTGTCGCAAGGGTCATTTTATTTCTAGATTCATTGTAACCTCCAAAAAAATTAGTTAAATTGAGTAATTAGCTACAACTTGGTCCTTATACTATTGGTCTATTCCAATCGGTATTTATCATGTTGATATTAATTAGTGTACTATTAATTTTATAAAACATTAGCGGCCTCTCCCTCTATCTCAGCTTCGCCCGAGACTCACAAAATGAAGAACCGTAGTATGTTGACATTGTTAAAAGTGGCCTGTTGGGGTGGGTGGCTTTGAACTGAAAGGGGGAGTTGGGGGTGACCAGTGTCGTTTTTCGAAGCTTCAAGACGCCCCTTCAAGCCAAACAGTGATGTTTGTATCACTCCTAAAACCGTAGGAGTGGTAGGTTCACTGGTCTCATCGAAGTCCAGGTTGCTGTAGTTGTGTGACGATTGTGCGGTAATTCTTAAAAACCTGGAAGATCTAGCCACCAGGGTGATCGTGGTATATATACATATATTTTTTTTTTTACAAAATTTTCATTCTATATACATTTTTTTTTTTTTTTTTTTTTTAATATTATAGTGCTCTACGTCTGGCTCCTTTATTAAGGGCACTACTATGGGCACTTAGCACTTGGGAAAAGGAAGGGAGGAATAAGAGGGATGCGAGGCTTCTCATTACTAGGTGGGGGGTAGGTAGAAATTAGTCAATTTTGCTGCGAGAAGGTAGCCTATCCCCTCCTCGAGGAGCATTGCGTAGTAAAAAAGCACATGTAAACAGACGTACTTGCCCTAAAAAGTCGCACTGGCCGGGAATCGAACCCCGGTCTCTCGCGTGTCGACCCACGACCTAGCCGACTGAGCCACCGCGCGCTCATATCTATATACATATTATATTTTCTACCCACACCAGGATCGTTTGAATTCACCGTGATGATCCTCTCGATGTCGAGATGCCTCAGGGTCCTGTAGTGGCGGCAACACCTGGACTACGCTGCGTATGAGAGGTTTCGGACTCTCTACTGGCTCGGGGCTAGTGCCCAGCAACGGAGTAGTAGAAGAGGGTGGTCTTCAGAGAGCAAAGGCACTTGGATTGATAGGAGTAGTCCTAACCCTCTGGGTAGGGTCGCCCCTTGTAGGTCCCGGGGGGTGTTGGGAGGTAGCCTCGAAGAAGTCTTCGGAGAATTGGACGGCTACGTCCCGGGTTTTGGGTAACTATAATAGTGCTGGCTTTGTTCGACTTTTGCTGAAGAATTTATTCTTTATCAAGATTAATTAGCTATTTTGACAGTGTATGCAATAGGTAGGTTAATGAAAAGTATATTTTGAAAAACCCTGTAACATTGTTGACAAAGCCACTGACTTATAATGAAAAGCTAATCTATCTCTTAACAAATTTTTTATTTTTTGATGCTGCTGCTTGAATCTCGACAAAGCAACTGACTTGCTAGAATAGTTGCTGACGTCAGTTACAAAGTAACGGATATTTTCGGCTTTTTTTAAACCGTTTTTAGGAGTCAATTCCAACCTGTTTACAGTTTTGCAAACAAAGTATATCTAATTTTTTTTGTCATATAATTTGATATACCGAGTCAATAGCTTTTACGAAATGTATTTCGCACATCTGTGACTACTGCCAGACCAGCCTTCAATAATAACACTTTACTAGCATAATGAGCGTTAAACCACCAAAATGCACTCATAGCCAACCGCATGCATGTCAGCCAATCGAGATAAAGCATCGCCACTTCTCTCTACTTACCACGTGCGACTACACATACACATGCGCGCGTGCGGAAACGTACGCTACGCAGTAATTTTGTGCTCCATAAAATTTGTCCTCGATGCGTGTTATATGTGAGTGCGATTTGATGCTACTCAAAGCCTTTGCTCAACTGTTTTCCGCATGTTCGATGCGGTCAGGGTCAGATGGGGGTGGTTTTCAACGCATGGCTGAGACCTGCTTTCAGACTAATTGTAACTATAATAGTGCTGGCTTTGTTCGACTTTTGCTGAAATAGGTCTGTTATGTCGAGCAATTGTTGCATCTTTAGCTATCAGTTTTTGAGGATAGAAAGGTTAGAGGTAGTATTCGTCTCAATGGACTTAAAATGCATGCGAGGATTTTCTTTTAGTGTTGTGCTCCAGTACTCATTACCTCATGATGTACCAAAAATGGTTATTTTAATAAATTGCTAAACTCAATTGTTTAAAACATTTTTGTACATCGGTTACTAACTTTTGTGGTCAGAATAGTATTGAATAATGTTGTATTTAAAAACACATGGTCTAGAACGCAATTTCACCATACATTTTTAATGGCTAGGACATATCTACATTACTAACTGCGTCTAGAACGCACTTCCAAAGCTCATGTACAAAAAAAAGTGTCATTTGCTTTTCGGATGATTTTTCCACCTTCCAATTGAAACTATCGATTTTTTGAAAATGTCCTTTTGCATCGATACACTAAATTTTTCCCGCAATCACTTCATTCGGATTAAATAACTGGTATACTTTTATTTGTACTTTTAATCTGCACAACCACCTTTTACGAAGTATAATGAAGTATATGATACGTTTTTGCTATTTTAAGGTTCAAGTTAATATTTTTGGTAAGCAAATTACAACAGAAACTAGCTGAGAAAATGAGATTCATCAAAAACATATCACACCAATTTTCATACAGTGAGTTTTTATTCCCTCATATGTTTTGGTTCCATCACTCGTAAATATGATTAAGGTAATCGTTGAAAAAAAGTGCCTCAAAACTAGTTTGGCTGATACTGATCGTTTACCATGGAAAGCGAACTTTAACCTACGTGACAAACGATTCGATCTGAGGTAACAATTCTTAGCGATTTTTCAATATGGCAGAAATACTTGTTCAAGCCGAGATTGTGCCTGACAGAGTTTCTCCAACCAGTTAGAGTGCTCTTAAAGTACTGGAATTGGGCGAGTATCTAGACGTAAATCTTCTTGATAGGGAGAGCCTTGACAGGTTGTCCTCGATTTTCATGAATATGAGAGCGTGGCTTGCAGTTCTTGTAAAGCTGCGAATTGTACGAAAAATGATTCGGATGCTTGTTTCGACTTAGTAAACCGGTAGGTTGTAATTGGCGTTGTTGTTATTGCTACTCTCATTGGAAAACTTTGTCTGGTGACTCGAACTAGCTACCATGACTGTTTTGGAGTAGTCAGAGTGGTTGCTCTTCTGCAACTAACAGCTGTAGCTGTAGCAATGACGTTGACGTTGACGATAGTGAGTTTTAATATCATAATTTTTTTCGGTTTTGGCATTCGCGTGTAATTATGATTGGGTTACATTTTTAGTACAAAAATTACCTATCAGACTTCAATAAAACTTGGTACGTTTGTATAGTTATTAGATCAAAAAATATTCACTGAAACTAACTTTGTAAAAAAATATTTAAAAAAGTAATCAAAATTTAAATTTGTTCATATTTAACGAAAATACCGATTCAGAACTTGTGAGTTGAGGAATTACCCAATTCACATCGAATGCTACCTTTTTACGATAAGCGCGTTGATATTCATATTTGATGTGTACGTGACAATGAAATTAGTCAAATGCAAGAAAACATAAGGTCAGCTAAGTTAAAGTCTTGCAATAATGGTTTTCATAATTAAAATTTAATTTAGAAAGAATATACATTTATGGAAATAATGTAACGTTATGAGCACATAAAATGTGTACAAATCACTAAATTTAATCGAAGAATTTCTTATTCAAAAAAAGTTTCATGTCTAATGTTTTAAGTGACATAATGTTTTTTTCGTACGTACTATGATATACTTCGTATCACTTACATACATTTTTATAAAAAAATTTTTAAAAACATTTTGGAAATCGTACAGTAACTTCTTGCAAAAAAATTAAAATTTTTTTCCAATGGCTTCTTTCTCGTGTATCTGTGAATGAATTGTAATGCATAGATTTTTTTCGAATGTTGGATGAATATATTATTGTTGGTTGGTTATACTGAATTCCTCTTTTATAAATGTATAAACTCATGAATATTGATATAATAGAAGTTTAAAAGTTCAGTTGCCAATGCTGGTACTTATTATCACGGGCCTTTATGTATTATTGTACACATATTATTGCGGTCAATTTCAATGCTAAATTAACGTGGTATCCGCAATAATACCATCATAGTGACAGAAGTTATGTGTGCACCAGTTATTGCAGACGTGAATCTTTTTTTATGCAAATGTAAAGTTTTGAAGACTATTTTGGAACTAAAGTCCAATTAATTAGATAGTCTATGACTTGATTTGATGATTTTATGTGTTTACTAACTATAACTCATCAGTTCAATTAACATTTTATACGCATTATTCGAGAGTACCGCAATAATTGGAGCAACCGCAATAATACCCCCGCGTACCCCTACCTGGATCTGAAAAATCTACAAATTATTAACTGCACTAAAGCGAATCATGTGAATATTTACGTATCGTGTGGCACTAAATGGCAATAAAGAAGTTGTAAAAAAGTCAATGTAGATACGTTATATTGAGAAAAACCCGTAACAATAAGATAAAAATTAAAAATAAATAAAGATAAGAAATAATGTGTAAAAGAAGTGCAACATGAAATAGAAAAAAAAGGTACCTAATAATAAAAGTACTACACCACGATACGCTGGGTATGGAAATGTAGTAGTTATTTCCAGTAAGATTATTTAACTTTATCTTTTGTCTTCGATGTTTCGCGTGAAAGTGACTAATCTCGGAGGGGGGAGAAACTTTAAAAATATATTGTAGAATGATTGCAGATGAAACCATGGACAACCAACAACTATTCAGCAACCCAATCACGTACGTCAAAGGCCTCTTGCATTTAAACCAAGGCCAAATATTTAATGTTGATTTCAGGAAATAATAATAATAAATAATTACGACGTTTGTGATAATAATAACAATTATAAGAATTAAAATAAAACTAAGAAAATCACAAATTCTCGAATAAGAATAAAAGTAATATTTATAATAGTAGTAAATCGAACGTGTGAGACTTGGGTAACAACATTTTTGATAATAACAAAAGCCGTACTATAAACAATTGTATTGCTATTTGAGATAAAAATAATTTTAAGAAAATCACATGTATTGTTACAAAAAAAAAAAAATACTTATATTTCCAATAGATTAAATGCAGTGGAACTAGACCATCGACCTTTTTGTCGACAAATATATCATAAGAGACTACACAAATATGTAAACCTCATACTGTTAGTAATATAAATAGCTGTAGAAAACAGGTATTTCAAAAAAAATCATGTATAGGTGAAAAGCATCCCAACACAAAATAAGTATTTTATTATCTGTATCGTGTAAGGAGCGAGGTATGGAGCCCATGTTGTAAGAGTGTAACCATAGAATACAAATACTTTGCAAAGGAGTTTTTAAACTTTGCACAAAAGTTATATCAAGGAAGTACGCGAACATGAACAATCATTTATACATAAAAGACACAGTAGGTAGAAATAACCAGTGAGAGAAACAGGGCCATGGGGCCTGAAACTACCCTGTTTCTTCTAACTAGGAATCGTAACCATAGATATATTAGAATAGAGCACGCCAGGGGTAAAATCTTTCGATACGCGGAGTGAGAGAGAAGGCTGCCAGTGAATCCCCGTGTGTCTTTGTATAGTAGCCATAAACACATATAGTGAGCAGTTGCGCATGCTTTGGTTAGACAAAAATACAAGGGGACACACTGGCAGCCTTCTCTCTCACTCCGCGTATCGTGCCCTTTTATAGTAAACCAGACCTCTGGCGTGCTCTATTTTTATATCTCTGTGATCGTAACGTACAACATAAACATCTACACTAACATCTTAATCAACAAGCAAAAAATATGCGATAGCGTGTCCATGTGTCCATGTGCCCCTTCTGGCTTGAAAGAAGAAGATAGTGAAGTCAAGGAGAAGAGTGTAGAGAGCTGAGAGCTGGAGTCAAGAGAGGGATGTAAAAGAAAAGAAATGGGTCCACGACCGAGACATGCGCTACTTCCTTCAGAGGAAATACAAAATTCAATACAAAGTAATTCTTAATAATTACATCGATATTTGTTTGCAACTGATTACAAGCAGAATATTCCACACATGTAATATGTACTTGTCTTATGTAAAAAATACACAAATGTTAGTATTCCTTTCGAAATTTTTGTCACAACCATAAATGATTTTTACACAATACGTAAGTAAAAAGTATATTTATCATCCTCATGCATACTACACTATTTTTTCGCGGGTTTCAGGAGGAGTAGTGGATGATTGTAAGGGCTAAGGTAGGTTGAAAACTTCGTAAGAATATTTGTGCATTATAGTTATCAAAATGTTTTACTTAATGTCCTTACTACAAAGAAGTAATTTTCAATACAATTTTAATTTTTCTTAACAACTATTTGATCGATCTAACATTTACATGTCAAGTAAGCTCCATTCACTTTTTTCTTTTTTGTCATCATAAACATTATCAAATATCCACTTTGTACCATTTCGATCCCCCAAGTACTTATTTGTAGTTAGAATTATGTGTTCCATGCTCTTGATGATGCTTGATTTGATGTCTCTCATGATTATGCTTTTCACCTGATTTTCTAAATCTACCGATACATTTCTTCTGGTCGAAAGTGGCTGATTGATATATAAATGTTCTCTGACTTTCCTGTTAAAAAAAAATTGAATTAAAATTTTATAAACGTTTTATAATCTTTGAATTCACTAATCTTACTCAGGCATGTCGATGTGGAGGTATGTCAACTTTATTACGTTATTATGGAAATCAATATCGATAACCATCTTGGCTTTTAAATCATGTGAATGCATCTTGTAATGTACATTCCGATGTTTAGCCAATGTAATTTGTACCTACAAGTATTAATAATGCAATTTATCAATTGAAATCCATTAAATTTGTTAAATCGTAGAAATTCGTTTGAATTTATTGAAAAATGACATGAAATAAGACTTTTTGATTTAATTTTCTTCAAACCTAGTTGTATCTGGTTGTAACAGTGATAGATAGTAACCATACAGTTTTACCAAGGTTATAAGTCTTGTAATAAATATTTTTTGCTAAATTTAATTTCGGTATGTACAACGCTGCACAAGCTCATAAGAATATTATAATAGAGTCAAATAAGAAAACTCAAGTCAAGAAACGTGAGTCATCTACATTATTCAACTCTAAGAAGATAACTGTAGCATTAAAAAAGCTTGTTTAAATTATCATGTGTCATGTTTATTTTTAACTAACTTCGGAAATGCCAAAAGTAAAGCTAAAATACGTATCAAAATTAGCTTTATGTCTAATTTTACTGACTGCTTCATGACTGTTACAACTAGCCCCAAAGACAGGGTAAATGATAATGTCTAATTATTTTTTTCTTCGAATATTTGACGTGAAGACATTAAAGATAATTTCTGTGTGTTTTCTTGTTGATGTGCTACAGTAACAATTGAGATGTGGACAGCTGGTTTTTCAATATTAAAAGAGCAAACAGATACTGAGTTATACTATTTTATCAAAAATTTTTACAATTCATCTTAGCCCCCTTAGGTAAGTCTTAAGATTGTTATTTTTTTAATCGACGTGTCACTTAATTTGTTTACATGTATAATAAAGTAATATTAAAAATTTTCAATGGTCAATAAAAATATTTTTGTACAACCGTTTACACTGTATACTTTTGTTTGTCTTTTCACCGTTTATTTAACTATAAAAGCCGCCAAAACTTTATCTCATCGGTAGTTTTGTGACTTAGGCGCATTCACTAATATCTTATCCTAGACGTAAAAAAATTTTGGAACTGACTTTTAATAACAAAAATGTACTTACATCAAATTTATTCCAGATCAAATTAGTGTTAATGTGTAACTTTTTGTTATCATAGGTAACCAAACTATTATTACCACTGTGTATTACTGACAACTGTGGGATGATATTACTGTTTCGATTTCGAATCTATCGGTTCATTTTTTGGAGTAAAATAAATGAGGATTAATAATTATTAAACATTTGATAAAAAGCTTTTATAAAAATACATGTTCATACGTTCGAATGATCCCATGAACTGAATAGTGCTTTTTGAATTGTTGCTATATTACTGTCCACCAATTGTTTGAGATTTTCCGTCTGAACTGTATTTCTACATTAAAAATATATTGAATCATTAAAAGTAAATTAAATTTTCTGATACATTGTGAGCTGGTCGAATTCTGGATATCAAATAGTTAAAATTTGAAATTACTAAGCACAAAAAAGTTTGAAAAATTGCTAGGTCAGATATTATAACAAAAAAATGACATGAAATTTTGTATTTATTAGGTTGTGGCAAATTGTATTCATGAAGCTGAAAAAAAAGTTTAAAAAATTAGAAAAATTATGAACTATGCAAACTAAAATTTCAAATTTTAAATCTTACTCATTAAAGTAACTAATACGCTAACCACTTAGCTATGAAACATTCTTTGACTAATTGTATGCCTAAAAAATTATTTATTTGAATTTAAACAATCAAAAATTTAATTATACCAAAACAATAATTTTGAGGCCTTATAAACAAAAACTCTTTTTTTGATTTAAATAAGTAACCATATCAAGAGTTCTATAGTAATTAATGAAGTCAATTATTCACTGATTTGATGTCTCTAATGCTATAGTATAATATATTTATTTCAGTAAACAAGCATTTATTTGATGAGATGTAATACAAAACTTAGTTGACTTTCATACCAATACAAATTAATTAATAAAAATTTTTTTTTGCTGGGTATAATCATCGTTTGAATATAAAAAAATTGGTTACTGTATTAGTTACATAATGATACTGTTCTAGAACTTAAGAGTTTAATTTACAAAGAATGAACTCAGTTTTTTTTTAAACTCTGTTTTCAACTGAAAAAGTATTTTTGAAACGGGCTAAATAAACATTTCGCTCTGCAAGCTGTTTACAAAAAGATACTTCTCTTTACCAATTAATTCAGTATTAATATACTTTTATAATAATTTTTTCAATTCAATAATACATGTATATCATTCTCATGTAAGATAAATATGACACTGCGAAAGTGTACAATGTAAAATTTGTCTCATACGTGTACGGCTATAGCTTAAATAAATACAGTATTAAAAAAAAATGCAGTATAAACACATAACTTATATTGTATCTAAATCAGATGGTTTTCAACAAACAAAGTATTGTAAATTAAAAAAAATTCAGCCATACGAAGCCGATTTAAAGAGTAAAAAAGTTTGACTTGCTTGTTTGAAGTTAGGACGTTAACTAAGTTCACTTTGCCATCTGTGATGGCTGTGATGATGAATGGCAAGTAATATGACACCCGCGTAAAGACTGCAGGAACTTTTCTGTCATCGCATGAGTCTTTCGTGCTATTACCATGAGTGTAGACTCCAATAATCATATTATGGTACATGAGTGGACCACCATTGTCTTCCTACAAGTATATAACAAATAAGTTGATATAATGCGTATAAAGTTGAACTTAAATTTTGTTACGTCGAGTGTGGTGTATTTCAGTAAGAAGATTAATGATAATTTTATTACATTTCCATTTATATGTTAATTCATATTGATTTCTACATTTATATTAATTATTAGGTTAAGGTGTTAACACCTTTAATATCTTTAAAGTGTAGTATGACATATTAACATTGAATCATCAAGTATGGCTATGAATATTGTGAATATAATTTGCTTAACGATTCGTATCAATTTCAAATAAAATTAAGTCAGCAACTAGTAACGCAATGTAATTTTAATTGATAACCTAAGATACAGCAAGTTCTCAGTTACGTCGTAAATGAATTTAAGTATGTACTACTTGAAAAACTATGAAAAAGTGTTAATTAGCAGCCTTACAGATTTTTTTATATTATATTACACAGTAGTTCCCTCTGACAAGAGGTATTTAAACCTCGAACCTTATAGTTATGAATGAAATAATACATTTCGTATGATTAGTATTAACGTACTTACTCATTGAACTCATTGAACAAATAACTGTCAATATAAGACAAAAAATGTACACCTAATAACCTTATTTTTGCAAAATGTTACTTACTTACGAAAATATGAGAAAACAAATTTTTCATATATGTATACTTACGTTGCACAGTTCTTTTGAAAAGCCTGCGAATGACATAGTACAAAAACGATGCATGCTGATTTCAACGGGAATGTTAAACTTTTGGCACTCATCATTTGATAAGATCCTCATTTTCAATGTTTCCATGTGTTGGTTTGTCTTCAAAGTATGAAGAATAACGTTTTCGTAACTTTGCATTATCAATGAAAAATCCACTTTACTTAATTTTGGATTGCCGTTTAGTCTTAAGCTATTCTTTAACTAAAAATGTATCTGTAAGTATCATGCATTGCACTCTAACAAATATGAACTACAAACGATAACTTTAGGGTTTACCTTCAGAACAGCAATATCATGTTTGTCAGAAGCATATTCACTGGGAACGTACATCTTCTCAACTTGACCAAGATCATCAAAATCAGAGTCCGAAATTCTTTTTACAACTTTAATATCTCCTTCGATGAATTCCTTTTTGTGAGCGTTTATGACACAGTTAGCAGCGGTTATGATATGGTAATTCCCAATTATTGCACCACTACAAAAGTGTCCATTTTTATTTTGAAGGGATACAGAACTATTGAACACATTGTCCAATACAATACGTTTGTCTTGAAAATCTTTGGATCCAAGTGCAACAGCTGGAATGTATGTGTGTAATTTTAAATTATCGTATTAACTTGTGAATACAAAAAAATGTAGGACTACAGTAAGGTTGACTGCTAGAATTATAAGATAGGTAACCGTTAACTTTAATGAAATAAATTTATGACTATTACAAGCTATAGTCAAACTTAGGGTCGCAAAAAACTTAACAATGTCAACGATAATATAAAAAATTCGAAATGAATTGCATATATTTGTAAGAGACAACAAAATTTTATTGTACAACAATAAGGCATATACGTTCATGTCTAACGTCAAAATCGGATCTGGAATAGAAAGACACCTTATATGTATCCCCATTTAAGATATATCTTTTTAACGTTATTTTTTTCCTGTGTTTAGTAAGCTGTAAGCTGATTTTTAAAAATAATGCTTTTATTCTGTAATAACTAAAAAATATTTGTTTTAAGCCCTCAGTGAGATGATAAGGTGATAAACTTATTGCGAGAACATTTAAATTGAAACTTATGTGACTTCTGTATAAGAAGCACTTAACTTAAAGTTGTACTATATTATTACTCGATTCACAATTCAGATTATAATGAAATTTGACTCATTTAAAAAAATAATTGTAAGAAGATTAAGTTCAAATTCAGTAAGCCTACACAGAGAAGAGAAAAAAGTTATAAATATTTTAATTTTCATGAGTTAAACATGGGCTCTTATAGAAAATCAAACTTAAATGCCAGATAAAAATAATACGGTTCAGATTTTAATGAAAATTAGAAGGTTAGAAACCAACGATATTAAGTACATTTTCTTCGTCTCAAAATCTTGATTTAAAGCACGTGAGGAGATAAATATCAGTAAGAATAGATGCTTTTTGATGTCTTATCCATCACATATAAAGTTTTACTCGTCAATAAATATTCAGCTATAAATATATGTGGTTAGCAGACTTGGCACTCGAACTATGCACACGTTTATGTTGACATATTTACTACTTGAATTATTAGTAAGTTTGTTGAAATGTGTAAGACTGAAAGCATTTTTTATAACACTATGCTCATTTGAATTTTTATAAAACTTTATAGTTCTAACATACTAAATCATCTCGATGGTTCAGGTTGTAAGATAGTTTAGACGTACGCTCTCAGATTCGTTACAAATATCTGTAGTCAATTCGTCGAATTATGTATAATAATAAGTATAACAAAAGTGGGTCAGCGTGGAGTGTCATTTACGTGATTTTATTAATTTTGTTAGATGAGACATTTGGATAATCAACCAAAGGCATAGTAAACATAACCACAACAATTGTTCTAATAATGTATTGAAGTGATCTGATGATTAGTTTTAAATCAAATAGACGTATTACAAATTTGATAACAACGTTTAGAATAATATGATTTACTAAGTGTAGGTATGAAAACATTTGAATATTACCCTTATTGGAGTCGAAGCAATAAAAAATAAAGCTGATGATGTAGACGAACAAATGAAAGTATTTGTCTGTATACATTTTTTGGTGATATTTAAATACAATATAAAATTTCTGATCGCTTCTTGAGTGTCAAAATTGTTTCTGCTGAGTACGCTTGAGGTCGCTTTGAATAAACTCTGGTAGAAAGGGTTTTGATTAATCTTTTAATGCCTGTAAGACTAGAATGCCTGTAGAATTAGAATTCTATGATTCTACCTAAAACTAAGCTCTACTAACTTGTAGGCTACTTTAATTTTCAATTGATATAGAAAGTATAACTCAAAAATTTTTCTCTTTACTGTTGCATCTTCAACGATTTGTCATTTTAAATATGCAAAAGTTGTTGTTTTGCGCTCAACTTCGTATCTCATGAATATAATTAACCTAATATGGCTTTTGATGAATATTAAATTTCACTATCAGTATAATCATTTCTACATCAGTTTTCATTTGTCAATATGTTTGTTCATGAAAATGATTCAAACATATATCATTAAAGACAAAAAGATTTTTACACGCGTTATTTAGTTTTTTCATGAGGTAAATATGTGGATAAGATAAGAAAAATTTACAGATTTCTTAAAAAAACTAATATAACATTGGTTAACATTTCAATAGAATATTGCATTTCAATTTCAAACGATCGCTTGTCTAGATGTTAAGATATTAACAGAGCAAAAATGAAATTATGAAATGAAAGTTTCTAAAAATTCAAATACTTTCTAGTGAAGTTAATAACCGAATACAACATTCACAAAGTCATAATAGACATATTTTAGAAAATGACAGTACTTCATGAGCGCGTAGTGGCTTGGTCGGCTGGTTTGTGGGTCGGCACGTGGAAGACCGTGGTTCGATTCCCGGCCAGGGCAACTTTTTCGAGCTAATACCACTATGAATTTTCGCATGTGCTTTTTCACCACACAATGATCCTCGTGAAGGACATGGGCGACTTTGTCGCAGCAAAACTACCTACCTACCCTATGTCTCTTGGATTCTTCGCTGAAGTGGTCTATGTAACATCATCAACGCACCAAAAAATCGAATAAAACTGTAACTAATAATCTATCAACCTGCCTTATACTGAAACAAGACCATAATATGTACTTGTTTAAAATAAAACTAAAAAATAAATACACTACGTTAATAGATATTTTCCAAAAAATAAAAAAAATAGAAAATGATCGTACTTCAAATACACTAATAGGTCAGTTATTCTTCATATGATATATTTTCCTAACAGGTGGCGTACCTCTCGTTAGTAATCTACCTTAAACAGAAAGGAAAGATTCTTTAAGATACGCCATAAAATCTTTACGATAAAAAATTGTATTTTCCCAAGACGCTCTTTCTTGATTTTCCTAAACAAAAAAACGATATTTTTCGCCAAAATTTTATTACTATCCCTTAATTACCCACAACTCTTACATTAGGACGAAGGGGAGGCTAAATCTGCAAACAGCGCATCTAGTATATATGGACAAGAATGCGTAAAAGGGTCGCCGAGAGGCCTATGCTAATTCAGCATCTCTCTCCTCCCTCTTGCTTCGGCATTCACGTTTATCTCGCGAAGAAAAAAGGAGCAAGTGCATCCACGATGGAAGGGAGGCCGAGGGAAAACAATGCTATCGGTTGCATCTCGTTCCCCGGAACGCCGCGTCTTCTTTCCCGTATACTTTGTGCGCAAGGAGTAGGCGTTTCTCACCTACGCCTTATACTCACCCTCCTCCACCTTCTTTTTTTTTCATCGGAAACTTTTCTCCCTTGTTCTTCTACTTTTTCCCCGCCTAACGATGCGTCCCGATGATACACTGAACTCCAGGCCCTATTTTCTTTTTTCGTTGTTTATCCCTCCTTACAGCTTGGGCCGTGTGTTTTGTTTATTTGTAAGGGATTCCGCGTGTGCGTTCGTTCGCGAGTAAGGAAAGGGGGTGTTCATAAAGCAGAGTCAGCGCATTCTTAAGACCCGAACACAATGAGCCAGCTATCTTTATTATTATTATTTTCATTTTGTTTTTTTCCGTGCGCTTCTGTTGCTGCTGGCGAGCCTCGATGCTTATACACCGATGGTATAATGAATGTACTTACAAGCTCTTGGAGCGGAGAGCTCTATTTACCGCTGGATGATGGGAATTAGAAAGTGATACCGATATCTGATTGCTTCGTCGGATTTTTTTTTTTTTTGCAGATTGATTAGGAGAGGAGAAAAATCCACGTGATTTCATGTATGAGTTTCGATCTTGAATTTTCTAACCGTGCACCCTGGGAGGAGAGACCACCAACGACTTTGAAAACGAAGTCAGATGGGAGTAAGAAGGGGTGGTCGGTTAAATATCTCTTGGTTTTTTCTTGGCTTACAAAGAACTGAGCAATTAATTCATATGGAACTGAGTGGAATGGTCGAGAGCTAAGGATGTAGAGTTACATCGTTCGTTTATTAGCCTCGAAGCAAATGAAAATTTATATTTTTGCCACACTTATCTGACAGAAACTAATCAATGATGGGGAAGTTTTTGAAACAACAAAAGGGATCGTTTTGGATATGAACACAATTTTGATCCTGAATGAGGGTGGTTCGAATTCACATTATGTTAATTAGTAACTTGCATGATATGTGTACGTTATCAAGTTCCTGAAGTGTTTCATAGGTATCTGTATGATTCATATCCCAACCCTGAATCTTAAAGATGATTTGAAAATAAAATCTAGTATTTGCTTAAAACATAGATTTGGCAAAGTCACTTTATTTTTTATTTTTGCTCTTCAATGTAATACAGATCCTCTTAATTCAGAAAATACATCACAATAACGATAGACCTGTTTTTCCTGATTAAGGGAGTTCACTTGCTAAGACAATTAACGTCAATATATTGATAATACTTTGAACAGAAATTAATTAGTGTATGAACAACCTTTGATTAAAATTTCAAGTCCCTTTATGGCTTATAAAGTGAGATATTGATAATTTTATTATTGAACTTTTAATGTGCAGTCTTATGAGAATCAGTACTATTCTGATACATAACCTGCAAAACCTGGATAATCGACGTCAAGATTTGATTGGAAATTTTTTTTAAAATAGCTAAAAACTTGGTGATTACGTAGCTATAGTATCATCTTCACTCATGGCTTATGGAATGAGCAATAAATTAGTGAATAAAATAATTCTCCTTCGACAGCTACCGTTAGTACGTCGTGTTATATTTGTATATATAGTCATGCAGGTTACAATACTGCTGATCTTATGCGTCGAAAAGCTTAGATACGAGTGAACTCCCTTATTTGAAAAATAAATTCATTTTCTACGACAAAGTGTGAAGTAGAAAATCTTCGAAAATACATTTTAACTTTCTTGCAGTCTTGATACAAAGTACGAAGTTTTTTCAAGCATTTGTCAGTTTCCAAAGGACATAAAATCACTTTTTCAGTCTTAGAGTGACTTGCAGTGACTTGCGGTCTTTCTTAATAAGTTTATCTAACACATACTATTAAAGTTTCGATAAAAATCTGGAATTTTCTCAAGACTTTGCAGTCTTTAAAAGACTTTGAATACCTTGTAATCTTTGGGTGACTTTTGCAGTGATTTGCAATCTTTTTAATAATTTTAAGATAAAGCGTACTCTTGAAGTCTCTATAAAAAAGTCCAAAGTATTTTTGGGATTTTTTCAGTCTTTAAATAGCTTTTTGCAATCATTTGTAGTCTTTTTTAATGATTTCAAACTATACAAACTCTAGAAGTCTTGATAAAAAGTCTGGAGTATTTGCGAGATTTTTGCAGTTTCTAATAGACTGTGAAAGATTTTTGTTGTCATTGTTAATGACTTCCAGAGTCGCAATCCCTAGCTTTCGTGTATTGGCCGTTTATCTCTACATCACCATTTTAACTATCGGAATGATGAAAATTATTTTTAATCAACTTGAAAATTGTTTAACACTACTCGATATTTTAATTAATGTCCCATGACGAGTCAAACGATCAACGAGTCAAAGATAATGTGATTTTTGAATAATCAGAAGTAATTAAATACACCGAATATCTGATCTAAAAATAACACCAACATCAATTAATTTAGCCAGTCGACAAAAAAAATTCAATCACATCATTTATCAGTCTTATCAAGATAATATTAATCAAAATTTGACAACTTCTTTAAATATTATCACTGAATTCAGAGAAAAAAAACGTGCAGGTCTTTAGTTTGAGCTAGCTAAGTGTACATGAAATATCTCAAGTGTCTATAATTTTTGCAGTATTAGAGTAAAGAGACTGTAATAAATTCTCTCAAAATGTCCAATATTACTGAGAATTTCGAACAACTCTTCAAAACTTTTCGAAAGAAAGTTTATAGCCTTTGAAGCTTATACTTGCTGTAGTTTTTTCTGAGAACAGTTGTACTATTTTCCCAAATCAGCTTCTTTAAATAGCAATAATTAAATTTACAGTTAGCACTTTATTGGACAAACATGAATTATTTTCCATGTCACTTTTTCGTTTCATTAAATTTTCGTGTAAATTTCTTTAAATCAATATGAAAATTGTCAGTTTATAAGTTAATTTTTTCAAATTGAAGTATAGTTGTCTCTAAATTCAGAAAATGTATGTTACCTTAACGGAATGAATGTAATTTTTATAAAGCAATTAAGATATTGTTTAACATAAACGAGAAATAATTTTTACGTAGCGGTCCCGTACTTTACAGTTACAAGAAAAAAAATTAATTATTCTTACGGATCAAATTAGCAGATGTTATAAAAATCAGTGTCAGTTTCAGCTTCTGCACCTGTTTTATTGGATGTTGAATTATCACTTACATACGTTTCTTTTTATTCGAATTAATTCTCATGTTATTGATACCGTGATTCCAACTAACACTGAACTGCACATCCTTTAACTAGTTTTTAAACATCGTTACTTTTGAAACAAATTCTAGAAAAGTCGTTGTTGCGCATTGATTACGTGACATCCATCTGTTTTAAATATATGTACCAAAATATATAAAATCCTTAAACTACAAAATTTTTATCAAGTCAAGATAGTTTATTCGCTCTATCTCACTCATCCGTTTCACATACTCTAACAAGACCATAACTCAGCGCATTGTGTTGTTACCACGATTTTTCACGTGACATATTAAGTGTATGAATAAAAAAAAAGTTGTCGAATACACGCTCCGTAGCATAATAAGTATACCCTCAAAAATAAAAGCCACGTGATATGCGCTTTATTCGTACATATGTGTAGACACACGGAGAAAAGCATCAACGGCATAATTACATGAAACCTCTCTCTCACTCGCACATACCATATGACATGGATCATTATATTACATATGGCATTTAAATGTGTTCACGAGCAAGAGACAGAGATAGAGAGAGAGAGAGAGAGAGAGAGAGAGGAAAAGAGAGTTTTCGAGTAATTATGCTTTTATTGCTATCTTGCATGTGTCTACACATTACATGTAAATTAAGTATGTCTGTCACTTTTCTCTTATTTTTTACGGAAAAAAAGCTATGGTGTTCACGATTTTTTTTGCGTTTTTTGGCTAGAAGTTCTTTTTTTTATTTCGGCATTCAAAAAATGTCGGATCAAAAATCGCGGTAGCTATAACAATGCAGTTTTGGAGGTTCAGCCGCTGAGTCATGGTCTTATGAGGCCTTATAAAAAGGGATGAGTGAGATGACCAATTTGGCTCAAAATTATACATGATGCTTTTTTTAGATTGTCTTACTTGATTTTATGTATACAGTTGCAGCGTATTGTGAATAACCTTTTTTTTTTCTTTTTTAATTTCAGATATTCTGGTCGAAATGCCTCGTTGGACTCGTTTGCGCCGTTGTCTTACCAAATATAGCAGCGTCGAAAGGTAAGTTTTCATTAATTGCTTTATGTAATAGATACGCTCTTAGTACTTTATTCGATATTGACAAATTTTGTAGCATAATCAATGCAGGAAATTAATGTAAATAAAAATTTGACAACCTCAAATTTGAGCGCGTGGTGGCTCGGTCGGCTAGGTCGTGGATAGGCACGCGGAAGACCGTGATTCGATTCCTAGCCAGTGCGACTTTTCGGGCAAGTAGGTACCTCTGTGATTTTTCACCGCACAATGCTCCTCGTGATGGGGATGGGTGACCTACTCGCAGCAAAAATCGCCTAATTTATCCCTACCCCCCTCCTGTAATCGGAGGCCTCTCACCATTCTCCTTGCCCCTTTCCCAAGTACTAAGCTCTGGTACTAAGTGCCCATAGTAGTGCCTACAGAATCCTGTCGAATATTATCGAGATACTTTTCTCGAGCTTTTTCGATGGGATGAGTACCCAGGATTCCGAAACACCACTTATCCGATTTTTAAAACGAGTTAGTCGATTTTTCTGGTGATATCTGGATCTCAAGAGGCTTCCTTTTCTAAAGAAAGCCTACACCTGGCCAGCTCATCGGGTGAAGTAACTGTTGGTTATAAAAAGGTCGGTACAGCGAGTTAGATGGTTTATTGGAAAATATCTTCCCGTTAAACTCGTACACCGTGTGGTTAGGGCAAAAAAATTTGAAAGCAAAAAAGGTCTCTCCGATGTGGCGAAAGCTGAAAAAAGTTCGAGAAATCAAATATTAGTACCAATACCAATCAAATCTAATATTTATGTCACGATGACAATAATTTTGAACGAAACATTATACGTGTAAGATGATGTGTAGCTGCGTCACATCACTTTAATTCCAACGAGATTTGCGATTATCTAAGAAAATCAATGTCAACAAAATTAGAGGTAATTCAACTACTATTTCAAAGTGAAGTTACGGGAGTTGAGGTGCAATTCAAATTCACTTAACGATGAAAATGTTCCAAAAAAAATATATGTTGCAAAAAAACATTGCATAGATGTAGTCACCAAATTTGGACACAATCGCATCTACAGATTTCGCGGAAAAAATTCATGAAGTTTCTCTTTTTCGTCGTCTTTCATATGGGCTCAAAAGTTAGATCAAAAAAGTTGAAGAAAAATACTTATTTTGCTTGACGTAATGGTGAGAATGTTTTGAAAACTTGATTTTTATGATAAATTCTTCGATACACGTGCAAAGTTTCAACAAAATTGCGTCTGCAGTTATGTAGATTAAAATAACAAGACAGTTGGTTCTGGTAAAAAAAAAAAAAAAGACAAATATTTTAACTTTGAGATAAGCTTGATATGACTGAAAAATAAAAAAGGAAATAAGTTCAAGTACAGCTGAACGGTCACATGATAAAGTATTACATTGCAGATACAGTCCTTTCTAATTCCTCGTACGGATACAAGACGCACAGCATACGACCAGCTAGACACGATAATTTCAGTATTTTCCGAACGATAAATCTCGACAACAGGTGTAACAACGGTACACCACCGTGATTAAGAAACGTCCGAAGTTTAAAACAAAATTTATCGTTGCATTAATCGTTAGCTGTAAGTTCTTTCCCCTTAATTAAAACGAACTTTGTCACTCGAGTAATTTCTACGAGAAACAACGCGACGCGAGCGAGTAAAATGAATTTTCGCTCTCAACACCGAAGACCAAAAGAAACGTACCGCCTTTCTCTCTTGTTTCGACCTCGAAATAAAGGACATTATTTCCAGCAAAAAAGGGCCATTGCCTAAGAGACGACGAGCAAACGAACAAAGGCCGCAGCCGCGAAAGGAAAAAGAAAACGTCCGCCAAAACCCTCGCGGTGCTCTCGCACACTTGTCGTTGACTTTCACGCGCTCCATATTAGATTACGTACAGGACGCCCGCAGTGGCTGCATCCAGGGTGTGCGTGTACTTTCTCGAGACGGGGCGGAAATCAATGGGACCTCGGGCGAATTCGAAGCTTCCAGGGATAAAAAGATGACTGTGGGTGAAAAAAATTACGGAGAAGTCGAGTAGCTACTGCTGTAATTTACGATTCGGAATTAACATTTTACCGAACCATGCCGCGCTTCGGGGATTTTGTCTTATGCATTATGCATTAAATTGGAATGACGAATCGTGTGTAGAGGAAGTGATAATCCAGGACCGTTAATTTCTGGTTCGAGTTTTTGCTTCTATCGCTGTTCAATGATCATAATTAATAACGCGTACAAATTTAGTCTTCTTACTTAACATTACGCTACGTTTATCCCAGAGTTTTGCAATATTGGAGATTGCCATTTAGAAATAAATTCCTTATCACTCAGCTGTACAACTCATTCCCTTTGATTCTCACCCAAAAGATCCATGTAATTTTAATGAACATAAATTTTGATTTGGTAGCGACCATTATACACAATCATTTGATTTTTTTTAAACTAATATTTATAAATTGTTCTGTTTTAATTATGTGGATTGATTTACCGAAAACATTCTCGGATTAAGGTAGCTCCCTAGTCTACTACTCTAGTCAAGTAGAAGAATTTGACTCTTGTGTATGTATATATATATATAAACATACACATGTACAGCAGTGTCGGTATTCTGCTATACCGTCTGTCTCATGACCATGAAACTGATTTTCACGTCTTTCTTGTCAAATATCTTTTAAAAATTACCAATTTCCAGCATTTTATAAAACAGAATTAAAATAAACGGAATTTTTTCTACAAGTACATCATGAAATGTCTGCTCAGGTTTTTGATTTTGAGGTGAAAAATGCTTGTACAACTGATTTTTTAATGCTCTTCCATATGAGATCGTGTTAAACGGTTCAATTTTAAGCTGAAATTTATCGAGATTTGGTTCGATTTGGAGTATAAACTAACAGAGTTACCATTGGATTTAGTAGATTTTAATCAACCAATTTAAACGTATTTTGTTTCTCAGGTTTTCGCAAGGGAGCTACCTAATATAATAATCAAACTATTTTCATTCGTGAAATAGGAGAAATGACATTTGTGAAAATTGTTTATAACTTTAAGAATCAAAAATAACTGTTTTTCTAGTCGTTTAATGTAATTGATCACATCGTTGCATGAAAATAAAAAAATCTTTACTTGCATTGAAATGATTAACCACAATGACGCAGTGGGACAGTTGTGCTACACATTTCGAGACAACAAATAAAAGCATCATCACCGAGTGTTCCTTCAAGTACGTGTATGACTGTACAGAAAACATGATTATTAAACGTGACATTTTTCCCTGTAATTAAAGCAAACAGTGAATCATCGTCAGCTCGAGAAGGAAAAAAACCAATTTTTTATACGGTCAGCGACACGGAAATACCACTGCCGCGACTCGTATGTATACCCTCCGGTGAGAGCGTGCACACGTGCGTCGGGAGCTTACGGTAGGGATTTCCCACGCTGCATGGCGAGCTAGATATCGGGCGCACCACGAATTCCCGCGTCAATTTCGGCTTCTCCGACTGTACTCAAAGGAACAGAGATGATAGAGCTTCGCGGTACTTTCGCTTGCAAATCCCTCGACGTATCTGGCTCGTGTGTAGAATGTATATATATATATATATATATATATATATATATATATGTTTGCACTGCTTTATATATCTCTCATTTGTACATCTGTGGATGTTTTTGAACAATTTTTTCTTTGCTCTTTTATTTGAAACAAAAACCATGGGAGAGATCAGATTATTTTTAATTGATCGAGCAAAAAAAGTTTTGGCTGTGGAGGATCTTTCGTACGACCAATACTTTAATTGGGTTAAGTACTATTTTAATTGGTTGGTTTAGATAAGCTGCAGGTAATTAGTAGGGAAAATTTGTGGCTGATCTATCTGCAGCGAGGGTGAGCTTCTGTTTTTCAACTGTGGATGAATGAAAAAATAAAAGTTTTTTCGTAATTGCTCGAGTATAATTATTGTTGCAGGAAACTTTTTTTTTATCATGAAAGGATGATTCTTGTAAGTAATTCAGAGATTTTGGTGAATAGTTACAGTCTATAAATATATTTTCAATTTTCATAAAAAAAGAATAGGATTGAGATTCCTTGAAAGTTGCATATTTTCGATGGATTTTTCGGCGAAACTGAATGAAGAATCGAAAAAATTTCTTTTGCTAATTTTTCATTAAGATCGTTTATAAATCACCAAGCTGAATATCAGAGTGTGATAATTTATTTAAAATTTTAACAATTGTAGAAAAATTTGTATCGTCTTGTAAGAAACAACAGTGCACGCTTTCTAACTTTTGTAAAAAAACATTCATGTTTTCATTGAAAATATGTATAATTTTAATAACCATTAAAATCGTAGCTTTCCGAAATACGAATACATGTGTCAAACCAAAAAAGTGTTGCACTGTAGAAAATTTTTTTTGAGGATCGATTATTTTATGTGTACATGAAAATATATAAATCATTTTATCTACTCCTCTGAGTATCGACTACAAAACGCTTGTCAGTACATCATATACAAACATTTCAAAAATCCTGTAGCTGTCAAAAACAAAAATTCGACATCTCAGCAGATACAAAATTGTCCATGCCTCAACGTCCATACAACACGTGCCAGTGAAACTACTGGAGACCGTCACTGAGCGTAAAAATCCAGCGCTCCCGGATATTGAAGAAATATCGCCGATAAATCACAATCGCAGCTTGTGGCGGCCTTGGCGCTCCCTTTAATCTGTCGAGCGTTTCGTCGCCTCTATTTATTAAAGCTCCGGCCTCTGTCATCCAGCGTTTTTTTTTTTTTTTCTGCAAATTTTTTAATTAAAACTTTTTTGACCTCGTTATTTCGTTGGGAGAAATGAAAAGGGATGGTCTCTTGAACAATGCGGTGAATTAAAAACTTCCATTGGATATTTTTTGTTTTGGCTCAATAAAAAAATTTCCTTTTTCTGTATAGTGGTTGAGGAGGTTTCGGTAAAAAATACAAAATTTTATACATCTTTGAAAAAAAATTACGTTCTACATAAGAACGTGATATGTGCGTTAAAATTTTTCCAAAATTTTTTTAGAAGTATTTTTGGGAGAAAAAATCATTTAATTTCACAATTCAACATTGACTCTTACGGGGGTCAGTAAAAAGGTCGTATTTAACCTACTATTTAAATACGTTTAAACTTAATAAAAAAAAATTTCTTCTAGTTAAGAATAAATTGTTGAAAAAAATATATTTTACAAAAAAGAATAAACGAATGAAAAAACAATCACACAAAAAATCTTTGAAAATTACCAAAATTGTATTAGTGATCCATGTATAAGAGCTTATGTTAAATTTAGAAATCAAATGGCTTTTTTCTCAAAAATACGTTGAGAAAAAGTCTTGAAAAAATTCATACACATGTACGGTGTTCTTAAGAAAAACGTTATTTTTTTTAGAGTTACTTGACATTTTTTAATTTTTGCCGGAAGCTCTTTAAGTCGAGTCTTATGAAACTTTTGCTACTCCCTAGTGTAAACTTCCAGCTCTGAATATTCTTGCATAAAATATTATGTAAACTCAAAGTTGACTGATCCAAACATAACAATGCACTGTCAACATTTCAAGAATCTTAGAGCACTTGATTCAGTTTTTTACACGAAATTTAATGCAAACTCTTTGCTCCATTTTCCCGATGGAAGAAAATCACCAAGTATACCAAACACTTCTAACTTTTTCGGCTTCTTATTAACAAACACAATATAACGAAAAATTAAAAAATTGGCAGTAAGTAGCCCGCGAAACTCAAACAGTTACTTTACATCTTAGACACGCCTCGTATAAGTACAATTAATACAAATATCTTTTTTTTTAAGTACATTATAACACTATTAGCAGGAGCGAGCTCGACCGTACGTCTTAATGGCCCAGGAGCGAAATCGACCCCCTATAAGATGTTATCTTTGTGTTAGTGGCGAACTCGACATCGGCCGTTCTGAAATTAAGGCTTTTAAGTTTAATGACCTGGAGCCTAGAATTTTTTTTTTTTTTTTTTGTCACAAAAATATCAAAATTTAGTGTTGTGCCATACTACAGTCTCTACCTATTGTTCTATTTTTAAAGACTGTGATTTGCATCATTTTTGTTTTTACAAATAAACAAATTTTTCCAAATACCTTTGCAATTACTCATAAAAAAAATCTTAGCGCTTCCTTCATCTCTTTAGGGAAGTGTGACAAAAATATTAAATATATTTTTGATCGAAAAGTAAAAAGCCAAGTTTAAAGTGGATTTATGTTGATGAATCGTTATCAGTCTTTTTAAAGGGGTGATGCACTATACAGTTAAAACCCGTGTGAAATAAAAAAATCTCGACCCAGTATTCATTAATATCGATCGGCGTTCAAATCAGTTGAATTCTAACAACGTGGCTGCTAAAACCAAGTGACTCATAAGGGCATAACGATATAAGACCAAGTCACTGTTTCCACAAATAAGGATTTAAAAAATAAATAACAAATTTAAAGTGTACCAGTAACAAAGTCACACATACTGCATCTCCCAAGGGGGCGTCACGTTCCCTGAATAATCGAGATCGTGGGAGCTTCCCTACCCGAAAATACCAGCCTACGAGGCGGACGAGAGTCCTCTTTATCCCCGTGCAAGCCTTTGTCTGCAAAGTGAAGGGGGAAACACACGTATGCCCGACGTATGACCCCTGCGGAGATCTTTCGGAGCGTGGGTGCTTTCTAAATTGCGCTTCCACTTTCTAAGGTCTCGACTTGCACTCTGCAACGCTAAAATGTAGCACAGGGTACACATACATACCCCCATATAAAACGAGAAAGGACTATTGTATACAAGTATAGATTATATACGCTCACTTGTCCCGATGTGCACTTGCTTTCTTGGGTGTGTGTATACGTACGATGCATTTACACGTACGTATGCAGATTTGCAGTTAGTGCGCGGACATGGTGTACAGCAACAGGCTACTTGCTGCTACTTTTGTCTTTCGAGGATAACAGAGGGGGGGATGTTGTTTGAGGGGGTAGTGTTCTTTATGATGCTCTGAGGTCGGCGTTGTACGGGATTAAGACGTTTTCTTCACGAGCTTCGTAGGTACACGCGTCGGCTTTGTCTGTTGTTAGAAATACGGTCTGCTTTAAATTGTTTTTTGGTTTCTTGTTTTTTTGATTTATTTTTTCATACTACATCTCTTGTCTTTAAAAACTGTACAATGTTGGAAAAAAGTTGTAATGATATAACATGTCAACGTTTATTACACATCAAAAGTGTAAAATGCTTTTTTTGAGTCAAAAGTACGTATTATATGTGCATTAATTTGCATGTACATAAGTTTCATGACTTGATAATACTATTAGGATGACAAAATCTGGAGTAAGTGACTTGACTATTTTATAATTTTTACCAACAATAGATCATTTTTATTAACTAAATAATAGTTGAACGTATGAAATAGCATAGCCCTGATGTGCTTGTTGTCATTTTTAGATAGTATCACCAAGTCATCAAGGTATCCAGCAAGGTTTCCAATTATTTAAAGAATTTTAGTCAAGTGATTGTATGAATTTGTCATGGATTCATTAAAGAAGTTTACAATGTGAATAGCATTAAATAACCCTGGAAAGTGATTTATGAGATCGAGATATATCACCATAAAAAATTTGAAATGGGGTTGACGGACAAAATCTGGAAAGGCTTTGATGATCAAGTTTGGAGTACAAACTATCATAAAAAGCAGCAAATTTTCGAAGTTCATCACCTCATATTAAAAATTGCAATATTTTTTTATTGCAAACAAGTACATCAAAATATAGCTTTCTATATAAAAACCCATGTCCATATTTTAAATTAGTTATAATAGAATATTATTTTTCATCATAGGTTTAATCAGAAAAGAAAAACTGCAGTGAACCTTTTGGGACATAATTGCATAATTCTTTTATATAATTATAAGTTGAGTTAACTATTTGACTAGTACTTTATATTCATCATAAAGTTCCTAATATTAATCTTACGTGCAACCATAGGTATGCATGTGTATTACCAAATGTGCATTTTGCATAATATGCAATGAAACATACCAAATGAGCGAATAACCGTGTCTTGAACAGATGCACAAGAAGTAAAAAAAAAAAAAAAAACACGAATTTCCACTCTTAATTCACTAATTACCTGTTAACTAATTCTTAGCTGTAAATTATTCATGCGAACCACCGACCCTGCGTATTCTGCTTTTTTTCCATGAAAGAGTAGAGGTGATGTCATTTTGTTAATTTATTCACGAGGGACGTGTATAAAACTCGGTAACGTGGTAATTGTTTTGGAATGAGTATCGACTGCAGAGCTAAGCGGTGTTGGTTTATCGATGCGTGTGACGATGTAATGGGCGTAATGGCGACTTTTTTCCTGTATATTTTACTTTTAATTAAAGTATGGGGTACTTTTGTTCTTTTCTGCTATTTCGAGTGCATCAATTGATAAATAAGTTTTCTAGTAATAACAACTACTTTGATAGTAACAATTCAAGTATGAATTAAGATTTAAGGAGTGCAATAGATCAGGAAAACTTACATTTGCTATTTTTCTGTTAGCTTCAGTTCTTAGAAATTGATGGTTAATGTTGATACATGTTTAAAATTTATATCTGAGATATAAGTTATAAATACTTGATAAAAAAACATTGTAAGATCCACTTATTATGCCTTAAATAATTTTTAAAATAAAACGCACAGTATTTTGTTCATGACTATTATTTAAAAACTAGATAGTTGAAATTTTTTTTGGAAAACCTGTAATTTCTAGAAGTAGTTTCGAACAGTTTTTGGTTATTTCTGAATAAACGGCTTGTACTACGGCTACAATATTAATAAGTGTCAAAATACGTGATTTTCCATTGATAATATTTAAGTCTCTGGAGAACATTTAGTAATAACTCTTCTTTCAGTCAACTTATGATCTTCAATGTTTTGTGTATTCATAGGGTGAAGTACCTAAATACTTTTTGTGACCTAATTACTGCGGACTCTTGAATAAATCTGAAGTTCAATATTTCCCAGTTACATAAATCGTATACAATTTTGTTTTTCGATTCCAAGATTATCAAGACTATTATTAAGCATTGAATAAAGACAATAGCAATTAATGAGTCTATGTGTATTGAAAAATTAATTTTAAAAATTTACCATCCAAAAAACTTCAAGTTTTTTCCAGTTTTGAGGTAGTAAAAGACAAGTGAAAGAAATAGTTGAATTTTTTTATTCACTGCCAAAAGATAAATAGCAATAACTTTTTTAAAATAACATGTCTAGATGTATAACTTTTTAAATAAAAAACAAGTCAAAGTATTCTTACAAATTTCTTAATCATTATTTAGGCACGCAGTAATTAGATTTACGAAGTTTTAACAAAAGTATAAAAATTAATAAAACATGTTTAATAAAAAGTTACAAATTTAATCAAGTCGCGTGGGAGCGTGACAAGGTAAGTTTGAGAAAGCAGACGAAGCCTCACCGACCGCGCTACTGTTTACTTCAGATTGTCATACTCGAATTTTCAAATACTGAAAAATAAGTATTTTTGCCAGTATGCCTGATGTATTTTGGTTTAATTAAGTCTCTTTAATCCTAGTCCACAGCTTTACCAAAAAATATAGGTCAAAAAGTCGTTAGAACAACGAAAACGAGACATGTGTATCTCGAAATGGTCAAAACAAGATTTTTTTCAGGCGTGTCCGAAAAATGGTCTTATCGTTAAGTTAGCTGCAAGCCAAATTTTTCCTGTGTATAGTTGGAATAGGCGTGTTCTTAAAATCAAGCAGAGCTGCCAACAGTGTAATATTAGCTACAGGTACTTCCTAATTTCACAAATTCACAGTAGATGATAGCATGCAGTGTTGAGAGTTCTCAGTGGCTAAGGTGGTAGAGCACTTGCTTCCCTTCCTGGAGAGCTCGGGTTCGAGACTCCGTTCCGTCACTTCTTCACGGGTAACTATAGGTGGTGTTTTTTATATGAACTAATCACTAGGATATCATATAAATAGGCTACTGATACATAGCATTTCACCGTGGCATGCAGATATGCCGTTTATAGGAAGATGCAACGATGCCTCAGAAGAGGGAAGTGGTGGATATGACTCTCTCATAGTAAAATCATCCCCTAAATGATCAATAATACAAATAATGAGATAAGTAGATGAGGCAAATCGAGGTCAAATGTATATGTGCGCACTTGTAAGTATGTAAAATGTACCCAGCCGTTCAAGCAATGACTGACATGACCAGGTGTTGTTAAGGTAGGATACCTACCGTGGGATGGTTTGAAAACGAATAAAAATGTAAATATCAAGAATACTTCAACACCCTATTTATCCTAACCCTGAATTTCGTGTGCCTTAAATGCGAACACATTAATTTCAGTATCTAAATGAAAATTTGAAATAAATTAATTATTCGTAATAAATTTTATTATTTTTTTAGTATCCTTTTTTTGGTGATTTAAAATGAATCGTGTAACACAGCTATAACAGTATCAACATAATCTGATCGATTAGATTGGAAACTCTAATAATTTTCCAGAGTGCCCTAAATAACAAGCTGTAAACCTAAGCCTTATTTGATTTAGCGATTTGGATAGTAAATAATCAAATAGGAAATGATTCAGTAAAAACAATTCTTTTAGTAACTTCGATACCACTTTTACGATTTCCGTACGTATTTTCGTGATAAATAATTTTTTACTGTGAGAAAACCTTAGGTATTAAATAACCGTAATTTAGAATATTTGGATTTTATCATTACATAAAAAAAATAATGATTAAAGGTAGTTGAATAAATGACAAATTAAGGATTTTTGATGTTTATAATTACTGAGTATTTTATCTAAAAAATTTGTTGGAAGAAGTAATTAAATTTATGTAGTAAGCTTAAAGAAAAATTGCTAAGAATGAAATGATAAAGTAGTTTAATAAAAAAAAAAAAAAGAGCATCTCAGATAAAAATCCTAAAACTGTATTTTAGTAAAAATTTAGTGGGACTGTTGTAGATCACCATAGCTATCTTTTACAGATTTCGTTTCTATACAGTACTTTCTAATATGACCAACATTTAAAAATGGAATTTTCCTGAAAAGTTATGATATCCCCTTAAAAATAGTTTTTTACAAACCTTAAATGTTAGGTAAGTTGGATGTATTAAGTTCATATTTCGTAAGGAATTTCTGAACCTTTATACACACTGGCAATGAATAGTATTCTTCCTAATGAATCTGTAGCCTTAACAAGTTCTGAAAACAAGATATAAAAACTTTTTTTTTTGCGCAGCATACATTTTATACAACATTCGTAGTATAATACTGTTTAGTACTCGTACTTTAACAAAATGAAACAAAGTAATATTGCCGTTTGCCCTAACATTTTTATATACTTTTTTAATAGCAAGGCATAAATGTATTTGATGTGAGGTTTCCATGAAATTCCAGTCAAAAGTCAATATTACTTTGTTTGATTTTGTCAAAGTACGAGTACTAAACAGTATTATACTACGAATGTCGTACAAAATGTATGCTGCGCAAAAAAAAAACTTGACCGTTTTTATATCTTGATTTCAGAACTTGTTAAGGCTACATATTTATTAGGAAGAATACTATTCATTGCCAGTGTGTATAAAGGTTCAGAAATTCCTTACGAAATATGAGCTCAATACATCAAACTTACCTAACATTTAAGGTTTGTAAAAAACTATTTTTAATGGGTTACCAATACAAGTGTGGGGATAACAGGTAAATGTAACATGCGCATTGTGCAAAGAGCAAAAAGATAAAATACTAATGATTAAAAAAATGGAGAGAAAATCTAAAATAAAAGTAAAACTTTTTACTTTTATGAAAATATAACTTCAGCTGCGATTGAATTATGCAACAAAATAATTAAAAAGTTTATCTTAATTTCTGTTACTTATGTATAAACAATCTGTAATTTAATCTTTGTAAAAAATAGACAAATATCTAGTTATTTTCACCACCTGATTTTTTAAACATAACTGAGATCTTACGAGTATATATGATTAACATTAGCTAATAAGATAAAAAATAAGATAATAGTAGCTCTAGTATCAAATCAATAGACTCTACGTTACAGCATGTAATTAGTGAAAATAGAAATATGTTTATAAGAGTAGATTGTGTATTTAACATAAACAATATTGGGTATAGAAAAATTAAAAAAAAAATATACTTTGAACAATGCTTCATTAAATCTTTTGAAAGTCACGTCATTAAGTTTTTTTTGTATTTTTTTATTACGCAGAATTCAACATTTTTTTATTTCCAATAAATTTAATTTTAAATTCATTTGCACGTATATGATTTAAACCCACTTCGTTAAAAATATCTCGATTTTATTAAAAATTATACTTTTTTTTTTATAAAGTACTGATAAACGCATGTATAAAATAAAAATGTTAGTTTCAAAACTGTCTCAGAAGGTAGGTCACTAGAGCTAAAGTGTTCTGTCCCCATTTCTTTATCAACCACTTGTAAGCCGTGCAAAAAAGCAATAAGAAATTTGGTAAATGGAATTAGTTGAAGTAATGATTCAAAAAATTACATGGATCCTTTTATTCTGTCATTATATTTACTGAAATTTCAAAGATATTTTCATGGTAACGTAATTACTAAATCTTACTGAGTCTGATAGTTGTTTGATGAATTATATTATCTTCAATATCTAATAGTGAACTAAACAACATATGGATGCAATTAAGATCATTTTTAAGGTATAGATGATTTATTAGTTTATTTTTTAATTGGCAAACTATTGTAGCATACTAAAGCACACTCTCAAATCTCAAAAGCGTGAAATTAAAAAATTTTAAAAAGTTTAAAAAGTACACTCAATCACAACGAGGTTTATATAAATTGTCTCTTAAATCATACGTTCACTACAAGTTCATTATTGAACAAGAAATAAATTATGTTTAAAAAAATCATGGGGAGTGAATTCATCGTCAATGTAAGATTAGCCCTCTACAAGCTTTCTTAATTCCCTTGGATTCAAGTTCATAAAAATATTCCTCACGACTTCACTGGGTAAACTTACATAATTAATTGACATTAAAATATCCTCCAATGCTTTGTTTAAAGAAATTTCCGCATTATCTAACAACTGTTTCTTCTCCATGGCCAATTCAATACGAGTTTTTGTTACGTAGTCGTAGCATTTCGGTTTTGTAATTTTTTCCAGAGATGCATGCAAATTTTTACAGGCATCCCAATGAATTTCGTAGTCCAACAACCTGACGTACAAATCCAGTGGCATCGTGATGATGTCGAAAATAGATATACTACCTTTATTATTAGACTTTAGTCTTTTTATCACACTATCACAATAAGAGAAAGTTTTTGAGAATGCCTCATTCAACTCAAACAGCCCTTTGGCCGGCATCAAGTCGGGATGTAATTTGCCCAAGTGTAAATCAATGGCGTAGAAAAAAAATAATAAGTAGATAAATTGATCGTAATAAGATTTTGAAACGCTGTAATACAAAGCCCAAATTATCGCATTGTCGACATTGGCGTTGTCTTGGAACTCCCGTAGTAAGCATATGATCTTCAAATTGTTCTCCGGACAAGTTACGGCAAAAAAATTTGGTGGATCAATGGTAAAACGTCTGTCGATAAATAAATTCAAGATAATCAAGTAGTGCGAACGTTTTTCAATAATAATTTTAAGATTTCAACCAACTAACCTGTCAGCCCGTAGACCAGCCTCCAAAAGCATCTTAAGGATGCTGTAGTCTCTCTTTTTAATGGCCACAGTCAGTACTCTATTGATGTCTTGAGAGCCACTTTGGATAGCCTCTACGACATTATTCGCGTTAAGTAAGCGATCAACGACCGATTCGTACCCCAAGTTGACAGCTACGATGAGTTCCAATAGATTTGGTGCACTCTGATGATGGCAGTAATAAAACTTGACAAATTTTTCTTTGACAGAACATTGAAGTGTATCTTTGGTTACTTTAGCGATTTTTGATAGCATCAAACTACACAAGTTCTTATTTATTTCAATTATCCTTGTTGCCAAAAAAAAGGGCGTCTCGTTGATGTAATCTTGCGCTTGCAAGTCTGCACCTGTAAACCATATCGTTACTTTATCTTTTAGCTGGAATATTTCACGTTTTTTATTTGCTGTTAGGAAGCACAAAGACTTTAATAGTTTGGTCAACCAATACGTCAACGAAGAACTTACTGTTATCCGAATCACGCATATGGATGGTAGGTTAACATAGCTTATTTAAGGAGGTTGACTACCTTAAGGAATTAACAGCCAGTTTTCAATTAAATTTTGTACAGCGCTTCAAAAATATATAAAAAAAATTTATGCAAAGTTTCAAAAACTTTGGGTGTTTACGAAATGAGAAATTGATGAAATAAATTTTGTGAATTTTTAATGCATTCTTATGGGAAATCGTCAAAAGCGACTCTGACAATTTTAATACAATTAACAGTCAGCTTTGGTTAAAACTGCCAGCAATCAAGAGTAAATTGATATCTCCTAATAATTAAGTAAGACAATCACTTCGATTATGTCCTTGTAAAAATAGTTATTAATGAATAATCATGCGCATGCATTTCTAACCTAAAAAAGGCACAAAGTCAGACTTCTCTCTCACACTCCCATCCGAAGGTAGTCAACAACCTTAAACATGACCATAAATAACAATTAACGAAAAAGGAAAAAAAAAAAACAATTGAAACAATCATAATAAAAATGAGATCTCATTTTAAAACTGATTTAGAAAGTTCTAATAACCAATTTACCATTTTCAACAAGCAGCTCAGCAATTTCATCAATCCATTTCGTTTTGCAAGTTCTAGTAACTCGTAAGACTAAATGCAATGGTGTCTCACCGAAGAAGTTTTTACTGTTGACGTTTGCTCCATTTTTGAGGAGGGTCTTAATCGCTTCTTCATCTCCATCGCGAACAGCTTTATGCAGATCGGAATCATTCATGTCGTCTTTGATTTTGACTTTTAGCTCGTGCAATATATCTAAAAGAAAACACGGATCCTCTGTCCTGTGGTTCTTTTGGTGATTCTTCGATACTATATAGTACAGTAGGGATTTCAGTGAGAAGTCAACGTAAGCATCCAATTCGGGTGCCAGTTCTATTACATATTTGATAAACGTCTTTTGACATGTCCACAACTCATACGAATTATTACACGCTTCTACTAGACTCCTGTAGGAATTCACGCTTTTTGCACTACAAAAGATTATTATACTTGAAAATTAAATCCATAAATTATACAAGTTAAAATGAAAAAAAAGTTACAAAAGTTTTGATCCTTTACCCGAGTGCTACGAGATTCTTTTCTGCATCTATGTTGTGAGAAGAAATGGCAATGTCTAATGGTACTTGATCATCACAGTCAGTAATGTTAGGGTCTGCTTTGTACTTCAACAACATTTCTACAATATATTTATTCTTTTGTGTTGCATAATGCAAAGCTGTTTTACTCTGAGTGTTAATGATATTCGGATCAGCTTTGTTGTCCAAAAGAAATTTCACTCCCTCCATCTTTGAAATTTCAAGTGTTAAAATTACTTGAGATTATTATTTATAATGTATGAATATTACCTGTTGTTTTTTTACGGCTAAGTGCAATGGTGTCTCAAGTTTGTTTCCTCGTGCGTTTACGTTCGCTCCATAATCTATAAGAAGTTTTGCTATTGCCATCTTGTTGTGAGGTTGTATCAATACATCATTGTTATCGTAGACCAGGTGAAGAGGTGTTTGGAATTCGAGATCCCAATTATTCACAGAAGATGGCTCTCTGAAGAAGCGATCAAAGAAAATTGTCAAAAAATTTTGGATATTCTTATTAAGAAATTCTGTTTATTTTTTTTTCAAAAGTCACCTTTTCAGGATTTCTTGAACGACCGCAACGTTGCCATTTTGAACTGCTTCATGGAGAGTTGGTCTCATCAAATAGTTTAAATAGTTCATCTTTAGCTGTCCGTTTGACTTTTTAACCTGAATAAGCATTTAAGCGATCGTTTTATAGTGGACTGTTTGTTAAATAGTAAAAATAAAGGTACATTTTTTTAAGAAGGTTTTCTGAAAAGTTAAATCATATTTCTTGACTTTTTTCTTCGTGAAATCATTTAACAATTTTCATAAATAAAAGTAGTAGAAAAATTATGGGTTAAACACCACAGATTTGTTCAATATGAATCACATGTTTAATAACTTTTTTTTATTAAAATGAAAAACTATTAGTGACTATTTTTTAAATATTATAGAAGTGATGTACAGTCCTTGCTAGAAATAATGCTACGCATCAGCATTTTCATCTGTACAAAAAAAAAGCAAAAACTTGAAGCTCTAAGACATGAAATTTAAAAGTTTTAATTCTAGGATGTGATGTATTCGGTGTATGCACACAGCATAATAAAAAGTTGAGTTACCCTAGTATTATGGAGCGATTAAGATAAGATCCAAGCTCATTTTATTTCTCTTAAAAATTAGAACTTCATTCAAATTTTTCGTGAATGTTTTAACTTAAAAAAAAAAAAAAAAAAAAAAAAAAAAAAAAAAAAAAAAATGTAAAAAAAAATCTCGAAAAATATTCTACGACGTATTCTAAATATTAACTAGAACTTGTTTGTTATATAACATAAGCAAGAATATCTATAATAAAAGTTTTGTTTATATATTAAGAAAAAGTACGCCTGGTCTTTTTAATAGCACTTTTACGTTGATAAAAAAAAAAGTAACGTAGATTGATAAGACAACAAATGGAAAGCAATTTATTTGTATACTCCTTAAGATGCAGTTTTTCTGAAAATGCAAATTTTTCTATTTCTTTTTTTTTATCTAAGAACTTGCGAAAGTGTTTGCCAAATAAGCGCAATCCAACCGGGACTATAGTACGGATCCTGGAGCCGTAAAATGACAATGGTGCTTTCGTGACGAAAACTATTGTTTTTTTAAATGACTCGTTTTGATCGCCTTAATTATTGAAAATTTTTTTTTTGTTTCAAAGAATTCTTGGATTAATGCAAAACTCGTTTTATGAGGAAGCAAAGTGAAACTCTTTAAACGAGTACTCGAATAGTAGTATTTGAATAGATTTTTGTACAAGAGCCCCATGGTCAGTCTATTATTTTAAAAATTTAATATGGCAACCCATCGCCATCCTCTGCCGAACTCAACTACTTCAAAATATGAATGACAAAAAAATTTTATGTAATACCCACGAGCTGGTGCAACAGAGCATTACGAAATTATTAATATAATTTTGTCTATTTTCCGTTAAGATCCAAAATACATACTGTTTTTAAAAAGCGATACAATAATTAAGAGCCAAATTATTTAGAGTTCTGGAAAATTTGTAACAGAAGTAGACTTTTGTTAGTTCAAGCAATGGTATCTTATATATTTAGTGGTAACAGTTGTTTGTAAGACAGTAGAGAAACTTACTTGTTTCGGACGAAAATGATATACTAAAAAACTTGTGACCAGAGGAATGTCTCTTAACTTTTTAATAATGTTTTATAAATGTTTCAAAGAGAATCAAGACACTTCAAAGTGATAGTTTAGTGCTCAATGATAGGCCCACTGATTAGAACGGTTACCGATAACGAAATCACTTTAGTTGTATTAGGCAGGTTTCGAAGAAAGTTAATTTTCGTAGAAAAATGTTTTCATCAGCAATTTACTTCCTACACAAGCTTTTGATTTCAACATTTTTCACTACACAATTTTAGATACAGTGCGTTAGAGTCACATTTTCAACATAAAAATGCTTTTTGCTTTCATATCTTAAACAGTTTTTCATAAGGAATTACAAACTTACTCCGATGAATCTCCTCATAAACAGTCCTCAAATTATTGGCAATGCCGGAAAAAATTGTTGCACAATCTACCGCTTGCAGAGTTATGAGTATAAGTTATAACACTTTCATAGATAATTTATCGCGTTATTCGTAAGATAATAATAATTAAAGATGATATCGAAGAGAATCAAATTCATTTAAAGCCGATTCTACCAACAACTATGAAAAATACTTACGATGAAAATTTTTTCGTGCAATAAAACCAGTGAAATACTCATTAAAAAATGTATGTTGCTTACGTTGTGACCCTGCCCTTTTTATTAGTAACAAACGTTAATTGTAACTCACCTTTTGCGACTCCTGTCGATCGGTGAACTGCTTCTCTTTTATTTAAGGTTAAAAAAAACGACGGAGTGAGAGAACCTGCACCGATAGGTTGTGTACGGGAACCATTTAAACAATGTACCCTAGAAAAGTTGTACAGACAGAAAGTCTCTTGGCTCTTCATCAACAACGTAATCACGATAAGGTTAAATTAAACGGTTTCTTACTTGGTTGTAGCACATACCTATAGTTGCTAGTCAATCAGAACTGAGCAGCGTATAACGTTGCACTGTGGCAGTGTGTACCTTCATGTATTGTTCACACGATGCGTCAACATACACAAACTACATCATGTCTTTAATTACATGTGTAAAAGAAATAGACCGAAGGAGAAAGAGAGGTAAAGAAATACAAAAGATATGGACGTTTGTTTCTAAGCATGTATTTACGCGTATGTCTTTTGGTGTGCCACACAAATCGGTAAATTTACAAGTCTTGCGATTTCCTACCAAATAAAAATTTAATAGTTTGTAATTTCACACCATTCAGATGTAAGTATAAAGGAAAATGGCTACTTTCAGTATGTGGCAAGTGTTTAGCTCACACATGCAAATGCACACATATGCGCATTAGTTTAATATTCAATCGGGGAATACATATATGACCAGAGTCACAACACACCTAAAGATGTATACATACATACATAAATTAAATGCACAAGACAACTGATTTGTTTGTATCGTCTATACTGTGTATATACAATATTGTATCATATGTATGCATACTGAATGCTATTGTTTGAATATATTCTATACCTTATTAAGTTCCTTATCTCTCTTTTTCTGTATGAGTCAGTAGAAGAGCTGTATAGTTGGTGCATATTGCTCCTAAGTACTCTCTTATCCGTAGTTAAAAAAGTACGTTTTTTCGAGATTTTCTTATGTACATTATAACCGTACATGAATTTCATCAGTATATTTTCTTAGGCAACACTAGATTCTGGTTAACTCTATCTTTTACAATAAAAATTTCTATGTTTTTTTTCAGTGAATTGTTATTATTGTACGTTAATAGGTATTACCAAAATCAGAATCAAATTTGTAAAGATACAGCAACGTCTTAACGAGAAAACGTTTGCACTCAGTATCATTTTTAAATGTAAACAAACCTGGGTTCTACTTCTCAGCCCAATATAAGTGAGTATCGTCTGCTGTTAAATTATTTTCTCACCCTACACTTTGTTATGAACGTTTGCTTTCTAAAAATTATGATTTGAACTTGGCGGATCTCCTTACTAGACGAGGTACATTGGTGCTACGCTATTAAAATTAATATTTTCTAGAATTTCTTACACGATCTCAAGTTTTCAAGAATATTCTGTAATTTTTTAAAAGAGCCACACTGCCAATTTTTTTTATCTTGAAGTGCACACCTTAAGGTAAAATTTCAGCCCATGAGAGTTGAAAATAATGCTGTTATGACTGAATAATAACACGTGGTTGATAATCGGAAAAACGTGTTTTTTTAAACTTGAGAAATTTTTTACTAAGAATCTGTAAGGCTTAGGTATATACATATATTCCATCATTTTTTTGCTCAAAATATTCCAAAGAATTTAGATAAATTTTTCGTTTGCCAAAATTGTAAAAGGTTTCTATTTGCTTATATAATTCGTTAATAACAATTAATTGCAGAAAAATTAGGACGAACCCCATGGTTTATCATTTTCAGGAGCTCAAAATACATCGGATAATAAAAAAAATTCTGTTGACTCGAATATTTCACGGGCACTTATCAGTAAAACCTAACTAAATATTTGTTTTATGACGTTTGTATTATTTTAAACGTATAGATATAAAAAATTTTTAGAGAAATTTATCGTTTCATCTATAAGTGTTACTGTATGCTTCTGCCTGTATTTATTTCTTTGTGATTAATAGCTGTTAGTTCATATAAGTTAACCTTTTCATTTATATTCCCGTGTATACGTTCTAATTGACCGAGAAACACAGAGGGTTTCTCGGCCGCAGGTATGGAGCATGGGGGTACTTGATAGTGCTATCTCTGGGGCCGTTTTTTCTCCCCCTGTCTTTTCAGACAGATAAATAGGGCTACAGTGTTCGATTAGTGTTTCGAACGCGGTTGTTTAGACATTTTGGATTCTTTTTTGTTTTTTGGTTGCCATGTTCGTTTTGACATAGCAACGCGATGTTTTGTCCAACTTTTTTGTCAGAGCCCTTTTAGCTATTAAAGAGTGAAGACGCGTCCTTTGTTATAAAAAAATATTTTCTGTCTAAATAAACTAAGGGTTTATTTATAAAGCTTCTTTTGATTTTAAAATCATTGGTGTGAATTACAATAAGAGTCATGTTAGGTGTCGTAACAAGTGAAGGGCCCCTCAAGAAGTGAAAAAATATATTTTTCCGCCTTCGGCTCGGGCCGCAAACCTCTCGGTTCGCAAACAGAGACTTTTCAAACTCGTAGGACAACTACTATTTTTTCAATAGACAGATATTTTGAAAACTTTAGTTAAATCTTTAACAATAAGTATTCCAGTTTTTTAAAAAGTGTATAAATATTGCCAAAAAAGATCCTCTTTTTCTTCTTCTTCTTCTTATTATTATTATTATTATTGTTATTATTATTATTATTATTATTATTATTATTATTATTATTACTTACGTATTTGCTGAAGACGACAGATAACTTTTCTCTCAATTTTTATAAGATCCTAGTCATCAACACAATATTTTTATAATACCAACAGATTTTTTGGAAAAAAACTTTTTGTATGATTATTGAAGTTTATCGCGTACTTATCGCTAATCTCTTGGCAATTTCCATGATACTACACGTTAAGGTGGCTTCCGCGTTTTCTGCCATGACTGGCGAGCGAACCTTTAAAATATTCCAAAAAAAAAAGTTTCTTCTGTGAAATTATACGTATAAAAATAATAAATATTGCAACTACTTAAAAATGATATGAAACATTGTCGAAAAGGGGATTCGATTTCCTTATCAAGATCTATAATTGAGCAAAAAACGACCCATCACTTTTCGTTAAATTTTCATTGACGAACGGGCTCGCGAAACCCAGATCAGTATTAAATTAACTAAAACTGTAAATTCCTCGTATTTAGACCAACCTGCAAAGTGAGAGGGGGTAGAAGAAAATACAGAGAATACGCGCTGACGATCGGTGGCCAGATCTGTCTAGAAAGGGTGAGACTGGGCGAAACGAGTAGTGTCGAAAGCTGGTCGTTGCAACAGAAGGATTGAGGAAAACTTTGTACGCAAACTTAATTACTCGACGGTTATCACGTACTTCCGGAGTTGGTAAATATCTTCGTGGTTTACACGAGGTTGGCGTAAATTACCAACGTCATCTCCAAATTTCGTACATTTTTTTTTCGAGTAGTTCCATAAGTCACTAAGGTCGAGTTGACTACACCGCTAAAAGTGCCCATCACGAACACGAGTACTTATTAGACAGCTCGTTTCGGCCAAACCGCGAGATTGACAGCTACTTGTCACGGCCGATGTAATTAAATAAATGTATTCATGCACACACGATACAATAAAGGAAGAGAGTGGTGCACACGTACATGAATACCTATGCGTGTTGAGTGTGAAAAAGTAACAGGTACACGGTGTTTATTGGAGGTGGTAGACGGAAAAACGCGCGAAATCGGTAAAATTAACACCTCTGACCAGTTACACGTAGGGATACGTGCACGGATTTGATGTACAGCATAAACAGGCGTGCGATAATTAGATACGAGGATGGCCTTTTTCCTCCGTCTCGCGTTACATCATCTTCTAGTTTCTGCCTTCTCGGCGGCTTAATCGCGCGGTCGTTCGATTTTATGTTTATGCATCAGGCAGCGTGGCTTTTGCGCGAAGCTTTCAGGGTCTCGCTTATGAATATAAAAGGGGAGAAGGGGTGAGCCCATTTGCGCACGAGCGTGTGCTGTGTATGTGTAATGGGCACCCAGCGAGCTGTGACACCGGAGCCTTTTTTGCCATTTTTTTTTTAACATGATCGGTATATTTATATCATTCGTAAATGAAGGTAGAGTGCTTGGAGATTCGGTTATTGGATGAAATTGGTAAATTGAACCTATACGCGGTTTTATATGAAATCGTTCGTCCTGTTCATTTCTAATGTGACTTAATAATTTTTTTTTTTTTTTTTTTTTTTTTTTAACACAATGTTAAAAACAATTGAATTGTACGCATATGTTAAGTTATTGACTTGTCTGTTTATATTTGACCCCAAGTTGGAGAACTATCATGCCAAGAAGTTACATATACATACCACTTTTTAACTCAAAGTGTAAAATAAAATCGTAAATTTTAAACACTTATTAGGGGTCTCGGTCCCATGGATATTCACAGATCAACCATGAGTTAAGGAGGTTCAATACATACCATCGACGATTTTAGTCACTATATGTGTTATAAAAAACAGACGTACTTTTTTTGGACGATATCAGCCATGTAGTTATTAAGATATTTCAAAATAAAAAATAAAAAACTTAACAAGGGCTGTAATGGGAAAATTTTTGTGACTTAAAAATAACGTACCTTAGTAATGGTTAAAAAATCGACAAAAAATATATATTGGCACTTCAAGTACTGCAAATTTATGATCCTGTGATTTTAACCAGTATTTATACTAATTAGAGAGAAAATCACAATTTTTCAAAGCAAAAATAAAAACTTTGGTTAGGCGTATAAGATGGATGCGCGTATGCCATGCATAGTAGTAAACTGTATTACATTCTGTCAGTTATGCCGTGAGCTTCCCACACCCCTGAACCTGCTTCATCGCCCCTCTGGAATATTGTATCGAACCTCCTTTAAGAAAATTTTTTGTTTTTTATGATTGTTTGAGAAAACTCGAACATAAATTTGATTTTATACAGCAGATGATCTTTATTTTCATTTACAAAATTTAAAATTGGTTTTTCCATCCAAGTCTGATTGTTGAATTCTACTGCTCCTCACACAAACCAGGTGATCAGTCTTGCAATTATAATCACGCAATGAATGACGGCCAAGTATTAATTTGACATGAAATATATATTCCACAACAGTATGATACGAAGCATACACTCCATATTGTCATATTCAGGCAGAGCTATAAAAATTACACCCTTGCATTAATCATTATTTATCGATACGACACCTAAAACAAAATTTAATTTTTGCGTTTTTTATTCCAAAAATGTAAAATTTATAATAAAAATAATAAAATATTGCTTCCGTTAATGTTTCAGGTTTATGCGAACTGGAGATAAACCAATCGAACATCATTCTCGACATCGAGGAGAGCAGAGGGGACTGTGAGTATACCCTATATTACGTATATGTGTATGCTATGTGTGTGCGTGTACACGATATGACTTACAAGCTATCGAACGCTATTTAGCATAATTTATGCGACCAAACTTATTTTTCGCCAACGTATGGTAATGGCGCGCCGATGGGATCGATGATTTGTAGGACAGCATACAGGTACACACGTACCCGCGGTTGATTGAAAAAAACAGAATTTATCGATCACCTCCTAGTACACCCATACCCGTTCGTTCGCTCGCGCTGTTTTTACAAATCTGTAATTTCTAACGGCACGTGCATACCTACCCGTAAATTTATCATTTGAAAAAAAGAAAAAAATATATATGCTGCTTGCAAAAGAACAATTTCATTTTAAACTCCGCCAAGTATCAACTATCTCAGTGACTTTGTCATCCTTAGTTATCCCTGTAAAAGTCGTTTTGATTTGATGTAATTTGTATAGAAGTACTACCTTGTCTTCGTGGTAACACTCGCACTCGTTCGGCGATGCCTATCGAGACTCCTTCGTGTGCCAACTGGTTCAGCAGCTTGTATGCGCGGGCGTAATCTTCCACCCTGGAGTGTTTGCTCTGTCGACGTCGTTTTGTTCTTCTCCTCTCCAGATGTCGAAAATTTTTCTACAGCCCGGAAAGTGCGCGAGATCTCTGATCGGAAATTGCTTATGGGGTAACCGTTAGCGGATGAGCTCGAAAAATCTGTTAAAAGATCGATCGCAACTTTTGACTTTATTGATAGCTGATTATTTCAGTCACTTACAGTGGAAATTTGGAAATCATGTTTCTCCTTTCAACGTCCCTTTTTGATGACAAAAACGTTAGTCAGAATAGTAGAATTATCAAAAGCGGTACATTCGGTATTTTATTCATCGATAAGAAACATACGTGTGGTGTAGCTCCCATTTAAAATGTGATCTGAGAGAAGGAATTGTTAGTAATTAACTTCATATGTTATAACTGTTAACTTATCTATAATATGTATCTCGAGTGTTGCCATATAACGTGGCACAGGTTCAACGTATATATGGCATGGTAACTATTAACATGTTGTCTGTGTGCAGTTAAAATTTAAAAAGTTATAAAGAACATGTAAATCAATTTTTTGTTAACATACTTGTAAGTTGATAGTTAACAAATCCTTCTCTCAGTGTCGCATTAATGTTTTTATTAACGGTTTTATGAAAAAAAGTAAAAAATCGAGAAGAGTCATTATTTGGTAAGCGTAGCTCTAAGCCATTTGACAATATCCCTAATTGAAGTTATGATTTTCATAGATGACGTAAATACACTTAATTTGACGTGCGAATCATTAAAATTGGTCAATACTTGTTTTAAGTAATCGACATAAAACTCTAAAAAAAAGGGAATCAGATTGTTTTTGTTATTCAGTTGATAATTTCTTTAGAGCCTAAGTACTTGAAAAGAATATGTCTTATATAATATAAAGACTTAGCACGATTTAAAAAAATAGTATTTATAATTTTCCGCTCATAAGTATTTATTTATTAAGTAGGTCTCAAATGTTTTATTCAATCTGATCCTTTGCCCACCTTTAAGAGTTATTTTTTTATTGCTAATTTTTGTTGTTGTGACGTCTAGTTTACGGATTTATTTTCAACATAAGGAATTTTTTATGCTTCAACAATATTTTCATAAAATCAATCGCGATTTAAAAAGTTTAACTTTGTTGGACTCTGTTTTCTTTGTAAATCTCTCAACATTGTCATAAAAATTTTGTACTCTTTTAGCTGGTATTTTAATATGTAGTCACCAAAAAAATTGCTTTAGGAAAAAAAAGTTTTTCAGGAGCAGAGATAAATTTTTTAGAAATTCATTTAGCCATTTTTTGATGGGGTTTAACGGGAAAAAATTTACCGCAGCGTAATAAAATAATAACAACTAACGTTTTTACATTGATTACATAGATCGAAAAAATCTTGTGTGAATTCTAATGAAAACATTTTTACCATTTTTTTTGTCATTGGAAGTTTTTTTTGTACCTCACAGATTCGAAAAAGAATCTAAATAATAATAAATAAATGAAAAAGTTTTCATACGAGCTTATTCTAATGCATTTTAGGTTAAAACAATTTTGTGATGTAAATACAGTTTTATATGCTATTTAATTTATTTTACAAAAAGTATTTACACAATCTCAAAACTAGAGATATTAAGAGAAAATGGCGGAATGTACTTTGTTAGTCGTAAATTTTACATTTCGATCTGTTAGATAGTTTAAGAGAGTAAATTTTCTATAAATGTTTTCTTGAAATTTTTAGTATACATCTTGGATTGAATCATAGGAAGTAGAACAAATGTTTTGTAACAAAATTATGGATGCTAAAACTGTAGATTAGTTTGTATTTATGTATAATTATAAAAATAAGTACAATTAGGTTTTAACACGCCAATTTACAATCAGATATTAAAAATATGTAGAATAGATCTGCAGCTTCCCTAAAGTACCATGAAAAGTGGATACTCATAATGAAGGTAGATAGGTAAAGTAAAGGTCGATAACGACCCAGTATAACCTACATATATAGTGATACAAAATACGTGGTTATCGACTAGTGGCTCTTTGACCTTTCAGGTAAGAAAAATTTTAAATCTTTAGAAAGAACAATAAACGTATATAAATTGCAAAAACATGCATAGAAACACAGCAAAGCAGGGACATGCAGATCAGTATCTCGAAACAGTTGAAAAAAATAAAGAAATAGCATTAATATTCGTACACTTGTGTACCTTGTACGCAAAAATTAAGTTTTTCTATAAATTCAGCTACTCATCATTACCTTATAATTAACTCACTCAATACAATTTTCACAACTTGTTCAAAAAAAATATTAAAAAAAAAAATAAATAAAAAATAATAATTATGTCGGGAGCCCCAGATTGTCACAGTATAACCAAAAGTAGCCGAAAAACGTCTCAATCTGCACGTCACGTATACACGTAATATACAATACAAGCGCACGTGTCTCCGTTTCTTTTCTTACGGAGCTTATATACTTATAACACGTCCCCCTACTGCATACTACAAGGTACATGCATAATGCATAGGATGACGTGAGCTAGTAGCTTTGTTCGTTTTCGCGCGACTCAATTTTTGTCGACCGCAGACGAGAGAAAGGTATAGCGATCGAGAGAGATATAGAGCGCAAGGAGTCTAGATTTTTTGTTCTATGGCTTGGTTATTTTTTCAATTTTAGCGCTAATGTTGGACAAGCGACCGCAAGACTTGCTTTCTGTTTTCACTTCTCTGACTTAAGCTTTTGTTTTTCTCGCAGTGTAAGATTTACCATAAAACTTTTAGATTTTTCTTTCATTTTTTCGTGGAAATGCTACTTTTTGCAGTATGACTGCATGCAATTTTTGTGTCTTTGTCTCATTTCTTAAAAATTCTTTTTTTTCAAGATATAATCTTTTTCATATTTAATTAAAGCTATAAAAGGGTTATTACTTCATACAATTAATCTATTCACATGGAAATATTTAAATGTTAATTATTTCTGTACGGTGCTCAAGGGCTTCGACCCCCAAACCCTTCCATACGCACGTGTACCCCTAAAATTTGATGAAACATTCATTATCTGAAATTTTTCAAGTAAGATTAAAAATTCCATTTGAATTTTCCTCAGTCTTATGCTTTTCAGTCTTCCCACTATGAAAAAACCAAGTGATCAAACTATACCAATCAACTCTCGTAGGATCAAGTTTCATTCCGTGACCCATCCATCTTTCAAGAAGGGCTGCACCGTATCCTAAAAACAGTATGATTATCTTTTGTTTCGATTTTCAAGTCACTGAGTATTGGTACCATTTATTTCACGGTTTTGGTTTTTCAGATGAAAGGTTTTTCTACCCAATAATGACCCACAAAAAAATACCGGAAATCAAATCCACGAAAACACTTGCTTCCAAACCCAAGACGTTTAACAATGTGCTTGAGACCTTTTTTGTTTCTGTTACCTGTTAATTTTCTTGAAAAAACTACGGTAATCAATCAGTATTGAAATCTAATCCACAGACTATCTACTGGCAATAGATACTTTGCTGACACTATGCTCGTACGCATACTCCTGGACAATCATCGTGGTGCAAAATAATAGTCCTGAACTTCTCTTCATTTCGCAACGAATGAAATAGCTCCTAATCACCCCGAGAGAAAAACTCAAATGTGACAAAAAGATGCGACCACGTGGTGGGAAAGCAGCTGTTCCTGTTTACAATTACCCGCCTCGAACGCACACATTATCCGATACTCGTACCCTTGCCACAATAATCTCTAGCGGCCCGTTTTTCTGCACTTTTTGAATTTACAGTTCCGAAGCGACGTGCCCTCTCGGCCGCAGGCTCGGCTTCTTTTCCGCATTTCCCGCCTTACTCGCGCGCGTCGCCAAGCACGAAGAAAGAAAGAAAGGAAAAAAAAAATTACGCTCGTTATGTTGACTTTTACCCTTGAATTTTTCAACGCGACTGTCTCCGTTTCTCCTGAGCGCGCGTTTCCGTCCACGACGAGCCTGACAATCCGGTGTGTCTCACCGTTATTTATCAGGAGTACTTTTTTTTCTTTCTGAAGGGATGCCTAGAAATACATTAAATAGACTACGTTTTTCATATTCCTCGGGATGGTGACCTCGAGTGTTGGACTTCCTGATGATGTGCCCATGATCTTCTTCATTGAAAATCGTCTTTTGAGCTTCGAAGCTTTTTATCCATTTGGATGCCTTAGTTTTTTTAGCTGCTCGATTTCTCAAAGTGGCTCTAGCGGAAAAATCCTTGCACTAACAAAAACAGCCCAAGTAAACTCCCAACTCTTGCAATCCTTGAAACAACGGTATCAACACGACAGTGTATATATGTAAGACTCCGATGAAGTACTCTGATGTTGATCGCTCTTTGCTTACAAGCTTTCGTACTATATACCAAATTTAATATACGAATGACAGCTTAACGGTAAAGAGTAGTTAGCATCATAAATCCTTCGCTCTTTGTAAGATCCTGCTGCTTTCTTACTCCTGATTTGAGTAACTTTCAAACAAACATAATTTTATTGGATAGATGATTTTTGATTAGTACGCTGTTTCGTTAATTTTTATAATTATAATTTCATGCATAAAAAATAATCGATGTTGAAAAAAGTATAATCGTTTTGATGAGAGTCTAGTCAAGAGGCAAAGTTTTGAGTAAAGATTTAATCACTGATTGAGGAAAACAGTTTTACTTTTATAGTTTTTTTTTTCCTCTGTATTTTTTTATTGAAACTGAAACTTCCATTACTCCATTTTGGGATAATTTATTAGTGTGCACTTTTTTTTCATTTTTTTCCAGCTTTTAATTGAAAATACCAATGTACTACATCAACTTCAATGTGCAATGAAAAAAAGGAAATTTTTTTGCATCTAAAATTGTTTGTGTCCCTGGAATGAATGAAGCTTTAGGTCTAAGACTCGAAAATCCTTTGTTCGCAGCGATCGATCAGGAAACAGTCCCGGCAGAGCTGCCCGTTATCGGCGACCCAACGAACGAGACGATCCTCGAGCTGAACTTAACAGGCCGCCAGCCACTTTTTACCCTCGATGGCAAACGACTCAGGCTTCTCAGGCCACTGGACCGAGATGAGGATAATCTGTCGCACGTCTTTTTTCAGGTAAATACTTTATTACTACAATGTTATATTGATGACTGTTGTTATTGTTATTGTTATTATTATTATTATTATTATTATTATTATCATTATTATTTTAACTATTGTTTTAACTATTATTATTGTTTTTATTGTTATTATTATTCTTATTGTTGTTATTATTATTACTGCTGTAATTACATTACAGTACATGTTAGGTCGATCCTTGTAGATTTTTAACAGCTTAGGCATTTTTTACAATCTTCATTTGAATAAAATAAATTAAAAAACTAACATAGTGTAAGCAACCAAGTTATCAAGAAAGTGTAACGATACGCTTAACGTATTGATTCAGTACATGATAAATTGTGCACCAATTTTTGAATGAGCATTTTTACATGCTTTTATTCAACTTATACTCAATTTCTGTCACTGTATGTCCGTAAAGGATTTTTGTAATCGATTTTCGACCTTTTATTAAATGCGATATAAATTTTTCTTTTTTCCCATAGAAATTTTCATTGTAGACGATAAATTCAGTGTGAGTGCTTTAATAATAAAATATGAGAGATCAAGGAAAATACAAATATCAAATTAATGTATGCATGAGGTTCGGATGAAACCTTGTTTTCGGACATTGAGTGACTTATGGGTCGCGTGGTGTAAAACAAGCCGAAATGTTAAAAAAGTTAAGCTGAATTAGAAAAAAAGAATACACCTTGATTAATTTTTCAATCATAAGTTTTATAAGTTGTATTTGGACTAACGTCGTAAGTTACAAAAACTCAAATTATTATTATTATTTTTTTTTAAAACTACTAAAGAAAGATTACAATCCATTAAAGAAAATTCATGAAATATGTCAATTTGGGTAACTTTGTAATGAATTCAATGTTGAATAAAAGTATCAATTATAATTACGCAGCACTTCATCGATAAAAGAATATTGATTATCAACTTTTTGTAAAACCAAGTATTATCAGTTCATTTGGTAAAAATTAAAATGCAATTTATAATTCAAAATTTGAAGAAGTTCTATGGTCACAAATATCTCTAAAGAAAGCAAACTAAATTCAAAAAATAGGTTGTCAAAAGAAAAAGTCAAGGGCTGTGCTGATAAAATCTTTATTCTCTATATTATCGAAACATTATTGTTTGTTCGTAAATATTTTGAGAGCATAGCCCTCGACTTCTTTATTTGAGTACTTCCATCGCTGCTCTTAAACGTGTCGCTTAAACATTGAAATTTGGTATAAACTTCTAGACAGTAAAGAGGCAGGATCATGTTGTATGGCAAGATAAAAAAAATAAGAGCGTTTTTCAATTTTTTCAGAAAAATACAACAGTGACCTAAATCTTATAAATACGATATTGGTTTCTTGTATATGAAAACGTGGATGAAATAAAGGCGTGACGTGGAGTTAAAGCGTATTGTTTGGTTGTTCAATTTTCGAGAAATTTCGAGAAATTTTCGTGCAAACGCGAGAGAACTAAGTACTTAATTAATGTTAAACAATTTTCGGCCACTCACCGAAAAAAATATCTCTCTCGGCATTACGGAAAACCAACGGTGATAAAAAAAAAGCGGAGGATGCAGCGAGGTGCACAATAACTCGGCGGCTGAAATCACTCGCAGCAAAGCCGGCTTTGCTCCACATAGGACGAGAAGCAGATATACGCACACATGTGCATAGTACACCCTCCTGCGAATAATCGAGCGAAAGGGAATCAGGATTCGCCGACGGTAATCTTCCAGGGTCATCGTTGACTCACGCGCGCGTGTGGTGTATAATTTGGATGCGTTTGTGTACCACATTGTGAGCAACCGACGATTTACGGAAATACATATACGTGTACGAGAAAAATAATGGCTTATCAGTGCTGTGTTACGTATCCAGCATGATTTTGCACAGACTGTATGGTATCTATTTTGGTACGAATTTGCGAGGATCAAGCTCGGGTTTTTTTCTGAAACTATAGATACTACTAGATACTACGCGATATGCGCGATTTTACTATTTTTGCGGCTGTTTTTATCATCTCATAATACTATTTTTGTCATAAAATTTTATTTTTATACTAGCATGTACGACACTCATCAAAAAGAATGAGCCTTTTCCAATATTTTTTTGCACTCGTTTTATTTTCTTTCATTATACACCTCATATTAACTTAACTTTTCATCATTACGTGTTTTTGTTTATTGAATCTTTACCAAACAGTTTTAATGATTGAGTAAACAAAGAGTTTGAGTAATAGCACTTGCACCGTACATTACCCATTGTTTAAAATGACAAAATATAAATATTTATTGCGCACAATTTTATTTCTTATTCCCGTCAATTAAATAAAGTTTTTTGTTTAATCGTTTTTTGACCAGAGCAAAAAACTTTAATAAATTCATTTACTGTGAATTTACATTGTTTTGATTACTGCTACTATTTTATGTAATAAATTTTTAAAAAGACCCACTGAACCTGCTTCGTGGATCTGTCACAACCAATTACACAACGAATAAAAAAAGGCTTCAGTCACGTGACGATAAATCTTCTTTCTTTTCCGACCGTCACGGTGGAATAGCGGTAGTGTTGCAGCTTCGTTACTACAATGATCTTTTTTTTTTTTTGTTGTTATAGCTGAGCTGCACGGTGCGAGCGACGAACAGCAACCGCAAGATCCCGGTGATCGTCCGAGTTACGGATGTCAACGATAACGCGCCCAGATTCGACAACACGCCGTATGAGACTACAGTTTCTGAGGTAAGTCATTCGATATGTTGATGTAATACACATAGAGATTATACGGAATGTGTATATCATTCTAAAGTTGATATTTTTACGTTTTTGGATCTCCTACGGATGTTATTGTATATGGTGTTGAGTCTTGAGTTTCACTGGTGAAAAGTTGCTAGAAGATTATGTGTGGGTATTGTACAGATACTTGAAACGTATGAAGAAGGGAATTGAAGTCTTGGGATACAAAATATAACTGGGTTTATTTAGTAATTGAAAAATCGAGAAGTGTTAGTGTGTATTATGCTACAGAGTGAGATTTTGCTACATCATCAGTAATGCCATTTTTGTTTGGTTATATTATTCATTTGAACCAAAATTTCGATCTTACCTATTATTTAAATTTTTTTCAGATTCCTTCCTCAATCCTTGATTAGTCTTGCTGAATCAATTTATCATTTCAATTGTCCAGAACAATTCATTTTGGTTTTTATTTTTTCAATAAAAGAGTTGTTCATGAGGAAAATGGTGGCCAGTGTGTTGTGAACTTAAAATGGTATGATTAGTAAGGTAGAAAGTTTTATAACTACTTATGTTTAGACCACTATTGGACGGAAAAAAGTTTGCATAGAAGTATAGCTAAAATATTACAACAGTGATTTTTACAGAAACTAATAAGTACTGAGCAAACTATTTTTGGTGACTTTGTGAGTGAAACTTTTATGATGGTACAGGAAAAAAAGTCAGCCTCGTAAAAAAATTTTCTAGCTTTAAGTGTAAGAACTTTTTGTACCTTTTCTAATGAGTACTCTTTTTCGTTTTGATAGAAAGAAGATGTCATTGATTCCTAAGTTTCGTATGAACTGCTCGTTGTTAATTCAATAAAGTACACTAAGCAATAAATTTTGTTTTGAATATCGTATTTGAGTTTTTAGTTACAAAAATGTTTTGTTTACTGCTAAAGTAAAAACCCGATATTCTTACATTAATTAAAAAATACAATTGACACAGTTCAAAATAAGGTACATGCTATTTCTACGATCGCTAATTATTCAGTAAAAATCTAAAGGTTCAGAAATTTCACGTTAACTTTTTAGCTATTGTAAACAAAGTACTTCAAATTTGACAAGCGTGACAGTACAGCATAAAAAACGAACACATTAACCGATCAAAGACGACAATAGCTCTTTTAACGGAATGGCGACAAATTGCATCATGACGTCCGGTCGAAACGTTAAGGGGCTGCTTTTGCAGTGTCGACGAAGCCAGCGCTAAATACATTACATGCACACGTGCCCCTTTCATCGTATTTACCAGTACAGACGAGCTATTGGAGAAAATTGTGTGGTAGTAAGTAGCGCCGAGCGATTACATCGAGTCTACTGTAACGATCGGTACACGAACGGTTCGAGAGAACAGGGGGGCCATATAATGCGGGAAGCGATAATAGAGATGATCCTCCAGGATAAAGGATCGACTGTGCCTCCATTATTCCACCTTATAACGTCCGAACAGCCGATCGATTTTCCCCCTCTTGCTCCTTACGTTTTCTCTCTTCCTCTTACCGATTTTGCGCGCCGGGGATGCCTCGATCGCGGAAAGTTGTTGTGTCGCGGATCTCTGGCTTTTCACAAATAAGGAAGCTCGCGCGAGGGTGAGAAATGTCATGCGTAAGAGATAGAAAGAGATGCTGATGGATGGTTATTATTTTTGTTTCACGTTTTACTTTCGAGTTGACCGCTTCCTTAAGTGAAACTAACCGTACAGAAGTGTTACCGGACGCTAGAAAATTGGAATCGCAATTTTGTAAATATCGCATTCAAGCTAAGTATTTTAAATGTTTACTGTCTCACTGAATTTCATTTCCCATAATTTAGATAAATACAAGAACATAGTACAGTATTGGTTTACGTTGTTCCATACGGTCATCCGTTAATCTGGGGAATGGATTTGAATTTAACGAGGTTGATGTGGTGGATTCCACCGATTATGTGTAAGCCAATGACAACTCGCTAATTCAGACTGGAGTAATACGTATAATTGTGGTCAAATTCTAATCTTGTTACTAGAATACATGAAAACTAATCCTTCATGGCATTGTGAATAATTTTTCGTGTAGTTCCCAATTACATATCAGTTCAGTAAAGTAATTATAAAAGAAGAGTCTGGAAGAAAACTGATGGAATTGATTCACAGTTTAAGGAAAATCGTGCTTTTAGGACAGTATCTGCACTGAGAAAAAGAAATTATAGAGAAATGCCAGCAAAAATTATACCATTTTTCACAGTAAATCGAATGCAAGCTGGTGAAAAAGGAAAAAGTTATTATTTTTAACAGTAAAGATTGTTTTACCAGTAAAAAAAGTATAGTTTAAATCGTTAGAATTATGGTTAGAAGAGTAAAAATTATCATGCTGGAACAGTAAACCTGGGAAGTATCGGTTAGTAAATTTTACTTTTTCTCATAGAATTTTTTACTGTTTTAACCATAATTTTCACTTTTTGAACCATAATTTTAACTGTTAATCCAATTATTGTTACTGTTGAAAATGATAACTTTTTTGTTTTTTGTCAGCTTACATTCGATTTACTGTTGAAAATGTTGATATTTGCTGGAATTTTTCTATTATTTTTATTATTTTTTCCTCTCAGAGTAGTTGCACCCGTTAAGGAAACATCGTTTTTATTGCAGTTGTAACAATTTTTTATTTGTATTGCATTTAATCACGTAAGATTCGGTAATAACAGATTACTTTTTTTTTATTGCCCATTATTACTTATTGATTGAGTCATACAGTACATATATTGATTATTTTATGAGATTCGGTCAAAAACATGTAGGTGTTATTGTAAGATTGATTAGTATCGTATTCTACAACCGACAAACAGTTTTATTGGACACTCCTCATTAAGCTACTTACTATTTGCATTGCGACGAGATATTCTGATATGGAAATGTAGGTTCTGATATGTAAGTATGGAAATGTATACTTCCGAAGGACTCTGACACGTGTGAGATGCTTCTAGCGCTCCATTGAAAACCATTAATCTGATAAGCTATTTGGGGTACATAAATGATTGATATCATTAAAGTTAAGGCGATTGGGGCTTTTTCTGTCTTAATAGTGATCATGGTAAACATCGTCACAGAAATTTTTTCAAGTATCTAACAGCTTAGACAACTTTTTTTCCTTCAGTTACTGGAAATAATCTGATCTTTACTGCTTAGGATAAAATACTACAGAGGAATAAGGTATACAGAGGTTTGAAATAAAGTACCTTCAGTTTTGAACAAAAAAAACGTAAATAAGCTGTGGAATTATGTTCGTTATGCATGTTCTATTAGCTATTACAAAAACAGTAAAAAAAATTTTCAACTTAAAAAGAAAAGATTCTTGGAACGAATTTGACATCATTTTGAACGTTTATTTCGTATAATGTTTTTTATTAAAAAAAAAACTAACTATTTTCTTATTATAATCTACTTTGATGACACCACACACTTGATGTTTGTGAGGTTTTATCAACAGTATAATATATGATATATTAACTACAATCGTCTTGAACTAGAAAACTCATGTCAACCTACCACTCAATAGCATTTATTCTAAATTACTAACATTTTTTAATTCTGATTTATTTTTTTTGTTATACTGTGGCCAAGATTAAAAACTCCCAGATTTATTTACTTTCAATTTTTGTAAAACTATTTTTGCAAGAATTCCATCGATAAACTCAGGGATGCAATCAAATAAACTTGATAAAAGGTTTTGGATGTTAAACAAAAATTCTTAGTATGGGTTGTTAAAAATCTTATATGTCCGAAATTCGTGTTTTAGTTAACACCAGTGGGATCAACCATTTTCAAAAACGTTGTCGCTAACGACGCAGATGCGGGAGTCAACGGTCTAGTAGAGTACTCGATAGCTCCTGGAGATGGCATTGGCATCGGTAATGGCGACGGCATGGGTCACGATCACATCACCACAGCTGATGGATATGGTTATTTCAGCATCAATTTACCGCATCAGGGACAGGTGACTGTTAACCGCACCCTTGACTACGAGAGGACGCGACTCTATCTCGTCACCATACTTGCTTCTGTGAGTACAACTGATTTTAACATTGTACACAAATATATTTCAGCTGTATCTAAGTAACTGTCATCAATACTTTTTCATTAGTTAATATTTTCTGTTAGCTTGTTTGTTTTACAAAAAAATCTTATTCTTATAAGCTAGCACTCTAGGTTATTTTAGTCAAAATTATGTAGCCAATAAGTATTCTTAACAGGTAACAGCAATTTTCATGAAAATTCGTAAAGTTGTATGTCATGTACCCCTGATGAATAGAAAAGTAACAGTAATGAAATAAAAAATTTTAAACTCTATTAACTAAAGAGTAATACAACTTTGACTCAGTATAGAAGCAATACATAAGTTCAATATAAAAAATGAGAAGTGATGCCAAAAAACCAATAACTAGGACTACGAATATTTCTTTGATTAATACAAAGTTGTCGATGCTTATTGCGTTTTTTTTATTGCCAAGTACTTTTTGTTTCTTATTTTTGCGTAAATGAAGCTCCCGGAGACCTGATTCAAGTACCACTGACAGAATTTTGTCAAATTTGTCTACAAAAGGAGAGTTTTTTTCAAACATAAAGCTCCTTCCACTATTCAAAAATTTAACATCCGTAATTTTTAGCTTGGATGAATAACTGTTGCTCTTGTGTAATTCCGAGAACATATATGCTTTGTTCTCAAATGTAAAACAGATAACTCGTTCTTCCTTAACTATATACCTATAAGTGGTAATAATAATTTTAATACATAGGTGTTTATTAACCAAATCATTGAGTTAAATTTTAATACATACTCAAAGCAACTACTTGCTGAAGCAATATTAGTGATAGATTTTAATTTCTGAAGCCAAGTATCGTATGAATCCACAAACATCCATTGATGTATTGCTTCATTAGCATAAGGTTTTAACTTAGAATTCACAACGTCTTTAAAATTTTTCAAGGATATGGGCTTACTTGAAAGTTTTGATTCCGTTAGTTTTGCATAAATACTTTCTGAGAAAGCCATTGCTGAAATTATTATGCAAAGAAAGACGATCCTTCCCACTATATTACGTGGAAATTTCACACCCGATAGACCCAGAGTCATCTGGATGATAGTTAGAGGATTTGTCTTAATAATTCCCACATGATTTGCGAAAACAAAAATAAAAAATGTCACAATAAGACTAACAACAAAAAATATAACAGCTTCCACGGGAATCTTTCTCTCTTTTATATTCAACGAAGATGATGATACCATGCCGCAAATTTTTTCAAAGTAAATGGTAATCCCTTTCACAATATTGGTATTATTGTAAACTAGTGGTTGAGATGACAATATCGTATATGGCAGGAGATTCACAACACCAGATTTTAAGTCCTCGACGGAGCGTTCCAATGCACCGTATCCTGACGTATAGTTCAGCATCACAGGTTTGAACTTTATAATACTAGCTACCTCTTTGATCAAGTTGTAGTCAATTCCTTCGTACTCATGACCATTGACGTGTTCGATGTAAGGTACTGTATCCATGTAGGGCATTTTGAGCTCATAGGCGCTCATATTAGAAGTTTTATCAGGAAAAAGTTCCGATTTGATTGTGTATAATTCAGAGATAAACTCTTTGGTAAATGGATTGTAACATTGTATCATAACGTTACCTAAACCAATTGCCATTGTAGTAAAGTCCAAAAACTTCAAGTCCCAGGCTTTTAGCAGCACAGTTTGTAAGGTCGTTGTATTTATTGAGTCACTATTAAAATCTATTAAGATACATTTTGGATGAGAATTCAATGATAACTGTGCGATGAAATTCAAATATTTTAAAGTCAAATCCAAATCCTTGTTGTAGCGAACCATGGATTTTTGGAATATTATGTAGAAAGTAGTAGATCTAGAGCTTTGCAGTGTGCGTTTGGTATCATATTTCAATGGATCAACTTGGATAATAGGCAGTTGAGACATCAGCTTTTGTAATATATGATTGTATTCTTTTGATAAGTTGTAATGATTATAAAAAACCATGACTTGATGAAAGTGCTGCTGTTGTATGTATTTAATCAGAATTGGAGTCCAACTATCACTGCTCTTATTTGCAACGATCATGGCTCTTTTAATACAAATTATAACATAAAAATAAATCCACACTTTTTTACGGCACATAATTTACAGTAATTTTTTCTTCTGATCTTATTCACGTTCAAAGCTACACTAAGTCAGTAGAATCTCTCATACCCTGTGTTTTTTTATCTTAGTAACGCAAATTGAGGTTGTCACGTTATAGATATGATTTGTCAACATGCCAGATAAGGATTCAATGTTTGGTGACGTAACTTCATTAGAGTTTTCCAGCCTTAATAAGATTCACGTCCAATAACCGAACCTAAACACATGATCGTTATCAATATGAGCCGTATGACAAGTTTGACTTATGTTTCTAAACAAAATAAATTAAGTGGTTGTAGTCAATATGGTGCTAGTAAATGGTGGACATAATATCATGCAATGCTGAATATTTTTGGACATAAATTATTAATTTTTTATTTTAATAGAAGTTATGAAGATAAAATATTATTTTCTGCTGTTTTGAAGGGTTCTAAGAATATTTTTAATTTATTAAACGCATACAAGTTTTTGATTTTAATAGTTTAAAAAAGATCCGATATTTAAAAATTCAGAGCATCTTAAACTATCATGATTTTACTTTGACTTTCAATCATCAAAAAAAATTAAGAAAAATTTCTTCCTAAAATCATCAATTCTGTTCTAAAAGTACTGTTTCGTGGAAGACGTAAAAATTAAAGACATCAATTAATCGTTTTTCGTTTGTATATGCTGAAACATATGTACGATGTTAGAGTGAAAAAGGGACTGTCCTTGCTATACTACTTCCGGTAAGTGTGATGGTTGTCGAGTTTTTTTGACATGGGTCAATTCCTGTGCCGAAATCGATCGGTTCCCCTTTACTAATGCATATAATGCTTTGCTTGCTATGGTTGTATACGTTAAAAGTGCAAACTAGCTCCTTCTACGTAGTTTTTAACCAACTAAAATAATTTAAAAAGTTTTTTAATATTAAGTTTCCTTTAATAGTTACTGAGACAATGAACCACTTGAAAAGTTTTTGTGATTGAAATGATAATGTGACGGTACAAGCTTGGCTAAAAATTTTGTCAGTTATAGAATCATATTCGATAGGGCCCATATTAATTCGTGATACTCTTTATGACATGTAAACAATTTGTAAATTTACGATATGCCTGAACTAACACTACGGTAGTGAGCATTAAAGTTATGTTACAAAGGTTAAGGTGGCTTGGGCGTTTGGTGCCGTACCAAGCGAAGGGCCCTTTAAGGTTCTATGGATTATAAAAAATACTCTTTGTTCATTGTCATGGTTATTGAATATATAAATCACATATTCAAATTTTAGAGTTTTATTGGCCTCAGAAGTTATAAAATATCGATAAAAAAAAAATTCATTATTCTTATCTGCGCATGCGCAGAAGCCCATAAGTGACGTTTCTCGTAATTTTTTTAAAGTCTCAGTGGTTTACATATAATTTTTATAATTATAAAAGATCACTCATAAGAAAAAGGTATGATTACAGTTTTTGTTTGTAAAAGTTTATCATTTACTATTTGAGTTATAGTCGTTTTAGTGATAAATCCCATAAAATTGCGTGTTAAATTAGTTAATTTTCAGTAGTGATTTTCTGAAAAATTATGTGGTTGATCGTAGTATTTTTTCATTACACATTAATTAGGCACACGTTATTTACATAATTTCAAAATTTTAAGGATTGTTAACATTCCAATAAAAATCGCCCAAGCCACTAAAGGAAGCTCATTACCTATTTATAGCAATAAATTTTGAAGTATTCATAGAACTAATAATATGTGCACCCCAATGGTTACGCTGGCCAGTTTTGTTTATTATTATAAGAACATTTTGGCTCATACACAGAATCAAGATTTAAGGCTCCCATCAGGTTCAAATAATTAATCGCTACTGAGGCCTGCGATGGCAACGCGTTAGGTGTGTCATCAGTGAATATTTTATTATATATACAAATATTTATTATTAGTTTACACATATGTTTATTTATCATTTGATAAACAAGAGGCTTAATTCATGCAGCAAGAAAAAAACGCAGTTTTTGAGTATTAGGCACGACTTATATGAGGGAGTATATTACTGTTATTGACACTCTGTGTCTAAAGTGTGTACTTTCGGTGCAGGGTTGGTGAAAAAATTTCCACATCTAACGGGATGAAGAGAAGCAAGCCTCATAATAATGATTATCGCCCCTAACTTTGCCTCGAGCGTCAACTGTATGCATTCTGAACAAGCTATTATTTTATTATTTTTGGCAATTGAAGCGGTTATTTTATTTTACAGATAAAAATGTTGAATATAAAAAAGTTATATTTTTTAAAGGTCTACAAGTTTTAGATTAACTTCGTAATCTAAATTGTAAAACGAACAAGTCAGATATGGGAAAACGACAATTTTGCTATTATTCGGCATTTTTTGTGACTTAAAACGCCAATTTGATATCATAACTAAATATCTCAAATGAAAAAAAATTGTATATTAATGAGATCTACAACTCTCTCAGTTTAACTTCTTATTTAAAATGCAAAACAAAATAGTTGAATATGAAAAAACGACTTATTATTTATTTTACAAGCACTTTTTTGCTCACAGAACGTTCGGGTAACATCCTGGATGAAAATATTAAATACCGAAAAGGTGTATTTAAATCATACCTACAACCTAATCTTTTGCAGCAAACCTCGAAAATATCGTGTAACAAAGTTATAGCCGAAAAGCCGTTTTTTTTTTTTAACAAAAGTGCTATCTTATAATGACTGCCATTTTTTTCTAAAACAGGAAACCTTGCCGATTTCAAACCATCACGTTAGACGTAAAAGACGAAGCTTTCTGTTGAATTTCAGCCTAATCTGACAAAAACTTCATGAGTTAGTAAAAAAACTTAAATATGCCCATACATACATAAATACACACACCCCTGACGCCGAGGTCCACGATCAGAGTTTTTTTTCCACCAAATTTTTTTTTCACAAAAACATTAAGTTTTCATGGTACTTACAGTTCTTACTCTGAAAAAACTATAAGGCACTCCTGAGCCGTCCCTAAATAGGTAGTACTTTTGAAGTTAGGAAAAGCTGATCTCATATAAACTGACATGCAAGATTGCATTTTAACATGTTTTAAACTAAACAAAATTGCTATAAGAAAGTAAGAAATTTTTCTGATATCTGTTCGATTTTAATTTTACAAAGGTGGTTTAACTCCATGAACGATTTCAGATAAACTCATCAAAAAGATTTAAAAAAAAAACTATTCACGTGTAATTAGCTAGAGGTAATTGCTTATATTAAAATTGATCATACGAAAATAACTATTTTCAGTTAAAAAATGTAAAAACTCATTACATTTACAATATTTTTGTAAAATTTCCATCCATTGCTCTATCTGAAATTATTTAGAGAGTTAACTTAGCTCAATACTAATAAGACTAAATTGATTACTAAAAAGATTTTACCTTTTTTAGTATTGAAAACCATTTTTTATTTATTATTAATATTTTATTTATTGGAGATACATACACGGAGTGAGATAAGGAAGAAAGAAGAACCATGAACATTTTTCCTTTTTATGTAATTTTTCAAATTAACGATATTTATATTAGATGTATGTATAGACATGCAGTATTGCAAATTTTATAAAATTACTTATTTCTTACTACAAAGTTCCCTCTTTTTTTTCTTCTTTTTTTTTTTTTTTCAAGAACAACTGGCAAATCTATTATTATTTCAGAATTTAGTATTGTCTATAGGTAATAAACGTCCTAAAAGAGAATTTTCACGTTATGCTTATAGTAAAGTTATGTTAAATTTACCAGGACTAAAAAAGTAGAGATTATAAAAGACCTACAAAAATTCTGAAATGTATCTCATGCGGAGCACCGACTACATGTTGAACAAAATAAGAAGTATATCCATAAATTTGTATCCTTATGTTATTTCAAATAATGTTACTAGTAATTACATAAAACGTTCTTATTACAATGTAGAGAATTTGAATCACACAAAAACACACTAATAATAGACTAAAATGTTTTGGTAACATAAGCTCATTTCAAAACATGACTAAACTTTAAATTTGAGAATCAAATTCCAAAACTGAAGAGAGCTTATCTTAATAATAAAAATTCATAAAATATTTGTCAAAAACACACTATCACTCAATGAAAAATTTAAAAAACCTAGAAAAATGATAAAATATCCTAATGAGCTTTAAATTTTATTATTAAAGATAATTCTATGTTTATTCACAAGACAATTATTAATCATAAATAGACTAATTATAATAAGGCTTTTCTGCAGACTTTTCAGTTCCCTGATTATACCAATAAGATAAAAAACAATTGGTTAGTCAACTTAACTGATTTACAAATCTCAAATTCTGTGCATGATGTTTCATGACATAATAAATAATTGAACTGTATACACGTAGATAAACACAATATTATTTAGTTATGACAAAAATTTGAATATCAACTTAAATATCATAAATCCAAAGAAAATATTGAGTCAAACAGTATGTTAAGGAAAAAATGTTTATATTCAATAAATAGCCGCAATAATACAAGCAAACATATTTGACGTACAGAAAACTCAAAATTGGATTTACATTAAAAAGATGATTATGTAAAAAAAGTTCATAGGAATCTGTTACAAAAATTACTATACAATATGTAAAAACCCTTTGACTAGTATCACTAAAACACACGTAGCTCAATTAACACATCAATACAAGTAAATATCAAAGAAAATGCACCTCATTTTTTTGTGATTTAACTTGAAAGGTTTCATTGATTCAACAGCTTCATTTTATTACTCACATACAAGTATTATGAATTCCTGAAAGCTTTCTCCAACACCCTTAAAGTCTTATGAATTAATTTTTTTTTTTTTTATACACCACCCATGAGGCAAACATAAGTAGTATCTAATAAGTAGTGTGTAAATTGTCTGGGTTTTATAGTTGTGAACAACTTTACAATGTATACAACTTTACAACAATGCACAACAAACAATATTGAATTAAGGCTTTGTTTTTGTAACATAAAGTAATTTTAACACTTGAATAATATTTTTTTTTTATTTACTTAACATTCAACTATATGATCTTTAAGGCTTGGTAAAATAAAATTAAAAAAATAACAAGACACAAATAAATAAGACGCAAGCCCAGACATAAAAGGCATTTTTGTTGTGTTTATACTAGTTTTATCCTCAGCTAAAAAAATTTGTTTGACTTGTTTACGTTTTTTAAAAGTCACATACAATTATAAGTTTTACTAACTTATTACTATGAATATTATTTTACGTAATTCAAGATTGTTAAATGTAGACATATTATTTAAATTATTATTAACACTACAAAATGTTTTATGCGAACAAAAAATCTGGGTAATATTAACATTATATATACCTCTAAAAACCTGGGGAAAGTCTGAAAATTTTAAATTGTCCGATTTTTAGAAATTATGGTACGCAGAGAATGATAAAACTTTAACTCAGTACAAATATGATGAATAAGTTCAACAAAAAAAACGTAAACTGAAGCTGTAAAACCAAACACTACTATCACAAGGAGTCTTCTAATTAATAAATAGTTTGATTGACCACTATGAGTGTGTATTGCGTTTTCTTTATTTTCTGGTTCATTATTATTTTCATATTTGCGTGAATTAAATTCTTGTAAGCCTGATTCAAGTAATACTAACAAAATTTTGTCAAATTTATCTACGAAAGGAGAATTTTTTTCAAACACATAATTCTTTCCACTATTTAATAGATTGACATTCGTCATTTTTAGATTTTTTGCGTTTTTCCTTTGTAAATTGATCTTCAAGTGCATGTTTGCTTTATACTCAAATATAAAACAGATGACGTGTTTCCCTTTGATTAAAAATCTGCAAGTAAATTTTTATTTAAACATGTCAGTTATATATTGAATAATTTGTTTAAAAAAATTTTGTTACATACTTAATACATTTATTCGCACTGGTTTGACGAGTAATAGGTTTAAGCTCATCAAGCCAACCATCGTTAGGATTATTAAACGTCCATTTATGAATTCCCTTGCTCATATGAGGCACTAATTTTGATTTTACGACATCTTGTAAGCTTTTCATGGATATAGATTTGTTGGTCAACTTAGATTCCATTAGCTTTGCATAGGTGCTCTCTGAGAAAGCCATTGCCAAAATTATTATGATAAGGTAAATTATCTTCTTTAGTAATTTATCTGGAAATTTTAGCCCTGATATACCTAGAGCCATTTGGATGACAGTTAAGGGATTTGTACTAGTGATATTTAGCCAATTTGCTAGAGCAAAAAAGAAGAATGTCACCAAAATACTAACAATGATAATTAATCCAGACCCTAGAGGAATTTCATTATTTCTCACATACAATGATGATGCTGATACTATGCTACAAATGTTTTCGAAGTATATTGTGACTCCTTTTACTACATTGATGTTATTGAAAGTCAATGGCTGAGCGGAGAACATCGTATACGGCAGGAGATTCACGACACCCACTTCTAAATCCTTGACAGAGCGTTCCAATGCACCGTATCCTGAGGTATAGTTCAGCATCACAGGTTTAAACTTTATAATACTAGCTACCTCTTTGATCAAGTTGTAGTCAATTCCTTCGTACTCGTTACCATTAACGTGTTCGATGTAAGGTGCTGTATCCATGTAGGGCATTTTGAGCTCATAGGCGCTCATGTTGGCAGTTTTATCAGGGAAAAGTTCCGATTTAATTGTGTATAATTCAGAGATAAACTCTTTAGTAAATGGATTGTAACATTGTATCATAACGTTACCTAAACCAATTGCCATTGTAGTAAAGTCCAAAAACTTCAAGTCCCAGGCTTTCAGCAGCACAGTTTGTAAGGTCGTTGTATTTATTGAGTCACTATTAAAATCTATTAAGATACATTTTGGATGAGAATTCAATGATAACTGTGCGATGAAATTCAAATATTTTAAAGTCAAATCCAAATCCTTGTTGTAGCGAACCATGGATTTTTGGAATATTATGTAGAAAGTAGTAGATCTAGAGCTTTGCAGTGTGCGTTTGGTATCATATTTCAATGGATCAACTTGGATAATAGGCAGTTGAGACATCAGCTTTTGTAATATATGATTGTATTCTGTCGATAAGTTGTAATGATTATAAAAAACCATGACTTGATGAAAGTGCTGCTGTTGTATGTATTTAATTAGAATTGGAGTCCAACTATCACTGCTCTTATTTGCAACGATCATACATTGCATACCACAAACCATCAAGTAAAGATGAATATATATTTTTGAACGGCACATAGTTATCGATAATATCGAATACTGATCTCATTAACGCTCAAAGTTACACTAAACTATCTAACTGGATCTTACTTTATATTTTTTCTCCTGCTAGTAATAAATGTTAAGCCTGTTGAGTTTGTGACATATTTACCATGTCAAAATGAACTACATTTCTAGTTTCATTACCTCATTACTGAGTCATAGTGTTCTTATGATTGCGTGAAAGTAGTCAACGTAAATATTTTTTCGGAAATCATAACATGTTGTTCTAATCAATACTTTATGGGGCTACTACAAGTTTGACTTGTTTTTTTTTTTTTTAAATACATGTTGTTTACGTAATACAGAGGTATGACTGATAATATAACATTTGTTGTATACATAAAACAAAAGTGGCCTTCCGTAAATAAACGCATCAAAAGTCGATACCTGAATCATCTAACCACTATATAAAAATCCTCTAATTGTTAAAAAAAGACTATTATAATCTTTTTTTTCATTCAGTAACTTTTTTTAAAAATTCCATCCAATTATTAGTGTCTATAATTAATGTGGATTCCACCCAGATAACAAAATTGAAACAAAACATCGGGGGCATCTCTGTCCGACATCAAAGCCCAATTGCCTTATGGGTCTACAATTATTTAAGAGACACCACATATTAGTACGTATCCCCTCCTAAAAGAATGAGTGTCACGTGACTGTCGATAGAATACGCCGTGATCTAATTGGCCGTGAGGGACGAAAGGTGGTACATTTAAATGTACATATAAGATTAAGTAGACAAACGCTAGCTAATCGAGGTCGTTTTATTCGTTTGAGCTTAGATTTACTGTTAAAATTTAATCATTCGACTAAAATTAAATAATTATTAGAAATATATTCAACCAAAAAAAATTGGGAGGTTGGCGCGCGGATAGTGATAATAATAATAAAGAACGTTTAAGCATCTATTCGCTCTAATAATTTATCTGCAAAAGATCCGTAGCTCTTTCATTTTTACCTTTCCATCTCTAATACAGAATCTTTCTGTCCTCTGCAAAAATTACGCAGTATATTGGACTATAACTACCATCCATAGGTATATCCAACGAGTTACGATTACGTCCAATTTTATCATAACCACTCCATCGACTATAGTTATGCTCCTGCGGTAATAAACAATCCATCTCAACCTTTGCGTGAGAACATATTTATCAGGGGGCCTTGTCACGACTTTCGATATCTTTAAAAAGTAAGCATTTTTTCGTGAACTTTTATTTCATAATGGTTGAGCTCATGCACTGTCTAAGGATTATCGAAAAAATGCTTACTTTCCCAAGATATCGAAAGTCGTGACGAGACCCCTGGTGGTGATAATAGTCAATATATTGTGTGCAGATATAGTTCACAATATGTACGGAACAAAAGCCTTGAATAATGCTTTAATGAAGGCTGCGTTTAAACAGATGTCCTGATACATTCGTGTATTTACTTGTGGATGTTTATTTTTGAGCTCCAAATCAGCCTGGATACACTGAACCGTAATAACGATTGTACTTATGACTGTTTGCTAAGTAGTTAGTTTGCTAAGTGAGGGTGTGTGCGTGTCTGATAACGGTAAGTTTGGAACTTGGAAGCACACTTACAGGATACCCCTTTAAGATGAAGTAGTGATCGTAATTTGACTAATGTGTGTTAAGATGTAATACACCACGCAAATAATAAATATGGCTAAAAATTAACAGTAATCCAAAAAAATTATTTACTATCTGAAGTCATAAAATGTTTCTTGCAATGTTTGTAATAATTTGATTTTTATTTCGTATAAAAGGTTCAGATGACTTTTGATTATTTGTTGTACAACTTTTCTTTCAAAAACAAAAAAGAATTTTTTATTAGTATTATTATTATTAGTCTTATTATTATAATTATTTTATTATTGTTAATATTATTTAACTGTTATTACTGCTGGCTTAGTTTAAAGTATGTTTCAAAAAAATTTCTTGTTTATGCAATTCTAACGAGAACGGCAAAGGATATGCAACAAAAATCATAAATACATCTGATTTTTTTATCCTGTTCACGATAAATTTCTCGGCCAAGTAAATGAATACATAAAAAAAACATCTTTTCCGTAAAAACTCATCATATTCCTTTTTCAAACATTATTACAGATAAGTGACAAACAGTACAGCAAATATACATCCCTACCATGTGTTTGCCAAGGCCTCGAATTGCCGCAAATGAACAAACACACTCATCACTCTTGATTCTACGTTGGAATACATATCACGCCGATATTGAACCTCCCCTATCAAAAAATTTATCGATTCACCAGTCATACACAAACATCACGGGCACGTACGTGCTTCCGAGGCCATTCTAATTCAATAATCCTTCTTTTGATCACCGCTCTGTGTCCTAACTCGAACTTCAATTTTTTTTTATTTACATTGAAAATTCACACTTGCACACGTGTGCTCTCTAATAAGCTCGTACAAAGGAATAAAAGGAAGAAAATCGTCCTTTCGCGAAACTAACCAAGAAGACAGAGGGAAAATAGAAACAGCGCGAGTCACGGTACCGCTGACGCGTAAAAAAACTCTCGGAACTGGTAAGCTGCGTCGTTACGTGAACAAGTGCAGCTCGCATGGTTTTAGCTTTTTTTTACTCCCTTTCGACCGAGTGGGTACCAATTTTTTGTAACCGCAGTTTCTTCTTCCTCTATTTCTGCTCTGTATTCCAAGTACAAAGTATCGAGAAAAAAGTGAGGGAAATAGTGCGCTTTTCTCTAGGAAAGAGCTTCGCTCCAATTTCAAAGGAGAGTCTGGTCGAGTGTTGGGGTTACAACATTGCATTTCCCTTTTTTAACGTTCAGTAGGTCAAGACAAGTGACAATTTTGTTCTTTCATAAAGTTTTCTGGTCTTTTTTGTTTTTTTAATTTCAAATTTTAGTACGAAAACTTCCCTCGAATATGTAGATTTAGAGTGGTGTCACTTTATGAGATCCCAGTAGACTTTTCTATTACCCATTTAAAATAAAAATTTTTCAAATACTAAGCCTCTTAGAAACCAATATATCAGCCAACCAAACACCGAGTCCTTTACAATTCTTTGTTCCCCGCGTATCCACCTTACAATAATCCATTCTCCAAAGAAAAGTAATAACTGCAGTTTCTGGCCCTCCATTACCCCCTAAAGAAAGGCTTCTGTCTGTAAATCGATTATAAATCCGCTGTGCCAGCAGGCGGTGGATACTAAAGGCGATGTGGTTCTCACGCTCCTTATAGACCAATATATGCTTCGTTGAAAGATATTATATTCGAAAAAATGGAAAAATATCTAGCTCCATATTGCTTACACCGGAGCTTATGAAATGAAAGTGCAGCCAAGATTGTATGTACGCTTGTACAATAATTTAATGACGCGAGCCACAATGCAGTATTAGGTGGATTACGTGCGGTGTACCTATGCGAGTGATCGAAGCGGAAAGAGAGAGAAAGAGAAAGCGTCTAGGGCAGACAACGTGACTTTTTGTACTGTATCAATGAAATCGAGAGATCAAATGGATTTCATAATAATCGAGTTCCTATAGGAGTGTGGATGCCTTTTTTCTCTTTTATCGCTCAAGGTATTCGTGCGCGCGACGTTACGTGAAAGTTTGACTTTTTCAGATGTGTATCACACTGTTTGTATGGATTGTTCCTTTTTTGCTTGGGTATAATTGCTCTATGATTTGGCCCCTCATTAATTTATGGGATGACGTGAATTTGTTTCTCCTCACGTAGTAGATTGAATGTGCGATTGTGACTGAATGGTTTTTTCGTGTTATTTGTTTTGATTTCGTCGAATAATTCATTTTTCTAGCTGCTATCGTCATAGTATTCAGCACAAGATATTTACTATTCATGCATTAACTGACTTGTAAGCTACGAGCGTTATGAAAATGGTTTTGGTAAACAATTAAAATTTTTCAGCCAATTTCAGTAAGTCCGACAAAATAAAAGGTTGTCTCTATCATTCAATACCTTATCGCAATCTCCTATTTATTAAAAGAATGATAATAAGTAATTTTCATGATAGTGCAGTCGTTTTTTTTTTAAATCAGAAACGTCAGTGGGTTCGACAAAATGTTAGACTTAAGGGGTTATACCCAAATGCCGACAGTTTTAGGGGAAGGGGGGGGGGTTGGTTGAGTCATACGAATGTTTACGCTGAGGGAAGAGAAGAGGGGCAGGCATAAAGTTTATGTGTGACAAAACACTCTTTTTTATTCTAAAATATTACCTTTTAAATTATATTTATCTAATAGTCGACATACAAAAATTTTGTATTTTATTTAAAGTCACTTCCTTTGAAATCTCACTATGATTTTTGTTGATGAAGGCATTCTTCGACAACATTGCTAAATATGCTTATATTTATATGTATATTATGACTAACTTTGCTTCGTTTCCTGTTACGGTTTGTTTTAAAAAATTTTCATTGTAACATAATAAAAACTTATAATATTTTAGTATTTAACAGTAATTAATCAAGAGATATATTATTTAAAATTATTCTTCAAAAACGTAGGAAAAAAAGTAAGTCAACGTAAATTTCGGGAAAGGAGAAAGGTTTAATTCTGATTTACATAAAGTTTACTCGGGGGAGGAAGGGGGGGATCGAAAAAATGGTCCACGATATTTAGGTGCGACCCCTAATTAGATATATCGAATCATTAATTCGGTGTACCAAACCTTCAATGCGAAACTTAATCGAAATTTTTCTCTCATAACATAAAGACTGTACAAATTAATTTTTTAATAACCTTAGAGCCAACTTAAAGATTCTTTAGAAATTTTTTAAGTACACATAAGTGTACACGACATCCTATCTATATTTCAGTGAGAATTCATCAGGTATGGTAACTAAAGTACCAAAACTTTTCCCAATGTAAACCTTTGAACGTTAGAATTTTTATTTTTATAAATATTCTTCATTTTTTAATTTATCAAGTCAGATAATAAAAAATTAAATGTAGCCAATGCTAATGGAGTAATTTTTAGCTATATGAAATTGTATATAACGATAGTTTTGTTGGTGTCGGTTTTGTTATCGGGTCCTACTTAGCGACTGGTCGAGAGTCATTAACAACCTTATTTTCTGTTTTCCAGCAGTTTATACGAAAACAGATTTCAATTTTTATTGTTTTTCGTCTTTTACTTGGAATCACAAATTTAGGAGTTTTCTTCTCGGCTATTTTTTAGCGACAATGAATCGTTATTTTCGTTACTTGTCGCGTCTCGCGCCGAAGCTGGATTATTTTGATGTAGAGAGGAGTTGGAGTCGGTTTAAATTCAAGTCAATTGATCACGTGGCAGTTGGAGCTTTGGGCAGAAATATAGGGCACTACGGTAAAGATGTAACATTATAATAAAATTCTACGAGAACAAATTTATTTTTCTCTGCAGTCGGCATGACTTTTACTTATGATAGCGTACAAGTCTACTGATCCAACGACACCCAACGGCTCTACTGTAACTTCTGATTTCCCGAAATAGTCACTCGGTCTTTTGCAGTGATTCTCCAGAGAAAAACCAAGGAAAAAGGCAGCTTGGAACGATAAGACGATAAGCCGTTGTCATTCGCTTGGAGTAGGTGTCTCTCTTCCAGGCATGGCTCCGAGTATTGGTGCGAAAGCCACTTTATTACTCTCGGGAAGGTATCAAGTCTGCATTATTGAATCGTCCTTACTTTGAGTTTTTTATCCTTTATCGCATTTTTGCAGAGGTTTTAGAATATAGGTCTATAGGATAAGTGGATGTTATTTTGAAACTTCCCAGAGGTCTATATATGTTGCGCATTTTTGAAAATGTTCCTAAAAAAGGATTGGATGTCGAGATATGGAGAACGATAAATGTTTTGTTCTTGAAGTTTTGAGGATAAGATGTATAAGTAAGAGGATAAGGTAAAGTTTTAAGAGTAACAACGCTTTGTTTTTGTTTCAAAAATTGTACAAAAAAAAAAGAAAATAAAATAAAACAGAATGTATTAATTCAAAGAACAATTCTCAAGGAGTCCTTAAAAAATTGATGAAATCCTCTTAGGTACACTTTTGAAGTCAAGATAATTTTTTTTGAAATTTGAGAAAACCTATTAAATTTTGTTAAAAGTCGAATTTTTTGGAAGATTTTCTTCAGGATCTTAGGACAGAGCTCTACAGTTTGAAAGGTACAAAAGTGATTTAGTTGAATTTTAAAGTTTTAATTGGAAAACGATCAGGTTTACGCAAATATAAAATTCTGTTCTTTCTATTCCGATCTATAAATAAACGAAAGAACATCTCATCCTTAACTTGAAAAACATCACAAATTTTTTTTGGATCAAAATTAAATAGCTTTTAAAAAACCATCATGGGCTATGTAGAATAATACTTTGTTTTATATTATAAAATTTCTACTATTTAAAAGTACACACAAAAGAAAACGTCTCTGATCTAGCTGTGTAGCTGAAAAAATTTTTTTTTCTACATATTAAAACTTCTTAGTGAATATTCTTTGTGGAAACGTTCGTATACCTTGATCAGCTTGTTCTGACAAGTTTTTTTTTTTTTTTTTTTTTTTTTTTTTTTTTTTTTTTTTTTGTAAAAGCTAATGAACGCAAATCTTAAAGTACACGTTAGTCAAAAAAATTCTTCGTAAATTATGAAGTTGTCCATTATAGTTCAGCTGTATGCAGCAAGACTGAAAATCAATTTGCTAAAAATATCGATATTTAAATCTGTATTTATGCACTACTCCATGCTTTTGATGGAAATATGATAACCGTTATAAATTACGCGAGAGGCGAAAAGTTGTTAAAACAGAAACGAAAATTAATAGTTTTAAAGCCTAACGTGGCTCCCGCGTGCGCTTTAAGCACATACGTGCGGTAAGAACCGAATATTAATTTTTCATACCCTCGGACATGGTGTAAATTAACAACGCAATTTATTCGACCGAGCGTGTTTCATATTTCCCGAGAAAAGCCTGCTGAATTTCAAGTGCTTTGGTGAATTATCTTCATTTACAATATTCAAAATCTTTCGAGAGTATTGAAATTCAAATTTAATAATAGCAACAGCACGTCACCGATCATTCACTCATTTGCAAAGTAATCGATAAAAGATTCTTCACGGATACTCAAAAAACGCTCGAATTTCGATCAGTTGATACATGCAGGCCATTCAACATTTTTCATTTGGATGATTTGCATTTGATTGAGTTACTTTAAACTTAAATAAACAGCAAACGAAATATCGTTTCTTGAAATGAATCTCACAGTTTGAAGAATAGACACGATGTGGAAATGACTGGGTTGCCCAACAGTTCAGAATGAAATAGTACATTATTAGCGAGGCTGATTGGACGTGAAATCCATTCGTTAATGGGATCCCGCCCACCGGAGAATTGATCCGAAGACCTTTTTTTCGTTCTTCCTCTCATCTCCATACGCCATCTGTTTCGCCTCATCGTTCCTCTTCTCTTTATATTATCTGGCTCACAGAGTTTCCTAGACTTATCGCTAAATCAAACAAGAATTGCATCATCAAGTCAACGAACTCTATCAAGACAACATCATCAAGACAACCAACTCTGAATTTTTTCATCAAACAAATGTCTGGTGTATCAAAAAAAACACGCATTCAAGAGAAAAATATTACTTAATTAATTATACAAACAGTTGTCAACTTTAGAATAAGGATAATAGAAAGTAATGTCACAAAGCAACGGGAGAATCAAACTGTCAGTACATCAAAGTTACCCCATAATTAACAAACGTACTTATTTAAAGCATTGTTTGTTTTGTACTGTTTTTATTGATACAATGTTATATGTCATGGGTACGCATCAAAGTAACTACCTACTCTCTGATGAACGAGATATTTGGATGATATGGCACATATTACAACATAGATTTATAATTTTCATCTCGATGAGAGGTGCAATATCAAGGCAAAATATGTACTTGCTATGGGATTTGATAGCTTTTTAACATCATCGATCCGCCCACGCTGCTATTTAATTTTAAGTGTATCGAATGCTTTAATCGAATACACTATAGCACAGGACTAAGTGAAACGTTGAATTTCCGTTGTTTCAGGATCGAGCGATAAAACCGTCCGAGCGCTTCACCTCTACGACGACCTTGACCGTGAACATCCGTGACGACGACGATCAAGATCCTTCCTTCATCTACCTCGGCTGCATGTTTCTCAATGGCGCTTGCATCAATCCCGAGTACTCCGCAACGGTAAGCTTGCCAAATTGTATTACTATTTTTAAGACTAGTTACAAGCTAACATTGTATTTTTTATTCTTATATATTTTTACTATTGTTTTTTTTACTTTCACAATCTTTCAACATATACTATTTAATCATGTTCCTTATTATATATTGCAATTTTTCAAATCCTGTAATTCACACGTTGTAATACATGCTAAAATCTAATTCCAAATATCAACATTCTAACAATTTCACACCTCCTTCTCCGAGTCAGGTGATGGTCTAAGCCAATTAAATCTTAAATCAGTAAAAAAACGACTAACTGATTAAAAAAAAAAAATGAGCTATTGACCTTTCTGCTAAAAAGTGAGCTTTCAAGTCAATTTTCAACATTCACCATAAAATATGCTTCTTGTTCGCCAAGGTCTCGAGCGGTATGCTATCGGGCATCCTCAACATATCGCCAGAGAAAATCCAAGCTGTCGACATGGATAGTATCAATGCGCCCATCCGCTATTCGTTTCTGAGTGGCAGTCCATCCAACTATCACGACTTCTTTGAGATCAACCAGAGCACCGGTGCTGTCAAACAGATACGTGCGGTCGACACCACCGTCACCAAAAAGTTCGATATCATTATTAAGGTAATTAATTTTTTACCATATCGCTTTTAATAAAACAACGGTAACTGGACGTAGTAGTGCATTTTTGTATGATATTATGTGATTAGTTTTTGGGCTTAACTACTTATTTTTAATCAAATGCACGAGGAACGACCGAAGAGAAATTTAATACTTAATAGTGTGAAAAATAAATTTTATTTCATCAAAAGACAATAGAAATGCTACTCTACGTTGTCATTTTCTTTTTTCAATATCTTTTTTTATTTCTTATCAAAAATGCAAGTACTCAGTTAGTAATCATTAACATGCAAGGTAAAGTAAGATACTTATCTTTCAATATTGTAATTTAATCGTATTTCTTAGTTTGTAACTCGCTGTAACAGCAAGCAAATGGTGAAACGGGACTAACATTTTTGCTGTTATTTTAAAGGCCGTGGAAGACTCGGAAGCTGAACGTTCAACCTCGGCAAAGCTGACTATAACAGTCAAACCAGTCGACAGCAATCCCCCGGAGATTAGTGCTTCGTCTACAGAGGGTTACGTTGACGAGAATGCACCTGTGGGTACAAAAGTTGTCGATGCTAACGGCCATCCCATAGTTCTCTCGGTCTCGGATGCTGATTTGGTGAGTTTTATTTTACTTCTCAGTTTGATGATTTATAGCTTTCGAAACTGATGATCCACTTTGTAATGCAAAATGCAAAAACTTGATTATTCGTTAGTCCAACTATTATGATTATTAAATGGAAATATAAGCACGTTATGCTCTTGTATGAATAAATTGTACAATAAAAATCATCTTGAGGAAGTTCTTCCGTACTGGAGAATTAAAACTTCACAATTTTACAGATCACAAAAAAATCAACAATCAAGATTAATGGTTTCATGGCTAAGAATTATTTTAAAACAGTTTTATTTAAAATCTCAGATTTTCCCTGAAAAACTTAATAATCTGTACCACTACTCGATTACCATTGCAACAGTTAATAGATCACCATTTTCAGTTAAAATAACTGACTTAAAACTAAACCCTCTATCGTCATTAAAATGCCATTGAAAAAGCTAAATAGTCATAAGTTAAACGTACGGCAGTAATTGCATTTCGTGTTCTATCTAGAACTTGTCCCAGACACATTTTTCTGTTTTATCTTCTTCATTGTGTTTATTTTTTTCTTCACGATTGCAGCTTATGTCTGAGGGTTTCCAAAAGACCGCTGGAATTCACGTTTCATGCTCCACTATGTTCTAGATACAGCATTATTTTATCCACCAAAACTCCTAGATATTGTGAAAATTTCTTACTCAACAAGAATTATCTCGTCCGTAATAATACGTTTGCACGGTCATTGTGCAGTTCGCTCCCGATAGATAAAGGACTTACTATCTCTGGTCGAATTCGCTCTCGGAAGATAGTGGAATTTCTTACGTGGTCGTATTCGCTCCTGAGTTGAAAACGTTAAAAATGATTTTTAGCCTAAAGAAAATTAGAAAAAAATTATTTTTTCCTGCAAAAACATAAGTAAAAATAACTGTTATCATCTTAGTAGTGAATTTGACAACAGATAACAAAGCCCACTATCTTTCGGGAGCGAATCCATCATTTTTTTGAATCGTGGGAGCGAACTCGATATCCTACTGAGTGGTTGATACAACAAAATCGTTTCGATGTAGTATATCAGATCAATCATTACCAGTTGCCTACATACGTGCAAAAGAACCTTTTTAAACATATGTCTTTAGATACGTCATAGAATATAGGGTTGTGATAGCAGCTAGTCCTCTGCCTAACATTATGGGAATCACTCATTGATAACCTTTGAAAAAAGTCTCACCTTTCGTTGGTAGATTCAGTCGAGTAGTTCTTAATATTCTTAAGTGCAGGATGTATCTGTTTTGACAGCCAATTCAGTGGTGTTTCGTGACTATTAAAATTATCCTAATGGATATTGCTTTGTCGTATGGGTGTTATATTAGTAAGGTCTTTGTAAAAAATACTCTCATTTTGTAACGGTCAAAGAATTTAAATTTCATTCGACAATCACAATTAATCTTTGTCTTTAAGTAGCTCTTGACTTGTGATAAAGTCAAAAAAATGTCTGGCCAATTCCTGATGCTGATACACCTCTTAAATGAATTCCTTTTTGGAAGCATTAACGAGAAAAAGGAGAGGCTGCAAAGTTAGTTGGTCCTCTGATAAAGCTCGTAAGTCAGTTGTGGTAAATCTGGTGCTGGTAGCTCGGGGATTACTCGCATAAATCTGGGAAAGGATGTACGGCATTCGTGTACTTCCACGAGAGCCTGGGGTGGATTAGGAGTGTAATACTTTTCCAGATGTTGAGTCTGTCGTTGCTATTTTTTTGCTTCGATAGAACATTGTTGGAATGATAAGTTTGCAATATATTCGTTACATTTTTTAAGTGCGATCATATTATTGTTGACTACAGTTTATGAAAATCTACATTTAACGCTTTTGTTTAAAGTGATACGTTATGATTATTTTTAAAATGTAGAATGCAACGATTACTATGAAAAAGTGGAAAATTAAACTTTTTTTTCAAGGTTTTTGGTTCACAGATTAAAAGAGATGTTTTTGTATGTTCAATTTTTCAACCCATTTTTTCTTGGGAATTTTAAGGATTTATTAAAACCATTGACTTCCAAGCATCATTAACGTCAGGAACAATCGTTCCCTTGATTATTCCTCAATTCTGGTCCACGAGCTTTTGAAAGCATTCTTAGCAAGATTTTTGCCCAGAGTAAAGATTAACTGTAGATTCTAACTCCTTAAAAAACAGGGAGCTGAAGATCCAAAGCCAGAGTACGCGTTTGAGTTGACAACGACTTCTTTCGCGATCGATGCGAGTGGCACGCTGGTCGTGAACGAAGAGAATCTGGACCGCGACCCTCCGAGTCCGGGTCAGTTTCACTTCCAAGTGGTGGCCAGGGAGCGCAGTGCAGCTGCCGCCTCGACGCCTTTGCCATTCGTCGTCACTCTAAATGATGTTAACGACAATGCGCCTGTGTTGCCCACGACGCCGTCCATCACTGTGCAGGCTGGGGAGACCAAGCGTGAGGTTATCAAGGTACGTGTGTTCTGTATTAGAAATGGAAGTGTGGTACTTACAAACAAACAAATTTTAAGGTGTTAACACTCTTTGGATAAGTATCCTATCGGTTTTTATTTTGGGAACCCAACGAGTGTACCCTAACACTGACACTTGATGAGAGAGTTAGTCGTATGTGCCTTAGATCGGTACGTGAATTTATGTAAAACAGCAAGATCTATTTTTCTACTAACTTTGTGATTTGAAGGTGCCACATTTTTTCTTGTGGCGGCATTATGTAAATATAGTGGAATATGGTATTGTATTGGAAACATTTTATTTTTAAGTATTAAAAAATACACAGACTCAAAAACTTTTTTGTATAGGACACTGTATTAAATGTTTTTGGGAGTTTTTCGTTGTGACATAATTATCAAAACACTTTCAAGATCGTTTGTTATCTGATGCCTTTTAGGATGATGTGTTTCAAAATTTTGATTAACGCCAATCGAAACCCACAGTCATCTTACAAGAAATAACACCGTGCAGATTTTTTATTCAATTTATTTGTTACAAATTAAAAAATGTTTTTGTTTAAATTTTCCTTTACAGACTAAAAAAATTAACAATCCTTATATTTTTGTGCCTTTAAGTTAAAAGAATGTGCATTTAAAGACTCGGAAACAACTTTTATCTTGGAATTTGGCATACGTTTACACCAACGTCATTGTACATTGAATAGTTATCTCATAGATTATTCAAAGATCGCAATGAATAACAAAAATCTTTCTCCTTAATGTTACTGGTGAAATAATCACCAAGACCAAGCAAGTGTAAAATCCCTCAAAGACTCTCCCGGGTAACAATCCACGTACAACCCACAGGTTGAGGCAACGGACAACGACGAGGGCCCAAATGCCGAGATAACGTACAGCATCTACCACGTGTCGAACAACGGACTGAAAAAGTTTGAGATCGACCCCCGCACCGGACTGATCGAGTCAGTTGGCAAACTCAACGCCGGCGAGCAGTACAGCATAACAGTCCAGGCGACGGACCGTGGCGGCCGCTACTCCCAGACTATCGTCGAGGTAAACGTTGTACCGGGGCCCAACACCCGCAGCCCCGTCTTCCAACAGCAGGTCTACGAGGTCCAAGTCAGCGAGGGCGCCTCCCTCAACTCCACCGTGGCCACTATCATCGTGAGTGCATCCGTTCTAAAAAGAAATAAATTAAACTCCATTCTCATCTATAACCCAGGCAGTCCTCTCCCGATGAGCCATTAAAATTAATCCCGTCCGTTCCCCCTTGAAAGCCCGCACGTGAATCAACGACAACGTCGACAGCGACGATACGTCGTGTTTATTAATCACACCGCACTCGTGTACGACTGTGCGCGAGTTCTTACATACTTTTTTTCTCCATCTTCTGGTAAAGGCCGTCGATCCGGAAAACGATCCCGTTTCGTATTCCATCGTCTCGGGTAACGACCTGCGGCAGTTTGCGATCGGCGACAAGTCCGGCGTCATTACCGTTATAAGGAAACTGGACAGGGAGGACCTGACGCGCTATCAGTTGGTGAGTGTCTTTTACTCTTTTTTCCCCTTTCCCTCGCTTCACTGTTTATTCTCTTTTTCTCCGTCTCGCTCGCGAGAGTGGCTTGATTAGATTCGCGGCTGGATTGGGTTTCCTCGCGGTGTTTTGCACCTGAGACTCCCTCGTGTCAGTGATACCGGGGCCTTTGGTATTTGATTTCCGTCCCGATCGGTGGATTTTAAGTGCTTTTCTTCGGAGTCTGCGTTTTTCTCGTTTGGGCTTGTAGAATCAACATACATGATTGTGAAAAGCTATAATGTTAGAATAATGATTTTTACAATTATGCATAGGCAGAAAATTTTATGAGCGTTATATTAAAGATAAATTTGTAACTTTGGTGGAATTTTAATTACAACTTGACCTTTCAGAAATAACTTTGTAATTTACGACTCAAGGATTGTGCATATTTATTGATAATGTTTATAAAATGACTGAATTATTCAATTTCCGTGTGCAAACGGTTATAGTAAATAATATGGATTTCTCAAAATTAATTGTTTTTATTTTATAGAAAATATCACTTAAAATTTTATAAACAACATCTTGTACTGTAAAGTAAATATAGTTCAAAATTATCACATTTTTCTTACATAATGTTCTACAATTTTTAAATTTCTCAAGAATTTTTGAATTTCAATTTATTTATGCATTGTATGCATTAATTCGCTTTAGAAATAAGTGTCTTACTGATTTTTTTTAATGAAATAATGAGAAAGGAACTTAAAAATATTGTGGTTTGTTTAATTTTATATGTAATACTGTGTCACGTACGACTACGAGCGGTGCGTGGTCCAGATCAACCCATGCCTATGTGACAACTTTTATACTTTAAAAATCTATAAGATTATCTTAAATTTTTTTTTCTCATGATTTTCTTTATCATTTAACATTAATTTTATCAAATAAAAAATTGTTCGAAAAAAAGAATCTTTAATTTTTTTTTATTTTTTTTTTTTTTGTAACAATGATAGTAACAAGATAATTTTGATAATCATCCAACTATGATAAATGGATCTTCTACCTTTCTGCTTCTGAAAAGTTTTGCCATGTGGGATCTGATAACTACGATCGAATTTGGCCCTTTAAGGGTCAATGGCAAATTTATTCACAGCTTTTCATAACTACATTAAACAATGTATCCTATCACAGATAATCAAAGCCGACGACACAGGCGGCTTGTCGAGCACAACAACGGTCAACATCAAAGTGACGGACATCAACGACAAGAATCCCGAGTTCGAAGGCCTACCCTACGAGTTCACCGTCAAAGAGGGCGAGGCACGTAAGCTGATAGGCCGAGTGCGTGCCGAAGACGCGGACGAGGGTATTAATTCGGAGATTAGTTACTTTGCACCTGATGATATACCCTTCACGGTGGATCCCGATACAGGTGACGTACGCACAAAGGTCGCTTTGGATTACGAGCAGAACCAAGTAATTTCACTGTTTTTATTTTCTTTTTTCTTTAAATGAATCCTTGAGGAAATTCTTGCTCATTACTCATCTTATTTTTAAGGAGTACAAGTTCGTGGTTACAGCACGGGATGGTGCACCCGATCCAAGGTTAGCTACAGCTACGGTGACGGTTCACGTTGTAGATATCGAGGATGAGGTGCCGATCTTCCACCAGAGTACTTATGAAACTAGCGTCAAAGAGAACGTGCCCGATTACGTCGTCACTCACGTTCTGGTAAGTAAAACAGAACCTTTAAAAAACAAATTTACCATGTGGAGGTATAAAAAGTTATTCTATGTACGTTTTTTTCGTTCCAGGCTGACGATCCGGATACAAAGAAGCAGGTGACGTACGTCATCCGCCAAGGTGATACTGATTTGTTCAGCATTGACGCTAAAACCGGTGCCTTGAAGACTCGCCGAGGCCTCGACTACGAGCGCGAGAGCCAGTACATCCTGACCATAGGTACGGTCGAGAATACAAGTAACCTGCCAGGAGCCTCAACCCGCGTGGTTGTTAATGTCATCGACGTCAACGACATTCCACCTGTATTCACAATGGTCCCCAGACCCGTGCATCTAGACGACAACGTATCGATTGGTGCTAATGTGGTCAACCTTATCGCAACTGACTCGGACGGCACTGCCCCAGGAAACCAAGTACGGTACGACGTAATAGGCAGGGGTATAGCCGGCAAGTACTTTGTCATTGACCCAGACAGCGGAGTACTCCGAGTGCGCGACGATCTCAGGAAGGTGCCGGATGTCACCGAGTTCCAGGTGGACGTGCGTGCCCACGATCTTGGTGATCCTCAGCTATCGTCCGTGTCCACCGTACCGGTCTTTGTGCGTCACGTGGCCGGTCCACCCTCGGAGCCAGGTTTGGGCTTTGCCGAGGCCTCGTACAACGTTGACGTGCCGGAGGATGCTACCTCGGGAACCCTTATCAAGACACTCAGTGTCATCAACTCCAACGCAAGGGACGCGTTGCCCCTGGATTGCGAGGTGTACGATGGAAACGATGACCGTCTGTTCAAGGCTAACATAACCGAGGAGCGCAACTGCGCCCTGTGGTTGGAAAAGGGTGAGTTGGACTTTGAGACGACCGAGAGCTACCAGATCAAGATCAGATTGTACACGCCAAATGGAGCGTTTAAGAGTGGCAGGAATGTCACAATGGTGAAGATTCAGGTGGTGGATGTGAACGACAACAAGCCGGAGTTCATGTTCCCCCAGGCCGATTTGACGAAAGACCGGTATTTCGCCAAAGTGCCGATGGCGGCTCAGTTCGACTCGACGGTGCTCGATGTCAAGGCTCATGACAAAGACAACGGGCGGTACGGCAAGATCGAGTTTCGTCTGGTCTTTGATAATGAGAACAATCGTGCCAGTGATTTCTTCGCCATCGATCCGACTTCCGGTATTATTCGCACCACAGCTAATTTCGACACTGTGCAGTCCCGGGAATTGCCTTTTAGGTAACTATTGCACACATAACATCCCCTCTCATGATTGTAGGTGCTTATCGAAATACCTCTTGTAGAAGTAATTCTCATCAGAGTTTATGCAAGAAATCCTGCAAAATTCCTTTAGTAAGTCCTGTACGATTGTTGCATACCCATTCTATGGAAAAACAATTGTAGTTGAACAAAATCTAAGTTGAAAAATATATCTCAAACTTTCAATTGTTTAAGCAATATGTTTGGTCTATATCAGTCGGAGTCTTTGTACTAAGAATGAGAAATCCAAATTATGTCGCGATCTTTTCAGTGTAGAACTTCTCTACCACACGTTAAAATATTATACAATCATCTTTGTAGGATTCCTTGCATGAATTTTTAAAGAAATTCCAGAAAAAAAATGACAAACGGATCCAAACTTAGAGATTGACGAGAATTTTAACAATCCCATTCGATTTTTCAGATTTATCGTTCAGGCAAGGGACAATCCCAATTCGACGAACAATTCCAACGTAGCCGAAGCTCCAGTAATAGTCAATCTATTCAGACCAGACAACTACTTTGTACTGACAATACAAAATGCGTCACCGGAATCGTTACTCAAGGATAGGGCAAAAATTGCTAGAATCCTCGAGGACAATACCGGTTTTCTCATCGAAATTGAGAAGATTGATTCTCGTAGAACGCTGTCGGTTAATAATACGATTGAAGTCAGGCATCACGATTCTGACGTCTGGTTCTACGCCATTGATCCTAAAAGCGAGAGAATACTCACAAGGAATAGCAGTGTGGTGCAGAGGTCAGTTTTAAAACTTGCTTTTTGTTACATTATATCTTATAAGCAAGAACTACTTGATTTTTCAATAATTTCAAATATGACCTTTTTTTTATTCGTGATGTGATTGATTGGACATGACCCCATGGCTAAAAAGTAGATGAAACTTGCTGCCAAAAAAAATTTAAGTTGCAATTATATTTGCTATTTGAAATAAAAGAAATAAAAGTTAAAAGAGACCGGTTGAGTACAATGAATATTTTTGCAGCAAACGTGGAAATAAAAAATAATTGTCAATAAAGTTTACTTATTTGTTGTCGATGTAACTATAACTTCTTACTTGTGTTCTGGTGAAAGTATTTTAATCAGTAAAAATATAAATATTTGAAGATAAATTCGTAATCAATAGGTTAAATTGAAATAAATAATTCAATATTTATAAATAAAAGTCATAATTTAAAATATTTTTCATCTAAAACGTCCAACAAGGACACCCTTATATTCTATGTAAAAATCACATTTACGTGTGTACACTCGATTTAGTGCGGGCCGTATTTTCGTATACGTTTGAAAAAATTTTCGTACTTACTTTTTTACATAAAGTTATGCAAAAAGGTCTCCTAAAAACGAATCCTTTTGTTTCCAAGTATAATGGTGAAAAAAACTTTTAAATTCTTTTTATTAAAGAAGTTCAAAAAACCATTCGAAATTCTGTGGATTTATTTTTTTTTTTTTAGATATTTTTTACAATTTTTTCCGAGGTCTAACTATTTTAAGTTTGGAAATAATGCTAAAACATTATAAAAAATTCGATGATCTTACTAATGTTTTAAATATCCCTTAACATAATCCCAAAATATGTTAGGCCAAAACATATAGCGTCATTGCAAACCTTTATTTTCCAAATATAGAGTTCAAAGTCTAAAATGTATATGTGCAACTTTCGATCATACATTATATATACTTTTCAGTTGCCCAAAAGTGCCTGAAACAGGGTTATATAACGTGAAAATGCAATAACATAATAGCCTAAAACGCTGGAGGAGTTCATTAAGAGATGTTTCAAGAATATTTAAGATTCTTGGTAACATTAAAATTGTTAGTTTTTTATACAGATTTCAAGGGTAAAAGTGGCCTTTTCCTGCATTTTACGAACTTTGAATAATTTGTTTCTTGAAAACTACTAACTTGTGAAAAAATTTTCAAGAGATCTTTTTTGTTTAAAATCATTCAAAAAATTCAACAATAAATTTTTCCGTACATAATGATAAAATAAAAAAACTAAGCACTCCGGGAGTGCAGGCAGAAGTGAAAACTTGAACTTATGGCGCGTTGGGAACTTTTTTGGGTGAGCATTTTTAGGTGCGCTCGCGACATGAGAAATTGTACATAAAAAATCAAGTTTATCAAAACAATGTGGGCACTTTTTGAATGGACATAAAGTATAATAATATAGAAAGTATATTTAAAGAAAGTGGTTTTATTTAAATGAGTAAATATTAGTAAATAGTAAATACAAAATTTATTAATTTTTTTAACACAATACCATAGCAGCAACACAAGTCAAATGAAATATTTAAATAAATAAATTTTCCGTTTAATATTCATTTATAAAATAAATATAAAAAACTTTCAATCTCGTCTGTCGCGAGAGCACAAACGAATGCCCATGCAAAGAGCGCGATAGTATACATATATTATAAGAATACACGCCGAGTATATCTGTGTAAAATCTCGTCTGTCGCGAGAACGGCTGAAAACGCTAACCCACAAAAGTGCCCAACGCGCCATAAGAAGTTTTCACTTCAATAATTTTTTGAATGCTTTTTTAATATGAAATCGTCATAACATTTTTTGACCATTTCTACTCAGCAACGTAAGAATTTGGTTCCAAGCGGTAATTTTGCAAAACCAAGTACAAAAAATTTTCCTACGTATGCCAAGATAATATATTATGACCCAGGCGAATCATCATAATCCAAACTACTGAAGCAACCTCGTAAACTGAAAGCCCGTGCTGAAATAAAAAAAAAGAACATTTAACCCTGAAAGTTAATCACTCAAAGCAATTAAGTAACCGAGTGAAAATTCTCAAACCGAAAGCCGATCGCACGCGAAAAGCGACAACGGCATCAAATGCGTTCGACAGAAGCACGCAAGTGCGGTACATTTTATCGCTTTTCAGCCGACTCTTGCACGAGCGCCATTAGAAATCGACCTAGAAAATTCGAGCGGATAACGCGTACGAGCAAGTATATACACCTGTAGCACGGGCCCACGAGTTTTATATATGTACAGCCGAACAGTGCACCTTACGACGCGCGACGGTGCGCGCACTCGCCTTTTTTTCATCCGAGTTCTTGCACCTATTAAATTTCCCAATCATTCGGAATTCCATAGTTTTCCAGATGAGGTTGAAAACATTGTCGTCGAGCTTTTTCTTACTCGAAAGGAACTGTCTGGTGACCCAAAAATTTAATCGGATTCAAAGACCATCGTAAATGTACGCCAGTGATGCGACACTTGTGTCCACAGAAAAAAGCAAAGTGGGAGCTATGTAGGTACGTCACACTCGCCGACTGGCAGTCTGCGGTGATTTCCAGAGGCACTCGCGTGCATGCAACGTTTTACAATGTTTCGGTACATTTGCTGATATGGTGTGTACACGCAAACTCCCCGAGTCCTTTCACTTTTCCCGGGCCGGAAAAATCCGGTGCGCCAATCATCGGCTCTCGAGTCAAAATGCATCTTAGTCCGCTCGGCATCCACCTGCTCGCCGCTTCCGTTCAACATCATGTGACAGCTTCGGTATACGTGTACCAGCGGTTGTCGCGTTCGCGGTGAAATGAGTGTAGAAATGAAAAAACAAAAAAATCCTCCGACTCCACGTGTTGAAGAGACGGTGATACGCGAAATTGATAACAATAGCCACCGTGACATGTTTCTGACAATCGTCGGCGAAGCGTGACATGCGTGCGTCACCGCGAGAGGAGTAAATCGCAAAACAAAATTCTGAAAAAAAAAAGAGAGAGATAAAAACGAAAACAATCGTCAAAAGTGCCAAAGTGAGTAAGGAAAGCACCTTTGGTTGTGTTTCCAGGCTACTGTCCGACAGTGAAGCGATGACCAACGTGACGGAGGGCTTGGCTGGCTTGGTGAGGGCAGCGACGGCTCTCGAGGTGCACGCGCCGGTCGTGGAGCCCGAGCTGGTGCGCGCCCACACGGCCGTCGCCTTCAGCGTCGAGGTTTTTCCTTACGCCCTCATACTCATCGCCTGCGTCATTCTTGTGCTCGGCATCGCCGGGATCATCTACATTTGCGTCTCGTGGTCCAGGTGAGTGGAGCTGCTTTTTTTTTTGGAGAATAAAAAGTTTCACCTTGCGTAAGTCGTCTGAGTTTGGTGTTAAAATATTTGGGAGTAAACGCTGCGCTCCACTTTGCTACTACTCAAATTGTGGGTCCAACTCATTTTTACACCCTGATGTCTTCGTGGTTTTAATCCATTTAAGTGTGTCGTTAAGTATTTCACAGTTTTAATGCCCAACTTTTACGCGTTTGACGTTAGTTTGTCATTTCAACCGTAAGACAAAAAATGTGTAAACACTGTCATGATTTTACATCTGCAACGTACCTTTTATGTCAATTATCTTTAAAATTTTGTGGCTAACGAAGCTCAAGGTATAAAATTATAAATACTTCAAATCAATTTGAGAGAACTACAATACATTTTTAACGTAATTGATAAATGTAACAATCCTACCTTGTTCCTCGGCTAAAAATCGTAACAATTGTGCCCATGGATTAGAAATAAAAAAATTCAATTTTCATCGCAAATTTTATTTCATTGTTAATATTGAAAAAATTTTTTTTGTCGTTGTTAACTGTTTGCCCTTCCAAGGTTTCACATTTTGTTTTTAAAAGGAGTAAATTAATGGCGTGCAATAACCACCGCAATCATCTCGTGCTGGAAGGGATGAGAAAGAGGGATGGTTTAGTGAGGGTCAATCGAGCGTAAATGAGGGCTGGAGTAACACGTAGACCCATTCGAAAATTGGAATGACTTTGACTGATTGAATTGACCTAAAAATTGGAACAAAGTGTTTGTATTGTAATTCACGCACGTGCCCTGCGCGTATTTTCAGGATCGATACGCTATTATCCCACTTTTGCTCCAAGCAGCTGTCATTGAACCGTCTCTCATGAAAAATATCAATTACTTCGTACGATGAAGTTTCGCACTTACATTAAAAACAATTTATTTATTTATTTTTTACTTAATAATAACCGTGTAACACCACAGGTAACATAATACATATTAAAAACAATTACCAATATGAAACGACAGTAATATTGTTAAAATCTAATTTTCAACGAAACATGTGATATTTGAAAGGCAAGAGGGTAAAAAGTAAGGACTGGTATAAGAATAATTTTAATATCGAAACACGAGGAGAAAGTCCGGAGAAATCAAACCCGGCCATCAAACTGCCCCGACCAGTGAAGCGAGGAGAGCAACAAACGCGATCTATTTTTCAACGAGTCTCTAGTTACGATTAAAAATTTTTTCCGAAACATTATCGAGAAAAACATTGAACACCGAGGCAACGCGCGAGTTTTGGAAAATTAAATCCGATGTCGGAAGCGCGAGTTTTATAATGCTCCGTATCCGACGTACAACGCAAGTTACGTAAAACACGCGCTTGCGCAACACGTGGAAGTACTGAAGTAGTCGTTTCCCCAAATCACTTGCGCGTGGTCTTGAAAATTAAATCCGTCCAAGATTACCCAAATTTATAAAAATAATTTTTATTCTGCTCATGTGGATTATCGCTGTGCTTCTGGAGGAAAAAAAATGACATTATACAAACACTAGTGGCATCGAATCGAATTTTCTCGCTGTGTGGGGGTATAATAAGGACCGCGCGTATTTTTTCAAATTACCGCGAGAGCAGCTCATTAATCGCATTACCGCTGATACGCCTTTCTCCGCGGAAAAGTGAATTTCCTCGCGAAAGGAAGCAGGGAAACGGTGGAAAGTGGACTCATGGGGAGGACTTTGATCGATCAGCGACTTACCTGGTGGAGCGTGTCGGGATTCTGATGATCAGAGCTCGGTATTTGTTTGGATTGATGCTCGAATGTATTAGTGCTTGATGGCTTTTGGCGGTATTGGATGCGCCCTTTGAAAGGTCAAGTCCTTGTTTTTACTTTGACGCGTTATCAATGCCAATTTTATCAATTGGTGCATGGAATACTAAAAAACGAACTGCACCAGTCCAACTCATGTGAATATCTTTTTTGAAGATTCTTTTTGCTGCTGATGAAAAAAAATTACTCTGTCTCATATTAAAGTTTTTATGAACTTTATGAAAAGTAGGCAAGTGGGAATATCTGAAATTATAATAAAAAAACTATGATTATAAGTATTGTTTCATAAACTGTTTATTGCACTGGAAAAGAGTGACAAATGTAGCTAGATATATTTGTATACTAAATCACATACTTCGTATAAAAATGAGATTTTATTAGCAATTTTTTTTATTTTTATAAAGTCTTAGGGAGAAAGTATGATTCTCCCAAAGCAAGAAGTTAAAGAAATACTTACTTTAAGAACTAAAACTTATTATTGCACAAATTATGGTAAAATATTAACTTACTACAGTAACAGATAAAAAAATCATGTATTGGGCAAAATGATACATAACAGTTTTGTTCTGATACGCATATGCATAGGTCTAAAATGAAAGTTTTAAAAGTTATCTATTTTTCACGTTTTTCCAATTTGCAAAATATTTTAAAAACTGTACAGAAATTTTTGTAATTTACGTATATTTGCCAAATTAAAATGTTTTTTTAAGATACATCACTTATGAATAACTTTTTAAGGTATAACAAAAAGACTTAATTTCGAGACAGTATTAACAACTCTTTTTTAACTTTTAAATATGATCATTTTTTCGGTCAACCAAAAGGATAAAAAGTTTTATTTTTTTGACATCTACAATTTTTTTACCTGTAAATATTAATTTAACGTCAAAATCACATGTGAGAAACTTTTTTTTTTTTAAGCTCGTCCATTTTCAAAGTTGACATTTTTTTCTTTGATAAATTTTTTTGGCTTGGAAAAAATAAAGTTGTTATACAAAAACAAAGCTATCCGTCCATTTGCAGGCTAGAATGTAAAATTTTTTAAATAATCGGAATATACGTTAAAACCACTTATAACGTTTACATATTAAGTACAATGTCAAGATACAATTGGACCTAAATACATGAGTTTTCAAATCAAATAAATTTTTTTTTTGCAACGGGTAACATCTACATCATAAATTTCGCAAGATACAATATTATTTTAAAACTTAACGTGAATTATAAATAAATTGTTTCATTTGCAAGTCGTCAATTTTGAAAATTATGACTGCTACATTTTAAATCTCAGTTATCAGCAATCTTACTTTTTTTAACTAGACTTAAGTAGATATTAAAATTTGAAAGCACCAGCTACTAAGCGTTAAATTTGGTAATTTAGACGTTTAGCACATCCTAGTGACTAACTTAAGTTTTACTATTATGAAATCAAATTATCTTAAAAAATTTGACGTACTTGAAAAAAAATGTTATACAAAAATAAAAAAAACACGGGCATGTCACCTTTACAATCGTTTCTGAGTCAAAAAATTTATTGCATTAGTCGACACTGCATGGACTTACTGTATTATAAAAAATCAACTTGTTATCCACAGTATTAAAGAAGTAAGAAGAAAAAAAAATTTGATGGATAAGTCTTGAACTAAAAAAATCGTATAATTAAAAAACAGCACTCCCCAGACATTTTAAAATTTCAAAAAGATATTAATTGTTTTATTAGTGGACATATCGGACAGTTTGTGAAAATGTTGTATTCGAAGGAAAACATATAGAGTGCACGTATAATCAAAGAATCTAAAACGTATAAAAATGATGTTAAACAACACAATTTGCTTCATGTTTGAACTTAAAATTGCTTTTTTGTCATGATTACCAGGTACAAAGCATACAAGGACCGTATGCAACGCATGTACGTGGTGCCGCGCTACGATCCCGTCTACGTCGAGCCAAACCTCAAGGAGTACGAGACCCAGGTGCTGCAGATGAGCGTACCCGTCGACGACAACGACAGCTACAACGACTTACAGCTTGATTTCAGCAACAAAAATCATGCCTTCAGTCTTGACAATGTCAGCTACATCACTAAGGAGAACGGCGAGAGCACTGGTAATTGATATTTTTTTCTAGTCACCGTGGGATGGTGAACGAATGAATTAGCCATCACCTCGATGAAACATGATGCTTTTTTTTTAAAAACTGAGTGAGGCTACTAGGCATATGCGATATCGAGATATGCTACGAGACTTCCTCGTCTCGTCTCGAAATTTTCGGATCTCAGTCTCGACATTTTTTTAAAATCTCGTCTCGTCTTGGTCTCGTTTTGAAGAAAATTTTTGAGTCCTTCGAGACTTTTTGGGGAGTCTCAAAGGTCTCGAGGAAGATTTTCGAGATTTTCCAATTGATTGAGTGATTATCGGAAAACTTGAACTGTGGTCACATACATGCGTTCGTGGACTGAAAAAAAGCTCACGCGATATAGTTACACGGGTTTAAGCGTTTTTTGGTACGCATTACATGTATTTTTACAATTTTTGTGACGACAGTCTTAGGTCGCGTTTTGACGGAGATAGTAGTCCATGTGTTGCATGGTGCGTCATTGAGCTACTAAGTTGCGTGTAGCTCATATGAAATCGTGAGAGTGTAAGAAAGGTCAGAGGACTTCATCTTTCATTCACCTTTTCCTCGCTTCCAAATGTTTCATGGGCCTTACACACAACGTAACGAAGCATTGATGCATCATGTAATCCGTGGTCTACCACCTTTGCCGAGCACATCTCACTCCCTCTCGCAGGTTTAAATGTCCCGTTGATTGCCGATCCATCAGATCACGGCTTGTGACTGTAGTCATAAAAATTGTAAAAATACATGTAATGCGTACCAAAAAAAGCTGCAACCCGTTTAATTGTACCACGTTAGCTTTTTCGCAGTCCAAGCGTTCCGATAATCATTGAAGGAATTCAAAAATCTCGAATACCTTTCTCGAGACTCACAAAAGTATCCTAGGTCTCGGGAATTTTTTCGAGACTTCGAGATGAGACCGAGACTAGACGAGACTTTGTCAAGTCTCGTTTCATTTGGTCTCGGTCTCGGTATTTTTTTGTCAAAACCGTCTTGTCTCGTCTCGAAGTCGGTATCGTACAAACCTAATAGGTACAGTGAATAGGATCTTCAAAGTATGTGGATTAATTGAAATTGATTTAATTAAAGACATTCATGAAAAATTTGATTGTAAAATATGTCTTTTTTCTATTAAAGAATCAATTGAAAATTTTTCGTCAGAGTTTTAAGTATTACTTAAGTGTACATCTGTTTTTCCATTTTAAAAAAATGATGTAATATACTATTATTTAATAACGTTGTGAAGTACTATTTTATTTTATTGAACTGCGAAAACTCATTCGCTTACAGGTAGATGTATACTAATGAACAAAAGGATATTATTATTTGGAAAATGAAACATTATTTCTTGATATGAAACCAAAGTATTTTTAAAATATTTTCCACATGCATAAAACGCTGAAATTATAGGAATCACAAAGGGTTTTTGTTACGCACGCAGTAAAAGTATTTGAAACATAAAATTTTAGTTTTGTGAAATAAAAATTCAAAATAGAAAATTTTTCAGTATAACTTTATGTATGAAATACAAAAAGACATAAGTGACATACACATTTTGTGCTACATAAATATTATCTTCTATTGTTTGTGATAAAACACTATAGTAAAATAAATCATTCACATCTAAATCTCTCCTAAAGTCCATTTGTCTATGTATTCGTCTCTAGTTACATCTTAGGATTTTCTCTAACAATATTTTGACTCAACATAATTTTATGAGTGTTTTGCTGGATATGCCAACTTATTTTTTGTTTTGTTTTTCTTTGGTTTTTCAATTTTTCATAACTTTGTCAAAAATTTCAATAGGCTTTTTTTGTACCAATTGAGCATACAGTATGTGTTTTTTTGTTTATTTTTTTGCCAGCGACTTCCAAAAACCACTTCAATAAACAAAACTTGTAGGAGTGTAATTAATCTCTACTTTTTAAAGATGAGCCATTAATATACTTATTCAAGTCAATATACTTTCAAGTTTAAGTTTGTCGTCACAGTTGTTTCGGCATACAGTGCCTTCTTCGGATGACAGCTAAATTTTTGTTGACAATATTATATTTATCTACAATTACTATAGCATCAAATTTGCACATTGACGTATATGCTTATACATATGTACAATACATACGTATTTGTATTTTTTTTCTTCAGTACACATACACGTATGCGTCTCTAGTTCTATATGCACATATATGCACAAAAAATACAACTGTCTTCAATTTAACTTTAAATTTACGATTGACTGTCCAATAACATCTTCAAAAATTTTTTTTTCATTGATTTCCATTGCATCAAAGAAATGTTAATGTTTTCTCCCTACCACACATGCATAATAATGTGATAGTCATCGTTGAATTAATGTCATACTCAAGCACGAAAAGTTAACTTTATATTTCTCTTCTAAAGTTTCAAAGTAGGATTATGCTAAATAATATAACGTATATTTTGAGAAAACTTATGTAAGTAATGCTATTTTTGTTCTCTTTCTCTCTTGTCTAGGCCAACAGAGCCCGGTGTCATCGGAGGCAGCCACAACGGCACGAGCCTCGAGCATAGCAGGGAACAATCACAACGGTGCCTTGGACTCGAACGTGCACTCGCTGCGCCGGTCAACGACACTGGGCCGCAAGCCAACGGGCGCCTCGAACGGCCAAACTAACCACAACACGGGCACACTAAACCGCGACACAACGCCGGTCCTCAACCCACTGTACAACCACGACCTGCTCAGCGCGAGCCCCTCCAACGACAACGTCGTGTTCCGAGAGCGCAAGGACTACTCGCACCTCGGCTTCACGTACCTGGGCGACCAGAGCCCCGTCGAGACCACCACCGAACTCTAGTGGCTCTTTTCCCCCATGCACGGAGGATTTTATTTTTGCATTTTCCGTTGTTTATGATGCGCGGGAACCTCCACGATCGTTATGGGGGCGCTTCATCAGATCGTTAACTCGTTGTTGAACACGAGGGGGCTCTCATGTCGGTCTTTGACGATGAAGTGTAGCGTTTCACTTGTGGATGCGACATTTGGACACGCATCGATGTTAGAGTGCAGTTAGGTGGATTATATACGATTTGTTGATATTTATTGTTATGTTGGAAAAATGGTCACCTTGTCGGGCGATGGCAAGGGAAACCGTGTCGACTAAAGTTTTATTATTTTTCGTGACGAGTCGTGACGTTGCACGTTGAGATAGTTTGTATCGAATAAATTTGAATGAAAAAGATTAAAGTGCACGAGTGCATGTGTGATTTTTTTTTTTTATCGTGCAGATGTTTGTGACGGTATGAAGAGTAAAAATTTTATTTTTTAAGCTTTTGTAATTTTTTTATAAGACAACTTTATTTTATGATAGGTTTTTAACTATTTTTTAATCAATCAATGGTAATGTCGATAGTACATAAATATGAAGGAAGTATTTGCTGACTATTTAAGCGAATACTTGATGGATGAAAACGAAAGTCTTATTATTTTATTGACGAGGTCGAATTTTTGAATATCTTTTCACAGCACGTAAACTTAAAGGAATATCAACTGCCACAATTCTATTCATTACTCATAAAATTAGATTAGTATGTGTTGTTCTTACTACTTTCTATATATTATTATTATAATCGTACGAATAACTTAGCGATCAGTACTTACATCACATAAATGGTATGACTCCACTATTATTTATCATTTTTAACACTTCTTAATTCATCAATAACGAGAGCTTATGTAGTAAATAAAAGTTTTAACTTAGAAACTTATGATTACACCGTCCAATGTAAAAATATGTAGAAACAAAAAGACTTGCGTTAGATGCATGTACTTAAATGTGTAAATTTAATGTTGAGAGGGGGTTACTTGAGTAATATAATTATGTACCATCATACGTACCGTAACCCAAGAAAGAATAGTAAGTGTAGCATGAAAAGTGGACAATACTAATGTTAATGTGTGTTTATAAAGTGATTTACAAGATCAGTTAAAATATGTACTTAATTTTTTTTTCTCTATTAACAACTCCTGTATTTTAACATTAAGAAACATCAGTTTGTTATAATGTTGATGGTGATTGAGTTTACAGTCATTTCAGCGAAATATGTCAATTAAGAAACAAGTGTATCTGCAAATAATTGTTTTTCGAAGCGTAATTTTTTTTACCCTAAAAATCAAGCGATCCAGAGTTACCCGAATTATAGGTTATTTTTTAGTTTTACCTTTATGGAGGATTATTAGACGTTTGAAAGATTTTATTAAGGATCGCTCGATTTTTTAGTTAATTACGTACTTATGTTCAACGGTAATATGTCTTTTTTGTACGTCAACTGCTAGGTTATTTAATTTTTATGTAAACGATAGTAAGGATAATAATTTTTTTTATTGTAAAATATATTTGGTGATGCGTACTCATAACAGCTGTGAAGTGTGTTAAAATTACTTTGAATTACAGTGATTTTTATAACATTTTGTGGAGAATCTCCATTTCTAGATAACATTTCTACGACTTCTATGACATTAGATGTTCGATACGAGCTTATCTTCCGACTTTAGGTGCAGCTGGAATTGTGTAAGCTTTTTTCTTACATTTATAGTAAAATATTATGTCTACGCATGAAAATAAATACAGCGTCGTTCTAGTTTTAATATTTTTATTATTAAGTTGTACACAAGATCAACGAAGTGCATAAACTTCTTGTAACGATATTGTTGAAAAAGAAACAATAAATTTATATATTATTAAATATTTAAATGACAATCTTTATTAATTTCCTTATAAAAGTCATCTATTTCCACTACGTAAAGATATTGAATTTAGTAACAACTTCAAAAACCCACTTCATTGTGGTTGCAAAAATTTTACTATATAAAAACAAATATTAACGCTACTTGGACAACCAAGATGAGAATTTTCAGTATCAAAAATTTGTATTGAAAAAACTCACATAACTTATTTTTATATTCTATTAGAACAAAGGTACTAAGTATTTCAAGAAAGTATTATTTGTTTTTGCATACCTATCACTTGATAAAAAATAAAAAACCGAATTTTTTTAATTCATTTTTTTTTAAATTTGTGGTCGTAGTATATTACATATTGCATAAACGTCTACGGTTTTTCAAAGAATCAGTTTATTTGTCGTTTTATTTATTCTTTATTAATTTTGATTTTCTTTCATATATGTTATCTTGATGAAGTCTCTTTACTGAAACTACAATTTAAACCTGATGTCATGTACATAAGAATGTATGATAAATGTTGCATCTTTGAATCTTAGACACTTTATTAATAATTAAAACATCATGTTTTAAGCTCACGTTAAGAAATACATATATTACATTTTAAAAAGTAAAACCTATGTTTAGTTTGTACTTTGTAAGGATAACGTTCCGTCGTACTTGACGTAGGATAAATTCTTTAACAGATATTTAAATTGATGCTTAACAGCACTTTTGACTATTTTTTGAACATCACATACAAATTTTGTGTAGTGTATAAAATATTTTGTATACGAAAATACGTTAACGTGTAATTTTGGTCTATAATCTTTATTCTTTATTCTTTTGGACTCCAAGCCAAAATTCTTAAATATATGTTACACTTTCGTTTGTATGAAAATACAAGGTATGCTCTTGATGTGAAGCGGTATTATTTACTAATTAAAATTTTGTTTACTCTAGTGTACGTTTTATTTTTTCAAAAATGTAAACATTGCAAGTCTTCATTTGTGTGAATGTTTTTTAATACTACAGAACCATTGGTTTGATAAGTTGATAAGTAGCTGTTTAGTTAAATTGATTAAAAATGTTTAGACGGAAACGTTATATTACTTAATACATCTTAGTAAATGTATCGGCTTTTCCTCAACAACTGTACTATTTATTCATTCATTGTTTCATACATTTTTACTCATAATATTGATGAAATTGTTTCACAACTAATATATTTTTTCACCATGACAAAGTTAGCTGACTATAAAAGCCGTCGCATCTTGCAAAAAAGTTATCAGTCAAATTCACTGGTATTTTCAAATAAGTTTTACAACATGGCTCCCCGTTACTTTGTGGTCTTAGGACTTTTTATAGTTTTTGTTGCTTTTGTTGTAGCTGAAAATGATGAACAAGACGTTGATTATGTTACAGATCGACAGGAAATTACGATGTACAGTCAAATATAAATTATTTGATAAATCACCCTAAATAATTTTAAAACTAATCTACAATGCTTTCATATTTTATTAAATCACAAGCATACCTCACATATTGTCCAATAATAACAGAATTTTCTTGTATCTTCTTCTTCTCTTTTTCATATGTGCTAACGTATTTAAACGTATTCTTCCATCCATGCAATCTTATAATGCTCCCAATCATGTTTTTGAAAGATAACTTTAAATGTAAACGCTAAAACATAGTTAAGTAAACAACAGTCTAAAGACATTTTTGTTGAGAAAAACGTATGCATTGGGTTTTCGAGACTTTATAATATTACAAACTGCAATCATGAGTTGCATATGCTTGTATTTCATGCTAACTTGAATCAAATAAAGTTTTTGTCAAATTATTTCTTGAAAAATAATAAATCAGATACCATTATTATTATAATTTTTATTATATCAAGTACATCCAACTTAACACATTTAATTTTTTAAAAACTATGGAGAGCAAACTACGTGATGTGTCTTAACTAATAACAAAAAGACTTTCGTCACGTGACAATTAATGTTGTAAGATTAGAGATTTATCAATATGATAATAATCATAAAAATTGTGATCACCACAAACAGGCTGCCATTATCGCAAGAGCTATAGGGAAAGTGTTAGCTAAACTGGCTGCCAAATGTGTCAAAGAAGGAACCGAACAGTGTAAAAATGCTGGAGGGATGAAGGCAGCAATAAAATGCGCGTTAAAATAAAAATTGCTCTTATCATTTTAATTAAATCAGAATTAAGTTGCTTATCCAATATAATATTTATATTTTCATTCTCGCAAAACTTTTTGAAAAAGAACAAGGGACGTTGCGCTCTTGGTTAATTGATTGACTAAATGACAGATGATACGATATACATCAATGTTCATAATGATTTGTAAATCGTATAAAGAGATGAATAAAATATTTAAATTTTAAGAACTAAGGTTATTTTTCAATAATGCTTTTAAGCTGTATATAATTATTTTGAAACTAAACTGAACACATCAGTGAGTTCAATTTCAATACTTATATGTAGATTTATTGCATTTTTTAGCAAGCAACTTTTATACATTGTGGACGAATTACGAAAGTGTGAAAGTCTAAATTGTTTGAGGTTACAGTTTTACTTTTTATAGGAAGCATCACTGTAATGTTCTTGTGTTTCTGATACATTTTTTTTACAAAAATCATCGCTCTATACTTTCATGTGCACTAGATATTTTTAAAACCATTTTTTACTGCTAAACGGTATGGAATTAAAACTTGAATTAAATAAAAATTAAAAAGTTTTAGATACCTCATTCAGCTCAATTCTTGATTCTTGGAGTCATGGATACTTTGTCCAAACGATGTACTCGACATTACTCCCACCAATCAGAAGTAAACTCGTTACTGTAACAATATCTCGTTATGCTTTATTATTACTGAGTTCAAAGCCCAAGACTCTATCAATAACTAACTCGTCCTCATAAATAACTAACTTTAGACAGTGTCGAGTTATATTGGGCTGAATGCCTTAAGCTCTTAAAACTTTGAAAGTTTTTGAGTATTATCTAATGATAAACTAATTTATTAGTCGAGAAAGCATAAAAGTAACTTACAGTTGTTTGTAATTTGCAGTTAGTTAGCCGGTTTGTGGGTAAGCCAGTGTTTGATCAATATTTGTAACTCAACTTTTATCAGTTATGACAACGAAAATCAATCCCACTGAATTAGAAAATGGTACCAAACCTACTAGTCGTGTAGTCGAAACATCGTCACTTATATTTTAATAAATATGAGGCTCTTTTACCGTCAAGCTTGAATCAGATGGCGCCAGGGCACGTCGCGGCTGTCATACTTACACACCGTCAAATTTACAGTTGTGTATTGTGTTCGTGAGCCTATCTGTGTAATGAGCAAAGCAGAAGACATAACCTTTGTAAATGATTGCTGTTGTTTGCAGACAATTTTTGTTTGCATTTACGTTTAAAGATAGTAGGAAAAATGAAGTGCAGTGTAATATCCTGCGATAAGAAAGTGAAATTTAAATTTCCTTCTGATAGTGTGATAAAAAAAAAGTGGCTCGAAGCAATTGGGAGACCAACATTTTTGCCGCTCCCAAGTCATGGCTTACCTGTCCACGAGTTCTGCTTTTCTTCCACTGACTCTTGCTCCTTTCCCTTTTAAAAGCTTCTTCAATTCTGAAACTTTTAAGCTCCCATAATATTCTTTCTTGTCTTCCTTATTCATTTCAAAATTTCAAATATTGCGCTTTACCACTACACTTTAATTTCCTATGTACATACAATACTGAAAAGTAATGTTGTGTGAGTGAGACGGCCATGACAGCCGCGACGTACCCTGGCGCCATCTGATTCAAGCTTGACAGTAAAAGAGCCTCATTTGAGTAGCATAGCCTTTGGCTTATTTATTTGATCTCCTTTTATCGCTGTTCTTGGATATTCTGTTTTGAATACAATTTTTTGGTCAATCCGAGGGCAGAGTTCATGGAGTCCTAAGTGAGTCAGGACTCGTTAGTAAGTTGTTGGTAAAGTATAAAAGAAAAGGAGGATACAGAGAAATTTGTAGAGAAAACAAGGCAGGAGGCTAGGGAATACTGGAAGATGGGGTGCGCAAAGCGGTAAAAAAAGTTGAGGTTAGCATCAACAGAGTAGATGATCATATAAGAACATCAACATGAACTTGATAAAAAATTGAATCTGGAAATAACAGACAGTTTAATTTATATCCATATCATTGATGAAAACACGTATCAAAAGTTCTTGTTTATAAAATAATTGACTCACGCATTTACAAGGTATTTATAAGGATTATGGCTTTTTTGAAGTAGGTAAAGCATATAGTTTGTTATAATACTTTATACATTAAAAACCCTAGAGCTTGTAAGTTTAGGAATTAGTAAATTTATATTGAAGAGTATACTTTTACAACAAGCTTCTATTTTTTTTATCTGATATATATTTATTAAGGTTGCAAAAGAGGTAAGAGTTGATTTAAATCCAGAAAATTACGTTCGATTACTAATGTTAGTGAAGAGACAAAACTGTTTCCTTTCCTTAAGTACTCTGTAAAATCCAAGTGTGTTTTAAGTACACGTATAAAGCATGCAATCAAAATTTCCGTTTGTATAAAATGCTTTACAGTAATCTTGATAAACGTTTTACGGAAAACCAAATTGATACTTCGTAAACTATTTCACCTATTCTATCACACTAAAATAATTTTTTCATTAACCATTGATGTACGACGGTTGTAGAGAGTAAAAATTTCTGTAACAGCCAAGTTTTTCAACTCCACAGCTTTCGTACATTGATTTTTCTTATTTAAAATTGTCCAATTTAATGGAACTGGTTAACAACTTGGTGAACCATAGCTTTGGTTGTCCTCAAAATTATTCTCCACGCCACCACAATGTGTTTTATAAAAAACAAAAATTTCAACTACACACTTTAAACGTGTACTTTAACACGCTTGGATTTACAGTGTACTACTCATAAAATCGTTAGGATTTTGGTTCCCTTTAAAACAACCTTTTTGGTTCGCAAACTTTGATGTAATGTTCTTGGGATAAGACATAATTCCAATCAAATTTGAGATGTATTGGATAAATATTACTTGAGTTAGTGTATTGTAACAAAGTTCATTAAACGCAATATGATTACAACAATCTCAAGCATGTGAATATAACCTTCAAGAGTTTAATTTGGAAACATTCTACCATTTGAATTACACTTTTTGCTCTGTGCTCAGCAGGTTAGTTGCACATTACTTTTACGACATTAACGTTGTGCATGCATTTAGCTACTTATTAAGTGTGTAGATAACATTTCTGCAGCTAAAAATACGAGGTCCTCTTTTGTTAAGTAGGGGAGCTAGGGGCTAGTTGTAACCTCGGTTGTAACAGGGGTAAGTAGTAACTTAGGTCTTTTACACTCTCCATACGAGAGAGCAAACTCTCAATCAAATAGCGATACAAATATTTATGTATTTATTCTGTTGGTAAGGGTAAAAGTGCATAACATTGCTTTTTCTAGCTTCTGTATTCGATTGAACTGGTCCAATATAAATAAAAAAAACTCCAAAAGCAAAACAGGATTGAACCCATAAAAAGTATAACCTGTAGGATATCCACAGATTTCTCCCTTGCGCCGTTAATTTTGCCACTTTCGCTTGGTTAGCTTACAATATTTCGAATTATTCATAATGGTTACGGCTATAGATCACTTTGAGCGTGGCTATGATAAACAGAAAAGAAAATCGGTACGAAAGTATATTTGTCTACTGTCTACGTATTGAAGTACTTGTGTATAATCGATTAATAATTATCTATACTTACAATGAATCACAAACTCTATAAAATTCTGATCATTAGTATTATATGTAAGTTGCTTCAAGTTGTGAACAAAAACTCAACCTACTTATTACTCCGTAGATAGCTACAATTACTTCAAAACGAAATTAACTTTTTCGGACAAGAAAAATAAAGTTCGAAGTAGAAAGTTGTAGGTTAACACTCTACAATATCCCCCAGTGTCCATTTTATGAGACAGCCAGGCTGTATTCTCCATGTATAGTAGTATGGTACCTATACACGGTTTTTTTTTTTTTTTTTTTTGAGATAACACTTTGTTTATCAAGTCACAAATGACGACTCGTCGTTTTAAAGGAATGTGTAAAAGTAAAAAACAATACAATTAAATTGATATTAAAGTTTTTGTCGAGAGAGAAATTCTAACGTTGTATGTTTAGAGTTAAGTATGTATTAAGGTTCTAATGACATTTTAAGTAAACTAAAAAAAAATAGTTCATTAAATAGAGATAGAGTCACTATCTATCAGTAAATACACCACACTAACTTTTACTGTGAAACTACGGTAATGTTGCGACACAGCTACAGTTACTATAATTTTCACCCTAGTTTTACTATAAAAATTCCTACGTACCAACTCGGCCCCACCATTATTTGGCTCGCACCACCAGAAACCTAATTCTCGTCTTCGTATTTCCATTTTTAGTCCGATGATACAGAAGCCATTTAACAAATGTATGGCATTGTCTTCCCTCTTTTTCTACGACTCCACGGTCACCAATCATCAGCCTCGTGATTGTAATGCCTTCCCACTCCCTTGAAACACGCGTACTATATTACCAATATGTTATTCATGTAGTGGACATATTGGAGAGGGAGTCGAGCACGGATGCATGTAAGTATAACTTATGCATCATAATATACGTGTTATTAAGCGGTAATCACTTGGCTTTTACTCATAATTTCCAGTACAGTTCGTTAGTGAGTTTGCCTTACTTTCAAATTTGTTGAAGTTTTCAAACCAGTGTTAAAATTTATTTTGACCAGTGTAATAAAAATTTATAAGAATCTTTGCTTACAATTTACAAGTGATGATAAAAACACTACATGTACGAGCAGGTGAATACAAATAACATCCGAAATTTTGCAGTTCTGCAGAAATAAATCCAATAATTTCGATTAGCAGAATTGAATGAAAAGTTTTTTTATACCTTGGACTGCTGTCAAACCAGTTAATCATAAACATAAGCAGTGCATAGCCAATCTAGTGGAATCTTTCGTTCAAGAGTTGGAAACCAATGCATATACTGTAGGTACAAATGATTGTTTCTTTACTAAATTCAAATTGACAGAAGCCGCCAAATATTTTCGTGTAAGATGACTATTTATTAAAAGTATTCTTCTATAAAAAAATTCATGTATAAACTACGTTGTTTGGTGATAATATGTGCCGTCTGTTATAATTGTAACGTAATGATTCTTCGGAGCGTTAAATTTTTTTTTCTTTTGTCAACCTACGTGAGCATGGCAGCGTGCCACGAGAGCAATATTGCCGCCTGGCAACATACATACACTTCCACATATTCAAATGGATGCACGAGTGATGACTAGTAGTTTGATTTAACGTTATTACCATGTAAATTCTATTTTTACCGGGAGTCCCGTTACCTTATGGGCTACTTTTTTATAAATATTGATTAAACATATTATAGTCTCTTGCTATCTCATTCGATACACACCACAACTTATAAATAAGGCTTTTGGATAACAGATCCTCATTTTTGTCATTGACTTACTATGAACAGAAGAGTAGGTGGAATGATATTTTACTAATAAGCAAATATTTGCAAAATTTTACAGCACAGATTCAACTCAAATTCAACGAGTCTCTTCAAAATAGAAAAATATTGTCTGGCTTTACCGAATAACAGCCCGTGTCTCAAATGGATCAACATAGCAGTGGTCTAATAAACATGCCTGGCAGCAGCATTGGTCTAACGATGGATGACTCGGTAGCCGGAATTGCCCAGCAATTGGAGGCCTTAAAGTGCAGAACCCAAGAGACACGCGAGGACGTGCGAAATATGGAGCAAGAGCAAGAGTCTATTGCTCTTGCCTCGCACGAGTGTACAAATCTAAATGTTCACTTACAAAATATTGTCACACAACCGCAAACGCAGCAAACTGTCGATATTGAGAAAAAAATTCGTTGGAAAATAGAACACCAAGATCAGCATTTAAATCACAAGGTGATGACTTTTCTTCAATTGCGCCTGACACTCACTGAAAAATTAAAAGATACAACATGCAAGCTTCACGTATTGCAAGATCGTATTCTCAGTGATGAGCTTATCAGGTACAAAACAATGAACTCTGATTTTTCCATTTCTTATTTCATGATTGTTATCTTTTTTCACTTTTTTACTTACTCTTCTGCTTTCAATATTTTTCCCTAAAGTTATGCTAAATTAAAAAAAAAACAAATTGTAACAATATAGGTGGAAAAGAGATCAACAGTTGGCAGGAAATGGTGCCAGTTTCGTAAATAATATAAATATTATTCAGGGGTGGTGCGGAACTCTAGCTGAACTGCTTTGGTTAAATCAACAGCAAATCAAAGAAGTTGAACGTCTCCAGCGAAGATTTGCATTTGATCCTGCAGGTGTTCAGGATATATTACCAAACTTGAAAGATCAAGTCTCGCAGATACTTACTTCTTTAGTAAAGGGTACTTTTATCGTTGAAAAACAGCCACCACAGGTCATAAAAACGAATATTCGTTTCACAAGCACTGTCAGGTTACTCGTAGGCGGAAAGCTGAATGTATACATGACACCTCCACAAGTGAAGGTCAGCGTGATCAGCGAAGCTCAGGCAAATTTGCTTCTTCAAAGTGACAAAATAGTTAACAAAGTCGAGACTAGTGGTGAAATTTTAAATAATACTGGAACTATGGAGTACCATACATCTACACAGGAACTCTCTGTGAGTTTTCGCAACATGCAATTGAAAAAAATCAAGCGATCTGAAAAAAAGAGCACCGTGTCGGTCATGGAAGAAAAGTTTGCTCTCCTTTTCCAGTCTCAATTTAGCGTTGGTGGTGGTGAGCTCGTCTTCCAGGTTCCAAATACTGATTAAATAATTTTTATTTGACTTTAACGCGAGTGCAAGTTCTTTAACAAATTTAAAATAAATTTTGTTGTTAGGTATGGACACTGAGTGTACCCGTTGTCGTCGTAGTACACGGCAACCAAGAGCCTCATGCATGGGCGACCATCACATGGGACAACGCATTTGCAGCACCATGTCGGATGCTATTTGCAGTACCGGAGAAAGTGCCATGGCATCAAGTAGCCGAAGCTCTGAACGTCAAGTTTAAGGCAGATACCAATCGAGGGCTCACTAACGACAATTTGCGATTCCTAGCTGAGAAAGCCTTTAGTAATACTGGCTCGAATTGCCAAGATTATACAAATTCGTTGTTAAGTTGGGCTCAATTATGTAAGGAACATCTGCCAGGAAGGAATTTTACATTTTGGGAATGGTTTTATTCCATAATGAAGCTCATACGTGATCATTTACGTGAACCTTGGAACGACGGATATATTATAGGCTTCGTGCAGAAAAAACAGGCCGAGGAAATGCTGTCAAATTGCCCTAACGGAACGTTTCTCATGAGATTTTCGGATTCCGAACTCGGTGGGATAACCATTGCCTGGGTTGGAGGTGATTTCATGACTAAACAAAAGTCATTATTTTTGCTGGGATTAAAACACTTCTGGTAATCTTTTACTTTTACAGAAAAAAGTTCAGAAGTTTTTATGCTGCAGCCATTTACGAGTAAAGATTTTGCGATACGAAGCTTAGCTGACAGACTTTCCGATTTGTATCATTTGGCGTATCTATATCCAGATTTGCCTAAGGATCCAACATTCTCAAGATTGTACACCCCATATACAGGTAAATTTTGATATTATTTTTATTTTTAACGAATTTTTTATCCTTCTTGACAAAGTTGTTATGGGATACATAAAACAAAATCCTATGAAAACTCTTACAAAACTAAAAAAAAGTTTTTTTATGGTAAAGTAGTTAAAAAAATTATTGAACGTGTCAAAATTTACCAAAACAGTTCCAAAGTCCTTAGTCATTTGCGTTATTCATTTGGCTAAACATGTCTTGGCTGCCAGTATTGTGTTATCTGTCATGTATAGGTGTAAACCTGTTTATAAAATTCTTGCTTGACACTGTGCATAGAAGACGCATCTAGTGCTCTTCTAGCTGACATAATAAGTTGAACTTTGCTCATTTAGTTTAAACAAAGAAGATTTTGTTTGGCTGTTGAAAATTGAAGTAACATTCCAAAAAATTTGTAATAAAAGCTGTATGCATAAAAACTAGCATTGGACAATATCTAAGATTCATGCAGTGCAGTTATCCATGTAGAATTGGGAGAAAAATTTGCCATATTATATTTAGATACGAGCAATATTTAGAAAAAATTTATAATGATATACAGCAATTTTATTTTATAGTAACTTACAAGAAAATATGACTTACAAATGTTCTTGCAACAAAACTATTTAAAGCTACCTATTACCTTTTTTTCTATTTATGTATTTAGGAAATCCAACAGCTGGCTATGTAACGACAATACTGCGAACTCACGTGCCAGGAGTTGGCACAACAATGAGTACCCCGTAAGGTTTTCGCATTCTTCTATCATTGAAATAGACGATTGGTAGGGTAGCAGCTATTCTATGATAAATAATAACTCATATGCTTACAGTATGGATTCATCTGTACCACGAAACACGTAAACTGTCACCTCCATGTCAGTGCCCTGGTAACTGAAATTTCTATGGGGGCCCAACCGCGCACACAAGCACTATACTCAAGATGCATGTAGCAGCATGTACCGCATATATCAATAACTATACTAATATTTTTGTAACGAAATAAAGCGGTTGAATGAGCAATACATAGTGTGTTCTTGCGTGGCCCTAGGCCCTAGTGCTCCTCCTCCCGTTCCCGGTTACGGAGGCATCCACTATAAGTATTCCACGCCTCATGCACCGCACGTTTCTCAAATGCCTACTTGGAAATATAGAAAGAGAAACAAAAAAGTTTCTACTTGTACGTATACATTAATGTCTGATAAATAAATAAAGTAAAATTAGTTGAAATTTTGCTGAAAATCAGATATGTTATGAACATAAGTATGATTAGCAATTGTCACGAACTGCTTTCCGTGAAGGAGTTCCACGGTCCGGAAACAGGTGACTAAGTTTTCTCTCCTGCTCTCTCGCAGTTAAACCTCTCCTTACCGCCGTCTCTTAACCAAAAGGAGGTCCACTCGCTCGACCTCCCCTAGCTGACTCCTCTTGATGCTGACCCTGGCCTCTGTCTTCGGCTCGCGTTTCAACTCTCGCACCTCGATTCTCCAACACTTTCGTACCTTCGTTCTCTCCACTCCACGATATCGAACGCGCTCTCTACTCAAAAAAAAGAAAGACTCGCGACACGCTCTCGCTTCGACTACTTCGCTGCAAGGCTCGAGCAAGACTCGCTTCCCCCCATGCTCTCGGGACGGCCCTCTCCCTGACTTCCACTGCACTCTGCTGACTTTTCACGCCTTTCTCTCCTTCTTCCGCTGCAGCCACCGTCGTTTCCACCAATCTGGCTCGGCGTCTTTGTTGTCACGTCCGGCTCGCACGGGCCCCCAAAACAACAATTAATTAGACAAAGACAGCTAAGCATGCTTGAATTTGAGCAGAGCAAGGATGCGTTGCAGGGTCGCAGGGAAAACTAGCAGCACCAGTTTTACCTCGTCACACAATCAACGCCAAATCCGATCGCAAAATTCTCAAACGACGACTAATTGCAAAATTGTAAATTAAAAATTTCTATTCCTCGTACAGTTTTCAAACCACGATGAATTGAGATCGGCTTTTTTGGGATCGGTAGTTCATTGTAATATCTTTGATCCCTTAAGAATTCAGATTTTTAAGTAAATATCCCAAAAATTATTTGACAAAAAGCAGTGACAGAGGACCGCATTTTCGTAAAAAAGATTTTTTTTTAAAGTTATACTTCCATAAGCGCGTTATACTCAAGGGTATATTAACGATTTCAGATTTTGACCTTGAAAAAAAGTGTGACGGAAGTGGATTTTGCTTGATTCTCTCCCTTCACCTCGCCTCCCATGACGTACTTCCGGTCCCCCTACAACACCCAACATCATTCCACCACACCACGCTACACATTTTTAATTTAATGAAATTTATTTATTTTTCTTTTATCCAATTCTGAAAAAAAGAAAAGTTTCTACAGAGATTTCAACTCTCGACCTCCTGCATACTGAGCGAGGTCCTATACCAACTTTTCTATGAGCATGCCCAATAAAAGGAACTCGATTACTTCATTTTATTGTACAGTTCGTTGCTTTTCGTTGCATTTTCAAAAATTAAATACAAACATTTTTTTGTACTGGACCAATGCAATAATTAATTTTTATTGTGTTTTATTCTTTTACAATTTTTCCATTCGTGATGAAAGTTATTTTTTGACTTAAGGACGTTCTTCACATAGTTTCCGGGAAAAAAGTTCAGAGAAGTGAGAGGAACGCTAAAGTGTACAGTAAAGCTAGCAACTGTTTTTCTCATGTAAATGTACTTATGTACATGCTTTTACGCACACTTCAACCCCTCTTTCTAAATTTATTTAAAACCAACTTGTGGGTCTATTTGAAAATTATAGGTTTATCTAAAAGTAATCTTTTGTACCCGAAAAATTTGGAGATTCTTACAAATCATATAAATGCCATTTAACGTGATTTTTTCATAAGGTTACACATTAAATATCGATTTTTTTAAATGTAACTTATGTAAAATAATGGCACAGTCAAACAAGCTGCAATATTTGTGGGTATTATTTATGCTTTTTAAATATACGTTTGCCGTTTAAATAATATCTGCCAAAAAAACCTATGTGTGATGAACGTCCTGAAAGGAAATACACTGGCATGTAATACTACCCTATTGAAGACAACTATACTACAGGATGGTTTTTTTTTAATTTTCTATGTCCAATTATATTTTGAGTATTAAATATGGACGAGGAATGAGTGTGAGATCGTATGTGATAGATGTGAGCGTGACATTATAGATGTAATCAGTAGTAGGAAGTTGTTCTGGAATCACCAGAAGATTCAATGAAAGTGCACAGTCTTGTACTGGTCAGCCTATATGTATATTATTTTTATTGTATTGTGCCGTAATGTATTGTTTATAATCGTTAACTTATTAAATATTAATTAAAATTGTACCCAATCAACATAGGTATAATCATTCCCACCATAATTGCACCACCTTCGTATACAATATTGTTTCATAGAAAGTATTTTTATACTCAAAATTATATTGTTTTTCATATAATTTTGTAGAAGTATAACTTCATACTTGGGTACCCAAGCACGCACTGTCCACTGGTTTATTTGAATATAATAAATTTCAAAAAAAAAATTTTCTGTAGTGTCAAATCATGAATTCACTTTTGGGCATGTAGTGGCCACCGAAAATATTACTTCGAGTTTGGACCTGGCCAGGCTTGATTTCTTTATAAATGTTAATTGTATATGTACACTTTTCTCTGATTCAATTAGGTCAATAATTTTGGCTTACTTGACTGATAACGTTAACAAGACATTGAGTAAATTTTTTTAATGCGGCAAATCAAATTTCCCACACTGATCATGAAAAAGTGTGTAGAATAGTTATTTACGAACAAGTGCGGAAAAGACGATTTCCCACACGAGTCGTGATTGACTCGCACGAGTGGCTGAAGTTGACGGAAATGAGGGCCAGTTGAGCACATGAGTGCGTAGCACGAGTGTGATCGCACGGCACGAGTTACCGTCACCGGCCACGAGTGCGAGTCTATCACACGAGTGCGGGAAATCGTCCCGCACGAGTTGCGTACAAGTTTTTTCGCAATAAGTGTGAGGAAAATAGGTGTTTTCTGCACACTATTGTGAAAAAATAATTTCCGCCCTCGGGTGGTTTTGGGAGGCTGGTACTTCCTCGGGCAAAAAAGCAGTTTTCCGATACTCGTTCGAAAAGTCTCCTTTACGAACCTCGTTACAGACACATTTCCCAATGTGCGGCAAAGATGTTTTATTTTCCGGCGTGTGGAAAACATTTTCCAGTGTGTGGAAAGTATTTGTACAAAATTTTTTAAAAAGCTGACAAAATATCATACGTTATTTAAAATGACTTTTCAAATGATCAGCAAACTGTCTTACCGGCACGAAAGAAGCGCCAAATCTAACATCCAATACCGCATGAGTACAATAACCTCTCTATCTCCCTCCCTCTTTTTCTATGAGTATGTATTTCATTTACTTTATAACCTTACACGATATTTATTTTTTGGCTTTATTTTCAAACGACTCACCCTTCGAAAAATTCTTTCATTGCAAAATGCGAAGTATTTTGATCGTTCATCATGCCCATACGTACTTTGATCGTGCACAAGAAATCAGTTCAGTACCTGCACCATTAATAATCACGTAGTGCTTCCTGTAGTAATAATGAAACTAAAGTGTTTATTAAGAAATGGGTATACACTGGTGATAGTAATTTCAAGGAAATACCAAATGACATCTTGATATCAGCTAATAGAGCTATACAAGATTTCACTCTAAAGAAATCAAAGGTTCGGTCCGAAAATGAGGTTCAAAATATTTTAGCTTGGCATTAAAAAAAAAAAATCATACAAAATCGTTGGACAAACCTGTTTTGCTGGCTTATTTCAACGATTTGTCGACAAAGTAAGAATCTTAAACTTTGTGGTCAGAATATTCCTCTCCAAAAACAATGCTCAGAGTTCACGAAGGTATTTATCTGCAGAAGTACACTAACCTAAGAGCTTACTTTACTGCTAAACACAAAGATTACCTTGCAAAAAAATCAGAGATTTTAACTACCGAGCCAATGAACAAATTTTTTAAAAAAAGCTCCAGATAATGTGTATCTAACCCATAGGGTAAATTTTTATACATTTTTACTTAAATACAAAGAGATTGTATTTATGAAAAAAAATTTTTTTTTAATATTACATTATTAGTGGTGGTCCGGTGCTCCTCAGGAACTTCTGGGGAGAACCTGTAAAGGGCCCGGCTGTGAGTTGACCAAGCCAAAATGGCGATGTCGTTGCTCTCTTACGAGCGGGCCGCGATGTTGTAAATCGCCTTGTACGGGCGTGTTCGATGGGCACAGCGTACAGGCAAAACTGATACTGATGTAAAAGTCAATGATACTGAGTATTACATTATTAATTGACATGTCAGATGCCTGCAGAAAATGTGAATTATTCAACCTAACCAAGGTTGATGTGAAATTAAATAACTCTGTCGTTGTAATGTATCCTCGTGAAATAAAGAATTACGAGCCAAGAAAACTTATCATTGAACGAGAATACTCAATATTATAAAAAAATTTAGTGATTTAAGAATCAAAGGGCTAAAAATTTTTTTCTTGGATGCAGAAATAGACGCTGTATCAATTAGTTAATGAATATCAATAAAATTGGAAAACTGCCTCAAGAAATAGCTTCTTGGCTACAGTTACCATACCCCTACAACTATAGGGGTAACAGCTTTTGAAGAACCTCAACCACTGTTTTTGCTGATACAGGAGCAAAAATGACTACAACTTAAAGACTTGGAGAGTGTAAATCTAGTAGAGACAGTTTTAAAAAATGAAAATGATGTTTTTTTTTGAAGAACGATTACTTTATTTGTTTTGTAGTCGAGGGGCTTCGCCCCCGGAAACTTTGCCCACTGGTCCCCACACGACCTATCTTGTGAATTATTTATTTTTTTTTACTTTAGATTCAACTAACTTTTAATATTAAAAAAATCCATTGTATAAATATTTATTATATCAAGCTCGTATAGATAAATAATGTAAAGTGCATACGCTTCAAAGTCATTATTTAAATTACTTATTTTAAAATATATATCAATTTTCCTCACACATATTACGAAAAATCTTGAACGTAGCTCGTGCGGACGATTTCCCCCACTCATATGTGATGGACTTCTACTCGTGGCTAGTGCCAGTAACTCATAACGTACGATTGTGATTGTGATTGTAATTATTTATTGATGAAAAGGGACTCAAAATCCTACAACATCGTGGCTAGATTAGTTGCCATAACATGACTAAGCTCATGCATGCTCTATTGTCTCGTTTTCAGCAACTTGGGCCACTTGTAGGCGTTTCCTAATATCATATTATAGATATTGTAGCTAACAAAACCAGCTTTACGCAGAGATATAAAACATCTTAAGAAATTATCAATTAAACGCTGAATTTTAATGTTAACAAAAAAAGTATGACTTTAAGCTATGGTAGTTCGTCGCAAAATGAGCTTCTTTCGCAACCAAAATCAACAAAACTAGCTATAACTTCACAACGCTTTTTATTTTCATTCGAACACTTTTCTCTTATTTTACAATACACACAAGTTCGAAATTTTTCCCAGGTTTTACATAAAAATATTTATTTGATTTATCTGAAAAATCTGTATTGTGCAAAATTTAGATCTTCTAACAGCATAGGATCCTTATTATTAATTTTTATATAAATTTAAATCGCTTGATCATTTAAAGATTTCAGAATATAACAATAAAATGTTAATTAAAAGTATAGATTTAAGTATTTAAAGTAACTGTCGGGTTCATATTTTTTTCTATGTCCCCATTAAGATTGTAATCTTCACCATTATCCGTTATTTTAACCATTTCAACTGGAAATTCTGATTAAAATCAATATAAGCTGATATAATATCTTTTATTTAATATTTGTGAGAAATACTTATGATACTTAGTGAGGTTAGACAACTAATGATTGCCTAAGTGATTGAATGGCTATAGGAATTAAAAAATAGTTCGAACAATGCCACCGACGCCAAACACAAGTACAAACACAGTTTGTTTAAACTTTCATAAGGTGGTGATTTTGGAAAACTTGTACTCTCAGCTATGGAATACAAGCGCAAAGGCTCTGTGTAAAATTACGTTTTGTGGCGATTTTTACAAGTCTGTACAAGAAGCTGCTTTATCCATTTTTCGAAAATCAATACTGCCCATACGTCGACAGTGCCATATCATAATCACATAACTAGCAGTAATAGTTTTATTTACAAAGTAGTTTTTTAACAAAAATAGTAATACATACAAAAACCGTTTTGAAAGTAATCGATGCTTGACACCAGGATACTTTTTAAGAAGTATTGATAGCTTTTAAGTGCCGGATACTCAATACTTGATACTTTTTAAGAGTATCACCCATTCTGACGCTAGAAGTTAATTAATTGCTATGTATCATTTATGATATTATTAGCAGCATAAACTTTTGAAATTCATTTTCATTAAGTTCTATAAAATACTACATTTCGTATACATTACGAAGTTTAATTTTAATCTCCACCAATAGTGTTTTAATACTCAATGAGTTTTTGATCCAGACAAACAATCTCAAAAATGAGTCCAGTCATGACTTGGCGTACAACAATTATGAATTAAGCGATCGTATTCTTAGAACTGATTTTCATGACTCATTGAACATCTTAATTTCGCAGAGTACCCATCTTTCTGCTTATATATCTACTACTTACATGTAGAATGATCATCAAATCAAAAGCTGTCACTAATGAAAAAAGTTAATTTTCCTAAGTAGCTTTTTTATGTTTCCCAACAACTTTTTTTCTTACTGCCAAAAGCCATTTACTGAGTGACCTGAGATATTGCTTATAAGCAATGTAACTACGCACGTCAGCTCATAACTAATGGTATCGTTATAGCTCACGCTACCTTATCGAGCAGTTAAAGTTCATTTATGGTATCAACTGCGTATTATCTTGATCATTTTTTATACAGAAATTCATGTTTGAAGTGATAGTCAAATTGTAATCATAAGATAAATTCCGAATAAAATAAACAAATAAAACAAAGTTAAACATTTACCATGATAATGGTGATTGAATCATTTCTTATTGTTACAAAAACCTTGTGCTAAACGGATAATCTAAATACAAATCAGATAAAATATTTTACTAAAAAAACCATGTGGAAAGAGCATTGGCTGATTATAATAACAGTGTGCTACAAATCATTTGCATATAATACTAGAAACTTTCCGGATCAATTAATGTCATCCGATTTGTGTACCCACCAAGTGACAGTTATAACTGATAAATCAGATTTGCACAATCATTTTATCGTTAAAAACATTGTTAGTCATGTGCCATCGATTTTTATCGATATATCAAAAATAGATGACACTCATTCAGAAATTCTATTGTTTCGTAAATCAAAGTTGTCAAACTTATACGTAATACTAAGTAGTGGCAGCAGAAATAAAACGAGAAAAGTACAGTGGAAGACAATTTTTAAAACCATAGCAAAGACTTCTCACACAGCCCCGTGACCCAAGTGTGTTGTTTTTTTGGATGGTAAAGATATTTCTACCGAAGAATTTATAGAGCTATTGAACTATGCGTGGCAACTGAAATTTCTAAACGTTTCCATTGTCAAAGCAAGTTCGAATCATTTAATGACGATTCTAAATTACAATCCTTTTAATGGAACTTACATGGAAAACCTATTGAATGTCGACAGCCAAATTTTTCCAGATAAATTGCTTGACATGCACGGTTACAACTTCAAAGTGCCGGTGTACCATAGACCCCCGTACTTGATAATCCACGAAAACGGTCACAAGAAAGTTGCAAAAATTGACGGTACACATTACAATTTTATAAAAACAATTTCCAAAAAGCTAAATTTCTCATTAGACACGACCAATTACAGCAGTCACATCGGTATGGAAGGCATACTTGCCATGTTTGAAAATAGCGAGCTACGAATGTCGATTGTGCCGATGCTGATAAACATACTCAACGGTAGCGAGGTCGTAGTAAGCCGGATTCTCTCAAGCGAGAAATTCGCCATGATAGTTCCAGTCATCAAAGTCTCCCAACTCGACGCTTCGTTGTCTGCATTACTGTACCTAAGTTGTTTCGCTGTTGTTATTATTGGTTTCGTTGTCACAGCAAGGATCATGAGATTTCCACTGAAACAGTGGCAAGCTGTGGAAATCTATCGGGTACTACTGAGTTCGGGATCACCAAGTCAGCCTGGGCTGACATCACAAAGGATCATTTACCTTACCTTGGTATTAATATCCATGAAATATTCCGGTGACATGTTCGCGGATCTGACAAAAATAAAATTTGAGGAAAAAGAGCTTCCGTTCGATACCTTCGACGACATTATCGAATCTAAGATACCTGTTTACGTGAGCAAACAGTTTTACGAACACGTGTATAATAGAACGGACGAGATTATGAATAAGTTAAAAGCAAAGCCGAAGATCTATAAGACCTTTGATCAGTGTTTGGATAACGCTATTAGTCGTAAGCGATCGATTTGCATGACAACTAAAACTCATGGAAGCTTTATCGTCAATGCTCACAATTTGAGTGGAAGGAAATCTGAAAAAAGCAAGAGGATTGTTAAGTTGGCCAAGCCGTTATTGTATCCAGACAAAATTGCTTGCTTTTACGAAACTGGATCTCCATTTGCGGATAGAATTGATGAACTGTTTTTGAGAATTCACGAATCTGGTGTACCGTTATTCTGGAAATCGTTACAAAAACGTGATTTCTCCGTTGGCGATACGAAATTAAGTGATTCGAGCGATAATGTTTTTGCATTTGAGCTCATTATTATTTTAGTGTTTGGCCTTTCTGCGGCAAGCTTGTTTTTTCTGGTGGAACTGGTGGCTAATTGTGCTTTGCAGCGTAAGAAGTAGTTTGTAGTGGAATAGTACGACAGTAAAAGCTATCTTTATAGAATTTATATTAAACAAAAATAAAAGGTCAGGTAGTTTGATATCTTAAATTTTTACTGGTTTTAAGAATTTCTAAGGCCATTTTACTGTGGCAATTAATTGTAACATGTTTAATAAAGAGTCAGCGAAAAGTTGCGAAATAAAAATTTAGAAAGGGTCAAGTTTTGTTTCTGTTATGATGTTAGCATAAAAAAACATTGAGGAATCTTTTTAAAGTATTTGATGACATGTTAAGTTTGCATATATTACCTGTCAAAAATGAAAATTATTCTATTTAATTTTAATAAGAAGCTATATTTATACAAAACAGTTTGTCTTGCATGTGTTCTTTTTAAAAATGTGATGTAGAATAATTAAATAGTGTCAAACAATTTTTTAGTAATTTTGAAACGATTTTCATCGATTATATCGTCAATTAGGCATTTTAGAGAAAAAATTACTCTACAAGAAAGTGACATTTTAATGAGCTGTACAACTTTTGTACTCAACAATTTGTTGTAGAATTCAAATTTACTTTTGTAACAGGTAAAAAAATTTTTTTTTGACTGTTTTTAAACATTTTACTTTATAAAGCATATACTTACATTGTTATTTAGAGCAAAAGGTATCGTACAAAAAAGTTTTTTTTAACGAGATTTACAACTCTGTTTTGGAACGCGAGCGTGTAAAATGTATGTAAAAAAAGTTATCGCTGGAAAACTAGTTATTTTGTGTAAGAGCACCGAGCTAAACTAAAAATGCTGTTGAATTTTTTGACAAAACTTGTCCAAATATGATCCTTCAGCTTAGACAACCGACTCTCGAATCTAAGAACAAAAGTTCAGCATATTTAGATCATAATTACTTCAGTTGGTCAATATACCTGATACCGTACCTATACATATTTCCATACATATACCATGTGACCGACTCAGATCACTCTCATACTAAGTTTGAAATTTGTTTTACATTGAAAATAGACGATTCAAAAGTGGTTACACTTTTTGCTCTGACTAAATTAAAAGGCATTCCCAGACAGTGGTCGTGCCTAGTAAGAAAGCTCTTTATTCAAGCTATCTAACTTACCTGACTTTTTATTTCTGTCAAGATGTAAGCTTTATGAGATAATAACGTTTTAGAAAATTATCTTTTTTTTAAATTTGTTTGTGATCAGTGAAATACATTAAATAATATTAATACTTGTGAGTACTGGGTGTAAAAAAAATTTGTTAGCTTATAAAAGGTGGCTGTAGTGTCTTAAAATATTTCCGCTAAATGAAGTTGCTTGTAGGCTGCTTTGCATTGTTTACAATGTTTTGCTGTGAAAATAGTTAATTTTTACAAATAGTTTAAAACCATGTTAAATAAATACAGTGTCTAAAAAATATTGCAGTCTTAAGATTTTGGATCTATCATGCTATTTCTTCCATTAATTTATTTTTTGAAGTTCTTTCAGCACCTTATTCCTTCAACAAATTTTAATACCTACAGTAATAATTTTCTTTATTACATTATTTTTAAACAAAATTTTTTTATGTAAAGTAGCTATTTTTTTACGGTGAATGATGTGACACGTTCAGCATCCTAATGTGTCATTTATTGGACTAGCTTGCACCATCATGTCTTTGGTATACATATTTTTTGCAATCATGTAGTTTTTTTATGAATATGCCACTGAAATTCTTTTTTAAAAAAGAACGATGTAATTAGAATGTGCAATTTATGAACACAAAATCGGTAGTCCATCAAAGGATTTTTCATAATTTTTTGAACAAATTTATTTTAATTACTGTTCTTGCCAGTGTCAAATTTCCAATGCGATCACCATGCAACACCGCAGTTACCATGGATTGACTTTACAAATGCTGATTGTTACTGACTTAGTATAAAAATCACTGGAACAATACTATATTAAAGTAACAAACGTAACTTTTGCAAAATTAGGCTCCATCTTATTTTTCCAGAAAATTTTCCTCGACAAACAATATATATATATATAACTTGGTAGAAAACTACGTAAAATAATACAATACTTACTGATATGTCGTTTAATTTTCAATTAATTATTTTTTACTATTTGATTGATTATTATCAACTGTTGAATTCACAAGTCTTTGTCAGTAATTTCGAACGTCTTATCAACCATTGGTGTTGTTAGAGGTATCATGCGTGTGTTATACGTTATGCCGTTCGGTTGGGGTTGATGCATCTCAACGTATTGTCAGTTGATGTTTGAAGCACTGCGTCCCGACCGATAAGCAATGCTCGAGTCATGGGGCTTCTACCGCTGAATTACGTTCGTGGGGCGTTATCTTGGCCACTCATGTGAGGTGTTAGTTACTCTCTACTTCTGTATCCAACTCACTTGCACCAGAAAGAGACGACCAAACAGCTAGCTTTATCTTTTCCGTCTCTCTTTACAAATTTGACAATGATGGCTAAAAGTACTTGTTTGCAACTTAGAATGACCTAAACGTCTGCGGAGTTTCGGTACATAAATTTGGAAATTCATTTGCTAATTAGTTCTGTTACCAAAGAAAACCAACTCTATGAGGAGTTCCCGTAGGTTGTTTTCTCCAAAGGTTATTTCATATTTCTTAAAATGCCTGTTTGGTGTCATTTCATGTTGACTTATTATAAGCCATTTTATTTATAGCTTGCAATTATAACAAAAAAATACCATACATAAAACTCTATAAGTACGTTTGTTGGCTTTAGGAGAGCATCGTTATCGCTCGAGTCACATTACATTCCCGAGCCTCATCGGCTCATAAAATATTTAACGCTTGGCTAATTTAACTTTCGGTTTTAGGATGCTGGTTTATCAGCCAAGTGGTCTTGCATGTGGAAAAAGAAAAAGACTATATGATAATCGAGCACGTGTCTGTAACGTAACGCGTGTATCATGGACAATTTACATCACACATCAACAGTTTTTAAATCAGCCAGCATTTCTATCTCAAAAGTTTTCAAACTATAAGTTATGTAACTAAGAGACAAATGCAACTCTAGGCATCAAAAAATTGATGTACTCGTTTAATGCAGTGCCAGTATCTGTATCAATATGCAAAGAAAATTTTTATTTTTCACGGAAAAAAATGAAACCAAATCAACTGCTTTCATAAAAACAACTGAAAAACTCGACAAATTTTTAAAAAACTGCTGGTATCACTAAAAATAGGGAGGATTCCATGATTTGGACATCATTGTTCTAAAAATGGTAATACTGGTGAGACAACAATCTGTGTGATAACTCTACAAGATTACCTCATTTAATACTATTGCTATTTAATTACGGTTGAGATATCAATGAAACCGTACTTACTAATAAATTTTAACGCCTAATGGAAAATCTCAAATTTTTTACATTAAGCCCGAATTAAACTAAAATTACCGTTCGGATATGCAAATATTGCAGGAAAAAAAAGTTACTGTTTACATAATAGTTGAAGCACTCAAATGCATCGATTGTGTGCTTACGATAGAAAAAAAGTTTAAAAAATGTACCGAAACACTGGCAGCAGTAAGCCGCTTATTCACCTAATTGTTTCTTAAATATTTTCTACTGACTTGAGGGGACTGAATACTCAAGCTCCCTATATATTCTTTGAGTTCGCAAACGGTAATAAAGAAATTATTCTAGCGACCAGTGGTATAAAACGGATACAAGATGTCATGTAGAGTCATGAGATCTTTGGACGATCAGCTAAGCGGATTTTTTTCCAGTCACTTATTAATATTCACATAAATACTGTAATTTTCGATTAAATACTTTTTGACGCTTGATAACAACACATACGTATATAAAAATAATATAAGGAAATGGCTTGAAATAACATGCATTATCCATTTGTCCACTTTTTACCACTTTGTTTTTTATTTTATTTTAATTGTATAAGTATAAATTAAGATGGTCGGTATTTACGTACACGCAAATTTTTAAATAGAATGATAAGTGAAACAAGTTTATTATTTTCAATGAATTTTCAAATTTTATTTCATAACTTCTTAAAAGAGTCAAGCATTTCTTTTGGAACATGAGTCCTTTATTACAAATATTAAACATTAAAACATTAATCCGTACGAAAAAAAAAATAAATATTCGCCTGGCACCCCTTAGACCTTTTACCCAAAAGATAGCCACTTCTCTTGGCCCGCTGCTTCTATTTTTAGATGAGGAAAAAAGCGGGTCCAGACGATCCAATGACTACCGTTTATGCGGACTTCCAATTAACAATAAATTATTCGATTCGCCAAAGTGAGCACACAAACAAAATTTGAATTAGCAGTATTAAAAAAAAATATATATATATATATAACATTTTCAAATGAACCTGATAATTAGCTCGCTGCAGAAGTTTAAAGAGGTAATAAAATGAGTGAAAATTTTGTCAACGATCTCTTGACAACCAGGTAAATAGAGTAAAAAACAAGATCTACTTTAAGAAGCGACGTAGTGCTGGCCAAAGGTTTGCCAGCCATATTAGGCTAACTTTATTCATTGAAGATCACACAAGAACCGTACATTATAAAAATATTAAAAGAATTATTTCAAAATATTTAAAAAATTATAAATCAGACTCATTTACAGAAACAGCACAATATTAATTACGAAGAAATTGACGCTAACACATTTTAGAGTGGAAACAGGTCATGTCGATTACATACATACGAACGGTACCATGGTCGAAGGATGTTAAGTATTTTGCATAAATAATTCAATTGAATCCGTCTTGTATAATTTAAAAAAATAATCGACACGTGTTTTTCCTTTTTTTTCAACTAAAAACTTGACAAGCTATAGCTTGAAGATTCTCTATTTTTTATGGCTATAGATGTACTCCTTGTGTAAGTAACATCATAAGGATATATGTGAAAAACAGTAATTTTGGATTTTTGCTATTGCTTGAGTATAAATTAACATTTTTTTTTTAACTTTTTGAAAAACTTGGTTTTGGTATAAAGTTTACAGGGTTAAATGTTTAATATTTTTTTCAAAACGCTGTATCTTGAAATGTTGAAAACTAGTTTCACGTATCGGGGCTCTTTTTTTTGTACTTAATAACTTATAGTTTCGTAACTACTAAAATACCATAATTTTTAGGTACTTTATCTTTTTTAATTTTTATTGTTAAGAAGAAAGAAAAAATTCTATGAGTTCTATGTATATATATATACGGGTATCAGGCGGTGATACAGCACCCTTATGTTACCATATTATTTTCAAAACTTACCACAACGGCGAATAAACTATGTTAGGTAAATCAGCGTTTCTCTTTTTATTGGAAGTATACTTGGTTACGTTGATATAAAATTTTGAGATAGTAATGTATACATATAAGTCTCGTATGTAAGTACCGAAGGTCGACTCACTACTAGCTATAATATCATAAAATTCGCCACAAAGGTGAATACACTTTGCTGAGGATATCGACATCTTCATTTCTATTCAAAGTATTTTCAGTTAAATTGATATATTTCATTTCAGCTATAATTCTTTTTCTTTAATTCGGCGCTTCATCGCAGATTTCAACAAATTTCCAATCAAAATATATTCAAAATACCTTCAAAATGTGTTCAGAAACCACTGTATCCTTTTTTTTGTACACTTATGTGTAATATTTTGAACATATTTTGATTAGAAATTTGTTGAAATCTGCAATAAAGCACCGAATTAACAAAAAAGAATTACAGCTGAAATGATATACATTCATTTAACTAAGAATACTCTGAGTCTCAGCAAAGTTTATTCACCTTTGTGGCGAATTTGGTAACATTATAGCTAGTAGTGAGTCACCCTTCGGCACTTATGTATGAGACTAATATGTATACGTTACTATCTCAAACTTTTATATCAATATAACTAACTATACCAATAGAAAGAGAAACGCTGAGTCATCTAACAAAATTCATTCGCCGTTGTATTGAAATTTCAAAATCATAATGGTTGCGTTCGATTTAGCCGAGCGCTCATACCGTACCATAGTCGGTTAGCTGTTGCACACGTTCTCAATACCAATTCCGTATTTTGCATCAATTACCCTGTTATTCTAGATGTTACTTAAAAGCTGATGAAAAAGTAACCCTTCTTATAAGTTACTTTCAGCAGATTGATTGACTGAGTAGTTTTTCTTACAATAAATTACAGGAATTGTAACTAGGAATAATGGATCCTAATGAGGTATGAATACTTTAAAAACTAAGTATTTCATGGTTTAATAAAAAATAAAAGCATAAAGCTTCCCGATTTTGTAGATTATAACTTGTGGCTGGTGTGAAGAAGTTATGCCTTTTAAACAGGCTAAACATCATATTTGTTTACTGGAGTATGACAATTCGTGGCTTGACCCTGAGGACAACAAATTTTACCCTCAAGATGTTAAGTATTATACAAGTTATGGTTCTGTTTTTGTTGTCAGTGATATATTTACACAAATTATGACTTATCTATTTAAGAGCGAGGTGTAACTTACATTTATGACCTGATTTGTGGCAAATGGAAGATAAAGGTTTTAGTATATTTTAACTTTTTTCATACAGCTGACATCGCATAAAATATTTTAGCTAAATCTTCAGAGCATGGTATCAGTGATCTGAACAGTGAGCACAACTCTGATATCAATGCTGAGAGCTCATCGAGTTTGGATGACTTGGAAGATTCTTCGTCTAAAAATGTGTCTGACAATAATTCTAAAGAAAACCGTGATAGATCTGCACATGATACTCTTAATCAGAAAATCAACACATAGTTTGCTTCGCAGCTTACTACTAGTTCAAAGCAAAAAGAAGGATGCCACTTTGATGTCGATGTGAACAGTTCAAAAAGCTTGAATGGCTTCAAAGAGTCGAAAGTAAATAAGAAAAATTATAAGTTGCATCGTGTGTCTGAATAGCGAAATAAGTCTCAAGAAAACTGTAATAGCTCTGAGCAAGACTTGCTTACAAAGAAAATAAAAAAAACAGCTTGGCTCAGATTCAACAAAAAAAGTTTTTGAAAGAGGTTCGTACGTGTTCCCGATAAAATAATCTCCTATGTTTGATATATTAACGACGTCAATTTAAAGTTTTTTTTTGTATGTTAAATTCTTGCATCACTTTATTTTTATAGATTGGATGAGCAGCCAAGAAAATATTTTAATAGAAACTTATAAAAACATGACCAAAAATACCACTGTTACGGTGAAGTGGGAACAAATTTCTGAATTTTTGAAATCTCACGGGTACTTATACTTATATCAACTATAATAAATTTTCTTTTTACAGTTTTGATTATTTTTAATGATAACATAAGTATGTACATGTATTCTTGTATTTTAGAATCAACTTTACTAAAACCCAAGTTAAAAGAAAATTCTATGCTTTAAAAGATAAATGAAAGGAAACTAAAGATTGGAGTAAAAATTTCCAGAAAAGCAGAAAACTTTTGAGCATTATTCCGAGTTTGATGCTATGTTTAATCAAGGGCCAAATATTACTCCAGAATATGTTTGTTTCTCGACCAATTCCAGTGGATCTCAAAACTCTCAAACTTTAAATAAGAAAAGGGCTTCCAACGAGGCTGAGAAATTTGATGAAAATGATGTGCTTAAAGCTCCTAAGCGTCTTTGTCCAAATAATCATGACGATTCTAATGGGCAACAAAGAGGATTAAAAGAAAATCTAAGCTTTGGAGAGCCATCAAAATCTCAAGAACATTGGATGAATTATCTTGAACAAAGGGATAGCAAAATCCTATCTGCGATGAGTGATAATACTAAAAGTATATGATAACGGGGATTGGAGAGATACTAAAAGAAATTTTTACGACAAAAGAGTAATTTTTTTTTCCTTACTCCTGCGCCAAAAGTTCATTGCATCTGACCTTATTTCGAGCTAGAAAAAGCCTCATATTAGTCCTGCCTTATGTGCGCAGAACCAAGTGCGCAGGTATATATAGTTATATATTATGTAAGGAGGAGCAGCAGCAGCACGCAGCAGCAGACATTATAGAATATACATATGTAGAATGTGTGTCAACTACTTGAGAGAGAAAAAGATGTTTCGTCCCGAGAGCACGCCAGGACTCATCAGTAAGGCTGATGGCGTGCTCCCTGCCTTAGACACAGAAAAGGTGTGGGCTCAGATTAACTCGATCGCGCTTATATAGTAATCGTGCGGGAATTTCGCCGCTTGACGGGAGTTGATTATTAGGGGCTTGGCCACCTGGCGAGTAGAGCCTGAAGCGCGAGAGATGTGAGACGCCACACATATATGGCTAACGGCCGTGTATAACCTTTACGATTTATACAATACAGGAAATCATTGGATGTATTTAAGTGGCACAAGCAAAACAAACATTTATTAACAATCTATTTAAATTTTTTTCATATAAAACGCATCTAATTAATACACGTTATATCACAGTGTCATTGTAGTAATTATTTCAATTATTAAACGTTATTTTTTCACATTTGTATGTTGAATAAGTAAATAACGTCGCATGACCATTATGCTTTAATAAAATATGCGATACATTGAATGCTCTGATTAGACACTATTGCTTTGGTAGCGCAAGATCATCAATAGCTTCTGCTATAGAAAATTTTTTTGTTTCTATGAATAAAAAAAACGTCAGCGTAAATTGACTTCTAAAGGAAATGATTGACTGTCACCGGGGCGTGGCCACTACATACAGTGTAGAGGTAGAGGTTACAAGAATCATTAATATGAGTACAACGAGGAGTGCAAATTATATAAATGTTTGTGTCGAACTTTCGGCGGAGGTATTAGGAAAAAAAGTATACGTACCATGGTCAAAAAGTGGGTCTATTATTGACCGCGATAATATAGCACGGTCAGTAATAGCCCCACTTTCTGGCCTAGGTACGTAATATACCGTTATCTTATCAAATACTTTTTCAAAAAATTATTTCATACGATAGTATTCTGTGATTAAAAAAAGAGTTATTTAGATAGTGTATTTAAATAGACAAAAGATGTTATATTCTACAATTTAAAAAGCACACAAAAAAAAAATTTTTACTAAACAGATATTATGTGTGCGTATTTATTAATGCTTGTGTTCATTTTTATTGCATTTTCTGTTAGTTGATTGTGAAAATGTAAACATCTTAGATGTAATTCATACAGACTGTTACAAATATCAGCTTTTGATTGTAGATTGCGCTTAATTCTATAAATCATAATAAAAAATAATATAAATGCTATTTGCTACTTTGCACATTAAAAAGTAGTTTAAGTATTAGCATAAAGAGCACTGTACGAAAAACCAATTTGGTATAGTTTTGTTATGACATCATAACAGTCAATGGCGTTGTCATGACTAATCTAAGTTTGTATGGTACAAAAATTATGTTCAAATTGTAAGGGTGTCTAATATCGTTTGAAGTTCAATAAAAAAAAAAAAAATGGAATACAATACGAAGTTTTCTTCTATTATATCTTAGAAATACAAAATTCTTATATGTAAGGTTGACGTAGTTTTTACAACTTAATTATTACGTGATCTCCAAATCTCTTCCATAATTAACCGTCTTTTCTTTTCAGCACTTTTATTTGAAATGGAATTTCCAAAACTATTTCTTTCTTCTGGTTCATCATTTGATTCACATAATTTTTGAAAATGCTTTTCAGGAGCTAATCACACATCGTGTAAAATGCAACAAGGTAATGTAGCTTTTACATAGTCCTTGATACTCAGAATATGTAGAAACTGTAATCCCCTGAATTTGTTTTTCAATAGTCCAAAACATCTCTCAACCACTTTTCTAGTTTTTGACAATACTTTATTCAAGAGTTTCATTTTCCTACTCATTCGTACCTGTTCCTTGAATGGTCTCATAAGCCAAGTCATTCAGGGAAAACCAGAATCTCCAATAAAATGATGATCTGTACACAAATCATTAGCTGTCTGGTAAATATCAGATGTTTTTAATGCTTTTGAATTATAAACTGGCCAGCATACATCAACATCAAAGAAAAAACCATTCAGCATCACAAATACCTTGTAAAAAGATAGAATAAAATTTTTTTCTATTAAAGTAAACATATTTGCTTCGGTGTGGACCTTCCATCCTTTTGTGGCATCCATCAATGGCTCCTAAAACTTTTGTCATACCAGCTATGTTATTAAAACCGGTTGCCAAAATGTCACGTTCAGCTGCACTTTTGGCAGTTTTATGACTTTATGGCACACATCACAAATAGCTTTATGCATGTTAGAAATTCAACCTAACAATGATTAGTTAAGTTAAAAACTTAAATAGCTGATATTAAAATTAAACTCACTGCAGTTTTTCCATGCATATCAAGAGTGCAACTAAATCCCAAATTAGTATAAAAATGTTACTTGTTGTTAGTTGAACATATATAATCATAAATGATATAATTATGGCTGTTATGCATTTGACTTTGTTTATATCCATGTTTAACATGTTAATTTACTCTTAAAATAATACTATAATTATTTTTATCACTTGAACTATTGAAAACCCATTATTTTGGAAATTGATTAGATGTAAACAAACAGAACATCATAGCGTAATTGTAGAAACGGTTAAAGGAACAAAGCGGAGTGCGAACATACTGTGGTTCGGTACAAGCGCTTGACTAAATCAAACGCAACCATTCTAACATAAGAGTGCTGTATCGTATCACCACCCGGTACCTAATATATACGGCACATATGTATACTTCGCCATTAAGGTTGTACCTGCATGAGTTTTTTTTGTAACTGTGGTGACACTACTTCATATGTTATTGGAGCATTGAAGTAGTGCCAACTGTAGCGATCGAAATTCACGTTATAGGGATACGAGATACGAGTAAAGTTGACGGATGCAGACGACGGCAACGTCGTACTTTTGTTATTATGCGACCGCGTCTGAAACTGCTACATAACCCAATACTGGTGTTGTTAAATTCTACGTATTAATAATTTGTTTTGAAGTCTTCTTGTAAAAATGTCGCATATTTTATTTGTAAAAAGATAAAGTTTATAATTTTTAATTAATCTGGATTACTTTAAGCGCAATCTTCGTACGTACTAATTCTCAGGCTGCGTCTATGGTATACATGGAGTCTTGAACTTTCAGGACCAGCCCATATGCCCGTGTGAGTGCGAGAAAGAGAGTAATATGTTCTTGCTTTTCACTCGCACTCACACGGGCTTATGGCTGGTCCTGGAAGTTCAAGACTCCATGTATACGCAGCCTAACATACGTTCGAATTCAAACGTTCAAATTCGTGCGCGAGTATCACATTTTTTGTGCGAGACTACTGCATCACATAATTCGTTTATTTTCGATTAAAATATTTCATAAACGGGTGATCAGATCATGCCTAAACTTCGAGTATATATTTTTCATTAATTCATGTCAAACATATTTATTTTTTAACTTACTCTCATTAGTAGAAGTGTGCTTACTGTAAATTTTAAATAATTGATTCACAGACTCTCCATTAGAGCCCATGTATTTTGATTCAACTTTACTCTTCAATATCTTTGCTTCTGTCGATCAGATCGTGTTCAAATTCATATGGGTGTTGTAGAAACGTACTTAGATAATGTAGGAAAAATTTCATTCATTTCTCATTACCCAGCCGTCATGCCGATACAACCTTAAGTAACGTTCGACCATCACACCGTTCGCATGTGTACAATTGACATGAGTGTCTGTTTCTATAGTTTAAAATGTGTAAGCGTCAATTTCTTGGTATTTAATACTGTGCTGTTTCTGTTAATAAGTCTAATTTATAATTTTCCAAATAGGATAAAATAAAATTTTTTAAATATTCTTACAACAGATGGTTATTCTGGGTTGTTCAGTGCCTAAAGTTAGCCTGATGAGGCTGGAAAACCTGTGGCCATCCGAACGTCGCCCATTTAGGTAAATCTTGTGTTTACTTTATTTAATTGGTTGTTAAGGGATCGTTGATAAAATTTTAACTTATCTTCAAATTATGGTGAACGATTATCGCTCTTCTGCTGTAGTTATTCGAATATCCATCCAAGAGCCTATACTATAATTGCAAACACCGATTGATGCACCTTTGTGTTATTAACTCGTTGTGGTCCGTTTCGTATTGCAGAATAGTTTTGATTGATTCGATAGTTCTCTTTGATCATTTTTGAGAGTCAAAATAACAGAACTTATGTGTAGTAACTTTTTATTTGAATCTATTTAAATGTGGTAGTTATCTACAGTTCTAATTAAAAGTTGTCGAAAAAATCACTCTTTTGTTGCCATTATAATTTATTTATAATTTCACTGAAAAAAAGGTATGTGCATTGACAAGACTTTCAAAATTACTATAAAATTAAAAAAGAGACAACAAATGAAACAATCAGTTGTATGAAGAATCTTTATTTTTCATAAATTATATTTAAAGTTGTGTCAGAATATAGCTGAACTTAACAGAATATCGTAAAACTGATGATCTGCCAGGTGTACATTCCATTCAGGGCAGGTAAACTATATATATGTATGAGGTCTGTCTTAAAAGTATCCAACTTAATGTATAGTTCATATGCAGTGTAAATATTATTTATCATTTAATAAACCGTCAAAAAATAGTTTTGTAATAAGCCAGTAAACTAATATTCTCGAGTTTTATTGTAGTGTACAAGTACAAGTGGTACGTAATATAATCTTATTTTTTACTCATCACAAGTCTCTATTGAGTTATATGTATAATTTCAAAAATTAAGTACTAGTAATCCCTTCCATTATTGTGGGACGAAGAATTCGTACCTGCTGAATGTCTTTTTTGCACATCTTCTGTTAATAACGTTAAAATAAATCCTATTGATAACAATATTATTAAAAACGTATTCATTGTGACATCACCGTAGTTGGAAAACAGTAGACTGGAAATTACTGTCATTATAGCTGCAAACAGGTTATCTCCTAATTTTAAAACTGCAACGCAAAAGCTTTCTGACTCTGGGTATGTTATTTCGGCCGATAATTCACAGCTGATTGGTAAATAACTTAAGCCAAAAAATCTGGAAATTTGAAATTTTGAAAAAGTTTTCTATTCTTAGTTGCTAATCAATGAATATTGAGTTCAATATAAAAATATTTATACCCATAAAAAGCAGTTGATAAAAAAATGATCCATTTCACTTCAATACCAATACCAACTGTAAAAGCAATCAGACTTAAAATGTCTCCCAAATACAGAAAAATGGCAATTTCTCTAAAAACAGAAGTCACGTGAATCCCATATGATCAAAGGTGATTATTAGAATCAAAAAAGACTAACTTGAATTTTTTAGTTGTGTCCAAAATTTTGCTGAAAAGTAATCCTCCTACAAATCCACTCATAAGTCCAATGAAAGATAGTACACCTACTCCTATTTGTCCATCCTAAAAATGCAAGCTTATGACATATGCAGTTGTATTTTTAAGAAGTAGTTTGCTCAATTAAAAGTATCAGAAAGGATATAGAGCCGTAATAATTTAGATATAGGTAGAATATATGGATATAACTCCTGTGAGATCATCCAGTAAGCATAAGCTCGCTAAAAATTTATCAAACAATCTGTGAGAATTCGAATTAGTCCAAAATTCTTATTAGGCCTTATGAAAGAAGCCCTAAACATGTAAAATTCTTTTTTCGATAAAAACCGAATCAATTTACGTCATTTTTTAGCGCTGGAAATAGTAAAAATCGCATTTTGTCAAACTTTTCATAATACGAAGGTACCGCTTACTGCAAAAAAAAAAAAAAAAAAGAATAAACTGTTAAAAACTACCGTTGTTAGTACGGAAGTATACATAATTTATTTAAACTATTTACTGTAAAGTTTGTACGTAATAGTTACTGGAAAAACGTTTTTAGTTCGGTTTTATGAAATTTATTTAAGAAATTATCAGGAATATGGTACCTATAATGCTGAGTGGTCAGCGTATATTATATTACACGATTTTTCTTTACATTAAGAAGCAACTTCTTGAAGATAGAAATGATTTTATACTTAAGTAATGATGCAGACCTCAAAATGGTGTATATAGAGGTCACTGATTAAAGCAGTCGTAGTAGAAATCTGTCCGAATATTAAACTTTGTGCTATCCACAACAAACGGTAATTTTTATTCCTGAAAAGTCGAAGAAGTGAGTTCCAAAATCCTATGCTCTTCACTGGATTAGCTTTTTGCAGGGCTCTTGCTTTGCTTGGTGGCAATTTAGGCTCTCTCTTAAAAACTGAAAACATAATTAGATTACTTACTGTACTCAAGCCTTAATTTTTTTTTTAACGTAGAAAGTGTTATTTTAGATTACACATAATAATAAGGACCACGACACAGCTACAAAATATCGCTTGGAGAAGTAGCAGACTCCTCAAGATCTTTGTGGTATATTCTATACTGCCAGGTGTCACAAAAAGCCATGACACTAGAAAACTCATAACTGCTACACCAACTTTTAGGCCCATGTAGCTTAAAGCCGTTGCCATAGCAATTTCAGTGGACCCAAACCATTTGGCCACTAGTGCTGCGGGTAGCGAAATGACAAATATTTGACAGATGCCTACGAGTGTCTGTCCAAGTAATGTCAGAACAAAGTAGTTGGGTGCAGCTCCTAAGTATTTTATCCACGTGCCCAGACAGGTGGACATTGAGATTATTATCATGGTATATCGTAGGCCCCAGTATTTGATCATTAATGTGGAGGGGTATAACATTATTGGTACGGATAAGTTGAATACCACTGTTGTGCTCGTCACAGCTAGACTCGATACGTTGAAGTATCTAATTATGTAATGAATAAAAAAAAAATGTTCTTTCGAGCTGTATTTCTAAAAATGTAATCGGTTCAAAAAAAAATTGTACTCACTCTGTCATGACCTTGGAAATAATAGTGTATTGGTAGTATTGGGAGATATTTCCCATCGCGAACAAAGTGAACAGTAGTAATATCAGCCATCGTTTTTTATATACTTTGATTTTCAAAGTATCCCCTTGCTCACCACTGTTTTCATCTGTAGGTACTTGAATAGCGTTGGTTTCAGATCTGGACTTGGATTGATTTTCATCTTCAGTTGTCATTTTATTGGTCAAATAACTCAACTGAAATTAAAACTACAAACATACAAACTTATAGTAGGGACACTGAAATCGCTATAACAAACACGCAATATTTGTAATGCATTCACTTACTTGTTTTAATTGAAGTTTTAAACTCGAAGGCTACTTTTACACGAAGAGAGTAGCCGTGGAGGCTGTGTCACGACTGGTCAAATAAGGGCTACCTGTTTCCTCTCATCAATCTTACTGAGAAACCGTCATGCTCTTATTAATTGTCCTCCTTGATTTTGTTATTTTTGTTTTGCGTTGTGAATGACTACTGCGGTAGTTATAAAAAAAATTTGGACTTCACTTGGCTCTGCGAGTCTGTTTTGTCGATGTTAAAAAGTTTTCAATCTGTTTAAAAAAAAAAACCTCTTCTCAAATATAAAGTCGTCGTTATTTTTCAATTCAAGTTTTTGAATCGAAACAGAGTCTTCCATCGGCTTATATATCTCTTCACTGTACAGCAGTTGATATCTAATTAATTATACACATTTCAATTCTAACGATCGATTGTGTTAATTTTCCAAGAGGTAGTAAGGTATTGAGGGGAAGTGAAACACATTAAAAACCGTTTTGTAGCTATTACTAGTCGTACTTTTTTTTAAACTTTTATTCTGTGTGAGCGGATGTGATTAAGCAGCATTTACATTATACTCCCCCCATTTGATAATGTCTCTGTTATAGTCAGACTGAAATAGACAACAGCTTTATGGCACCTGATGGCAAATGAAGACTGCTTTTATTTGGACACAGTCCGTTTTGCCTCACTTTTCAATTACAATATTAGATTCTTACGTCACTAGGAAACTCTTCTCCCTGCACGCTTCGTGCGCCAACTCTCGAACTTTTAAAGAATCCTAAAATTGTTTTATGTTTTTCCGTAAAATTAACCAAATAAATTATTTTTTTATCTCTATGTAAGTATGTAACCTACTCATTTAACTTCATTTTAAATTTATTGTCTTCAAAACGTATTTTTTAAGTGTTTTGCTTTTAAAACTATACATGATTTGTCTCAATCATTTACGTCATGAATAAAAGGCTTTAGTCGTGAGACATCCATCTTTTTAAGAACTAAAATGTCAAAACAATGTAGCTTTTATTTTGAGGCCATCGAATACGAAATTTTAAGATGGCAAAACACATTCTTAATTTACGCTTTTCAGACAACGACCAATCAAATGTAAGCCAGTAGTAAGGAGCTAATGCCATGGAGGCATCATTTTAAGGCCATGAAACTTTTAAGATAGGATTTGATGTAGTAATAAAAAACAGTAATGAGATATCAACAAGTCGAAATATGAAAACCGATTTAACCATTGAATGTATGCTTTTATTATTATTCCATTCATCACAGGTCTTTTAAGCATGTTTTTATTGCAAAATTAACGATTCCCACTACAATTGTAACTTAGAAATCAACAAAGCAAAATAAGAGACTTGCATTGGCTGGGACTTGCACCGTTAGTATATAAGCTAGATCAAGTTTTTCCCCAGAAATAATTCTATATTGTTTCTACAATTAATTGCATATTGATTGTACGTAAATTATAGATACTAAAAGCTTATAGATCATTTTAAAAAGTTTTTTAAATTCTACCATTCGTTGCCGTCATTTGAATAATGAATTTAGTTAATTTTTTTTTCTCAATACTGTTTTGCTCGTATTGATTACAAAAAATAGTCTTAAACACACATTACTTCTTCACATTTTCTAAGAAAAAAACATGAATAAATTAACGTAGACGAACGCAGTAAGTGACTCTTAAACGTTCTATTATTTTTATTTCTTTTTCATCAACAATCACTTGTTTTTCCAAAATTTTATCACAATTTTATTTTAGGGATTATATAACTTCTTATTGAAGTTTTATGTTTGTTGCAAGTAGTACAAGATATACTACAAGTATTTCAAATGATAGAGCTGGCTACATCAAAAAAGTGAGCTCTACGTTTTAGTTGTAGAAATATTTATACAAATATAACCATACTGTCGAGACTGATTGTCTGACGTATTTATTCATGAAATCTTGGCTGTAATACTGTCAAAGAAATTTGTCTTTATTTATTTATTTATAAAATTAATGGGCTGCAGGATCAATGACAAACTAAGTAACAATAGTGTGTTGGCGATCGTAGAACGTACAAAAATATATACGAGGATATAGGCTCAAATTAATTGTAAATAAGATAAGGTGTCAGATATAAATATATATATATATATTTATTAAATAACACAGATAAATATGTAAAAGTATGTAAATAAATTTTAATGGAAGCTGTATAAAAATAAAGAGAAATACTGTAAACTCAACATCAGCGAGGAAAAATAGGAAAATGAGAAAGTGGTAGAACAGAATTGTACGAGTTTTACAGTGCTATGTTCGAGGCATAAAAATGTACTACTCGATGACAACTAATTAGCAAGCAGAGATGGTATATATCTTCAGGTGGCTCCTCACTATAAATCCCACAAGAAGAGTAAGCATACTGCAACACAGCTTTTCATTGGCTGTGGAGGTTCTTGACTAAAAATGGATAGGTACCTATAGTCCCTTCAAAAAAAGTTTAGTCACATCTACACCGTTGACCTATATCGTACAATACAGTGACCTGAGCAGACATATGTATACAAATCTGACAACATAACCCTTGTATGTAAATAATAATAAGCTGACGATAAGTACCTAATAATAAGCCACGGGTGACCAAAGACAAAAAAACTTTAGAAAAAATCTACAAGTTATTTATTAGTGACGAGTAAATACAACCGTGTCCTAACTTTATCGTGATATATTCTATTAATTTTATCTATTAGTCAAAAAAGTACATAAGTCAGCCCCGCATTAAATTATTTTCTTAGTTTCGCGTCTCATTTATTTTTATTATAATTACGATTCCCCACAACTCCTATTCATTTAACGTACAACTTTCTGACCAATTTAAACTACGCGGGCTACCGCTCTTCGGTGTAGCAGACGCCCCACACTTTTCATCTGTTCCGTGACTTGCACAGTTATCTACTATTTTCACAAAATATCCTATAAAACCCATGGTAATGTCCAAGTACCTGAATGTCGTTGGAAAGATTCTGATTTCTTCTATCTGCTACATAGTTTTCTATTAAGAACTACAGTATCTTTGCTGAGATATCATACAACCTGCGCCACCAATTTGACGACCCTCCATAAGAGGCTATGGTACAGAGTCTATTTTCCAGTCAGTTTTTTTCAACAATTTTGGTGGTGACGAGGTCTTAAATTTTGGGAAAAGACTCCTTGCACCTTCAAGAATCATCCTTTAAAATATCATTTAATACTCCAGTGTTTTGATTTAGTGAGGAGCCACCTTAAATACGTCCTTTTGTTGAACATTCATAAATTTGAATAATCGAATACGTTCTACATTCTCGGCCTAACCAAATAACTCTAAAAGAGACTCGTAGCAAGAAAATCTATTGCAGTTTTTGATCATCAATGTAAAATTATAAAGTCTTGTCTTAGTATCCAATATTAGGTACAGCAAGAAATGCACAGTTTCTACGGTGTTAAAAAGTAGCTTTTCAACCTTTGAAGCCGTTTTCCTCGAAAATCATAAAAATAGAGTTAATAGGTTTCTCCTGGAAGCCACAGATTTACTATCAACTCACTAGGAAAGTTTAACCATTAAGGTATTATAATAAGAAAAATTATCATAATTTAATAACTAGTTTTCAATAGTACTCAGTTTTGTGAAATAGTTACAGTACATGAGAAAGTGAAGAGAGACCAAAACCCTTTTCGTTGGTAGTACATATTGTGAAACCTTCCTTTCCGTAGTGATTTTACAAAAAATTGACGGAAAAGTGAGAATTTAATATAGCTCACTGCTATCACACTCAGGCTCGGGACAAAAAATGAGAAACGTTCAGAGAAATTATTTATAAGTGAGTCTTATTAATAATTAAGTTTGTATGAAAAGCTAAAGTTTCCAAATTCCAAAATAAATATGTCGATATAAGACCGACAGCCGTATTGAAAACAATTAAAAAAATAAAATCGAAGAATCAACGTTGAATACTTTCAATTTTGTTACATGTTTCATTATAGAATTCATTAATTTTTTTTTCAAATCCTTATGAGTTTTTAAAAATAGTTTTTAAAAATAAATGTGAGTATGTCTTTGTTTTTCAAAAAAATAATCGTTGCAACGTGGTAAAAATTTTAGTGAGCTGACTCTGATTGGAAAACAATTATTACCAAATAATCTGATATACATCATATTGCGAAATTGTAACGTATACTTGCCTATGTCTTTACAGTTGTGGAATCTTTAGATAGGTACTAAATTATTTTTAATATATCGTGTACTACCTAATAGTAAGACATCAGGTAGTATGTATGAAAAATGAAAATACTAAAATGCTACGTTAGGTTATTATCATGTAAAAACATGCTCAGTTTAATTTTGTTAAAGTACGAGTACTAGGCTACTTAACACCATGAGTATCATTCAAAAAGTATACGGTGACGAAAAAAACTTTACGTTTTTTAGATATTGATTTCAGAACTTTGCAAAGCTTATGCTAATATTCATTTGAAACAATCAAATTAATGTTCATTTTAAAAAGTATACTGAATGTGGACTAAGTCTATTTGTTCATGCGAGGTAGCTGCTGCGCGTAATGATAGTCACACTAAATGTAAACTAAAAGCTACTTATAGATGCTTACAATTTTCAAATGTATTTTTTAATCATTATAGTACAAAATACGAGTTTTACAAATATGGCAATTAACAGATTTTTAATGAGTCATGTTGGTTTTTTTAAAGAACTACTGTTTTGAACTATTTTCGGCACTTTATTTTCTAAGCTCATTCTCACAAACATAAAAATTTTACAGTACTGTTGGTTTAGGATGTAGTGTGTTAATGTTTACATGAATGCTAACTTACTGATGCGTAGTAATTGTCTGAGAAACGCAGTCCTGATAATTAATAACGGTACAACAATAGAAAGACATATGACAAATACATCGAAATCGTCAGTCACATCGTGACCGAAGAACTTCAACCTCTTACGATTCAAGCTTGGATTGCAGGAAAGTATTTATAGAGTATGTTCTGTCAATAATATGCAGATAAACTTTCACATTATCGTATCACGTTGTTAAAAGTGGTAAGAACGAAGCTCTTGCATGTATGTACAAATCTTGTGTATACTGTAAAAAACAAGGTTCGTAAATACATGTGAGTTCAATATGTTTTTTTTTTTTTGCGGGTTACGGCGGTGTATTTATGTCTTCCCTGTACATTTGTCATGTATGAAAGGATCGAGAACTTTATAAAATAATTTTTAAGTGGTATATAAGAATATTAGAAATTAATATAATTTTATCGATGGGTAAGTTATAATGCAAGTAATTGAATTTATCGACTTTCCCATCCAGTTCGAGATTGCCAAGGCAACTCGATTTTTTCAGATAAAACTACAGATTTGTAGAAAAATTGTCATACGTAGCAATTGAAAAAAAGTGCGACCTTGACCAGAGTTCCAGGTTCAAATCCAGAGGTGGCACTTTTTTTCAATTGCTACGTATGACAATTTTTCTACAAATCTGTAGTTTAAACTGAAAAAATCGAGTTGCCTTGGCAATCTCGAACTGAATGGGAATGTCGACAAATTCAATTACTCGAACTAATACTTTATACCCATAGATAAAATTAGATCAATTTCCAATATTCTTATACACCATATGAGCAGGCGTTGACAGAAAAATCGATGAAAAACTGTAAAATGTAGCAATTAAGGGGGCTCCTACGACTACTGCTGAGGTCAAAGACAAACAAAAAATAAAGTTTTGTTTTTCAATAAACAAATGTGTCTGAAAATCATTATGATATTTTTAATAACGTATGAAGTGGGAAAAATGATATTTTTGTGTGTAGTTTAACTTTGTACGAAAAATTAATTATTGTTTTGACCAGTCTAGTGCATACGAGGGTACAGTGGTACACCACCTGTGTTGGTGTAGTATAGCGATGTAATATATAGGTATATGGTGTATATATTTCGTGTTTGCATGCCTTTCTGCTATTACTCTATCTCTATAGTGTTTAGTATCTGTAAGTCATTAACATCATTTAATTGATAAACAATGGATGACGGTCCTTCTAATCCACCTAAAAAAAAAGAATACCACGCACATAGAGTCTCAAGAGAATGGAGGAAAGGCAAGTTCATGAAAAAAAAGTATGTAACAAAATATGAGAAAAAAAAGGCACTCAAGAGGTTATACCAGGTAGTCATTGCAAATATATATTTTCCAGGATTGTTAAAATAATATATAAAAATATTTAGAAGCGTTAAAATATACAAAAAGTTTATATTTATTTAATTCCATACTCCTTATTCGATAAAAATGATGCTAGGTACATACAAACTTCAAGCTATACGAATCTCAACTTTTTGAAAACTCGCGCGATTAGGTGAACAAGTACGTCTGCTACCCACGTGACCTACCGACCTCCCGGACACTATTTATTTATTTCCATCACAAATATCTCGCTAAAATGATCCTTTATCCACAATTTTTAATACCGAGGGAGACCGAGGGAGAAGAAACACCCAAGCCGAGTGACACTAATGTAAACAACCGAAAAAATATGCTGCGGGAGAATAAAGCCGCCATGTTTAGAACAAGTGAAAGTGGTAAGCATATCAAGGGACAAAGACAGACCATCTACAAATGCCGAGAAACACATGACTGCAAAATTCCAAGAAACCGTTACAGGGAACAAAAATAATGCGAGCGTAATAGCAAGTGTCAACACAAAAAAGTTACACGTCCCCTCATTTTTGCGTAATGTAACAACGCTAAAACACTTATCGAAATACTAAATTCGAAACAAGATACTAAATTCTCAATTATCAATAGTAAGATCAACGAGTTAACAGTGCGAGATGAAAATATCGAATCTTTTGAGGGTATTAAAGAAACACTGAAAATCTCTAATATAAATTTTTACACACACATGCCCAACTTTGAAAAAAAAAAACTAATCGTACGAAGGGGGATAAACAAAACTTTTACGAATAATGAGATTTTTAATGAACTGTCTGAAATGAAAATACAGGACGTCAAAATAATCAAAATTGACAAACTCAAGGCCATGAACAACAATAATAATTTACTACTAGTGCAACTCTCAGGGGATAGTGAAGTAAGTAACCTGTTTAAAATCAAACATGTAGCGTACCAAAACGTAAAATGGCAGACGTTTAGGAAAAAAAAGAACATTTCAATGCTACAACTACCAAAAAAAAGGGCACTCGAGCAAAAACTGCTTTCTGCCATATCGTTGCGTCAAGTGTAATGAACAGCATGAACCCTGCCAGTGCACAGTTAGTGAGACTAACAACAAAATAAAATGTGTAAATTGCAGTAAAGGGCACCTTGCCAGTTACCGTGGTTGCGGGTACCTCAAACGGGCTAGCGAGCTGATAAACGAAAACAAAAATAACAAAATAGTAAATCAAATAACTAAAGGCAACGAGTTACGCACACTGCCGGGATTAAAAAAAAAAAACGTATGCCAAAATCACTAAAATAGCGAGCACTGGTGGCAGGTATGAGGTGCCCGCGACATCGAGCGCACCTAGTTCAAACAATGAATTGTACACATCAAAAATAGAGCGCAATGATGAACTCATAAACATCAAGAATATGATAAAAAACATGCAAGACAATATCAATGTAATGCTAGAAAAACAATCTGAAAATGTGAGCAGTATATTCTGCCAATTAAAAAAAGAAATAAATAAACAAGACATAAAAATTGATTTTATACTAAAATATTTGAATATTGAGTGGAAGTAAAAATTCACAACCTAAAAATTATTTCAGCAAACGTTAATTCTTTAACCTCAAATGAAAAAAGAAATACCCTGCTCAGATTTTCAGATAAACACAATCCAGATATAGTTTTAATCAGTGAAACGAAACTGAATCACAAACATAAAATGGCATTTAAGTACTATAACATAGTAAGGAATGATAGGCCAAACGCATCACAAGGTGGAGGCGCAGCTGTTCTGCTAAGGAGAGAAGTGGTATATGAGCACGTTCAAATTCACCATCAGCTAGACCCGTTTACTCTCGAATAGTGCATTATAAAAATTAAGCTAGATAATTATAAAAATCTTTTTATAGTCAGCATATATGCTGCAAGCCATAACAGAAAACATTCATAGAGGAAATAGAAAATATATTTGCACAGCTAAACCTTGCTAACCGACAAAATTATGACATACTATAGCAGGGAATTTTAATGCGAGACATAAGGGATGGGGTGATTCGTTATACACAAACCTGAGAGGCGCCTTCTTAAAAGAATGGTTTGATCTAAATGCAATATTCCTTGAACTCAACATTCTCCCACCCTCGAAACCCACGTTCAACAGGGGCCAATCTAAGCCGGATATGTGCCTGATAGACTCGCGACTCGTGGTATCAACCGTGAACGGGAAACTACCGGTGATTGAGTATGACAGTGACCATCAAGCTCTGGAAATAATTACCGATCTTAAGCAAATCAATACTGATATAATTTTAAATAAGCAAAAACATAACAAAAACTTTAAACAAACAAAGTGGAGAAAATTTACCAAATTTATTTCTACTGAAGAAATGGGCACTGTAATACCTCAGGACCGCAATTTGACCAATGAAAAAATTGAGATGTTTATCCAAATCCTGAATGATAAAATAAGAGACGCGATAGAAAAAAATGTTCCTGAGTTCAAGCCTAGTAACAGTATGAAAAAATACGTGACTAGAGGTTTAAATAGACTGTTGTATAAAAAAAAGACTAGTGTCTCACCTAAAAAATCTATACAAAAATCATAATATTAACAACAGGTTCATAACCAATGAAATAACAAAAACAAAAAATAGTATAAAAGTTATAAGCTTCAACATTAAAAAACAATTCTTAATTTTATACAATCAATTCTGGGCAAGCAAAATTAAAAATATCAAGCACCAGGAAAACGAATCTTTCATTTCCCAAATTAATAAAATATTTAGAAATAAAGATACTGAAGCTATAAAATCAATAGATGTTGATTCAAACAACGTTGAATGCATAAATGAAATAAAAACTGATGTGAATAAAACACCCATTACAAAAGAAAACAAGCTGGTGTTAACACAGGAAATCGATATACTTAATGCTTTAGCCTGGAATTATCACAACGTAAGCAAAAGTAAAGTAGAAAACACTCATGACAGGCTCACGCAATTGATAAACGAAAAATATCAAAAACTCAGCAGTGACCTCAAAATAAAAAACGATAAAGGCGAGGGGATAACATGCTTTAGTGACATAAATCCTGCAAGTAATCTGGTTAACAACGAACAAATAATTTTTGTTAAAACATCTGATGTACTAATTAAGCTTAAACAACTAAATAACAAAACAATCGTTGGGAATGGATAATATACGCAACATAGTACTAAAAAATCTAGATCTTAAATACATATCAAACTTTACAATCATACTTTAACAATATTATTAACAACTCTTACTATCCTAAGGCATGGAAAGTCGCAAGAATAGTACCTATACTTAAAAAAGGAGAAGATCCCACGGATCCTAAGAGTTATAGGCCAATATAATTATCACCTAGTATAAGTAAGGTATTCGAATCGGTACTAAACGATCAAATTAACTACTTTTGTAAAAAAAATAATGTAATACCAAACGAACAATTCGGATTTAAATTTATGCACTCTACAGTGCACGCGTTACATAAAGTGGTATCTAATATTTCTACTAACCTAAACAAACACAAAATGGTGGCGACATGCCTAATAGACATCGAGAAAGCATTTGATTCTGTTGGGGTAAAAGGGCTGATTTTTAAACTAATACAGAAAAAATTCCCAGATCATTTAATAAACATCTTTCTTGACTCCTTTAAAAACCGGGAGCTCTATACAACTAATTTTAACAATAAAAAAATCCATTAACGTTCAGTTAAAAGAGGGGCTCCAGCAAGGTACTGTGAATGCGCCCATCCTCTTTAATAAATACATCAGTGGGTTAGCAAGGCTATTTAATGTAAACCAAAACAAAAACATGCATGCTACCTTCTTTGCAGACGACTTGATCGCATATGTAAGTGCAGAAACATCGAACGAAGCAAAAAAAAAACTGCAGCCTCTAGTAACCAATATAAGAAATTATTATAGCAGGTGGTTTCTAAAAATTAATATACCTAAGTGCGAAACCATGTTATTTAGACTTGGAACGAATGTACTAAGTAAAAGAAAAAAAACGGACTGGAACTCTTACCAAAAAGCACTAAATAACGAATCAAATGAACTAGAACTAATTAACCACCAAAAGTCCGTCAAATACCTTGGGGTCAAGCTAGATCACTTAATGCGCATGCATGAACAACCACTGCAACAGTTAAACAAGGTTAATAAAGCCTTCGCAGCTTAAGGCGGGCTCTTTTACAATAAAAATCTTTGTTTCTTTCATGATTGGACTATAAACAAGATATGTACACTACTATTTATGAATAAACGATCTCTAAAAAAAAAAAAAGTATCGCGCTTTCCTGGCAAGAAAAGAGTTCCAGGTTCAAATCCTGGTCGAGGTGGCACTTTTTTTCAATTGGTAAGTATGACAATTTTTCTACAAATCTGTAGTTTTTACTGAAAAAATCGAGTTGCCATAGCAATCTCGAACTGGATGGGAAAGTCGATGAATTCAATTACTCGCAACAATTTTAAAAATTATTGTTGGGCAAAAAACGAGAAATGTATCATACTTTTTCGTAAGAATTTCGCAAATATGCTATAATTTTTCCACAACTTTTCCACCTTGATTTTATAGAAAAACCTTTAAAAAACTGAGATTGGAGGTTATGTCTTCATGTAACTCAACACTATTTTTTTTGTGTAGCACGATGTTTTTTTTACATCCAGGAAACGTGTAAAACTTGTTGTTTTTGCTCTATATTGCTTCCTTGTAAGGTATGGCATATTTTTAATATTTAAAGGTTATGTGCACCCATGACTATGGAAAATCATTTCTGCATTGTTGCTATCCTGTACTAAACGTAATATAACTTTTCCCATGATTATCCCTCTTCATTTCATGAAGGTACATCGAAAACATCAAAAATTAAAGTTATGTTTTTTCATAACTCAACGCCCCTATTTTATGCGTCACGATATAATTATATCCTATAGAAAACCCGTAAAACTTGTTATTTTTGCTCCATCTTGTTTTATCTTCAAGATATGGCGTATTTTGTAATATTTTGAGGTTATACCCGTTATAAATACCCGTATTTATAATTATAAATACCCGTTTAATCAATACTTTCTCTGCATCGATCTGCAATTCATACAATAACTATTTGTTAATTTACTTTATTAAAATAATAATATCAACTAGTATTTATAGTATGAATATTAACTACTATATTTTATACACATACGCGTAGGCAAATATGTCTACACCTGCACTGTAAAAGTAGAAAGTACACACAAACACACACTCATTATACATAAACACTTTCATGGTTGCATATTTGCACCCATAATTGTGTAAATAAGTTACACTCACATACATACGTGCATGTGTACATTGTATACGAGGACACTGCTCACAGTAACGCACTATGACACGGCAATAGGAATATACATAACACCACACTTGGCATGCGTGTACGCGCTTGCTCTCTCTATTTATTTTATTAATTTTAATATTTAAATTTGCCACCAATTTTCTACTGGTTATGTGATTGTGGCACCTAAGCGTAGATGGGTGTGAGAGTCATGTTTATGCATGTCGACCAAAAAAGTGCTCCCATTTACTTAAATAACACCGGTTTCAAAAATTCTTTTTGCAGTCCACGCGTAATTAAATTCTTTTCAATTTGGCTTTTTTTTTTTTTTCTTTTTTTTTTCTAGCCAGCTAAAATGGGAGTACACACTTTCTCGCTTTTTTCGCTCTTCGGTCAGTGATAGAACAAAGACGCGATCTGCAGAAAATGCAAGGCTTTTTGAGTAGAAGATGGTTAGGATCAAGGAATGGGCGAAGGGGCTACCAAACTTCAAAAGGAGCCTGGAACTCACCTAACTCGTAAAACAGCAGATCACATTAATGATCCTCATAATTTTATGCCAAATCACGCCTTCCCCCATACAAATTGTTTCAGCTATTCTCCATCATTCAAACCCTAAGCAAATTGATAGACGATGTAACCCCCTCCTTAATTAAATTCATTGTAACAGTTCTAGCTCAATCCTCCCTTATTTTTCATTTATTCCATATCTCCGATAACGACTTACTGAGAACCTCAACGGATCAACCAAACACTATCACTCTCCATGAAGGGCTTCAATCAAATTAATTAATTCCCAAAATCAAGAGTGCTCCCTGTAACCTGTAACATACATTTAAAGATGCAGATTCCATATGTATCAGAGTTCCTGGTATGAAATTCAAGAAACAGGATTGTGTAATGAACATAAGAGACTGTTTTGTAGATAACTTAATGTCTTTTATGCCTTACGATTCAAGAGTTGACAAGTTTAGTGATTGTGTAGTCGAACATTGCATTGCAAGTGACTCGCTATTTCTACCATTGACTTGGGCTCAATTTTTATCGTTACTCAGTCACACTGTAAATAATAGTAAATCTTTTTATTCACATTTCAATACTTTTTTTTTTACAGCCATTCTGACAAACTGTGCATATACGTAACGATTCTGCATTGATGTGTTACTCTGAATGTCAATGCTATTGTCATTGGCAATCACCTCAGATTTATTGTGAACCAATAAATTTCACAACCATGGGGACACCTTATTTTACATGGTTTCCGAACCATCGGACCACGGTTTGAAATACGTACATGAGAAATTAGTTTTCCAGAGGTTCGAGCTAAGTGAAGGGCTTCACACTCTTGAAGTCATTAAAAAAGACTTCATAAGTCATTCTAAGTCTTTCAAAGAGTTCAGAAATCTCCAAAAAACTACAGATTTTTTACCGGGATGTCAAGAGTGCAAATAGCTTAAAATCATTAAAAAAGACTTCAGAAGTTATTTTAAGTATTTCAAAGACTTCAGAAGTCTCCAAAAAGACTTATGACTGCACAGCTCCTCGAAACTAAGTGAGTAAAAGCTGACTCTCGAACTCGCAAGCATGTATTACCAGACCCTTGAGCGACAAGAACTGCAGCCTAAATCACTGTGCTACCGTGGCTACTAATCCACACTTTAATTCAATGTTTTACAAATCGAACGCAAAAAGGATTTTCTTGATGTTTATCTGTTGTAATATGTTTATCTGATGATATATCTCACTTTGAATGCGAACAAATAATTTCTACAAAATTTGCGCCAGTTTAAGTTTTTTAATAATAATCCTATGACTTTTTGTCCATACAAGTAACGGTTAAAAATTTTTTTCAAACACATCAGTGATTAAAACAACTTAGACCGTAACCTTATTAAGTGTGACCCACCCCCGTTGAAGTGCGTAAGAATAACATTATCGCTGATGCCCGGCAATCATATACCATAAGTAGAGGGACATTGCCATACATAATTAATACCTACCTGGAAGTAATTAAATTATTATTCATCTTATCAAGAAATTATAGTTTTAATCAAGAGCTGATGCAGAAATCTCTCTGAAATCACTAAATTATATTGTCATAAAAATGAGCGAGACATTCAAAAAATCATAATACCAATGAGGATTATTTTTCATGATCATTAATTTACCGTCTGTAAGTGTATTGAAATAAACCTTCAAGTAATGATATACCGAAATTTCCCAGACATGTACCTTAAATCTAGACGTTCACTTAACTATCACTTATCACGCATATATTTTTAAAACGTAAAAAAATGGAGCTCGTAATGGTCGAAAACCGTCTGGGAAAGGTTAAATTAAGCTCTACTACTTAATTATTCTTTGGTCACAGTAAATCGATTATTGGTAGACAATCGTAATTAAATATTTCTTCTCAAAATTAGTGCAAGTACAGGTGGCCATTAACAGGACTGGAACTATGTTGCGCTCCAACGTGATTTAAACATTAATATTTAAACCTCGGACTAAACACAAAAAAGAAATTCTTTTTAAGACAAACATAAAAAGAGTGATGAACAAAATTCCTTTGTTTTCTTTGCACTTAACACCTTCCAAACACATGTACATCCATACTCATACACACAAACACACGTGCGTAGTCTGAATCCATCCTCATTAAAACCTGTGCAATCGTTAATACACAGAGTTTCACGTGTTTAAAACCAGAATAAGCACAGGCAGAGACGCAAAGCAAAAAAAAAAGTAAATAAACACCAGAGGAGGACACTGCAAAAACCAAGAGATCCAAAGGTCGTCGAAAACAGAAAGCAGTGCAGCGCACGCGTATCCAAACACACACACACATCATTGACACACTTCTGTTAGCACCCGGGAGGATGTGATACAACGAGAGGAAAAATAAAATGAAAACGCGGGAGGGGTCAGGCGTGTTTTCATCGGCAAAGGTCACCAGTGACGACTTGGCGTGACGCCACCGCGCGACCACCTCCGTCACGCGGACGAGCCCCCCCTCGTGTAGTACATCATACTCACTCGTTCGAGAGCAGCAACAGTTCTGACTCTCCACATAGCTCGCGAGGCACACACCCACTCGGCCATGGATACCTACATGACACGATAATCTCTCATAGATTGATTGCTATTTCCTCCGATTGAACATTTTTTCTCGTTTTGCCCCGTTATACACTTCGGATGTATCACCACTGCGTCGAAACACTTAATTTAGGGAATCAGGTCAATTTCTGCTCTACCTCGATCAAAGACTCCGGAAAAAAACACTCGACCATGGCTATCGAACAGAACTGCTTCATTCTCTACTTTGCCAGTGAAATTATTCCAATAGTCTCTGGAGCGCTTGTTCTCGTGGTCTCGTTTTGTATGAATTCGCAAGAGTTGATTCGATAAGGGACGAGCGAAAGCCAACTGAACAGAGGAAAGGCGAGCGAGTGGTACATGTCAGCGTTTAGTCAGACGAGAGAGGAATATGAAATTATTGAAGGTTCTTGCGCGTCTGTAAAAGGATTACGCTGTTTATTCAACGATAAAGTCAGCGTTGAATATGTGTGGTTGGATATTTCTTTTTTGTTATTGTTTTTTTTTTTTCGAAGGAGCAAAAATGGGATTGTTGTTAAAATATGATTCGAGAATAACGAGCTTGGAATTACCCTGTTATAGCATTACCAGGGTTGAACATGGATTTAATAATTCACAAATGATTTCAACAGACAGCAAATATTTAAAGGAGAAGTGTTTCTACAATACGGCGTTCGCTCGAGGAAATTTTTCATCTAGCGAAGATACTTGTGCTAAAAATGGAAGGGAAAAAAGAGACACGAATAGATGAAAAGCATCGAACAATGATAACGAGAGCATATACACTGGAATGGCGTCTGAAAAGAGGGAGAGGCCTGGTTTTTCTAAAAATAGAGAAAGTAAGAAGAGCAGCAATGGGGATATTACACAGATCAACAGATTCCAAGTGGAAAAAAAGAGGGTGGAATGAAAAATTTACCATCTCGGAAGTGCCACCTGAGGCGCCGGAGCTTAAAGAGTCGCTCTTTGCTCTTGGCAGCGAGAGTTTAAGGAACGCAAGGTGAATGAATAAATGTCAGCGAGTTCTCAGGCATCATGATGAGTTTGGACGTTATACTGTTTGAGAAGATGAAACGATAGTTGTGAGATTTTCTTCAAGATTTTTTCTATTTGCTGTGAGATCTGTATGGTTGTTTTACTTTGGAACTACAATAACTTACTGTCATTGGAAAGATTCCAAGTATGTGTACTATCAAAATAAAAAAAAGACTTTCAGAGTCATTTTAAAATCATCAAAAGTGATTTAAAATCATGAGAATCTTTTAAGTCTCTGGACGTCGTCCAATGTAACCATTAAAAATATTTGATGGCTTCAAAGTCTTTCCAAGTTTACAAAGGATCTTGCAAATCCACGAAATGAGTTTTTATCTGAATTTCGAAATGCACAGCTCCTCAGAGGGAACTGAGCTTAGGATCCCTTATTTTTTGCATGCAAATTCCGAGATTGATATTTCCATTATGTTATGAGCCTCAAAAATCTTCATTTTCCATCTTCCAACTTGTAAACACGTTTTTTTATTTTCATCAAGGTAACAGCAATATTCACATTACCCGAGAATCCTCACTAGCGCCATGTTCAGCACAAGCGTTGCTACGTGATCCAAAAGTCCTCGAGCATCATTCGTTGTTGCATATGAACGAACCAACCCCTATCGATCTTCAAAAGCACCTCGTCTATTTTTCTCGTCGCACACATCCAAACAGCTCACATGCGAGGGAAACGTCCCACGAGACATGGATGAAAGTTGACAATCAAAGCCACAGCTTTAAGACACGTATTCCATATACCCTCCTCTTCTTACTCCGTAGGATGCAACGGTGCATACCGTCTCTCAACATGAAGGAAAAAATTGATATTCCAACAAAAGAGAACGGACTACCCCTTCCCCGCACGTGTCTGCGCCCCCAGTCGCACAGCCTCCCGGAGTACACACGCGTAAGCAATGAGAGCCAGCATCGTGCGCACGAGAGCAGAGAACAGATGAAAAAGACGACCGGAGAAGGGGAGCCCGGAGGGTGGAAGCTGCGCGGCGAGGAGCGACCATCGGTGGTCTTGGCTGTCAGTAGTGCGTTGGCTGCTGCCGTCGACGTGGCGCCCGATGAGATCCCGGAGATCTCGTCTCACTCGTTGGGAAACACAACAGCAGCGCTTTACTCCCCGGTGACGCACGGGTGATGGTTATTGCCGGAGTGATGGTTTTTCGGGTACACGCGTCAAAGTTTGGGGTCCAACGGGATAGTTTTTGCGACCAGTGCGGGGATCGGTTTTGCTGTTTTGTTTCAACGAAGAAGATCACTCGGGAAGGAGCCTCGAGATTTTAGAAGAGCCATGCTCTCGAGAGATTGATTCTCTCGTTGTGCAGAATCGAGTTTCTTGGACCGTCTGAGTGCTCTTTTGGTACATCTAGTGGTTTTTTTATTCTATTAATGGCTAGGACTATTGTTACCTGTATGGCTTGAAATTGCGTATTTTCGCGTTTAGACAATTGGGCGGTATCGTTTTATTTCAACAACAGCAAACCTCGTCATGAACTTTGTTTCCATCATTCTTTTAACGGCAACAAGTAACAGTTGTAGGTGTGCGACGACTGGGTGAAATAGTGGAAAGAATTGATCTTTAAGTTTTACTGATCGATTTAACACAAAAAGATATTATATGATGCCCAAGCCAATGCGACTCCCACAGGTTGGCAATGGTGAATTTGACAGCCCCCATTATGAGATGTTTTTGCAAAAAGCCTTTTGTATGGAGCTGAACAATTTTGTATAAAAAAAAAATTATACAGTCTGATGGGGCACCACTGATTTGAGATTTATACTGTAAAGTAATTAAAATAATATCCAACTTATATTAATAAAGTGTACGTTCTTAGATTCCGCAAAAAATACACGTGTCATTCTCACTGTACTCGATTTCTGGTACTAAAATTTTTTGCTAATTATTGTCTCAACGAGTTGTACAGGCAAACTTTGGCATAACTCAAATGCAGTGATTTAAAAAAAGGCATTGTGCAATGCTTGGGTGGTATTCCATCAAAAGTATAACTATACTTTAGCGCAACAGTTCGCATTACATTGCGTTTCTGTCTAAACTTGGCGCACGTACGTAAAGCTCATGTATGTATCGACAAAGTTTCCATCTCGGAGTCAACGGTAGGTATACACAGTTGATTCGTGAGCGTGTGCTGAATAAATCATACGTAAATGGCCACGTTTAGGGAGAATGTAGCCTTTGGAAAAAACGACTCGCGAGCCTCTACGGAAAAATTTGTTTCAACTTTTGGATTGCGTTAGTAACTCGTGCTTCAACAAAAATACTGAAAAATTACCGTTTCGAACATTTGCAACTGGGTCTAATGCTTAAATTTTTAAAGAATAAAAGTTATGACTTGTAAAAAAATGAAAATACCATAAAGTTGAAAATGATTCTATGCGTTCACCTTAGAGTTATTAGTAGAGTTATTGGTAGAGTTAACCGTGTATTTTTATAGCTATATTTTTTTGATTTTTAATTAAGTGTAGTCGAAGTAGAGGATGATATAGATAAATCTTGTGTTGTTTTTTTCCATGATACTTAATACTTTAGCGTAACCAAGATTAATCTTTTAACTGTTGTCTTTGGGATAACATTTAACGACTTATGAGAATGTATACTGCATATTTAGCAGAATGAGATACTTTTCTAAGTAGCTGTTTACAATTAAGAAAGTAGTCTCTTTGGAAATTGTTGACTCAACAAATTTTTTAAACCTTTTTTATGGTTATTACCGTCAATAAGCTTTTTTTCTATGATTTCCTGCGGTTACAAAAAGTTCAACATCGGATAAAAGCACAGGAGGAAACAGAAAGGATTAAAAAGTTATTCGTACGTGCGTCACGTTCGTAGAAAAAATGCCCACTATTCAGTTTTCAGGGACATTAAATAATTCCATTACTTGAATGAAATGCTATGTACAAGTGAAATGCGAAAACTTACTGTTTTATTTATTAAACAAAAATGGCAAAGTCAAAACATTTAATTAAAAACTGTAGCAGTAGATTTTTTGTTTTCACAATGTGAAAACAGTTTATTACGGCATACATTTCTCTTTCAATAAGATCTTTTTTGGAGCATCAATTATAAAAAATATTCCAAAACGATAACTGATTAAAAAGATGTTTCAAAATAATCATTCGGTCCCACTGAGTCCAAATTTACCTGCTCAAAATTACAAAAATTCACATGTGCGCATTGTTGGAAAATGGTACAAAAGTTTGAGCTGCGATTCCATTCTCACGAATACAAAAATATAACGATAGTCATCATTCCATTCATACACCGAGACAACAAAGAAAACGGTAAAAAAAAGTCGAGCCAACCAACAGAATTGTCCCGTCGCGTTGCATTTCACCGAGAGTCGCTCAAGCGTCACAACACGGCGAGAAAAAAGGGCTTTCAATCCTTAGTGTCCTTGTACATACGTGGAAAAAATACAGGGAGAAAAAATACATGTGGGACGAAATAGATATGGCTTTTGAGTACTCGCTTTCTCTTGTATTGCACTCCATTTTTTTGTGATTTTTTTTTTTTTTTTTTTTTTTTGAAGAAAAAAGAGCTCTTCCATCGTTGATACTTTGTAGCTCGATTTTGATGGATTCACGTAGTAGAGCTCCCCAAGAAATCTAAAGTCAAAGGATCGTGCGCGTACGATTCGAAAATTAATTATCGTTTGATATTCATTTACGTTAAATCAATAAAGCTTATGATATTTACGATCAAAGGCAAGGTATTAAATGTTAAAGGCTAAGTACGAACTTGCGAATCGCATAAGAAAGTTAACAAAATACAAATAACTGAGCACTAGCTTTAACGTTTCATAAATATTTAAAATCAAAGGAGATTATCGACTACTTTTTTAAACTTGTTTCACTATTAAAATCGTTATTTACGTACAGTAATTAATTATTTTGTTAAAGTAACAGTTTCATACAAATCGGTACCATTTGGTATATTTCTAGGCTTCCTCTTGATACGGCTTTACGCAGTTTTATCCTATTATCCGCTTAAATATTAATGTAATAAATATGTTATGAAAAATATGTTTAAAGAACTCCTAGCATGACTCCCAAGTCAACATGGACAGCGTTAAATTTTAGAAGCTTATGATTACCTTGAAAAACAGCATTAAATGGTTGTTACATAAAAATACTGTAGGAATTTAAAGATCTTCCTTTGAACAGAATAAGTTTTTTTATTGACATTAAGCATAACATATATATAGCACACTCAGGCTAACACATCTGATCGTATAACATAAACATATACTTACTGTCAAAATAATTGAGATTTTTTTGGCTTGCTATCAATGAAAAGTTAAAAAAAGGTATACATGGTGGAGTGCGTGGACTTACTTTAATCTAGCCGAAGTAAGCATTATTAAAAAATAAAGACACGTGGCAAGTATGCATGCAAATTAGTAATGTAATAACTCATAGCTATAACTTTACTTGACATGATATAAATTTTTATTTCACGTGTGAGACTTAGGTCATTAAGGCTTGGTTTGAAAATGGATAGGATTAATTGCATTTAATTATTGGCTCAAACGATGTAACAGTAATAAAACAATTCTAATGAGTTATACTGTGAAAGTTTTATAAGAATTTATGAAAAAAAACTACATTTTTTTAAAGCATTAAAAAAAAGTTTTGGCAACGTTATCTAAAAATTTTGTCCAGTCCTTCTGAATCTTTTTTTGATGAGCCCTTACTAAAAGAAGTTTATTGGATTTCATTCTGCAACGATTTTAAGAATAAAATATTCATAAAATTACTTTTTTGCCTCTGAATAAAAAGTTCGGCAACATCACGAAAACAAACATTGTAAAAAAGTTAAAAAAACTTGCTTGACACACTTGTTTATTTATAATTTGTAGCTACGTGGTGTGTCGTCTTATATTTAACTATAAAATTGTTTATCAATTAAAACACCACCTGATTTATGTATACAAGTAGGGATGCTTTTTATTTTAACAAAAAAAAGTTTTTTAATCTACCATCTTTCTACGCTGCTCTTAATGTTAAAGGATAAAAAAGAAAAAAAAACGAACTCTTAAGATTGCAAACTTTTCTTATTAATTCCTGACGTCCCTGAACGTTAAGATAGATGATGAAATTTACATAAAGAAATATTTAGCTTTTAAGCAATGTCTAGTTAATATTTCGTACCAGCAGAATGGAGAAACGTTAAGATAATTGTTTACATTCAACTCGAAACATATTGATACTAACAAGCCACTTAATGCACATAATCCAGTATATAATTAACTTAACGTTCAAGCTGTTGTTTTCGATTTACTTTTAAATCTTAGGATTACATACATTCCATTTTTTGGGTTGTAATGATTTAGCGCAATTGTCAACTTATTCGAATGTCTGCTGCGCAATTGTAAGATTTTCATTAGGCTCGGAAAAATTGTAAAGTTAGTAAGAAAGCTGTAGGTATAACTTTAATAATAACTTAAATTTTTCGACGATGTATGTAATTATAAATTATGAAGCTCAAATCATAACTGTGATTTTTGGAAAATTTTATACCATTATACTTTTACTCTCTAAAAAAGTTCGTTCATGTTGTAATTTAAAAAACTATTCGCCGGAAAACATTTAATTTTTAAAAACACAGTTAATTATTACCATTTTGGAACATTTTTATTCACAGGATTAAATACCAAATGATTAATGTACTTTAAAAGAAAAAGTGTTTGTATAAATTGTCCACCTAAAGTGAAGTAATTTTGTAAGTATCATCTGTTATTAATTCAAGCATTAAAATCAAAAAGATTATGACTATCTATTATCATGAATGAAACGAACTTCTTTCAATCTTTTTCTCATAATAGTTTCAAAAAAAAGTTTGCAGTAGATCGATTTATAAAAGTTGCAGAAGAAAGTAAGGAAAGAAGTTCATTCAATGGATTTAATTAAATTTCAAGGATGAAAACCATCTAACTAGTTCTTATCACCTTTAATCTCCTCTTCTGATGTTCACGTCAAAGGCTTTTTTCCCTCTTTGTCGGGAACGCACTTTGTGGAATCTAACCATCATACTCTCTGAGTGCCTTATTTTGAGAATGTAAGCTATTTGATTTTTGTCACAGTTTCGTGCGTAAATTCCAATATTCAGTTCTTAATGTAAAATGATTATCAATCAACAATAACTGTTCAAGTGATAGAATTATCATAGCCATCATTATTATCAAAAAAACAATTCTTATCCAAAAAAGAACATCTTATATTCACATTTTCGTGATAAATTTGATTATAATGATTTAAAATACAAATTTAAACATTTTGTGTTATAGTTTTTTTTTTTTGGTGGTTCTTTCATGAAATGATTATGAACATAATGACACAAAATCTTGAGGAATCATTTATCAAATAACAATATACTACTCGTCCAAATTTTTGAGTAGGCTGACAAATGTAAGCGCAAGAAAATGATAAATGAAAAGTAAATTCTAAACACGTACTCTTATGACAACTAAGCATTTCTTTAGTGAAAGTTGTAGTCTAGTTATTTATTAACTCAACATATACAAGTAAAAAACTGACACAACAAAGTTTATGTAATACCAAACATACTATTATCTCGAAATACATATGTTCATGGACTTAATCAAAAGATATTAAAATAAAGCTAGGCATGCATTTTAATTTACCATGTTAAAAATATAGGCAAGCATCTACTGCTGATATTTTAAGATTAAACGCAAATTATACATAACCATTCTTATTAAATTTTACATCGAATATCCTAAGAGTTTGACTAAGTACTTAATTTGATTCAACAAACAATATTTACAAATAATTGTTCAAAATTTAAGCAGTTTTAATCAATATTAATTTGATTGTCCCACCTTTGACTCGGGAGTTATGAAAGAACCACCTTAAGTATGTCCGCAGCGTGATTAGATAGATATTATCACATGAGTATAGGTATAATTTATAAGGTTTGTTTGAATCACATATAAAAACAAAGTTTCAGAATCGTACTTGTGATTGTCATCGAATTTCAGTATGAAAGAGTATTTATCTTGTTAAAAAAATATTATGCAGTTTTATTCTTATCCAAAAAACGAATTAGTCACAAAGTATGACATTCAAAACGCTAATGTTTCAGTGAAATACCATGCATTTTTTTCAACATGTGTGAAAATATATAACAAAAGTTACTAAAGTTAACTTATTCAGCATTAATATAGTGAATAATTAATAGGAATGCACACAAAAGTTTTTAATTAAAGTGAATCGATCAAATAACTTCAAAATGCAGTTGACATCAGTTGAAGTTATTATGACTTATATTTTTTTTAAATATGAGAGTACAGGGATATTGAATTTTTGTTACAAAGCCGCAGGTGCTACTCGTGTGTTCTATACTGAGTAAAATCAGTTACCATTGGTTAATGCTGTAGCTTACAAAGTGAAAGAATGATCCGTAAAAGCATTTGTTGTCAAAATTATCAGAAAACTGCACGCAAACAAAGCTAGTCTTACTTATGTGTCCAGAAAAATAAAAAATTTCTAACTTGCCCAACAAATATTGCAGTTTACGTCGGCTTACAAAATATGTTTTTAATTAAAAAAAAAATTAAATAAAATAAAAGATTTTTGTAGAAGACTTCTGTTCCATCATGTAAGAGAACCAAGCCTCAGGGACATCAAGTAATTGATGAAATAAGACATTTATTTTTGGTAATCTTTATGTTTGAAAAAGCATAAACGTCAAAACAGTATCATCTAAATTTTTGTATGAATTGAAATTCAATCAGTTATTATAAATACATTCACGATAGTTGTTAAAATTATTTGTCATTTTAACTAATAATTTGAATGACCGATGTTTGTATTCCAATGACATTCAGAAAAAGAAAAATTTAGTAGAGTCTACTTAAATCTCTGGTAGTAATAACCACGTAACTTTGGTGATAGTAGTACTGTAGATATAGTTAGTACCATATATCTGACAGCCTTAGTAATCTGGATAATCACTACTGAAGCATCTAGTAAGTCTTGTACTAAGCTGTCACCAGTAATATTTCTACGTGCTCGTAGTTTTTATCTCTAAATAAGGATAGTAGACTTTTTTTAAATATGATAAAATTTTTATTTTAAGTCACACAAATACAAATGATGAATTTATAATGTATCGCATGCTCAGTTGTCAGAAAATAGAAACTTCAATAACATGCACATTAAAAATAAACGTCAAAATGCTTTCTATCGACGTATCCATAAAACGAAAAGAGAACAAAAACGCGTGCCTGTCGTCCTTGTACCGGATATAGTGAAACGCGAAGAATCCTCCAAAACATTCGCTCGGATGAATTGATAAATTTTTCATGCAAAACTTTTCCGAAAGACTAGCTTCAATGCAATGCTTTTTTTCACTTTTTAAGGGCGCACTGCTGCATTTTCTCGCAGCTCTTAGAGATAAGACTCAAACCATAGTCTGCACTTAGCGACAAGATCCTTGCCGATCGATTTAACCCACAAGGTTGAACGAATTAGAGGAAAAGTGTACTTGAAAGATGTCATTATTTTCTAGTATTGCAAGCGCTTTTTGAGACACTTTACGGCAGAAATGCATGTGAATCAATAGTCATACTATTGACGTACGTAAAGTTGCTACCCCCTGCAGTTAAATTGTCAACGATGTTGACGTGTATAGAATCGCCATGCTATAATCTGTTTTCAACTTGACTTGGGAGTTGTGACGCAACATCTGTCTAGGATACGAGTTATTAATATGTTGCAACAATTCATTCTTGATATAAATTTATCGAGCTTTTCCGTTTGTGTTACGCAAACAAAAATTTTATATTGGGTAAAAGCCGTTGCATGTGTTTCACAACGTCAAGCATTTTGAATATCAAATATGAATCAATAATAGGTACACTCGCCGTTCAAAATTTTAGATTCAATAAGGAAAAAAATAAAGGGTTTGGCAGTTTTTCTCTATATTTCATAATACTAATCTACTCAAGTGTAACCTCTTTGGGAGCTCCGATATAATTTTAGGAGATGTCTCGAACAGATTAGGTGTACCGAACAACAAGACTTTTATTCCACATTAGTGTGAAAATAATCCAAACTTTTACTAGAAAAGACAAGATATTTTCTTATCAAATGAATCAATCAACACTACACGTAACAACGACGAGGAAAAAATGAAATACATTAAGCCGATAGACATTGAAAAAGCCCTTATTTTTGAATGTTAAAAATCACGGAAGTCAATGGAAGTGAGAAAGTAGATATGAAAGCGTTATTCACTACAAAAAAATGGCTCATATTTCTACGTTATATTTTTTTTCTCGCAAAAAAAGTTAATAGAATATTTTGCAGAAAATTTACATTTTGGCAGAAATTTTTGCATTATTAAAAAAAAAAAAAAAAAAAAAAAAAAAAAAAATTCCACCAAAATAATCAGTCTCTTTCCACTACAGATCAATGATTAATGATTATCAGCCTCGATAAAAATGAAGTATTTAAAGGCCACGCTCTTTGGCTTGAATCTACTGATATGGGTAAGGTCATAAAAAATCTCCCCCGCAAAAGTACACTTGACGCGTAACTTTAATCTTGTCCTCAGCTCGCTGGTTGCACGGTGACAGTAATCGGCATCTGGCTCCTAATAGATCCCTACAAGGGTCACATAATCAACTTGTTCACGCCAAACTCCACACCCCATGAGTCAATCTATTACGTGGGCTACTTTTTCCTCGGTCTTGGACTTATTATTTTCATCGTTGGCTTCTTTGGTTGTCGCACAGCTATTTACGAGAGCCAGTACGTCATTATTACGGTAAGATTAACTTGTATACCTAATTACTCGCTTTTTACTTTTTGACTAAAACTCATTTTATACATGGAAGGACCTTTTCCATTTAAAGTTATCTACAAGCATGGACACAAAAAATCATGAATATACCTTATTTCTTGTAAAGGAATTTTTCCTTAGCTGGTATATTTCAAATCATCACTTGAATATAATGGTCGATTCAAGCAATTAGAATAATTATACCTAATATACACTTCATGCCAAATCTCTGACTATCAGACTTTAATTTTCTGTTAATGATAGGTATACAGTGAATAGAACGTCGGTAAAATAAATTTTTTTGTGATCTAGAATCGTGGTAGCAGATACTTCAATGAAGAAGTATTTTCTACAACTTCGAAACGACATTTCCTAACAATCAATTTGTTGGATTCAGTTGTGTCATCTAGGATTAGATTCAATTAGTGAAATCTATATTGTAGAGCATTTTTACCAAACTTTTCAAAATATGGTATTAAAGTTCTACACCGAAAAAATTCAGAACAAAATAGCAAATACGGAAAAATCCTTGAGAAATCGGTTAAGTTGTTCAATTACATGGTACTGTCAATATTTAAATACATTTCAGATTTTAGTAAAACTTTCAAAGGTAAAGTAACTTTTGTAAAGATTAACGAATCGAGCGACGGAGTCACTATACTCATAATCCTATCGACTAAGACATACCACGTGATCCCTCTGGTTTAGATGATTTGATTATTTTTACGTATTCATGGATATAATTTACAGTAAACACTAGAAAATTAAAGATTGTTTGGGTCATTGAAAATTCTAAAACCTTATTTATTGACCTTCATTTTTTACATTAATAAAATATAGGATGTCGACATTTAAAAAGTTTCCATGTGCTTGTACATGAAAAATAGATCCAACGGCTAACATTCAATTTTTCCTGGTTAAAGGACAATGCTTTCTTAGTGTTCAAATGGTACTAAGCGATGAGATCCGTTTTTTGAATTAGTGTCAAATCAGACTTTTTCTAAGGTTTAGACTGCAAGTTGTTAAAAAACTGGTATATTGAAAATAATGTGTTTTCTATATTTAAAAAATTGGATCGGTTTAAATTATATTATTAAATTTTTACTCTTACTATTTGATTCCAAAGCGTGGTGTCTTCATAAAATATTATTTAATACACTTTTGTATAGTTGTCATATACTTATACACGGGTAAAGATATGGTAAACATTTTTTAGAAGTATTTTTAATAAACTCTAGTCAAGTAGTATTTCCTAGTATTTGTATGATATTGTACCATTTCATCTCTCAAGACAATCTCTTTCTCATGTCATCTTCGGTTGGTCCTTCGCGTTGTGATGTACACCAAGCCATCAAGCCACTACTTGAGAACCTTTGTTTTGTACGCCCTACTTGTTTCGTATATTACTTCACTAGCTTTGTTCAAAATAAATCTGACAGCCCCAGATGTAACCGTCAGGTGCACTGTAGTGAATAGCAAAATTGATAACGGGTTCCAAATCAACATGTACTATTTTCGATTATAGTAGCAGCTCAAATTTTTAACATACGTTTAACAAAATCATCAAAACTATTGCATATAAAGCACTGTTTTTGATTGGAAGTAAAAATTCTAGTTTCATAAATTACGTAAGGGATTCATTACAGCTCGTCATTCTTTACTGAAATGGAACTTTATTGTCACTATAATATTGGATGTGTATAAAGTGTACCTTTCTTTGTAATGTTGGTTAACAAAGAACTACAAGGATAATATTTAAACTGCAGCGAATTACAAGTATCACTATAAAGTAATGCAAAGTAAGCCACATAAATACAGGCTTATCTTTAATTGTAGACATCAAGGCACATCTAATTGTACAAGTATACTAATATGTTTCATGAAACCAAACCATGTGTTAATGTAAAAAAATAAAATTCTACCTAGGTTCACGATGATGTATGACTAGACCTTAGAAATCTTGTACTAATTTGATACATGGATAAGCAAGTAATGCTTATCGATTTAGCGGGAATTCAACACTATCTTAAAAAACGGGTCTTGTCGATTAGCACTAATTGAACAATTTCTAAGTTACGAGAACCTCAAAACTATTGATGATTATGCAATTTCATTCCATAAGTGACATATTAGATGACATCAGAGTCATTAAAGTATACGGCACAAAAGAACTGTCAGCTATTCTGTAATGCACAGTGAAAAAAGGAGTCATGAGTAGTTTCTATGTTACCTACATACAAATGCTCTTGAAATTATTATTTGCTTTTAAAAAGGACTGACACGTAAATTTAATGCTCATAAAAATCGGAACATCGTTGATGATTAAAATGACCAGCAGAGCTACGGCGAGTAGCAACTTTTTTACATGGCTTCTCCAATGTCTTTTTTCCCATTATGTTCTCGGTAAAATATAAACTTTGGAGACTCCTCGCAAACTTTTGCCTATCAAAGTTTGTTGTTTAATGGATTTTGGATTACAATGTCTTTCGAACCATCTTACGGCTCGATAAGGCTGCGAATAACCCTAAAAATGCAGAATAAAACAAAGCCAATATATGACTATGACACGACCGAGATGACTTTTCCACGCCTCATACACAACCCACTAGATCCATTAAGCCTCACTTCCTACCGGAAGAGCTCTACTAGCGCTGCAAAGCCTCCCTCCGTATTGATTTCCATGCTCGTCCTTCTCCACGTGTAAACCTTCCTCTCCCGGACGAAAATGCAATATACGAGGCTCGTACGCAAATAACCAACAAATCCACCCTCCTTACCGGAGACAGGAAATACGTATCAATATGGTGCACGTACGTGTACGCACGTGTACGTATCCTAACCACGTAACACAGCGCAAGCGAGGTGCGTGTTGTCTTTTGCAGTACATGACACTACTGATCGCCCTGATAGTGACAGAGACGATTACAGCGGCTATACTTGGCGTCATGGCCTATCGTGTGCTCACGGGCTTGGAGACAAGGTTTGGTGATCGACTGGCCGAACATTATGGACACGATGCGAGCAACGACCTTGGCTTCACCCAAAGCTTGGACTTTGCTCAGTACAAGGTGGGTACGATGATTTTTTCCCCTTTTTACTGACAATCATCGTTAGTTCGATAGATGATTCCTCACTGTCTTTCGAAGCAAGAGTTATCGCGAATCATTTTTGTTTCCATGACAGACATTTGCGTGGGGTTGATGTTAAAATTTTTTTTTTTTTTTTTTTTGTATCTTGAATTTCAGTTCAACTGTTGTGGCATCTATTCCGACGAAGACTTCAACGGCACGATTTGGTGGAGGGAGAATCAGATATCAGGCATGAGGAGACAAGTTCCGCTCACCTGTTGCGTCTTCAAGGATATAGAGGTCTTGATTTACTGTGTTGTTGAATCATTTTTTCCTTTCTTAGTGTTGGATCATAACTTTTCGTTGTTTACTTTTTATTTTTGATTGAAATCTATTGATGTTCTAGGTCAAAAACACTGGTAGCCCCATGAGTGTTATTTCTCGAGTATTTTATAAAAATGTAAGCTCTCAAAATTCATTTATCTCTGTTTATTTTCATACTGACGAAAAGGTGTTGTGTGGGAATTAACGAAGAACTAAAAAAATCGTAATTATACTCCCACTATGATAGCTAGGGGGGTTTTTGTAGCTGATTGACTTCTACTAGAACGAGTACGCATTTTCGATGTATTTTTTCACACAGAATACGAATCTGAAACTCGTGTTTTTGTAAAAATGTTTAAAAAATTTTTTTTAAATATGTGATGAAATGATTAAAATACTTCTCAAGACTAACATTTGACCTCTCATATTTATTTACAAGCCACTAGTTTCTTCTATGCTTTTATAAATCCCATTTGATCTTATACCATTTATGTCAATAACTTAAAATACAGTTGTTTGTTAATCAGTCTTATTTTTTCCGACTAAAAGTAACTTTAACTTAAACCCATCTCTATTTGACTACACAATGGCCGATGTATTTTAAATAAACACACTCAATGATTTTATTTAGTTTAATTCATTCTATAGTAATCGCATGTACAGTGTTATCATCAGTTTATAGTACTATATTGATTGACTGATCATAATACAACCTCAAGACCTACAATTAACCCTTCGGATTTATTGACATGCCACCAGTGCCCCAATTCAAGGTTTTAATAACCCATAAAACAATGATCATGATTAACATCGTATGGATGCCAAATTGATGCCAAATTCCATCACTAAGACGTCTTTTAGTTATCAGTTATCTGAAGATATCATTTTAACAACTGATTACTAAAAGACATCTTAACGATGGAATTAGACGTCAATTTGGCATCTGTACGATGTCAGTGTCATCAATGTTTTAATATTCTCGCTTTAAACTTACCGTCTGCCAATTACTATATGACATCTTTTCTGAAAGTATACCCTGATTTGCTAGACTATTATCTTATAATTGCTACATATTTTTGTATTTTATTATACATGGACAGAACGAGACCCCATGGATGTATCCGAGACCTAAGGATGAGACAGCTTGTCAATCCAAGAATATTTCAGTGCACACAGACTTCAGACACAAAGAGGTTTAAAAGCATGCTATAAATTTATCGATTAAGATCAAATTTGATGAGAGACAATTGGAGGATGATTTTTTTTAACAGCTACGTACTAATACGCAGGTAAATTCTTATTTCAGGGTTGTCTAGAAAAAGTCAGGAGCTGGCTCAAGTATGAAAGCACGGCTCTCATAATATTTGGCGTCGTAGCTGCTAGTGCTCAGGTAATTGAACATCTACTGTTGTTTTTTGATAGCAAATTATTGAAATATTACATAAGTTACATAAAACGTCGTTAGTTGAAAAAAAACGCCCAAGTTCGAAAATGGTACATGACGTAACGATTGCACAAAGTTGGTGATACTGACACTCGAGTTGTTGTTACCACTACTCCATCATCACCCAAGTGTAAAGCACCAACTTTGTACAATTGTTAAGTAATTTATATATACATATATCATTATGACACTGGAAGTGTAAGGACTTTAACATTGAGTGCAAGTGAATGCAAGTTCGTTGACAAGGTAAACACACTTTTTACTTGCACTGTGTTCGACTGAGATAATTCCTGCCTCTGTGCAGGCATGAAGAAGTTGAGCTTCGCATACTTAGCATTGAAAACTAATTATTACAAAAATTTCTTAATGCAATGGATAGGTACGGTGAATTATTAATTATTATGATCAACTTTGCTCGATTACTGCACGTGATAGGATCCCTTAACTAGAAAGTTGCAATCGTCCGAAGCTTAAGAAAAACGCTTGAGTTATAAACGTATAATTTAAGCATAGCCGACAAACTTTTTTTACATTTTTATTTTGTACTACATCGATAATTTACGACTTTGTTTACCGGTGTCGTATCGTAATGGTTTTATACAAAACATTGAGAATCAATGAAATGTGGAAATCGATCTGAAAAATAATAAAAATACTTTTAATTATCGTGTCCAGATTTTCGGGATACTAACATCAATCTGCGTTTGTCGATCAATGGGTGAAAGTGGATAGCACCAGCGACGGGCCAGCCACAGTAGCGGTGCGAGCAGTTCTCGAGCGTCGTACCGCCGAAGTGTGCGTACTGGCAGCGTTAGATAGACGAGTGGAAGCTTCGATACCGCGGCTTACCGATACCGCGCGATTCTTATTTCAGTCATAATGTATTCATATACGTGAATACGTGAATTGTGCCAAAAGTAAGTCATGTTATCTGTTAACACTTAATACTTACGTGTGATAATGATTACGACGATGTTAAGTAAGTCGTTGTTTCAAGGTCCAGTAACGTTATCAAAAAATTGATAAAGCCGTCTTTGTGGTAGTTTATTGGGTTATTTGTGCCCTACACAGATTTCATAGTCCTGTTGTGTACTTTTTTTTTAATTGACTGTAATATTCCTATTCATACTATTGTAGATATTTTTATAATTATCATTATGTTTTATTTTTTTACTATTAGGTTATATTGTTGTGTAAATAATCATTATTCAGTATCTGTTATATGATGATAATAATAGGTTACGTGTACAAAAATGTGGGGTAGTTGGTGATGTCAATTATAACTATGTGCTTAAGGATGTTGCCTATTTATAAAAAAATAGTTAAACAAAAATTTTTTGAAGCTGAAAATATTAATACTTACAGTGGAGCTATTCACATAGACATGATACATGAATTTCAATATGAACTTTCACAACGAAAAGTGAGTTGCGTGACAGTCAAGCCCTTTAAGTTAGCGAATAGACCGAACAGACCTACACTTTGTTTTACAATGACAACATAGGTTCATATAGAACTATCATGTCATTGGAGAGCAGAGTATAGGTATGTTCAGTCTATTCACTCACTCTCAAGGAGGTTCGGTCGTTTTTGAGGAGATGTATTCACTTGCTGAAAAAAATTAATGTTGTACTTTAATATGTTTGAAGTACACAGGAATTTTTTCAATATTCTTTACCAGACGAATCTTCAAGAAAAAATTCTCGAAATCGCATCTAACATGGCTATTTTGGGCGAGAGCGATTATTCAGCTTTTGGTGCACAAATTTTGAGGTAGGAGATATATTTATGATAAGGAAAAAGTTCGAACGGATAGCTCAACTCCTAAGGAAGACTTTTGTATGAAAAAAATATGTACCTTACTTGTAAGAAATATCTGTACAAACGTAAACAAAGTCTCGAGGAGGTCCTATACTAAGTGTATGGCACAGCCCTTCTTAGGACCTCAAACTATAATGCTGTGCAAAAAAGTTTGTTTTTCGAAAATTTATAACACACTTTTGTTAACGGAAGCTGAGTCTCCTTCATTTAAGGTTAATTCTATTTTTTTAAGGTTAATTTTTATCATGCAAACAATATGTTTTCAAGTTTTTTACACAAACTATCAGAAACTAGCTGCATTACAGCATGTACCGTTATTTTTTCTTAACAACTAAAAGTTTAAGCTTTGAGGACTGACGAGTTGAACACATTTAAATAAACCGTGATGCAGTGAGTGGACGTTTTCATGCACGGTTAGTACAACTCACTTCAATACGTTGTCTTATGGGAGCCCCCACCATTAAGGACGTTCATATTAAAATTCATGTATCGTGTCCATGTAAATAGCTTCAGTATCTTGAAGTTGAACTTTTTTCTAACTAAGTAAATTAAAGTAGTAAAAAGTATAAAGACATCATACTCAAGAATAATATAAATATATATGTTTTCCATTATAAAGTAAAAAGTAGATAATAATTTTTTATCGTATATATAATTGGTAATAGCGGGAGTCACCAAACAAACTGCTTATGACATTATATACCTTAAGATCCTCTAATTTTTATCCATCATAGGTACGATGAAAAACTATTTTTAAATTTACGATGTATCAATAAATTTGTTTTAAAAATTTTTTCAAAATATTTTTCGTTTCCCATTTCATAATTTTGTTCTTTATTAGTACTGAACAGTTCACTTACTGACTGTGTTCGCATAAGGCTCCGTTAGTTAAGTCATTCAAGGTCACGTGATCAATTATCATAAGTGCGAGTGAGACGGTGACATCATGTTGTCTCCCTCGCACTTATGATAAATGATCACGTGACCTTGAATGACTTAACTAACGGAGCCTTATGCAAACACAGCCACTATAAGTATTTAACCTTTAATCTTAAAATTCAACTACTACAAAATTAAGTAGAAACAGACGAGTAAAGTTAGACAAGCCTCATATGTAAGTGACGGCATTTTATCTTCATCTCAAATCTGTCACTTTCACACAATTTGTAAGAATTAGTACAAAAAAAAAAAAATTAGTGTAACATGATATCTCTGTCATAAATGATCATCCATAATAAACACTTATATCTGAAAACAGTATTTATTGTTAATCTGGAAGATGGCTGGATATATTTGTTATCAGACTCCACCTACCTGGCTATGAACATACAGTCAGTACGAGCCAATTTTTGAAAGCTTTCAAGTATAATCACATTCAGTACCAATTTTAAATGGCTGAAAGTATCCTATTCTTGTTCTCTAATAATGATTATAAAATCTCGTACTTTTTTTTTAAACATATTAAGTTGGAATTGACTCACGTTAAACAAAATAATTATTGTAACATTTGTTTATATATTACGTGGATAATGCAATGGTGTCAATTTTCAACCTTGCCTGAGCAGCATGGTTTGCTCCAAAAAAAATTTCATTTGGTAACGTCCTTAAGTACAGTAGATTTTGTTACAAACACATAACATAGCGTCAGGGTATGATTTACCATACTCAAAAGTTACTGTTTGAAGTTCTGTGCGATTTATTTTTCAAAATGTAAATAATATGCAGCAGTTTAATAAATTTAGTAAAGACTCTTTAAATGGCTTGAGTGATGATCATCTTGTCCGAGGTTCTAGTGTCCTAAATAAAAATTTTGCCTCAAAAACGCTTTCTCGTTGCAGGAGTGTAGTAACTGAGTGTCTTACAATTGAATTGTAACACTAGTGTTGTACAATTTATAAAGCCTGCCATGTGCTTTGACCTATAAAAACGTATATATGTGACGTGTTAAGGATTGAAAGGTTGGTACCGTAAATAACGTTCTCTTCTAATTTTTACTTACATGATTTGTGTATAGAATAAGTGACAGAAATAATGGTTCCGTTAAATAATACTTTTTTAATGGTATCAACTATTTATGCTTGAATTATTCAGTTCTCGAAATAGATGTTTAATGTTGAATCTAAGTAGTATGAACCAAACAGAGAGATATATGATATATTATTCTATGAAAAAAATGAAAAACGTAAAAAAAAACCAACAGAACTGTGTAAAATAGATATAAGATAGTACTAATAATTTTACGTTTGACATTGGATTTACAAGTAAAAGTTGTTTATGTATGTATAAAATTTTAAAATATTCCAAATAACATTATGAAAATGATGCACGTAAGAGTATTATATAGATGGATTTGGTGACTACAGAATTTTTGCAACACGTGCGTAAGTATAATTTTACGCACAAGTCCCAGGCAAGTGCCTCTCGATCATTCGAGTGTAAAATAGCTCTTGCACACTGAGATCATGGAAAAAGTTTAACGTTCTACGCTGTGAGTAAGAAAGGAGATGCTTTCTTCCACTCTCTGAATTTGAAATAATGATAAGTATACAACTTTTTCAAAGTACAGCATATAAGTACACTGTAAAACAGTAAAGATACACTATTTAAACAGTGAAACGGTTGATTTCACTATTTCCAAGTTGTATACTTATTTTAACTATTCACTATTTCTACCAAGTTAACGTTTTACGATTTAAATTAGTTGCCAAACTTATTATTACTACTACTTTAAGTAATGTGTATGGGTTGTAAAGTTATCTTCCTTTGGATCAAGATATCTTGAGTTCATTGCATTACTAATAAATATTTAGAACTAAAATTTATATTGACTATGTTTATAAACGATCTAATTTTTTCACTATTTCAAATTAAGAGAGGCGTGTTTCCACTGAAACTACGACTTTTTATGCTGTTTTTAGGGGTAAAGTGCAACGTTACTTCTTTTGTTGTGCTTCAAGGAAAGTATTTAGATATGGGGATGGTGACTGACGATTTTTGAACGCGAGAGGGCAGCCAGGAGCCAAGATCTCAGCCAATAATGATAAACAGCACTATTTTAAAATCCATTAACTCCAAAATCACACTTTTTTTCATTTAACGCCACTATAACCATTTTTTTTTAATTATGGGGTCAGTTTGAAACTAAAATCCTTTTTTAGAAAAATATCCAGTCACTGAACAATTACGAGGTATTTTTTTATTTAATATTGTGTGACTTTAAAAAAGTTATTCTGGTACGTAGAAAACAGTGAGCAGAAGGTTGGTATCATGTATATAGATATACAGAATGTACAATTCATCTTCTTTAATCTTATTGGCTGGAGTCTTGGCTCCCTGGCGCCATCTGAGCTAAACTTTCTAGTTCGCCATCCCCTGTGTATATTCGTGTTCACAAGAAACACCAAAACACTTTCTTTGTAAGCAAAGTAAACGAGTTATTCTGAAATTCATGAAAAACGTGGTATATTTAATGGAAGAAGACAAAAAATCGTATTTACCACTAGAGAGTACGACGCTACTTCCGGGGTGTATAACAACCCAGGACAACAAGTCAGAGTTCTCTTTCTTGTGGTGTGATACATTGTTTACGAAAGCTTAGTGTAAATTGTGTGTTTATACATCGCACGATATCTTATGAATATTTTATAGTGCATACAATGTTTGAAAAACACATTTTAAATGTGTTAAATTGCATAACAGGCAGTACAAGAGACACCCATTAATTACGTGAGCTTAGAAAAAAGGATCCAGCAGAGTTAAACCAATTTTTATGAAAAAGAACAGAGAAAGTCAATAAAAATTTTACATTCACTTTTTTATTTTTTATAATTTATGTGTTCCGTACCATCAAAACACGTACGCATCATGGGCTCAATTGTTACTATGAAGGAAACACATAAATATCCATGGAGTGCAGTACTATATAGACTATTTTTCAGGTTTAAAATTAATAAGACTCATGATACTTACTTAACGTCGTTATAACAATAACATTTATTTAATTATTATTCATTACTATTAATTGTACTGCTGTTATTATTTAATTTTCAATAGTAACCTAGTTAACTACACTATAATGTGCTTTCGTCGGAAAGAAATTTTTTAAATTACTTCAGCAATGATTGCATGAGTTGAGTGTCACTCACTAAGTACGAGATCTCTAAGATCAGCAAACTCAATACAGATGGCGTACTGTAACTAACAAAAAAAATGGCATCACTGACACACTTTTACTATAAGTGATGACAATATGTGGTAATGTGGACGTACTTTAGTGACAACATCTCTGTCACGCTGACGTCAGGAGATCACGGATAGTACATTTTTGTCAATACGACGACATTTTTCTCTTAGGTACAGTCCGCCATCTATGTTAAGTTAGTGGACCGTAGGGACCTCATAGAAGCTGCTAGCGTTAGCACTGCTTGTACACATTTGCAGTAACGCTCAATGCGTGATAATGTCTTTTCCTTGCGTTATCGTAAATGTACAATAATCTCTGCGTACAATTAGTAGTTAATATTCAAAAAATTGTAAGATGAATCACACGTAAAAGGGAGTGATAGTTCTACTTCATGTCACTAAAGGAGACGTCTAAATTGCGAGAAAAAAAAACCTCACGTACTTCATGGATGTCTCCACAACATTGCCCAAAATGCAATTTTGTGTGCTAGATAACAAATAGTTTTTAAAGTATTAGAATATTAAAATCCAAAAAAAATTGCCAAATTTTTTGAAACAAATATAAAAAAAAATTAATTTTCACCTTATGAAAAAAGCTTTTTATAATTGTGAAATACGCACTTTGCGAAAGAAATAATTTTTTGCATTTTTTTACGAAACAATATTTTAATGATATTTTTTATACATTATTGAGTTAAATTGTATTGTTGATGTTTACAACAATATTCAATGTCATAACAGTATTGATAAGTGTTGGCGATAATACTTTGTTCATAGAATATTCCTGTGGGTTTTTGAATGATACAGCATGTATTACTTGAAAACAGTTTTTAAATACATTAAAACCGATAGTTCATAAAATTTTTAACATACTAAAAGAAATTTATGCTATTTAATGAAACAATTGCGTGAGCCCCATACATTTTATTAAAATTGATCTCGTACTTTATATCGATTGAACGAATACCAGGTGTCCGTGTTAGTAAATATTTTACTACCAACCCATGCATTTGCATTACGCGACACAAATTTTCGATTTTTATTAATGATAAAAGATGAACAAATAACTATCACATATTTAATAATATCGAGGTTTTAATATCAAATAGCTGTATATTTTATATAAAGTATAACGTTTTTATTTTTCAAAAGTACCTGTGTAATACATAAAACACACGAGTGAATGTGTTCAAAGAAAAAAAAAAACTTATGAATAATAAACGAAACGATGAAGAATTGTGCGGGATAATAAGCATTGTCCAAAAAGATAAATTGTTAAGGAAGTCAACAACTTCTGTATTTTCTTAGAAAGTGAAATGTGTTGAGTTAAAAAAAAAACAAATAAATAAATAAACAAGTTGTGCAAACAACTACATTATTGTTGTCTTAGTTCTCACAGCGGCCTGTCTTTTAATATAAGGAGCAAAAAACAGATGTAGTATGCCAATAAAGATGTTATTCTCTGTAGAAAATGGAATCCTTGCTTTTTCCTATTCCTTAATTTATTTATACTATATGAATAAATAATTAAAAAATTTAACATTGTCTACATTTAAAATGGCTTTGGCGGTTGGCGTCGTACATGAGGCACAGTGCCATGGTGACCCTCATTGGATAAACGCTATTCGACGATTAGTTTTTTAATAAGTTAACTTACTGCAACAAAAACTAAGTAAAAAATTAAGAAATCATCCAAAAAGTGATGTCCAATACCCCCGCCGAAACTACGAAAACTACTTTATTTCCTGCAATCACGGAAAAACGTTGTATTTTCGGCAAAGTAGGATAAAAAATTGTATTCAGGCGTCGAGACAAAGTACGGCATGATCCCCTCACACCCGAGAGGGAATGTCATACTTTTTTTCCTCGGTGTATAATACAATTTTTATCCTATCTTGGATGTTTTTGAGGGTCGGTAGTGCCGTCGGTAGGAAAAATAGGATTCGCACCTAGTGCACATCCCACCAGGGCAAGCACAAGGAGTCCCTCTGGTTTCCCTTGGCATGGTGCTTTCCCTGGTGACATGCACCACTAGGTACGATAACTACCATTTTAGATTTCTATTGTATAAAATGTATGTTTCTGGCCTATGGGCATCTACAGTCAAGCAGTTCAAGAAGCAAGGAAAAAGATTAGTGTTTTATACTTCCCTTTCGATTTTCATTTCATTGAAGTGGTTAAGTCTATGTTTTGGAGGACTCAACAAATTTCTATGAAAAAATTTAAGGAACATCAGTTTTAATTTCTCAGGCTTATTATTTACTTAAGAATTAATTGCCACAAGAATGTGAAAGTGGCGTTTTCACAGTTTTCATTTCAGTAGCGATTTTCTCAAAAATAACATGGTTCATTTTAATTATAATTAGATTAGGTAAAATCTCGAAAATAAATTCAAAAATCAAAAAAGGGCATAGTTTTCGTCTGGACTAGAAAAAAAAGGCATAGTCTTCGCCCGGGGCGTCGATACTATGGAATGAGTAATAAATATTTACCTGTAATAATCTGGTCCAAATTTGTTTAAAACTAATTTTTCTTATAAATTGCAAAAATTACTTTTCCATCCGAAAAAATTTAAATATTAGTTTTTTGTATTATTTTCAGTACAGAAGACCTTTCGTCATTTTTTGATTAAATTGGCTGTTACTTAGTCATTAAAATGCTTAAAAAAACACATAAGTAGACATTTTCAAGGTTTAAATTAGTTACAAAAATTTATTTTTGAGTTGACAATGATTTTTGTATATTATTTAAACATTTCTTGATAATATGCTGACAAAATAAGTTCTTGAAAATTTTGGTAAAAGTCTAGGTCTGACTATTTAAACAAATATTTTTTAACAATTCGCATAAAACTTTTTTTCATGAAATTAATAAGTCTTATTTCTATGTTCATTTAAGAAAATGATTTTTTCTCATTATCAGTCAGAACAGATTATTTCAATGCTAATTTTTATTTGTTAATGAACGTTTTAAGCCGTGGTTAAACTCAAAAATTTTGTAAACGGAAGCGGGATTTTGCCTTGTCTAGATAACATTATACTGAGTCCTGGATCCAGTTTGATGTTTTTTTAATAAAAAAAAAAGGAAAAAGAAAATAACGACATAAAAAAAAATCTTATAAAATGAATTTCTTTGTAAACTAAAAAAAAATTTTTTGAGGAAAAAATTATTTGAGTAAATAACATACTTTTTCCAGTTAACTTTAATCTTTCAAGTTAAAAAAATGAACGAAATAAGGATAAGGTATTGGTTTAGAAAAAAAAAAAAAAAGAAAACAGGTGCTCAATGATATCTGGAATAATTCTAAAAAAAATTTCTTTTTTAAGTGCAGCAAAGGGTTTTTTAAACAATGTGTTTTGTTCAAGTATTCCTTACTATTGTTTATTTATTATGATATGCCAAGTAACTCTTATCATATCTATACATTTAACAGTAATAAAACACATCCCGGTCATTCAAATTTTGCACTGGTCGGCAATTTGACGTGATTGGACCTTCTGTCGAACATACTTTTCGAAACCAGGCCATCTGAAAAATAATTTTAACGTATTAAGTATATAATACCAGGACTTCTCACCTTACCGACTATATTTTACTTCACTAAAAAGAAGTTTCATCATCAAATAAACGTTTTTACAAATACAAACAAATAAATGCGAATAAATGTACGTACAGATAAAATTAATATTCACTCAAATCAAATAATATAAATTTGAATAAAATAAATAATTTCTGTACAACGTAATATTCAATTGATTTAAATAAACATTTATTTTATTCGAAGACCATCACCTTTCAACACGCAATGCTAATTAATGTATCTATGTAGACATAATGGACAGGGGACTGTCAGAGTTGAATTGGTTCCCAAACGTCTCGACGCCAAGAGACTGCCCATATCTGGCCCGAGTGTAGCTGTGTTATAGAAAATTTAAAGTACGGGAAACTCCATGAAAAACATTTATTTAAAATTTTTGTATTTTTGATTACCTAACTATTTTCCAAAAATTATCATGGTTCTAATAACTTTATGACTATTTGTCAAGGTCATGTGCAGTTTATGTCACAATAAGTACTTTTTTTCAGAACGTTTAATCACTCTGACTGTAAGAATTATTCATTATACAGACCAAAGATTTTTCATCCCCCGTGTCTTCAAAAATTACTCTCCCTTCAAAACTTGTTTTCTCAAAATAGTGCATTAAACCTTTTTGCATTTTGGTTTATCATAGTTACATTCATCCCAGACATTTTTGAATTCAATAAAAAACTTGATCTGCTAAAACTATATATATAAAAAAATCGTCTACTACTTGATCCCTCATGGTCTAGATGAGCTCGTCGTTGGCTCAGTTGGTTAGCGTGCTAGCCCAACCCAGCTCTCAACCCAATGTAATTTAATAATATAATATTCTGTAGCTATAAAAGCCTTAATAAGGGACTCAATAAATCTTTCAAATAAATAAATCATGGTCTTGATATGGGCAGTTTCTATTATATTGACTATGAGCACATCTCAGGTGGTACCGTCAATGCCGGATTTCAGTACCAAAGTTTCCTGCATGAAAGCATTTGATCTCATGGGAACGGTTCTATTTTAATTAACTACATTTCTACTTCCATGTGGCAGTTTATGAAACTGGTATTTGTTACAAAATATTGGAATAGTTCGTCAAAAAAAATTATTTAAGAGAAAAGAAATCAACAGAAGAAAAAGATAATAAGGGTTACGAGGCTCTTCAGGTAAACAGAACGTATCGGCTATATATATATATGGCACATCTAATGAGCTAATTAACCTTGTCTGGCTGGTATAGAATTAATTTTAACTACATAACAAAGGGAGTGTAGTGCTTAATCACCCCAAATTAATTTTAATTTGATAAAGTATACCAATGTCGTGTAAGAAGTACGAACTCCATAAATTAACACATGAAAATAGGGTGTTAGTTGATTAAAATAGAACCATACCCATGAAATTCAATACTTTCATGATAGAAAATTTGGTACTGAACTACAGCATTGGCGGTGCTACCTGAGATGTGACCGTAGTCAATAGGGACATAGTACGATAGAATTAGAAAAAAGCACGGTTAATTATAAAAAATTGTTATTAGCGCAAAAACTGAACTATTAGCGTGAAAATTTCTGAACAAATCTATATAGTTTTAGACTCCAAATTGTGTCAGATAACGGCCCAAAAAGCGGAGGGACCATTTTTTGCTTCTTGCAGCGGTTTGCAAAAAGATTAAAACCAATCGTCTTAAAATTTGGTGTGAATGTTGAGGGACACATGATATACATTGTATTTAATTGTCAAGTCTTAATATTTAAATGAACGTGAGTTATAGATTTTTAAAAAAACGGTCCAGAAGAGCACTTTTTGGCAAATTGCGAAAAAATAGCTGGGCCAATTTTATCCCAATAGAGCTCATTTTCTTCGTCTTTAAATTGCGCATTTTTTTCAACCATACAACTTTTTTGTCCGACTCTCCAGTTTTTTCTAGACGAAAAAAACCATTTTTGACCACATTTACCATTTTTTTAGGCCGTTAGCTGACACAATTTTAAGTCTAAAACTATTTATTTAGATTTGTTCAGAAACCGAATAACTACCACCATGATTTTTTTCGCGCTGATAGCAATTTTTTTTTCAAAAAGCTAGTTCTATCCTACTAACAGGCAGTCACCTATCCACAACTACGATCTGGGCCATGTAAGTATGCTGACGTTATATCAACCGATTAGTAGCATCCGGTAGCCAGAAGGTTTCTCAAATCGGGGTGTTAGTAAGGCTATCGGTAAGGTAGAAATTTCCGATAGTATATAGTGAATGTCTCAATAAGGGATGTATGGTGTAAAGCTCAATCCAGAGGGCGCCAGGACCCGCCAGCCCTGTTAAATGTACTCTAGAACGGCTAGATATTCCCAATCCCCTCCGTGGGTTGAGTGAAACTGAAATCATGTACTCCAGTATATGATTTCAGTGTCACTCAACTCGTCGCAAGGGGGTCAGAAATATCTGGCCGTCTAGTGTATATGTATCCGTGTAAATGTTATGAGTTCGGATTCGTACATAAGCGTGTACTATATTTGCTTTGAGCGCAATTCCGAAGTCGTACCCCCACTGGGCACTTTGAGAACGATTGATCGTGATTAGAAAAGGCAATTATTATGAAATCGAGCTTCCGGCTTCATTCACCAGGTGGCAAACCCTTAAATGTCGCTTCTCTACAAGCATATGGAAATCAATTCATAGTACTGTCCTTTTCTAATCATGACCAATCGTTCTCAAAACGCCCAGTGGGGGCGCGATTTCGGAATTGCGCTCAAAGCGAATACTGTATAGAGTTGTAGTCACAGCGGCAGACGACATACCAAATACACTGACCCGACAATCGCACATACGACACACACGTATGGAAACTCACGGATACACGAACACATCGATTAATCAAGACTGGTGGATGCTGGTGCCCTCTGGATTGAGCTTTACACCTTCATTAAAAATGTATTTTTTTGCATACGTAAAAAAATAATGTACTTGTGAAGCCGATATGGCGATACTCCGAGGCTGAATTATCCATGTAACAATTTCACTACACGGCGGATGGGTCAGCGAGCCACAGTACGCATAATACTTGCTCTCAAAACTCGGCATCAGCCATTCGAGAGGAAAGGCTGGCAATAGAGTGCAGCTTCCTGGATTGATTACGCGCCACAAGTTTGTTACCACGTGGTCCAGGTACGGATTATCTGCCTCAGTAATCTCATTGAAAAAAAGAGAAAAAATTGACTTCATGGTATACATTTTGTAGTATATGAGTATGTTTTCTGATAATTAGTACGAGCCATCATTGAGGTCAGATAAAAGTGTTATTTAAATTTAGCCAAATGATGCGTGAAATAATGTATGGATAGTGATTGAAAAAGTACAGGCAAAGAGTATAAATTTATCTTTATTTTTACTTCTGCTTTAATTATAAGGTACTGATAGAAAAATTGTATCCATTCCTGAGACTACAAAAACTGTCGATGGAAGGTTTGCACCAAAAATCAAAATATAAGCAATGAGTTAAATAAAATAATTCATGGCGAAAGTAAATAAATAAAAAATTATAATTCCACTGATAAAAAAAACTCTTAGCTATCATGGCAACAACCAACTCTAATAGATAAAAAATTATGGAGTTCCAAAGCCTTTAAGCGATCATAAGAGAAATACCAGAGCAAACTGTATGATTTAAATAACACGACTCAATTTGGATATTATTCCGTTGTTATATTCAACTAAGTTATAGTAACAATACCCTACCCTTGAACGTAAAATAACAAACTTTCATGCTACAAAATGCTTTTTCATCCATTTTTAAATGTTTTTCGATATTTATTTACGTGTATTATATATAGAATATAACCCAATAACCCAATCTATAACAACACTATAGATGAAATTGGTCAATTCAATAAAGTGTGTTTTTAGACAATCTATATTTTAAGTATCAAACATTTTTTTCTAAAAATGTTATTTAGAATCTTCAGATGGTGTACAATAATTTTTTGGTTATTTTGAAACGATTTTCATCAGTTAAATCGTCAAGGAGGCACTCTAGAAAAAAAACTTACTTTGCAAAAAAAGTCTCATCTAATAAGATCTACAACTTGTGTATTCAACACTTTGTTGTAGAATTTGAATTTATTTTTCTAACAGACAAAACATTTTTTTCGTTGTTCCTGCATACATTTTGTTTTATAGAGCATCTGTATCGAGATGTAGAGCAAAGTATATGATACAAAAAAATGTATTTTAACGAGATCTACCATGCTGTTGCTGAACACAATTCGACAATTAAAAATTCTGTCAAAACGTTTCCTTTTAATGAAACTTGTCCTAATTTAAACCATTAGCTCAGACATCCAACTTGAAGCTATGAACTAAATTTCAACTCATTTAGATCATAACTATTTGAGTTAGTCGAAAAACTTGATGATGTACATACATATAACTCCATACATACACTACGTGATCAACTCACATGACCCTCATACTAGGTTCAAAATTTGTTTTATATTAAAAATTGACGATTTGAAAGTGGTTACACTTTTTGCTCTGACAAAATTAAAAGGCACTCCCATACATCGGTCGTACCTGAAAACGATGAGCCAGTTATAGTGATCAGTTGAGCCTCTAACTTAAAGCTTCTTCCTGTAATCTCTGCATACCTAATTAAATTTGACTATTACTGTGATTCAGAAAGGATGTATAATTTTAAAACAACCTCGTTGGAGGAGCAGATGTAGTCGTGTGTCAAAAGGATAATGATTACGTGGTAAGGTATTTGTAAATATGGTAAGGGTAGCTTGTAACAAAGACAATGTTGAAAGAAGTATGCAATGGTCATACATTAAATAAATTACGAAAATATTTCTAGTATGCATTGATGTTTAGTATTGGTGTACTTTAAAAGTTATGATTTAAATAAAAGTTATTTCAACTAGAATTTAAGAATGTGTATAATTTTGAGTATTGATCACAAAAACTTGGTTATAAAACAAATATATGTGGTATATCTACATCAACCACTGGTAAATGTAATCCATGACAATACTAAACCAGTTTATTTTTTACTCCGGATAAGTCCATGACTGTCATTTAAAATGAGGTACAATATCTTATTATGGCCTGTTATTAATAAGCAATAATATTATCTAGTTCCAGTAATTCAATTTTAATTATAAAAGTTAAAACAATATAAATAAAATGGATTTGATTCCATTACATGATACACTTCCCAAATTTAAAAAATTCCTAGCATCGATGTAATCGTATAAATTAATCGCAGCACTTAACACTCGCACTTTCGAATGATTGTGAAATGAGCTTCGCTCCGCATTCAAGGCATAAAAAGTTTTTTTACAAGTATATGCATGTGTTTATGACTCAAAAAAAAAAATTTTTTTAAAGTTTATGCCACGAGTTTTACCAGAAACTTTTATATTTCATCCATCTTCCAGATATAATAAATAATTTTTCCAACTTCGGGTATTTTTGAGTGGTTACTGTTCATCCGACCAGGGGTCCCACTGGTCCCTTGATGGTTGCTGTGCAAGCACCCGCGGGCCCAGGGACTACCCTGGAGAGATGCGCATTTGCGACGAAAACTACTATTTTGTTATTAGTTGACTGATAATTATGTGCAGCCAAAGTGGTCAGATCTTACATTTGATAAAATAATTACTCATACGTATGTAAAACAACACATGCAAAAACATGGACCTCCAAGAGTAGTGCCAATGTTTCATACTTGTTACTTTTATCTTATTAGTTATACAATAGGTCACTTATTAATCAAAATTGACACGGCCTCTCAGTTTATTACAACTACGCACGAATGGCTGGATACAAGTTATTTTTAACTCCTGAGTTAAACAAAAAAAAAAGCTTCTTTGAATGTTTAATATTTTTATTTTATTCGTTACATTTTTTCCTTGCTTCCTTCCCTCATGTCTCACCAAAAATTGCCATCTCGAACTGCGATATGTTAGAAAAATATGCAATGGGCACGACTACATAGAAAAAAGCGAAAAAGGCAGGTGACGATTGATACCTGAAAAAAGTAGGACACAATGGCCAAGCCGTCCTTGACCTTACAGGCAGCAGCATCGCGCGGAGTCTCGATTCCCCGTTTCAGGTGCATAGCCTGCAGCTCCATGGAGTAACCAACGTAGTCAAGGGTGTGCTCGCTGCCCTCGTCATTGGCCGGGCCCCAGCGAAACACTGCCGAGTGAAAATCGTAGACCGACTGGAGGGGACCACCTTGGAGCTTCGGCCTCGACACGTGGTTCCAATGGCCCAAGAGCACCACTGCGTGTACGGGCGTTCGTTTCGTTCGATTTTAATAAAATTACCAAAGGTACTTACCCACTGGTTGATTATTAACTCGGCGCGTGCGGTGCCTAATGTTGCAAGGCTTTTCATTTTTACGAAAACGCGGGAAACCTCAGCTGGACTCATTTTGTTTACGAAGCGAGACAATTATCGGAAATAATTTCCTGATAATAATTTCAGTGTTTATAGTGGGAGTTGGTGAGTTTCTCGAGAACGTGATAAATACCAACTCTAGCCAGCAGAAGTTGTGGGAAGGTTAATGGAACTAATTTAATTACCATTGGGTATTCATTAGACGGGCCGAGACCATTGGAAACCTTACAAATTTAATGAGATCCTTGACTCTGCGTTGCACGCGAGAAGATAAAAATCACGCAGGTATAGATTCATGAAAAAAAACTACATCAGTCGCCGTAAGCATTACGTTATTTGAAGAGAAGATTAATAGTGTGATGATTCATGAATCGGCTCGACACTTTCTTGTTTCATTTGGACTGAGTATATAATGTAAGATGAAACAAAAATTAAAAAACATATCATCACCAAAAAAATCTGTGTAGCTAAGACGTGAAAAAATTGTATCTTCGAATGAGTGTAACCCAAGATTTTTATGTTACACGTGTAATCCAATGTGTGGGATGATCAAGTTCCCACACTCAATTGCTGTGAACATAGATGAAAAAATGAGTTTGTTAGCTACAACACCAAATAGCGGGTATGACTAAAAACAGTTGTTGCCGATAACAGGGAAAAATCGAAGTCATGACCAAACGTGATAAGTTAAATTCATAAAAATCGCAAAAAAGTGTGCTTTTGCCTCATGTATTTTTCTCTGAAAATGTAATACTGATACACACGCCCTATGATGGGATGAAATTCTCAATTAGACACAAAATAACCTGTGTTCCCGTCATTCGAGAGCTGAACGGAATACGGTTCGTCGTCGTAACTTCGCCAGCAAAGCGGCTTCGAGGGCACCAGGGCGATGGCTGATTTGCCAACAATGTTGATGGGCGACTGGGACAGGCTCCGGGCCTCGGGGTAGGCGCAGCGCCAGTAGCTAGGGCCGTTGCTCACGCCGTAGAGGAAGGCTTGCGGTGGACTAATGCTTGGGCACGCGAAGCCTATTTGGATGCACGACCAGTCCAGCACTTCCATGAGCAGGATTGCTGTTTTCGAAAAAATACAGGGCAATTGGCGTTGGGTGTAAGAGCGTGGGGGGGGGGGGGGCTGGGTCGAGAAATTTCGTAATATACCTATGAGGATGATGCTGATGCAGTAGATGATAAAGTCAGGAACTGTGAACGGACTGCTCATAGTTTTTTGGTTAGCTGCACTGATACTTTTTTAAAAATTAATTTTTTGAACTATGGATAGAGAAAAAAAATTAAAAGATAGAGCGAGGGAGGTTACGTTACAGTCGAGTGTGATACATGATAACGATAACTGTGAGCTTAGCTGTTAATTTCATTTTAGACGCATGCGTGTGTGTATACAAGTAGTGTCATTATTTTAGTGATTGTAGAATATTTGTATGATAATTACATCCAAATTATAAATTGCATCAATTAATTTTTTTTGTATCGTTTTTTAAAATTAATTCAATCCTTCATAATTATACTACGACTAAAAAAAATAGCCTTATTATGAAAGTTGGAATAAAAAAAGGTTAATAATTAGAAAATCGTACGTCTTTCGTCGATATCTTGCTGTAGGCAGGTTTACATCGGAAAAAATTTCGTTAAAAAGCATCAACTAAACTTTTAAACTGGTAAGGTTTGTAGAGTTTAAAATGGGACACCGTTTAATTTTAAAAATATTAGAATATTACATACTTTCAAATAAAATGCTAAAATCAAAATCACAAATATCACGAAACACTAACAATATTATGGTGATTGTAACTATACTGTCCACAACTTTAAATCTGTCTATACTTTTTGAGTCAACACGTCTCATCTGACTCATTTTGCAGATTTTATTTTGTATACTTTGAAATTTTAATTAGGTCTTGCGAAGCAATGGAGCAATGGAGCATGTAATAAGTTGTCCAAATAAAAAATCTATTATATTTTTTCGTTGATAGCTTTTCTCCGCAAAAACTAATTAGAATTTCAAAGTGTATGAAATACAATTTGTAAAATAAGCTTTGAAATGAGACTCAGAAAGTATAAACAGATTCAAAGTTGCGTACAATGTAAGTTGAGTGTGCAAATTTCAAAAATTTTGGCAAAAATAATCAAATCTAATGAAATTTATTTAATCACTTTTTATCCAAAAGCTACCTTAAATAGCCTACTTTTACTATTTACTTGATTTATAACTATCACACTTTTTCAACTTTGGACGGTGAAATTGAGTCCCAATAATCTTGCAACTTCAGGTTTGTTTATTTTTGTACGTCAGTATCAACAAATCGAAATTCACCAAGTTTACTTTAATTCATCAAGTCTACAATTTTTTAAAAGATAGAACTACGCGTGTGTGACAAAATTAAAAAAAAAAAATGTCTCGGCCATCAAAAATAAGTAACTTGTTTGATATATTTTGATTTCGTTACTTTTTTTACGTAAAAAAAAAAAAAACAACAATTTTTCCGCTCAGAGGAAATTTGGACGTCAACCGTTGGCTTACCGAAATGGAATCAGTCACCAGTTGACTTAAATTTAATGCACGTCTTACACCGGAAGTATCCACCTTTGTACCTTCAAGGTCATGTATCGAAAAATGCCCTCGTCCAAATGACCAACACTGGAAGTACCGGTGATTAGCTAAAAAAAGTCATTTCATTGCTATAACGGCTGCAAAAATGTATAAAATATTTTCAAGTATATTACTGCGTCTACAAAAGAGGAGCTTTAAAAGTAGTAAAAAAAAAATTTGAAAGCCTCAGTATAATAAAGTCAAGTGATACCAAATTCATAACCACGAAATATGTTCTTTCAAAAATTCAATTAGTCTATAACCTACACTCACAATCCATGATTTATAGGGATACTAAATTCTATTTATTCTATGAGTTACTTTTTTGGTGTCTTGCGTCTAACATGAAAATATTTTTTTTTAATTATTAGAACCACAAATGATTTTAAAGTTGATTTTGCTGATTTTTATTTTGAAATGGAAATCGTTTCCTAATGTATTAAAAAAATATATTCACCAACCCTCCGGGCAATCAAATTTTTTTAAATTATCACTTAACTTACAAATCTTTGCAACATAATTTTTGTGGCTTCTTACTGAGATTTTTAAATTAATTGTATGCATATTTTTGATGATTTGATTAAATAATACTAAACAATGATCAACAAATAATAAATAGTATACTTTGACTAGTGTCTTGTTTTCATGAGTTTATGAGTGATCATAAAAAAAAACACTTTTGAAGCCAAATAATTAATTTTGTAAAAATATAAGTAGTTACTTGTAAAAATGAATTTCGTTAACGATAAAGATAAACACTTTTTGGATTATTTAAAATTCAAAGTTGATTTATTTGCTAAAAAATTGTTTCATTTCTCTCTCAAAACTCATAGACAAGTGTGTTAATGTGTTTGCGAATAATTTGAGTTAAAATCTTTTCCAGCTAAAAAATTCATATTAAAATTAGTACCAAAAGAAAAATAGAGTTGTAAAAATCCTAATAGTATTTGAAATAACAGCTTTAATATTTTCAAAAATTTTTCATGTAGGATTATAGTTTCTAAAAATGTGTTACACTTTTTCGTTCAGTTGTGTATCATAAGTAGTCATAATTATATGATAGTCCAGAATAAATACTACAACATGTTTAAAGTAAAAAAAGTTTTGGATTTTGAAAAGCATATCTTCAAAATAATCGTGCTTAAGTCCGAAAGTTTATAGTTATTAATCTTTTGTGCTCAAAATATTGTGTTTTGATCTGCCTAATTAAATTTCTTTCATTATATCCTGATCTTAAAACTTTTTCGAATAAACATGAAAAAATTAAAAATATTTTTAAACTGCAGACCCGTTTGATTGACTTTGAAACTTCAATATTTTTTTTTTGTTTGCCAACACTTGACAAATCATTTTATTAAAATATTGATTTCTATATATGTGCAATATTCACTTAAAATCTTATAAAAATAACTCATTTTTCTGGAAAGTTTCATGTCCCTACGGCTATCTACTAGTTCATATTATAAGTCCAAAGCCTGAATCCAATCCTGATCATGACGCCCAAAATGCGAGTCAAACCTTTGATGATGATAATTCAATGAAGTGCACCTCGAACTCGATACTAATTTTTTCATGCAGTGAAAATCCAATTCAACGACAAGAGCATTCCCAGTGTACGGGGTGGGCCACTCGCCGACGGGGCTGAGTACCAATTTTCCGATATGCAATTTCGCTGGGGTCCAAGCGATGCGCGTGGCGCTGAACATTCCGTCGACGGTGTTTGGTACGAGCATCTGATTTATTCGTTGTATTTGCAATCAGAAGAATAGGTGGATATTTTTGCACGTAATTTACTAAACTGACCTTTCGAGTCTTCATGGGGTGCATGGAATTTTCGGTGTTCACTCGTGTGCAGCCCGAAAAATTAAATTGAGCTGCTTCGTGTGCATCCAAGTGAAAAGTACAGAGATTTATAAAGCTCAATTTATGAAAAAGACTTTACCTTTTGATATGATATATTATGCACAAGTGATACATGTATTACCAGAGTAAAAAGTAGATATATATATATATATGTCATGATACACTTTTAAAAATAATATTTTCTAGTTGTCTCATTACGCAAAAAATGTCAATTGCCTTATTTCGTGGGTATAAACGACTATTCGATATATTTTAATTGTCTTTGCGATCTTAATTTTTTGATTTACTAAAATCCATACATTTTTCTCAAAAATATTTGTGTCACATTAGTTTTCATCTGATAGTTGTATAGAAAAAACAGCTTTTTTCCTTTAGAACTTAGTAGCAAAGTGGCCGGAAAACTTATCTTGCTTTCAACAAAATCCTTCAATTTTTTTTACTTGGGGTGTAGCTTAGAAACTCAATAATACACGCTCACACAGAATCTATCTTTAAGACGTTAAATACTCATATTAGAATAAAAATATTTTTATTACAAGGGAATCAGTCATTAGTCTGGAAAAATTTCTTTCAGCATCTCTGAATCCTTTAAAGGCATCGAGTAATTTCTTTTTTTAATCAACGCAGCGTAAAACTGCTCCACAAGACCTTTTTTTAATGTATTTCCGTCCAGGCCAATTAAGTATTTTCCACCGTATACGTCTATCAGGGGGCTTTCTACATTTATCCCTCACTCCAGAAAAAAAGAAAAGCTAATTAAATCGCCGTGCGAGTGAAACTAATTATCGAAGCTCGGCATTTTCGTCTTCAAGGTTTTCCATGGAAGCCCAGGCGATTCACTGGAATACGAGCCACGGCACCATCGACAAATGCTACGACAAGGCCGACGGAGTCGCTATTGTTTCCTTCTTGCTCCAGGTAAACTCATCAGACGGCGACTACTTACGCTCTCTCTCTCTCTCTCTCTCTCTAAAGATACTTTTATTGCCCTTTTTTTTATCTCCATTGAGCGACTCCCGAGTTTATTTAATTGAAAGTGTCGCCTACACGAATCGCCGAGCAAAAAAATGAAGAGCGACGCTTTTCAATTAAGCCAAGCTTTGCGTACATTAACACGATGGCTTTAATCGAAAGAGCCGATTCTTTGATCAAGCTTGCCCGTTTCCAGGTGATTGGCTGTCCCGGTATGATCGACAATCCAAAGTTCTCGTGCATCGCCAGCTATTTGCCGCTCATAAAGACTCCCGGCCGAAGCGTCGAACTGCCGCCAGGTTTTGACACACCGTTTAATTTTCTCGAGTGCTCTTTCATTGGACTAATTCAGACCACGCGTCGGGCGATGCTCTGTGAAAATTTTTTTTCAACACCATTAGTTAAATGAAATTGCGTGCTGGAGGGCTCGGATACGTATTTAAAAAAACATTTTATTTTCAATCAAACGGTTGTACATCGTAGACTGCTTGAGCTGGATACAGGACGCTTGCTCGGAGCCGGGGTACTATACGTACAGCGGGTCCACCACGACTTATCCGTACCTTGAGTGTGTTACTTGGATCGTTGTGCCACGGCCAGTTAGGATTTCAGCGAAACAGGTTAGTGGCTGGCTTGTCTATTTTTAGCCCATAGTAGATATTTATTTTGCCAATGTTAAAACATTTTAAAGTTATTTTTTTCCCGTGTAGGTTATTATAGCTGATTTTTTTTTTTTTTTTTTAATGCTACATATGCAAGGTGCAAAAGAAATTATAATGTAGCGCAGAAAATAGGGCAATATGTTTTTGTGAATAGAATCGTTTTCAAAGTATTGAAAGAAAAATTCATACAGTTGGTAAGTGTGCCTTCTTCAGAACTTCCACTAGCTTGTTTTTTGACAACTTCAATATTATTTAGGGGTTTACAGGGTTTCAGGTGAAAAGGTCTCCATTATGAGACGAAATATTGACTGGTGCATAAATAAAAACTTTTTGCTCAAGAAAGCAAAGTAGTGTTTCATTTATGGATTTGTCGAATACATGCATCCAATTAACCATTGAATCATTTTAATTTTATTATGAGCTTACAATTACAAACAATACATTATTATTACTACGACCTAATCTGCATTCGAGTCACATATACAGTTATTTTTTCAGTGATTGGCATTAATTAATCTAAAAATCCCTAAGTAATTCTTTAGCTGATTTAAAATGATAAGTGAGCTTGTCTCCATCACAAACTAAATTTTTTTTTTGGATTTAAAAAAAAATTAATTTAAATTACAATCACGTAATTACAGTGTAAAAATTAAATATCATGATTTAATTGTCTACTTTCGTTTTTTTTTTTTTTTTTCATGTCAGATAGTGAGCTGATGGAGGTGGATTTAGTATTTGGACTGAAAAAGTTGTAAATTTTCTGACAGAATTAGTACAAAATATGTTTTTAGAAAAGTTTTTTTCGATTAAAATGAATGTTTATTTTTAAGAAAACAGAAAAAAATCATCTGAAATTTATGTGTAATTTTTTGTAATTTATTAAACAATTTAAAAGTCTAAATTTTCATCATCATTGGAAAAAATATAAATTTATGCTATTTTTGAAACTATTTTAATTTTTATTGATTTATTTTGAATAAATATTTATCTCTAGTTATTAAAAATCAAGTATATTTCAATTTAGGAATATTTTTAGCGTAGATAAGTAGAGTAATTCAAACAGATGAAGAAAAAGTTTTTTTTTAGTGTCACGCAAAATGTTTACATGAGTTATTGACACAGTTTTATCATTTAAATTAGTGCAACGTACCGTATGTGTTTTAAGATAAAATTATTTTAAAATACTTAAAAAAATATTTAAATACCCACTTTATTTTTTTCCTAAAAATACATTTATATCATGGTGCGTCATTATTTTTGATGAAATATAAATTTCCATAGTGTAGAAAAAATAGAGATGAAGAAAATTTGTAACAGAAATGATATATTTAATATTTGGAAAATAATTGTAATATTTTTAAAAAGCAACTGTGCCCCCCTTCTGCGTTACACAAATTTTCTTTTTAATAGACTTGCGAAAAAATATTCTTAACTACAATTACTTTAATGATGAGTAAAATCACGAGAAAACTAATGGAATTTTCTTTTCAGGCCGAGGCTTTTCGGAACTTGTACGACTGGAACTTCGAGCACATTCTGCGCAACTACAGATCGGAGCAAAAAATTCAACTCAGAAAGATTTTTTACGCGACTGAAGACAGCGATCTCCTTTAACAGGAGCAACGACAAATAGATTGTTCTTTTGTTCCGACTTGCATTCACACTTTGTCCACATAACCTTTTGGCCTACGGTAACGGAAGCTCCGACAAAATTATCAAAATACTACTTGTTACATACCGGTGTACATTTCAAATAAGAAAAGAAAAAAAAAAGGAAAAATGGCAACAGAAAACGAGCTCAGAAGTACATAGTTAAGCAAACAATTGTGAAGGTAAAAAAGAAGTGCCCCAATTAACCCTGAAATTTCCGACATCCTTCTCAGCACTAACGAGAAAGAAGCAGTCACCGATCGATATCATCGACCACATCACAAGGCCAAAGTGTTTGCCACCCCTGACGTTTATCGGCCACTGGTTGAACGACGGCGAGGCCACCCTGACGAACAACGGAAAGTACCGTAATGCACTCTAATTGCCTATGTAAACACCAGATGATATTTTTTCCTCGACTGAGAATAATTTTTTTTTTTTTTTTTTTTTTTTTTCATGAATTTCATACAGCCGTGATAGAACTGAGCGGCTCCAGGATACCCTCGATCATTAAGTGCGGTCCATTGTCCGACGAGTACGAGTTTGAGAGCGCGCACTTCCACTGGGGCGAGTCGGACTGGTGCGGCTCCGAGCACTCGCTCAATAACACTTGGTGCGGAAGCTTGTGATTATTTTGAGAAAAGCGGGCGTATTTTTTTGCTGCTTCCTCGTAGAATCAGGTTTTTATGTTTCATGGGAAATTAGTTTTCGTTGGGCTTCGTTTTCACTAGCTAACCTGCTGTTGGTTGAAAATATTGTTTTCCGAAGGTCGGAGGAGTGTTTCCAGTGCTTCTTTTGAGCAAACAATTGGTGATGCATTTTTTCATTTTAGCTTTCGGAGTGTTAATGTTTACGTACAATTTGACTGTTCATTATGTTACATTATTCAGAGCTTTAATTATATTTTTCACCTTTCAACATTCAACTTTATTTTAGATTTCAAAAGTTTTTCTAGGTATACATTTTTTTTCGTTATATTATATGATACATAAAAAGCATCTACCTTATTTGTGAGTTTCAATATTTTCATCAGTACAACCATTTTCTATTTCGTGAAGAAAAATAACATCAGGTTTTATTACTTATAACTGCAGTTAGTAGATTTTCAAATGATTTCATCAACTTTTTGAATGAATATTCGAACGAAAAAATACGTTTCTCTCATTTTACGATAGTTAGATTTGTACTGAGCATCGGACTTAAAAAATTTAATTCAAACAACTTTCACTATTTGGCACTCAGTTGAGATATTTCATATACATATCTTATACGTATGTGTTTATGTGTGTATACGTTGAAAGGCTTTATTTTGTGATAAAAGTTTTGAATTTATCATTTGATTTTAATTCACCAAAGATAAGTGTTAACTGTAATCGAATACTTAAAAATTTGCAATCGGACATAAAAAAAGTCTTACACACACCGAATAAAGCGCAGTTGTCTGTTGAATTGAATGAACTTCAATTAAGTTTGCAGAATTTAGTTGAAAAGATAGCCAGCTTTCTCCTTATCCAGTAACAAAATAAAAGTTAACATTTCAAAAAATATCTTATTTCAAGTATCGGCGATACTAATAAATGAATTGGAAAAAGTTTATGATTTCAATAAATATATACCCGATAATTGCACAATATCGAACTGAAGACCAAAAACTTTCAACAACAATTTTAGCGTACAATTATTTTGATTTAGAGGTTAAAATATTAAAAAGAGTTGGATTCTTGCGTACAGATGACGATGTATTGAATCATAAGGTTGCAAAAAAGTATATGTAATACAGTAAAGTCCATTGAAATAAAAATATTGGAAATAAGGAATTTTGAAAAATCAGTATTGAGTAATCACAAGGAACTTGGTACCCATAAATTTATTGTACGGTAGTCTTTCTTTTTACCACGAATATTCTTCAATAACAAAATTACAAACCATCGATAATAGACGCTCCTGATTTCTCACGTATACTGTTTCCTTTGGATGTTGAGATTATCTATAGACTCATATTTCAGTAATACACAGGAGAACACTCGGCTATTGCGCCACACAATCTAATTACGAGCAACTCTGTGTCGTTTATAGGTTTACGATGGAAGCGCACGTGAAGCACTGGAATCGAAAGTATCAGACGCCAGACCAGTGCTCCAAGTATGAAGACGGATTTTGCATACTGGCTTATCTGTTCCTGGTAAATTTTCTCTGGGCAAAGCCCTCATTTTAGTTCTTTTTTAAACAAAAACAGTTTCGTTAAATCAAATATTTATTTAATAAAAAATTCTAATATTACCAGTATTTATAATATGTTACGTAATGTGACTGAATAAGTTATTAAAGTGAAATTATTACTTCTACAGGTGAAAAACGTTTGCAACTGCGAGAGTTATTCGTCTCTTGACAAGATTACAGACAAACTCAAGGAAATACGAGAATTCAAATCAAAGACAAAAATTCCTGCTAGTAAGTAAAACTAATTCGAGATAATAAATAATTTCCTCGAAGAAGCCGCTTGAAGCGTGAAATTCTCGGAACAAACTTGAATACGTAATAAGAAAAAAAACACTGCTCCCCAGATTCCTTGAGCTGGATGCGCATGGCAACAGACTGTGGTTTTTATTATTACTACAAAGGCTCGTATAACGCAGCCAATTTTCCGGAATGTGCAGTGTGGATTGTGTTCCCGAATCCAATATCGATACGAACTGATCAGGTTATGAGCTTGATTGAATTTTCAAACAGAAAAAAGGGCAACCCTGTAATGAGATGCAATGCGTTTTTTTTCTCATTCAACAGGTGGATGAGTTCAGAAAATTGAGAAATGAGAAAGGCCAGGAGATCAAATCAAACAGAAGAGAAATCCAGCATCTCAATGGCAGGAAGATTTTCAAGGCAGTTTCATAATAAACGTAGAATTAATGCATATGAATGAACGTTACTTCATCGTAAAATTACAGTAAAAAAAATAGAAAATCAAGTAAAACAGCAAAGAATCACATGTACATTCGTTTTTATTTTATTTATTAAAGTAGTCATGCGAGTCGATGGCAGCACAAGCTCTGCTTATGGTTTCACCTAGTAGATGGTAAATTCTCACGTAAAATACTTCGTGATACAGGAAAAGAGTCTCACTGTCGAGATCATCGTCACTTTCTCCTTCTTCATAACCATTATCCTCGTAATCTAACTTGGTCTCGGAGTAAAGGGCACCGATGACTTTACGACTCTCTTCTTCAAACCTATTGCAAAAACCACACAATAGCCAGTACACTAATTTCTCTTTCGAAGGGTGGTCTTGTGCATAAAGAGTAATTGGACGGAGGCATTCGAGGCAGATTTCTCGAAAACGTTCGAGTCTGATACGCCTCATGTTTGGATCCTCGATCTTTAAAAGAATCGATCGCAGGTCTGCCAATGACAGGTTCCAATGGTCAGTATGGCAACCCATTGTCTCTCTAAACAACTCCTTCAGCTCATCAACCAAAAGAGATCGATAAAAGTATCCAGGGTTCCTGGCTTGGAAGACATCTGGCTCGAGGAAGAAGCAGCTATAAGGAACACAGTCCAAATGGTGCTGGGTCGTGGCTCTGTGAATCACCTCGTCCACGATCTGTCGGACCCAGGAGTCCCGTACTCTAACTTTCAAGAAGGCTTTAATACCCTCGTATTGCATTTGCTGCTGTTGTTTCCATTTTTCAGCACAAGATATGCCCCAAAGACGCAAGTACAAGTCCCCTGGATATATTTTTGGTTCCAAAACAAGTTTCCATGTTTCTGTGGCTGTGCTAGGTCGTTCCGAAAAAAACCAGATTGGAAATTTAATCTTCTGACCTGGAAGGATTGTTATGTGGTTTTTGTTAAAGAAAAATGAGCTATTGGTACAGCTGGGCTTCGAAAAACGTGTAGAAGGAATGGGCTCCTTGCGCCAATGAATCTTGATTACATATACTCCACTATTTTCTAATGTAACATATCTAGTACATATATCGCAACCGTTGGACTGGAAAGTCAGCGACCATGTTATAGATTTGGCCTTTTTTGGAAGAATCCTACAGACACGTTCAAATTCAAAAATAGAGTATGCATACTTTTTGTTATCTATGTCTTCTTGGGCCTCTTGGACTTTGCGTGACTGCTCGAGGGAGAGTCTCTCGAAGTGCCGTCCCTTTTCAAGAATGAATTCTTTATCTTGGATTTTTACAGTTGCTCTGTCATCAGGATTGTGAAGCAACTCCTTTTTGGCATCTGGTGGGGTTACCGTGATCACTGGAATCCTGACAAAGCTTTCCTTTGGCTCGGTGCATTGGATATTTTTCCCAACGACCATTAAGTCTTCTATTTCTGGTTTCTTCTTTTCCAGAAACTGCATCTCTTCCGTCAATTCTAAAGTTCGCTGTTGCAAGTAATCCCCACCCTCCCATTTTGACGCCACTAAAAGTTAAAAATATGATTTTAATAATTAAAAAAGATTCCTTTTACCTTAACTCATGCATCATTACACTTGACTGTTGACGCGTTGACGCATGATTCAACCAACATCTTCTCTTTTTTGATGTAGTTCGGCAGAGCAACTCTGGTCAGTCGAGGTGGCAAATTCCTCGTGTCCCTGTCTACGATTCCAATGACATCGTCTTCTTCCTCTTCACCATCCTTAACTAATCGATCAACGCTTCGCCAGAAAGCTGGGTTTCCACGGTACTTGTCTTGATTTGTCACCTCCGGTTTGACAGCTGACTGCATCAGACATCGCGTTTCGTTCCTGCTGCGCACCTTTTCGTGAGCGTTCAATGCCAGATCCAGAGGCTCACGACCTAGAACTGCACAGAGATGCTTCTGACGACGTTGACGGTCTGCCAGCCAGCGATTCCAGTTTGCCAGTCGATGATCCTCTTCGAGTGGCTTGTCCTTCGATATGTTTTTGCAAGGCTGTGAAATTTGGCAAAGGCGAGGCTTCGACCACACCTTTGGCTCTCCTTTTTTTTTACCAATCTTACGCCCGTGGTCCATTTTTGTTGATGAGTTTCTTCGGTTGGCACTAAGTATGGTTTTAAAATATAGTAGTACCAGTAGGTTTTTTTTTTAATTTGGTTTTTTCTATACTATTAAGTTAAAAAAAATTCTAATCTTTTTTAAACGTTTGTTTATACAAGCATTTCTGTTAGTTTTTCAATTTGCAAAGTTTAGCTGAATTTTTTGTTACGGTATTAATAATACATCTTTTGAGAGCTACCTTTCAGTGTAAAATGTACATAATTAAGTCCCCAAAAATAGGTGATACTAAAAACAGTAAAAAATAAAACTATAGTCAAATAATAGAAATTTTAACAGCTAGTTGTGGTAGGAAAAAGTTTGAGAAACAAAAATATTTAAGTATTTCCATTGCAATCCACATACTACATTAAATTATCCTAAGAACTATTAATCAAATTCTATGCTGCTTAACTTTATTTCTTTATCAACGAAGCTGCTCAGTCAATCACGTTATCGAGTGTACCGATGAGCATAAAAAAACACTGCACATAACAGCAGGTATGGTTAAGTAGTATCAAATTTTTTAAATTATCATAAGCTTACTTGTACACCGATTGAGATTCAACAAAGTTATATCAGTTTTTTTTTAACGATGATCGTCAATAATCATGAGACTACATTAACTAGCATGAAAATACTAGTTTTTAGTCGCCAATGGTGTTGCAGTTAACTTGCCTTTTTGGAAGTTTTTACGTTTTACTACTTAAAAGCTTAGTCCATGCTATCATTTCCTCCAATTTCGTTAAAATTTATTAAAAAAAAAAAATGCATGTGTTTGAACTCAATTAAAACCGATCAAAGATGCTTATTTTGTAAGAGCTTAAATAAACCACGCAGTTTACATTAAAAAAAGTAATAAACTTATATGATTACTCACACTTTTAATTATTACAAAGTTTGGTTAAGGTTAAACTCGTGGATAGTGCTTCTTTCGATTGGTCGCTTCAAATTTCTTGTGAAAATCAATAAAAATTAAATTATTTTACTTCGTTCGATTTGCACCTCTTCCCCAGGTATAATGAGTGAAAATAATGAAGGTAGCTATTCCAATGTTGTAATTAAAAAAATTAATTTCACCAAATTAACATATTATATCTTATAAATGGCATAACAACATTCATCTTATTGATTTAACCAATAAGAAATATGTATATTCTAGGTTAACTTTTTGTTTATTTACTTTGAACTAAAAATTTTAATGTCGTCATACTTAACAATGAAATCGAGAAAAATACAGTCATGAACATACATACTAAACGAAGTTCTAGAAAATGGAGCCGAAGAAGATTACAGCGACGAAGACGATGTTTTGGACGAAAACTCAAATAGGGCAAAATTTGTGTTTAAGCTCGGCAATAAAGAGGGACATTTAGAAGCACCCATCGACTTGAATATCAGCACAATGATAGGGATCGAACTGAAACCTCTTTTGTGGTACAATTATGATATAGGGCCTAAGAAGATTAGACTTACTAATACCGGATCCACAGGTTTGTGTCATTGAGGAGTCGAATGACTAGTTTCGGAAATTTAAATCCTTGAATGAATGAAGAGGATTAAAATTTTTCATGGCAGTATGTTCGTGATAATATTGGAAAGAATGACTTGAGACCTTTTTTTACCTCTAATATAATTGTTGGATAACTTTTTTAAACTATATGTATGCATCGTATTGAAATCCTAAAAATCGTAGATAAGATTCACTTGTTGTGTATAACTATTCTAAAAATGATTAAAAACTTCTTTCAGTAATTCTAAGTGCAAAGTGGAAAAATGAACATCCCTACCTAATTGACGGACCATTACTCGGAAAGTACGTCTTCTCCCAACTACATTTTCATTGGGGCAAAAACGAGATGGTTGGCAGTGAGCATTACCTCGATGGTTGTTGGTAACGTAAATAATACTCAGTCCCAATGAATCTTTAATAGCCAAATGTGTTTGATTTAAACGCTTCACATTATTTATCTGCTCACATAATTTATGCATAATGTCTTGAGGGTCGAAAAAAAAAATGCACGGTTACATCCCACATATCTATATTCACCCCATGATGAAAAAAAAAAAATGTTAGAGTTGAGAGCAAAAATAACTCACGAACGTGTAAAGAAGCCCTTTGTCATCTCATATCGAATAAAATCATAAATAGCAACTTAGTGTGGCTATGGGGTAAAAATAAGACATGAGAGCAAGCTCCTTTTATTTATAAACGCGGTCTAAAAATACATTTTTACGATAATACAATAGATTACTTACCAGTTTTAAATGTATAGACACGAACTTTTCCATGTCTTTAAAACAATTTTTCTTTTTTATTTGAACTTGAGCAGTATGCCGATGGAGGTGCACGCTGTGCACTACAACGCTGACTACCTGAGCCATAACGAGGCCCTCCAGCACGATGACGGTATCACCATTTTGGTTTATATGTTCAGGGTGAGATTTTTGATATAAAATCAGCTTCTGGTTCACGCACTATTTTTAGGAGTATTCATTCGCGTGTCCAATAATTTTTTATAAATTTATTCCATCCTTTTCAAAACCGACACAAGCGCGTTGTGGCATATAGTTTTTTTTTTCGACGATATATACAAAACTTGTCCTACTTTCCGGGTTACAGCGATTGAAATGGTACTCTCTGCTTTAAGTTCATCAAATCAACAGTTTTTCGTCAAATATACATACAATCAATTTTTTTCACGTACATATTTCTGTTTTTTTTTTTTAACTTGTATACTCTTTTAATTAATAAGCTATTCTGCTGCATCATTTGTACTTATATTCGTATAAGAAAATCCACAAAAAATATCCCATTTTTGTCCACAACTTCAACTAAAAACTCTTATTTTCAGGCACACCTTCCAAATAAGGCTCGTTTTACTCGTGATGTCATATACGGTCATGTAATTGGAGAAAAAGTTTTGAACAGATGCTTCACTGAAAGTGATATCTTTTTTCTGAGATTTTTCAAATTATATTTATACATATTATATACACACACACACACATTTATATATATATATATATATATATATATATATATATATACGTATTTATAATTTTCACATGTACATCGCGGAAAAAGGGTGTCACTCTCACTGAAACCCATGTTCAAAGTTTTTGCCTCACAATACATTAAATTACGAGTAAAATAAGCCCACTTTCAAAGAGTGTGCCTCAAAAAATTTTTCATTAAAATGGGGCACTAGAACGTGATATTTTCATTGGATATCCTTGTATATTTTGCTTAAATTAACAAAAATATGTGATGTTTTAGTAAAAAGGAATCCAAAATTTTTAGCTCCAGCCTGGACCTAACCCAGCTCTAGATCAAATACTTGACAAACTGCCGCAAATACGAGAGCCGAATAAAAATGTCAAATTAACGTCAAACGATCCTCTTGTCGAGTTGTTGCGGCCTTTTTCGGACGATTATTTTATTTACTGGGGAGCTCTGACAACGCCTGATTCCGGACTAAAACAGCGCGTTTTGTGGCTCGTCAGTCGTGTCCCTATTCCCATCGCTCAAGAACAGGTACGATTTGATTCGATTAAATAAAAAAAAATTAATAAAGAAAATTAATTAAAAAAGAATTAATTAATAAAATTAATTTTTTTATTAATTTAATCTTTAAATTAAATATATACAACTTGTATACTTTAATTAAGTTTAAGTGTTACCCACGATTTCTTTTTTATCAATCACATTGTATTATGGAATTTTATTCATTGTACACCATTATTAGGACGAACTTCTGATAGAGGGAGATAATATGAAATTAAAACGTGTCTTATTACAGGCTGACAAAAAAACATATTATAATATTCGGGCAATTTTTTTTTCTATGAAAACAGCTTCAAAGAAATTGTAATATTCCAAATCGTTAAGATAAAATTTTAACATAAAATTTAGTCATCCTTAAATTTATAAATAATTTATGTTGGGGTTGCTTCGTCGATTATATTTAAATATTTTAAATAACCTGTTCGATTATTGATTTTTGTCTCGACCGTGTTTTGGTACTTGGTCTAATTTTTTGAGGTCTTAATTTTTTTGTTTTTCTTGAACATTGAAGCATTTATTTTTAAAAACTTTTGTTACGGTACGTATAGAGTCATTGATACGCCCAAGATGAGTACCTTAGCCCGAAAATTCTGGCTTTCATTATTATGGTTATTATCAGTATTGATATATAAATCGATAACCTACATTTTTTTTTTTTTTTTATGGTAATTTTAATAGAACACTTTGAAGCTCCACACTCACCTTTTTTCCACCCCAACGATACTCATGATTCAGCTTCGCAACTATTTTAAGCATACTTTACGTTAGTCTATTAAAAATTCTTGCTTCGAGAAGGAAATAATTTTGTGTCCTTGGTTGAACAAAATTAAATTCCAAATTCTTTCGAATCGTATACTACAATGCAACTAGAAAACATTCAACGTTCCACGGCATCAACATACCACTATCCAATGATATTCCAAAACAATCCCAAAACACGCGTACACCTACGTCGCACTAAAAAGCCAGTCTTATCGCTGGATCCGGTGGCTTTAATTAAATCCCCGGTCCTGAAATACACCCCCGGGCCCTTAAGTGCGACTCGTGTCGTATACATGCAGCTTACTCTCTTCCCTGGGCAGATAGCGCAATTCCGTTTGCTGCACAATAGCCGTTACGAGCCGCTGCTGCATAACTGCCAGGTGCTGAGGGAACGAGGCGAGCGGAATGTATTTCATGTCAACCCCTCCGGCCGGACTATAAGCTCGTTGCTGCCCATTACCCGGGAGCCACCCCCGCCAACTGCTAATCAGATCCAAGCCGAGATCGACAAGCAGTGAGGATTCGTGGAGAGCTATAGTTTCTGCGGTTACGTGTTTTTCGGGGAGTTTCCAGAGGATTGCGGTCCAAAGCAAGTAAATCCTCGTATTTTCATGGCCACAAGAGAAAGTCGAGCGGGCTTATGATTCGTATAATTGATTTGAACTATTGTAACTCGTGATTATTTTTTTTTTTTTTTATTTTCATAAAATGAATTTCAATCGATTGGAAGTTGGTAAATCATGAATTTAAAAAAATTTTATATGAATTCTTTGACTTATATTGACTGCTTTTTTCTCAGATCATTCATTTTACATTTCGTATTTTTATACAGCACTCTGCTCAATGGATAAACGCGTTTCAAAGTCCATTCTTTCTTTTCACTCTTAAAAAGTTGCAATTAATTCAGCTACTATCAAGGTGTAAATGACGAAAATTTGTTCCACAGGTCTGATAATTAAAAAAAGACGCACTAAATCCTTCAATATAATCATAACTATAAATATAATAGTAACATTAAACATTATTCGTTGTAGAATTTTTGAGCCAATGTTTTAGTAATGAAGTCAAATCGTCAAAAAATAAGTCAAAAAGTTTTACAACCAGTTTAATAAAATCATAAATAAAATAACTTCAGATTTTTGCAAAAAAAAAAAAACAATCAAAAATCAAATTTAATTGAAATATTGTTTCATCAAATCATGAAAATAAATTGAGAAGATTTCAAGGTTTGAGTATTCTTATTCATCAGCAACATAGTTTTGAAGCTTTAAAGTTTGTTTTTATAGCCTTTCTATGCTTTATTTCTGGCCAAGATAGAAATACGATTTTTAATGTTGAAATTGACTTCAAATTCCTCTAATTAGCTAAACATTTTTTTAAAAATATCGATTTATTCTTAAACATATCAAACTAACAAATTCTATATTTTATACTTTTCTATGGAGCATAATAAATTAAAATTCAAAATGTAAGTCGTACGGAAAAAAAATATATAAACAAAAAACTAGTCTTGGATGATAATTTGCCACTTAATGGTTAGAAAGATGAAATAAATCACTTTCTTCTGCGCCGACGTCTCTTCACACGTTCCCGCCAAAGCTGGCAGTCGGGATAAAGACTAGCGCAGTCAACCTGGCCAAGCCCCAGTACGGACGCCTTTACAGAGTCCAGCATAGCCGACCAACGATCACGAAGCAAAACTCGTCCTGACACCCAGCTCATACCTAAGCTGTAACGGGACACAAGCATTCAATTTTTAAGTTAACAAAACGATGGAATGAATAAAAAAGTTTTTCAAAAAACGAGATAAATATACATTTTTATGATTTTTTAATGACTGGAAATCAGGTCAAGTTTTTATTTTAAACACGTGAAAAATTTTTTTTTACAACCAGTTCCTATCTATTTTTATGATTTTCTGATATTAGTAGTAATTAAAAATGATTTGATGATTTACCTGGGATAAAACAAATTGAAATGTTAAAATAATATTCGTGGTTAGCTACAAATTAATTTACTGTATGGTACCTTTTCTTAACAAAATTTTTACGCATGAAAAATAGGGTAAAATCTAATCTTGCCTGATCCAATTCGAATGCTCTTACATAAAAAAAAAAAAGATTTAATGTACAAAGAACATCATTTTTTAAATATTACTGTGATTTTGTTCTATATCTTAGTATATTATTATTAGTAAAATGTGTGGTCTTGCGTTAAAAAGATGTTCTTGAATGAATTTATGTGCAATTATCAAGAGCCTATTAGACTAAATATTTTATCTGAAAGTTATTCTCAGTTTTTATTATGATAGTTTCAATATTTCCAGTACAAACAGTAATTAATTATGGCAAATAATTTAAGACTGTAGTGAAAAAAACATTTTTTTTGTGATCTACAACTTTCTGTTTAATACCATACGTCCAAGTTCTCGATTTTTTTGTGATACATCAAAAAAAGTGATTTTTCAAATCTGTGTAATTATAACGTTATAACTACGTGTAGTTACAACTATGAAGACATGAAAATACCTTTCTGTTGGGTGTCCTTTAGTAGTAAAAAGTTATATTTTTATTTGAGATCTACATTTTTTCTGCAGATGCAGAGTCGATTTACGTTCCTTCATAAGTGGTGGTTACACTTTTTCTTCTAGTAAGGATATAAGATAATTCTGTAAAGCAGTCGTGCCTAAAAATACGTACTGAATCTTACCTTTTTTACTCAAAACTCATAAAAAATTATAAAATACACAAGAATGTTAGATAATTCACAAATATTCAACCTCTTGTTGTGACAATATCTGTAAATGAAATATCAAGATTTTGTTTGTTTCTCGGGTATATTTTGTTTCTCTATACCCTTACGATTCTATGTAATCAAATTCATACATGTAAACTTGCAAGCAATCGGCTTGTGTTCTGCCATATTTGTTATTAGCTCTTAAACTACGTGCTGTTTCAATAACTATTGTTATGAATTAGTAATTTTTAAGGCCACAATAAAAGGTACTGTCCAGAACGTGTGCCCCTTTTTAAATTTTAGATAGATTTATTGAAAATATACATCGATTCCCAAAGCTTTTCGAAAAAAACTAGATAACAATTACCAGAAGCAGAGTAAAAGAAAACAAAATACCTCCAGATGGGAATCCAGATGCGCCGACCGTCCTCCGTTTCCCTGGAAAAGCGATTGTCCTCACACAGTAACCTTCGCAGACATTTTCCGGAGTCTGCTTGGGCCACAAGTACAGCTTCGATTGAGCGCAACACTCGCTGAGCTAGCTCGTTTAATTCTTGGTCGTTTTTGTACCTCAGCGCCTGAGAATCAAATGCTTGGCGTTTGAAGCGCTGATCTATGTCTGGCACCGTACTCATCACAGTCGTCATCATTGGATTCTATGAAAAAAAAAAAAAAAAATTAAAAATAAAAAAGTAAAAAATTTACCCTTATATGTTGCTGCCGTGCATCTTTATGAATTACCGTAATACTCATGAGCAGCTGAATGATAAAGAGCCCAAAGGCAAGAAAAGCAAGAGCAGTTAAGGCGATTTCAAAAAAATCCTTCACGGTCAGTTCACCCTTGCTTTTCCCCACTGAATGATGTGGATAGTATTCTTCATCTTCTTCCTCGTGTGACAAGTAAATGTGCTGCTCGTGAACCATTGGCGAGAAGTCCGGGGGTGGATGATGCGGTGGTGGCTGATAATGAGACGGTTGACTGTAACTTGGGTAGCCATAGCCCGTTCCAGCGGGGACAAGGTGATCTAACGCATTCAGATAGATCAATCTACATTACTTCGTTTCTATTTTTATCCTTCAAGTAATTGTACTTATACTTTGTGTGCATTGTTAATTTTTTACGTATGCATTCTAAATAATAACCTCCAGGTCTTCCCATCTTTCCGGAAGATACAGCTGGCATGGTATAGCCAGTCAACTCGCCTTCAAACTCCTGGAAGTCATCAAATTCAGGATCCTCGTGAACCTCTTGTTTTTTCATTATTTTTTTATGAGGATTGTAATGTCGGTATATGTCGTCCAACGTTGTTGTTCTGGAATATGTTAAGAAATTTACATGGTTTTTCAGTAGGACTTACAGGTACTTTAATTTTTCGGAAGTCATTTGATGCAACATGAAAAATCTGACTATGAAACTTTTAGATTAGTGGAACATTTGTTAGGAAAAAATCAGGTTTGTAGCATTAGATTTTATAGCAAGGATATTGTATGAGACAAGCAGTTCAATTCAAATTTTGAAGCACAAAACTAACGAAAATGTAATAAGTAAATTATGACTGTATCGAGTTTTAAAAAGATGCAGTGGTTAATGTGAAGGACTTAAATGTACGTTATTAATCAATTATCTTTTACTGGTTGTATTATTTTTACTAAAGTAAATTTTTTAAAAAAGTTAACTCAGCCTACAGATTACAATTAAATTTTAAAACCTGTGAAGTTTTAAGTATATATTTTTATGACAGCTTAACATATCATTTAATCGAAAATAGTAGGAATGGTATGTCATTTTTTTTACTTTCAAGTACATAACTTTTTTAGTTGTCGTCAAAAAACTCGTACAACTGTAACTATATGCACAGTATTTATACATTTAGGTTGATTAAAAATTACTGGAATTATATTATCAAAAATTAAATCTGTCACGTTATTAAAAGATGAAATATTGTTCCGCGCAAAATCTAAAATCAGGTATTATTCATTAAAGTAGTATTTAATATTAAGAAGAGTTTTAAGCAAATATATAAATGAAAATATGAAAAAAGTCTTGCACCGAAAGACTATTTTATTGTACAGTCAACTGCTGGCTCAAACAGCTTGGATTTTTCTGAGTCAAATTTTTTTTTTTATTAATATAATAACAAAAAAAAATAAAGGAAATAATGTGCTGATGTCGTAGGTAACATTTTTATAAGGAGTGCACCATATTAAATTTCAACGCATCAAAAAAATTGTTCAGGAAATTTTAATTTTTGAATCCTACCTGTGCAACCAGTCTTTATACTTGGAACTTCCTTCATCGGAAAGCAGCTTGTCATGAACAGTCACGTTTTGCTCTCCCAAAATATCAGGAAGTGTATCTTCTGGCCCTACCTCATTTTTACGTTTGACTCTTTGCATCGCACCGAATTCTTTGAAAATTTCTTCTGCCACATAACCATGGCACAAGAATTCGTTCATTCTTTTTCTATGAAAAAAGAATGTTCAAAAAAATTATGCGTACAAAATGAAACATTGGATGTAAGAGTGGAGTTTTTAGAAAATCAAATGCTACACTAACAGCCTTAAAAATTAGTAAAGCTTAGGACCAAAAACACCATAAAAAATTACAAACTATGGAATCGAAGCGTTATTCAGGTATATTTTTAACGATTTTTACTGTTATAGATGGTTAAAATTATAGAGCATCCAACACAAGACTCCCAAAGTTTACATGTAAATAAAGAGACTGCTATTACTCGTAGATTTTATAATATTTTAACTTTAATAAGTACAAAAATCACAAATTTATACATTAGAAATATATGCATCGTCAACTTTCCTCCAGTCACTTTTAATTTTATTTATTCAAATACCGTAACTACGTCATCCTCTTCTGGTTCTTAAAATTTCACATATCACAGTCGGATAGTATTTTACTGATTTAATGATGTATATAATACTAATTGTTTTAATGTGTTTGAAAAAAGAAATTTTATTTCATCCCTACTAGTTACTGATCCTAGAATTTACTTTCAACTTGAAATACAATGCACGTGAAAGTAAATCACCGTTGACTAAATGACTCCTAATTTGACTATTGATGTTGGAGTTTTAAACATTAACTTATTAAATCGTATTTACCTGTGATAATCCATTTCATCTAAAGCCTTGACGAAAGAACCGTCGGTAATCGATGTATTCACTTTTCTTGACTTGTTTTCGTGGTAGTATTGATCCATAAATAAAAACGATCCAGGTAACAGATCGCCCGATAAAATGTCATTCTGATCGATACAAAATTCATTACCATCGTCGTAACATTCCTGCGAAAATACGTCACTCGTGGAAAAAAACAAAAACAAGTAGAAAATCATATCAGCAGTGGATGGAAAAATTTATAAGCAAACAAAAAAAAGTATGAAAAATAATTCATAGAAAACTGGACTGTGTTCTCGGCACGTGAGTACACAAGACACTGAGGCAAAAGTTTTGAAGGCACGATACGCTCCCAAAGAGCGGAATACGCAGTCGGCTGCTCTAAATAATGGACATAACCGTAAGCCACCTAAAGTGCCTGGCCACGAGTGACACCGTAAGGTGTGAAAACTTTGTCACCCCGATACGCTTGGTGCCACAGAGGAGAACGAGCCTAGTGCTGATTATTCGAGTAATTACTTGTTTCAAGAATGTATTATCTTTATTTTTACTAGCAGTGCCAGTATACTTTCAAACCAAATTTACACATTGACCGTTAGAAAGTAATGAATGTGCGATTTTAATTATCTTATTATTGTAAAAAGGTTTTTTAAACATTAAATAAATTACATGAGAAAGGTACATTATGGCAATATCTTCCTCTATGATAAGTACTGTTGAGTAATGTTATAGGAAGGCTGCCAAGTGGCGTAATATCGATATTTTTTCAATCAATAATGAAATTTTATTAAATGTTTCTACTATCGACATTGAGGTTCTACGTAAAAGTATTAAGAAATAATGCTCTACAGCAACAAATTTTGGAAGATACTAGCAACTCCAATAATTTGTGGATATTTTTTTAAAGAATGGATATTAAAATCATCAAAATAAGTAGATCAACGAGATGTAAATTATTCTTCACTTGTTTGTTTTATTACTTCAAAGCTTTGGGCACAGCCCCATTGAACTTGACCGTAGAATCGACAAAAAGAAATACGGCAGAGAAATTTAGATTTTCAAAATCCCAGTATTGTGTCTTTTATAATGTATTCCCAATTGTAATGCTATCCGTTCTGAATACTTTTTTCATCTTGTGCTTCTCCAAAACTGGCTATACGGGCAGCGTGAAATTCGACAGAGTGATGGATTCCCTTGCTGACATTTTGACTCTCTTGTCAGTTGTTTCTATTTTAGCTGCGTTTATTGCTCACAGAGAAAAGCTACTTGCCATCGCCAACACGATAAGTTCAATGACTGACTGGTCCAACAATATTGATTACGAAGTGAATGATTCAATTTGTTTCATTACAAGAAAAATGAAGCCTACAATTGTCGTTCATTGGACTCTTAATGTATTGTCGTGGATAACCATTTCGAGACAAAAGGAGCACTTACTCTACTTTTCGTCCCAGCTTTTCAGTGTTTTTATCATTAAAAGCACATTTGTACAATACATCGTGGTTTTGAACATAATGAAAAAACTATTTGAAAACATTAACAACAGCCTAAAAAATGTCACACAGAGATTATTGGCTCTGGACTGCGAGATCAAGTCTCTTCCGACAAATAATTTCGAATTGATGGTAAACAAAGTCAATGATATACATGAACAGTACTCTCTCCTATATGAGACTTCTAGGAGTTTGTCAAACTTTTACTCTTACCCGTTGTTATTAAGTTTGTTAAATTTTTTCATGGCACTAGTTATAGTGGCTTATCTCATCGCTGAACCAATAATTATTGGACATTCAAAAATATTAATAATAGATTTCGCCCATTTTTTCTTCTACTGGATTCATAACGTTGTCATACTTTTGTTATTGACTACATCAGTCAGCGCGATTGTTTCGGAGGTACTATACAGAACAATAAATTTTTTCACATCCATTGTTACATTAAAAAAAAAGTAATGTTTAATTTGACGATCCTCCAGAGCAAGGAAACAAGTATGATTATCAACTCATGTTTGGTCCATACAAATAATAAGAAGTTAATAAAGAAGGTTATTTTTTCTACGTTTATTGTTTGATTCTCATTCATAAAAATTTGGATTTAATAGTTAATTATTTATTTTATTTTAGCTGCATCTATTTTCTTCATTTTCATTACATGCTGATGTCAAATTTACAGTATTTAGCCTTATTTCATTAGATGAGTCGTTATTGATGTCAGTAGGTATCCATTAAACTATTCAAATGAGTAAAATCCATTTCCAACTTCAGTGAGGATTTTTAGATTGCAGGGTCTATAACTACATACTTGGTTATATTATTTCAAGTCCAGGATAGTTAAAGTGTTTTAAACTCATCTGATGACCAATTCAATTGAAAATTAGTAAAATTAAATGAAGTTTAATTTATCGTTTAAGTAGTTGAAAAGGCTTTTGTTCAATATCAAGATTAAAATAGTTATTTACGTAACAAGTGCGAAAAAGACAATTTCTCGCACGAGTAGTGATTGACTCACACGAGTGCCGGAGTTGACGGGAACGAGTACCAGTTGAGCACACGAGTGCGTAGCACGAGTGTGATCGCAAGGTACGAGTTACCGTCACCGGCCATGAGTGCGAGTCCATCACACGAGTGCGGGAAATCGTCCCGCACGAGTTGCGTACAAGTTTTTTCGCAATGTGTGAGGAAAATAGGTACAAAATAGGTTTGAATTTTGATTTCCAGTGTGTAGCAAAATTTTTTCCGGTGTGTGGCCAAACCTTTTCCACACACCTTTTTCTTACACTGTGCGTTAAAAACCTTTGCCGCACACTTTTTCCACACACTGTGCGACAAAAACCTTTGCCGCACACCTTAGTTGCACACTATGTGGGAAAATCGATTTTCCACACTAATACCAGTGCGGAAAACATCCATTTTTCGCACACTATTGTGAAATGGTAGTTTTCCTACGAGTTTGAAAAGTCTCTGTTTGCGGCCCGAGAGGTTTGCGGCCCGAGCCGAAGGCGAGGGACGTAACGAGGTTCGTAAAGGAGACTTTTCGAACGAGTTCCGGAAAACTGCTTTTTCGCCCGAGGAAGTACCAGCCTCCCAAACCCACCCGAAGGCGAAAAAAGATATTAACAAGGCTAAAAAATCTGTAAATGTTTCAACGTTTCATATACAGCCTTTTAAAACACGTTCATATATAATTAATTGCGTTTTATTTCTGAATAAACTGAAATGTTCACAGTGCAGTTCCTTAGATACGTTTCCAATATTTCTTTTATAAAAAAAAAAAAAATAATAATAATAACAATGACAATAATAATAATAATAAATAATATGAAAATTGTTTTAGCATCAGAAAACATGTTTATAAAAATTATACTATATAAATGTATCAAAATAGAATAATATTGATGATTTACATTCTTATTTAGAATGTAAGAGTTACAAAGATAGTTAGTTTCAAAAGCACACTTATGTCATAAATTTAATAAGTATAGGCTTGCTTAAAATTATTCAAAACATTTTTCCTGTACTTTTATAGGCAATGCGATTCGCACTTTGAAATACCATGGAATTCTCAAGAAATACAAAATATTGCCATATACTTTTAAGCGGCCCCAAAAAAAGGATACTTCCACGAAAAAATGCATTTTGACAATGAAAACATGTTTAAAAAAAGAAAAATGAAAACTAACTCGAGTTGGTCCTATGTTATATGTCTACCTAGTCTGATTATACATGTCATGAAGATGCAATAGATTAAAGTAATCATCGTAATTTAAATTTAAAATTAAATTAATAAATTGTTTAGTAAAAATAAAAGTTGCTTTTGCATCATTTTTAGGGTTTTTTTTGTGATGCTTTGTCACTTTATAAGAAGATATTATAATGTAAACTAGTAAAATAAATGATGCATACAATGCTGTATATGTATCGCGTTGTTTAATACATAAAAATAGTTTGGTTACATATTATTTTAATTACAAATCGTTATAAAAAAAAAGATGCAGTTTGCCCATGGTCATGAGAACTATTGGTTAAAAAAATGAAAATGGGAGGTTAGAAATCCTTAAATAACTGATTGTTAGAAACTATTTAACTCTGAAAAATTTTAAACTATTCTTACAAATTAATGTAGATCTACACATATTACTAGTCAAAAATATAAATTAATTTGTTGGGTTCCGCTCACGTCTAATTACTAGACAGTATTACCGAAGTAACATTCAAAAAGTATGTACCTTGAGGAGTCTCTGTGTATGAAGACCGTACATGAGGGAGGTACGCCGCTGACCAAAAAATATCTCGTCTTCAGGTCGTTCCCCGGATAACCGACCGCTGATAGTTAGTCAGGAAAGTGGGCCTGGAGAATACCTTTTCTGTAGATATGCCGTTAGGATGACCATTAAGAAGGCCATTTATGGCTGTCCATACTCTTCAGGGCTGGCTTTCCCGGCTCGCATTTGAAGTAGAAAATTTTCTGATGGCACCAGGTCGGATGGATAAACGGCTATAAAACTCTGAAGCAGGTTGTGATCTGACTAGACATGTCTCCTGGTATTCCACCTCGGTTATTTTGGCGATCTGGGGTTAAATTCAATGTTTTTCACTTGCCCAAAAAAGATGAGTGTCATTGGTAGCCGGAATGCCCAGCTGACGTTAGTGTAGTGCCGATGATCGACTATGATATTTGTCAAATCGATGGGGTGTTTTATAACCACTCTTTACTATCTTTGACTGCGGGTGGCTTGAATTTTACCTTGACGCCGCCTAGCAGATCCCACTGAACTAAAGCGCAAAACTAGCTTATTTTAGCAAAACTTTGAGCTTATTTATCGCTATTGTTATCAACTTTTTCAAGAGAAAAACTATGCGAAAACCATCTCGGAATCATCAAGAATCAGTATGCAAAATTTCAGCAAAATCGATTAAGTAGTTTTTTCGGTTAGTGATTACAACAGTTTTAGCGACTTTGCTTTATATGTTAGTAAGTTAATATATTCGCTTAATTTTTATAAAGAATTTTAATAAAAATTTCAACAAATTTTTCCAGAATTAATAATTTTAAAAAGGAGCAATCGGAGTGGTTTTTGAGGGGTAATTGAAGTGGTTTTGTAACGTTTGTTTTGCCTGCTCTAACCTCAAAAAAAGAAATGTAGCCGTGATGAAAGACAACTTGTTTCTTACTTATAAAAACTGCGTCTGTATTATTTGTATACCAAATTATTTGTAATTCAGTAATCAAGAAAGTAATGTGACTTTTATGTCAAGTTGTTAAAAAAAAGAAAAATTAACTATAAAACCGCTCCGAATGCCCCACGCGAATCGCTCCAATTGTTCCACTTTTTCTAATCTGTTAGTCACTTTGGTTTTTAATTTTTTTAAATGTGTTCAAGTGCAGGTGGAAAAATGAAATATTTTTTTATTTGTTTGTAAGTTATTTGGATACCATTTATATTTTTTTTTATTACCATACATATAATATCTTTCCGTTAATAGTGTTTGAAAAATAAGGCTGTGTAAAAGCGCTCCGATTGCCTCTCCCTGCTCTACATTTTCATAAATTGATTAAAACTAGGCTATAATAGACAGGCAAAAACATGAATTCTTGTAGAAAATAAAAATTTTATGATAAGTGTTTTCACAACTATTGGAATTACTGTACTTTAAATTAAGAGCATGAAAAATACATAGTTAGTTAGTTTGTAATTGTTGCATATTTTCAAAATTTTGTCAAATAAAAATTCTATATAAATTCCTTCACATTTATTTAAGAAAACAAATTTTATTGGTTTCGACACAGTGAATGTTGTCACTGTAAATCTATACGATTCCACAAAGACTTTAATAATGTCAGATGATTATTGTATCTGTGGTTTATACTATTGCTCCTGTAATTACAAAAATTTTCCTTAAAGAACATAAAAACAATTCAAAGTATATAATTATGATCCAACAGATGCTTAAAAATTGTTATAATCATTACTTTATACACTTTACAATGAGTTCAACAACAAAGGCACCACATGATATTGCACATCCTAAACACCAAGTTGTAATCAGTTTACTACACAGAAGACTATCTGATGTATCAGAGGTAGAAAATAAACGTTTTAATGGATCTCTATTGTAAATGTTGTACGTAGACCACAACGCATTCTCCTTAATTGACTGAAGTAACCGATTGAACTCCGGAACGTAAGGAGAAGCTTCGGAAAAAATGTAACCCTTTGGTCCACTCCAAAAAACATGTGTTAGAATTTTCATTTTTGGTGGCCCGTAACGACTATTCATGTAAACGTTGGCTTCAGCTACTGATTTATCTATCAAGCACGCTACATTCTTATACTTCAATATTCGAGCTGGACAGTCCATTGAATCATCAACTAATTTGACGTTTTTTCGTAAACGTTGTAGAATACCTTTTGCTCCATCAAACGTTATATTTATGTGGTTTGGATGTGTTTCTAAAATTATGTTATGTTTTTCTAAATCTGCTAGCATCTCAAAAGGACCTTCACCTAAATCGTTCAATTGCATCCCAGCCAATTTAGCATATAAATGCGTTGAGTACTGATGAGATAAAATAAACAAAAATATGAAAACCATTCTTTCCACAAATTGGATAGGTAGTTTAGGTACAGTGTTACCCATCAATATTTGCAGAATGTAATGCGGTTTCCAGAAACAAATATCGAATTTGAATACTTTAGCTAGTAAATGCATAAAGCTTATTTGAACTAATACTGCTAAATATATATAAAATGTATTTAAGCGAAGTGGCCATAATTTAGCTGGATAAACAGGTACTAAGGCTACAAAGTCATCGACCCATGTCACTATACTTCTTTCACCTTTATGAAGTTCATTTTTCTTATAAGCGATATGCAAGTAAAGCTGATTACCACTGTAATCTATTTCACTTCCAATAATCATACTCAAAAGAGAATTTGAATTATTTTTGCTGATAGGCTCTCCATATCCTAAGATATTAGGAGAAATCCAATCTATGGTAAAGTTCATGAGACTTGAAATTTCCTTGACAACGCCGTAGTCTGAACCATTTATTTTTATAGGATGACCGTTTGAATCCCTATCAAAGTTTAGGAAAGGTGGGCGAGGTATCAGTGCTATTTTTAGAGGATATTTATTCATGTCACGTAGTTTATTTGGAAATAGCTGTAATCCTTGGGTATAGCAGTTGTTAGAATATAGGTTGGTAAATGGATTAAAATAGTATGAAGCCAAGTTATTTGGACACAATCTATTTTTAGATATTGATTTTAAAATCGTGATGTCTAAGAATTTATTCACCCATGCGTAATGTAACATATTCTCAATAATTTTTTGTTCCAAACTTGTTTCAGTATTTATAATGAATAAACAATATGGTCTAGTTGAACTAGGAAATAGAGCTATTAAAAACTTTAAGATTCTTTGAAATTCTGATGTCAACGTTGCTTTCTCATTGTATAAGAGAATTGAAATGATAAAAGTAGAGTATCTCGGAACACCCAGTATTCGATGATAAGATTGGATGTTTTCTTGAAAATCATTATATTCTAATACCTGCATTATAATTGCGGTTTTCTTAGAAGAAACAGTTTTAAGTACAGATTCAATTACTTGCCTAGTGCTTTCTGTTATGTGTTTTACTTTTAGGCTTGAAAATATAATAGCAACCTGATATAACTGAAACTCACGTAATACGTTGTCCACTGCATTATCTACTTCTTTTGAACTAGTCACGATAAAGACACAACAAATACTATTAGTTGTAAATAATAATAAGAATATAGTGACTACAACAATGAATTTGAGCCTCATTTTTTCCCTAAGTTAATAAAAGTAATGCACGTTTTTAATACATAATCTGAAATAGTTTTGTATGTACCTCTTCTACTTAGAAAAAACCAAGTCATTAGATAGCTTACTTTGAAAGGTGTATTTTTTCTATGGACCAAAGTGAATTGAATAATGTAAGATTGATCAAAAAAGTACTTCAACGTATAACTAATTATGGTACACTACTTTATAACTACGCAGAGTATATTTTATTACCCCACAAATAGTATTAGTAAGGTATGTCGATACAATGTAATTTTTTCTTCTATCTTTAATATCTGTATATGTACGCGTGAAGTAAAATAATAAATTGAAGTTGGACATAAACAGCTTTTATCCTTAATTGATTTTATAAATGTAAGACTCATAATATTAAAAAAGACATGGGTCAATAATACTGTAAATGGGAATAAAATGCACTTAATTCAATTGTCATTATACTAAAATTTTATTAACAAAAAAAATTTGCACACACTTGACACATGATTAATGATATTCTGAAGATTATTGTATTCTTTTTTTATGTTTAATACATGTAGTACATTCAATAATAAATAAATTTATTGACGTAGTATGAAATAAGTTCACTTATAAAGGCAATGCAAGAAATAATACAGCCTGCTAACCACACAATAGCCAATTTATTTCTCAGTAGTACGTCTACTTGTCGTAAGTCATCTACCCCTGTATAGTGTTTCTGCTTATAAAGTGTTTTATCGTGAATAGCATATTTCACCCACAAGCCATGTTCAACTATCCTTCGCATTACTTTATTAAATTTTACGACGTAAGGTGATGCTTCCGAAAAAATACATCCTTGCGGTGCACTCCAAAAACACGGCTTCATTATTTTCATTCTTCGAGTATGCATGCGACAATCATTTTGTATACTAGTTTCTGCTATTAGTTTCTCTATCAAGCATCCCAAATGCCTGCCATTCGACAGCCTTTGCGGACAGCTTATGACATCATCAACAAATCGAACTTTTTCTCTAAGATAAGAGTAGTCGTCACTATTATACAGCGTTATATTTTTATAATTAGGATGAATTTCCAAAACTAGATCTGAATTTTTCAAATCATTAAATGTATTAAAAGGGCCATCGTCAAATCGACGTAGCGTAATATCGGCTAATTTAGCAAACATGTTTGAAGAATAATGAAGGGAAAGAATTATAAGACACAAAAAAAACAGTCTCTCAAGCATTCGTTTTGGTGATTTTGGTGTGGGAGTTCCTAAAATAATTTGGAGAATATGATGAGGATTCCAGAAGAATTTGTTAAATCTGAGTATTCTAGTCATTGTCCACATAACTCCTACGTGTCCAAAAATATTTAGCATCACGACTATGACATTTGCATTAATAAACCAATTAGGAGCTCTATAAATCGGTACCAAAGCGCAAAAGTCGTCCACATATGTTGTGATACTTCTTTCTCCTTGCCTTGTCGAATCTTTTAGAGCTAGTTGGAGGTATACTTGATTTGCGCCAAAGTCAGCATCACCACGAATAATTAGATCCAAAACACTAACTTTTTCCATGTCTGGAATTTTCTCACTGAAAGCTTTAACCTCTGGTGACAACCATTTAATTGTGAAATTCAATCTGTTAGAGAGAATCGCGACAAAACCGTAATTCGAACCATTTAGCTGTACAGGATACTTAGATTTATCCCTACTGAAATTAATTAACGGGAATCTAGCAACTATAGCTACTGTCAATTGATAACCATTCATATTAATCAACTTATCAGGAAATACATTCACTTTAGGAAAGCAGCATGTATTAGAATAACTGTTATTAAAAGGATTGTAATGAAATATTTTTAAGTTTTCTAAACATGGTTGACTGTTATTTTTAGTTAAAAATTTAAGTATGGTCATGTCTAAAAATTTCTTTCTCCAAGCATAACCTAACATGTCATAAATAACTTTTTTTGGCATTTTTTTTGCAGTATTGATTATAAATAAACAGCGTGGCCGAGTCCGTCTAGAAGATAAGTTTACAAGAAACATTATGTTCTTTTCAAATTTGTCTTTAAGAAGTTTTAAACCATGACTTTCTTCGTTATTAACATTAAAAACGGCAATGACTAGCGCCGTAGCTCTTGGATTGATCAACTGCTGTTTGTAGAATTCAGCATATTTTTGAAAATCATAAAATGTTGCTAAATTTATGTTTAGAATAGAACTTTGCTTTGAAACTTTTGATACAAATAGGTGAAAATCTTCATTAACTTTTTCATCACCGTACTCAAACTTGAATAATACTACTTGAAAAGGTTTTACCTCGTGCAAAGTATGATTCACGATATCAAACACACAATTTAAATCTATTAACATTACGTATTGTATTTCCATCATTAACAACATTGTAGGGTTCAAAAAGTTTACTTTCATTTTCCTTTAACATGCAACCGAATGATACTTTAGTCTCACTCAGACAAGTAAGTATAACTTTAAAAAGCTTGTCGTCAAACTCAATTAATTTACAACACTGTTTGAATGGATGACATGTTCGACAACTTCGTCATTAAATAAGAATGAAAAAAATTTTAGTCAACATGTTAATCCGCAATATTCATCAAGTAATGTAATAATGGTTATATAATAACTACCTAACCACTCTATTTAATAACCACGCATTTGACTTTAAAAGGTTAATTAAAAAAAAAAAAAAAATGTAAAGAAATGTAATACACAAGTAATGGAAAAAAGCATACCTACAAGTTAATAATTTCTTGAATTACTCGTAGCTTCGTCTTACTTGGGATGTTTTAATAAATTAAATTATCTAAAGAAATACACATAAATAGAATAAAGCACATCTACGAATTAATAATTTTTTTTTACTACTCATTGCTCTGTCGTAATAAATTTAAGCATATAAAGGAATATAATTAAATAGAATCCAAGAAAACTTTTTCATTACCTTTGTACTTTTAAAGTGGGTTGTAGTTTTGAAGTTTTGGATGTAAGTTTCAACATAACTCTATGTGAATAAGTCTGTAAGATTTTTAGTAGATGCATATTTTATTTTAGAAATTTAATTCGTCAATCTAAAATAGTTAATCAGGTACAATTTCCTGTTACTCAGTTTTGTAAAAATAATTTGCTTTTATTTTATCAATGTTTTAAGCACAAAACGTTTATTGGTCTAAATTTTATTTTTCATGTTAAATAACTTCCATTGTTTTTATGAAAGTAACTTAGAATATAGAGTTCGATCTAAAGGTTCTAATACAATGATTTACGTATACAAGAGGACATGAACAGTTTTTCCAACAAAATTTGTAAACGTGATTACAAAAATGTTAGATAAGGGACGGTACCTTCTTGATATGTATTTATTGCAGGGATTATTTAACTATGCCTAAGTTATATACAATTTTTCCTCAAAGTTTCAACAATGTTGACACAGTAGTTACTTCCATACTTAATCTATGAATATTTTTCCTACAAAATCTGATATAAATACCATTATATCTTGTGAAAAAATCATCAGTTCAGTAAAGTTTTAATTAACGCGTTGCTTTAATCAAACTATCTTCTCAACATAGTTCTACGCTGCTTAGTGATCTTGGGACTTTTTGTGTTCTTTGTTGCTGCTATGAACTTTGAATTCGTAGTAGCCCAAGATAATGACGTTGACGTTGAAGAACGGCAGGTAATTTATGTACTTAAATACCTCTTATTAAACAAGTTGCCAACAACAAAATTAAAAATTAGCTCGAAGTTCAATCAATTGATCTGTAAGGTTTTCATCGTAATTATAAAATCGTTTCCTACCCAACAGGCTCAAGTATTGATTGCCAGAGCAATTGCAAAATTATTGGTTAGATTAACTGCTAAATGTGTCAGACAAGGAACTGACAGATGTAGAAATGCTGGAGGCATGAGACAAGCGATGTCTTGCGCGGTAATTATTCAATTGTCGTTAATACTAATCTTGTAATGAGAACTGTCTATCTAAAATTACTTTTTTTCTTCTAGCAACAATTTTTGAGGGAGAACAAGGGATGGTGTGCTCTTGGTTAATTAATTAGTTCAGTGACTAACTATGTAAAATGAACCTATGCATTTATAATAGTAAAAGCACCCAAGAAATAAATACATCTTTTACACAGTAAAAAAAAGATACCTCTATTTTTAAACCCTATGTAAAACTACTGTTGATATAACTAGGTTTTATGTTTCGACACAAAAACTTCTTATTTTATGAAGGAGCTTATTTAATTAGTAAGTCTATTAAAACAAAACCACAAAAGGGCTATAAATCTATAAAAAATTTAATGCTATAAAATATTCTCAAGACTTTTAATACAAAACAATTTAACTATAACATTATAAAGTCTTTTTTTTGTTTGAAGTTGTCTACTTTTTTCTAGATTAATTACAAACATACAAATTCGAAAAATCTTTATTACAACTATTGACTTAGGTTGTTCGTGCGACAGTGAAAGGCACAATTAAAAACAAACCAGCGGGTATAAATGGGTCATGGGACCCATGGTAAGAACGAAGTTCTTTAAACATGAGATGAGTATAAAGACACACAATTTCTCAGGTAACAGGGGGGTCGCCAGATCCATAGGAAGAACAAAGCTCTATAGAAATAAGTACTGCATTCATGCAGTTCGCTATATTAAAAACTTGAAAAATGAATAAAAAAAAATAAGAAAATTTAGTTCAGTACTCACGATAGTTGAACTTCGTTAGTACTGTATTTATGCATGTATTTATCGACACACATCTCATGTTTTATTGTTTTTCGGCACTCATCTCATGTTTAAAGAACTTCGTTCTTACCGTGGGTCCCATGACCCATTTATACCCCTGGCTTGCTTCTTTTTTTTAATTTCCTTTATTTGTTTATTTTTTTCTATTTAATCTTCTTTTTTTCATTCTTTTTTTCATTTCATAATTTTTTTTCATTCCATTTTTTTTCATGTCTTTTTTGATTCCATCTCATTTTTTTTCATATTTCATTTCATTACTTTTTTGTCTTTAATTTTTTTTTTAATGCATTTCGTGTTTTTCATTTTTTAAAACTTTATTTCCTGTGTTTTTATTTCATTTCCTTTTTAATTTTTTTTTTTTCATTTAATTTCGTGTTTTAATGTCTTTTCTGATTTCATTCCCTTTTTTTGATTTCATTTTTAATTATTTTTCATATTATTTTTCATTCCTTTTTTCTCATCATTTTATATTTATTTATTTTATTTGTTTTTCATTGAATTTTTTTATTTTGATCTTGTACCTTTCTTTCTATTTTTATTTTTAATTGTTTATCATTGTATTTTGTTGAAATTTTTTTCATTTAATTTCTGTATATAAATTTTTTTCAAATTATTTTTTTTTCATATTTTTTTGGAATTGTATAGCCAATTAATACAACTTTTGTTTAATTTTAATATAATTATTTAATGACATTTTGCCATTATTTGTTTATCAAATTCAAAATAAGCGCCCTTAAAAACCGTTAAAATGATATGTAACTCGAAATATACATGTATAATGATCTTACATAATTTATTTATTGTTAATTTAATAAATTACCATATTTATATGATTATGTGACAATGTAACATAATTTCTTTGTCAAATTCGAAATAAGTGCCCTTAAAAACCATTGATACGTTCTTCAACTTTATTGTATATGTTTATTTAAATAATTTATTAATTTATCAAATAATTTATTTATAACAGTAATTATTAGAATTATTTTAATCCCAAAAAAACATCAGGTATCAAAAAAATTGGTTGGTATTTTATGCATCAAATGCATAAAATACTAATATTTAATGCGTAATAACGCGCCTTATTCAATTGAATCTACATAACCATATTTATGCTACTTGAATTTTTTGTTTTTTCAAATTTATTTTTGACAAAAAAATTTTTTTTTTAGGAGTAAGAGACTTCTAGTAAGCGACTTCCGTTTTATGGAAATCTGTCGTTTTTAAAATTTCAGCCCCCCCAGTATGCGACATAAAGAACTTCGTTCTAAAAAAATTGTAGTTAATACTGCCTAAATACTCGGAATTATTAACGTGATATACACAGGAGTTTCGGTTTTAACTTAGTTAAATTATTGAAATGATTAATTACGTATGTAATAAAATCGTGCGTAAAGTTCTGTTTTATTTGAAAAAACTAGATCCATAAAGTAAGCTTACAATCTACAACTGTAATTGAAATTACTTGTAATGAGAGTCATTTTCAAGCATTGCTGATGCGGTATTGGCGGGTCTTTCTTCATTCTCACTCATATCTTGTTCAATTATTTTAGCTGGGCAGACTGTTTGGTTCTGATCATCCTCTGTTCTATTAGTACTTGCAGATGGCTAGCCGTTAGTAAAGTTAGATCTGTCACAATATTTACAAGTTTGTAAGCAGTGTGCGCCATTATAACTCATTTTGTAAGCAACAACAATGTTACCGACTGCAGAGGATGGTAAACAGATGAAGAGGAAATTTCGAAACATCAGGCAAAAATCTCTTAAAAGTAGAATCTCACAGCTTACGAACGTTTTCCGAGATTTCCGTCGCTGGTCGCTGTGGTATATATAGTGTGTGTATGAGCGGGTGTGTTCAGTGCTTGAACATGCTGAGGGCGCCACACTGCCGTGAACGAACAATCTTGGGAAATATCAACAAGATAAAAAAAGCCAGTATACTGTTGGTTGGTGTATTTAAAAAAAAACAAAAACATGAGATTCTTAAAAAATGGATATAATTAAAACTGTCATACAATTTTCTTGGTTCACAAATGGTTAAATAATAACTGAATTTTCGACAGTTCTTTACTTTTATCAATCTTGCATAATAAACTATTGAAATTATTATATATATATCAAAAGAGTTAAATAATTAGTAAATAAGCTTTGTAACAAAATAATTATATCTTTAAGAACAATCTCCATCTTGGTGATAACTTTAGCAATAATAATAATTATTAGTAGTACCTTGTTTGATTTCTCAGTTCTGGAAAATAACAGATGGTTCACTGTAGCATTTTTTATTTTTATTATCAACGTCGACAGTAACTTTCCTTTTTTTTGTTGGTGTTGATTAAAGTTTTCGTGATTGTTACTATTTAACGAAGCTTGATTCAATGGCGTTGACGGATGATTATTTATGCTACCAGCAGTAGATTTCAGTCCATGAATTTGGTGTGTTTTTAATCGACAAAATATTTGAACCAAAAGATGATGGAACAGATACATGATTTTATTTTAATGTCACTATAAAAATCTTCACTGAACAAATCATCAAGATTATCCACCTGCTTTTAAGTACTGGACACATTTTTTTAAAACTTTATTTAAGCTATTTATAGTAGTGAATACCTCTTTTCTATTAGCCATTGAATGCTCAATCTAATGGCTAATAGACTAGAACCATCTAAATCCAATTTAGCATTAGCAGCAACAGATGCTGATGTTCGCATGAAACAGTGTCTAGTGTAGCCAGATGAATTCTCTAAATTTAAAAAAGAAGTGATGTTCTTTGGCATTTTGCCTATTTTATATCTTACGATATGTTGTCTTATACAATGTCCTTTAGGTATGCTACAAAAAATCTAGCATCTAACAAACTAGGAGGCTTCAATGACATTTACTTTGTAACAGTGTTATAAAACTCCCCTCCAGTAAAAAATTGCATTGGAGTATCAGTTTTTGAATCTTTAATGTAGAATGATAGTTGTTAATCTGTATTATCTAAATTTTTGGTATTTAATACGTCTGTGGTACTTAACTCTAGTAATTTATTACACCTTAAGGCCCCAAAAGCTCCAAAGCTACGTAATATCTGAAACACACATACATGAACACAACTGTCGAAAACGTTGCCATATTATACAAAAATACTAGAATATTCTAAATATCATAATCGAAAACAGTTATAAAAACTTAATCTTTGATATAACCTATAACCACACAATGAATGGCTTGTTTTCCTTCTCTCTCTCTCTCTCTCTCTCTCTCTCTCTCTCTCTCTCTCAATGTGACGAACTTTTCACTGAGGATGATATAAAAGTGTATACGCGCCGCGAGACTACAGCAAGCCAGCAAGTGGCTGTTACTTGTACCGCTCTCATTACGCTTGGGCGCACACTACAACAACTACGAACTGGCTTGCTTTAGTTCCTTGTTACGTAATATACTAATTCATCTTTTTCAGGTCTACGAGCGAATATCTAACCGAGCAAAGAATATGGATGTCAACAATGCTACAACTAATTCTTTATTAAGCTTGGTCAACCAAATGAAAGCATTAAGGTATACAAATTTGTCCAACAAAGAACGCAAAATGTCACAAATGCGGTTTCCAAGGACACTTCGTTGTATGTTGCAAAACTTCCAATGATAACTTAACAAGGAAGTTTTCTTCACATAATTCGTATGGATCAAACAACAAAACGCTTTTAATCAAAAGTTAATCACGTTGATTTAGATGGACAGGAGCTTGAGTCTGAAAATGAAATAAGGAGTTTCAACTGCTTCAAAATTAGCACTCCAGATGTGTAAACCTGTGACAGTGTTCTGATGATCTTATCAGATGCCAAGTCGGTGAGGTACCCGTAACACTCCTCATCGATTCAGGGTGTAAAGTACACATACTAAAAGATGTTGATTGGGAGCTTATTTCGAAAGACGGAGCTATTGTTTGGGATACAACTACAGAATCAACCAATATACTCGAACCATATGCATCAAATAATCCTTTGAGTATTAAAATGAGACTCATGACAACAATTAACTTGCCTAGTGGACAAGAAATCATCTTACCTTTTAACGTAGTTAACGGTGGTGATATTTCAATCATTGGTGAATCTACCGCTGAACAGCTGGGAATTCTAAAATTAGGCACTGGGGTTAACAAAATAAAGGAGGTTACACCGTTTGCTAAAATCAAGGATGTTATTGAAAACTACCTATAGATCCCAAAGCTAAGCCAGTTCAACAACCCCTTAGAAGAATTCCGATCGCTATGGAGAAGCAAGTTAGAGATAAACTGGATAAGGCCTTAGAACTCCATATCATTGAAGTGGAGGGACCAAGCTTGTGGATATCTCCAATATTCATCATAATGAAACCATCAGGAGAAATCAGGATATGTAATGATATACGTAGAGCAAACGAAGTCATACTCACAGAACATTACCCAATTCCAACAACATTCAAGTCACTTATGACAAGACTGAGTGGGGCAATATTTTTCTCTTTACTGGATTTAGAAAATGCATACCATCAGCTCAAACTCGACGTAGATAGCCGTCCTATTACAACATTTATAACATACTAGAGTTTGTTTCGCTATAAGCGGTTATTGTTTGACGTAAGCTCTGCTGTGGAAATGTTTCAACGGATTCGTGAAAGCGTATAAGCACCTTAAAAAAATTGCTTTAAATTTTTAGATGAAATTATCGTGTGAGGAAAGGACGAAAAATAACACGAAGATTGCCTCAAATAAATCTTTAAAACAAGAAGTGCATCTTAAAAATTCGGGGATTAGATTTTCTAGGACATAAACTGTCTGATCAAGGCATTAGAGCTGATACACGGGAGATATAAACAATTTGAAACTCTCGAGTAAAGAAGAATCGTTTTCTAGGAACAAAGAATAATTGCGTAGTTTTATAGGATTGATATCCTTTGTTGCTTAATTTATTAACAATTGGGAACTAAAAGAGATCTTTTACGCTAACTTGTCAAAGCAGAAACGAAATTTAACTGGACAAAAAAATACCAGCCGGGTTTTGAAAATTTTGAAAACGCCTTATCAGGACTTCCAACTTTGTCATATTTTGACTCTCAAAGACGGACCAGGCTAATTTGTGATGCGAGCCCAATGTATCTGGAAGCAGTTTTACTGCCATTTGGCCATCAATCAAATCCAAAAGTGATTTTCTTTTCAAGCAAAAACCTCTCTGATATCGAAAAAATATATTCTGAAACAGAGAAGTAGAGTTTAGCACTTGTTTGGGGGACATAACTATTAACTTTATGTAGCTTCTTTTATAATCAACTAAAACCTCTCTATACGTATACCAAAGTTAATACTTGTAACTGAACATTTTAACGAGGATTATACAAAGCGTAAGCAATATCATTTCTTTTAGCTTTGCCAGCGATTCGACTCGCTCGCGAACCAACGTTATTCTTAACTGCTATACGTCTCCTTCGTTGGCGTCCGAAGTTATACAAATCCTTTTGCGAAATACAGATGTAATGGAGAATACAAGCAGCCATAATAAACCAAGGGATGTAATCGACTCGTAACATGGGTAATTTTCTTAAAAGTCCTCTCCATCTACCTTTCAACATTTCAATCGCACTTTCAACAACTAATCTGGCTTTTGATAATTAGTTTGCACCTCAGTTGAATGTCCATTATTTTTAAATGGCACCAAAACATGTCTTTGAATCGAGTAAGTTGAATCACCAATCAAATGAGAGTTGTTTGGGAAGAATTCCTCATGATTACAAACATTTTTTAGTCCAGATAGATGGAACACACGCTGGTCATACACAGAGCCAACTTTTCCAGTGTAACAATGAATAAATTTCATCGTGTGATCTGCAACAACCTGCAGTTAAGCTGCTTGATTTTTTCTATTGATATAATTTTGTCCATTAATATACAATAAAGTATTTATATGCGTCTCATCTAGAGTTTCGATTGTCCCAGGAAATCTCCAAAGCAGCTTAAAACTTTTAAGGAGGCTTGGGCGATTTTGAATTAAATGCTGGCTAGGTCTGAAATTCAGAGATTATATAGATAAAGTTTGCTAGATTTTTTTAGGAAAACAAAATAGGTAGGTCAACACATTTATTTTCGAGAAAATCGCTTGTGAAAATTCGTCATTTTAACACGCAACCTTACGGAACCCGAAATTGAATAGACTACCGTACCGCAATAAAAAGCTGTGGGCCCACACATTAAATTGGTACATGTACTTTAAAGTATAAAGAATCTATTATTTAAAAAAAAGAATAGGATCAACACGTTAAATTTTGAGAAAATAGCGAGGAAAACATCGAACATGAGAATTGTTTTGTTCAGGTACTGTAAGTGCGCATGCGCTGTACATTCATAAACATACAAGCATAAAAATTTAAGTTTAACACAAGTATAGGTATATAATAGCAGATGAGAGCAAGAGAGTACAGTGTTGTCAGCTTTATCGTGGCAGGGCCGTCATCTTTACACAAGGTATCTCGGGAAAACTAATAAATTTTTTAATATCGATTTTCCCAATGACTTTTCCGCGTATTATTGCTATTTTGTTCACACATGTGTATAATCAAAATAATTATAAAAAAAATATTACAAAGAATCATTTGTATGACAAGTACCCCACAGGGGCCCCTCAATAGATACGACACCACACGCCCAAGCCTCCTTAACATTGGCTAACGGATCATTTGGCCAATAAATGTAAGTATCCAAAATGGCAAACAATGCGTTGACCATTCTTCTAATGGCTCCTACTGCAGTGTCCATTCCAACGGGAAATAGGCTGCATAATTCTTTGTTCAGAAAATAAAAATATTATTGGTCAGGTAAAAAAGTAAACAATATCAAAATAGAATTGAATTTTCCCACCTGCAAGAGTCTGGGTTTGCAAAAAACCATAACGACACTAAGAGCTGTACTCTTGGCGGAGTTTGTTTTCTACCACAGCCACGGATATTTTTTAATTTATTATCAATGATGTCAAGAACAAAATTAAAAGTCATTCTGTTTAATCAAAAATTTTTTCTGAAGCCTTCATCATTATACTGATCAATAACGTGTAACGTGGCGAATCAAAGGTGTGTATAAGCACGTCACAGAGCCCTTATCATCGCGAATAAACGGCGAGAGTCTCAAAGATAGCTCTCTCTTTCTTTCGTGCATGTGGCTTACTAAGTATAACACGCGGAATTCCGATACAAGGCTCGGAGGCCGTAATAATATACAAACAATCTAAGAGCTTGGCTTGACTCTCCCTCCCGTGGTCCTACAAAGACACCTTAGTAATGTGTTTATGAGAAGTATCATGAAAGTAGACTGTAGGTCCGTGAGCGATAGCTGTCAGTGTATTGGGAGGTAGCTTGGTAGCGGTAGTCAGACTTGTGAAGCTGGCGCCCGTAAATATTAAATATTGGTATTTTGCAACCATTTGAGGCTTAAACGATTCCTCCTCACTTGCGGATTTATCCTCCACTTGAATTTTTATTTGCGGATCAATAGTTTGCGAGATATCTGCAAAATAAAAAGTCGAAAATGGGCGCGGCGCTAGGAGATGAAATCTATTATTACAAGTAGTAAATAATGCTGAAAATAAATGTTACCCACATCATTTGATTCCTCCTTACTTGCGGACTTAGAAAATGTTAACGTTTGTTGAGATTAATGTTATAAACATCGGAAATAATGATTTTATTATTTAATGAAAACGTATAGTAACCGGTCATCTGTTTCGTATGTTCCAGTTCCGTTCCCTTTGTTCAGGCGCCAAAAGTAAAATTGTAAAGTCTGTAAAATCATAAAAAAAATTTACACAACAAAAAGGGAGAAAAACAATGAATCGTTCTTTCTTTACAAGCGGATTCTAAATAAAAACTATGTGATCTAATAGATAAATTTTGTATAAGTATTATTTATTATGATAAATTTATTAACGGGACTATATAGGTATATATACATATGGATACAAGTAATCAGCTTGGCATTTGGTGGCTCAAAGCAAATTTCTGAAGGCAGCATCCTTTCTAATTTACCTTTTCGGTGGACTCTAGTTTACTTAAATTTAAAAATGTCAATACTTGAGTACTTTTTTTTAATGTTGCAGTAACGTTACTGCAGCTGTGCTAAACAAAAAATAAAAACAAAATATGTGTTGTATCAGTAAATGAGGTTAAGTTATTATAAACATACTTTGTTTTTTTTTTCACACAAAAAATTGAAAGAAAATAAGTCAACCAATGAACGGAAACAAGAATAATAGACATTTCAAGTTTGGTAAGGCATCATGTGAAACAGCTGGTTAAGCTGGCATACTTGAAACGTTGATTTCAAAAGTATGTCTTGTCCAGCTGTATATTTCTTTTTTATGGACTCAAATATAGAATGTGACAAGTTACCAAAGTTAGTATACAGTCAATGAGAATATCAGACATGCTTGCTATTTTTTATTGCTGTACTTCATTCTTATACTTTTCCATTTTAGTGTTATATCTGTTGTTTGAGAAAAAAAGTCATTGCTAAAGAGCATGATGCAATTATTGTTGTTGTAACCAAGGACACGGTTTGAGGTAATACATCCGCAGTACTACAAAGCATTTTTTTCATTTTAAGTATCCAAGTTGTTAAATCAACTCAAGTAACTTCTTATTTTCAGATGTATCGATGGAGCTTTGAATTTACATGGGGAATTCAGTTATTTGTAAATTGACGTTAATAGATGAAAATGAGTGTTTTGTTTACACTTTATCAACAAATGCAGCTCACGTAAGATTTTTTTACCAAACGCACTTGTATAGCTTTCCATATGTGCTCGTCTTATACAGATTCGTTGACGAAGTTGGAATACTTATAACTGTCGTATAGGAATCTTAGCTGTTTTTTGACAAAAACAAATTTTATATATTTATATTTTATAACTGGAACTATTTTAATAGTTAAAGTTGCATGTTACAATGTTTCATTCAGTTTAAAATCTGCTTAGAGTTAAATACGCATCAAGTTACTTTTACAAGGTTTAATTTGATTCTGGAAATCTGCGAAAATGCCTCGAAATTCTGCTGTTAGTGTTGAAGAGCTTTTTCAAATTTTGCATGATAAAATCATTTATGATGATCACGGTAAAATACTCTCTAAATCAAGTGATATCTGGAAGAAAGCCAGCTCAGCTGTCAACAACGTAGTCAGTGCATCTACAATCTATTTTAATGTTGCACAAAATTGGAAAGATTTGAAGCATAAAATAGATGAATGTCAATCGCAGAATAGTAAGAATTCAGAAAATTATACAGCAGAACAAAAAAAATTTATTAATAATTTTGAAATATTAGCATTTAACATTAGCTTTGTAGGTCAAGAAATAGACAAAATCAGACCACAGCTTAATGAAAATAATGTAAAAGTGTTGCCAAAAGGCTGGACTCATTTTGTGGCTGAAAAAATTTGGTTGTATAAAAATATTCCCTGCGCATTTTCATTTAAAAAAGGATATGTTTCCAAAATTAATGGAGATATCCGTTTCTACGGAAGTTGTCATGAGTGTGGAAATACAGTGTCAGGAGCCAGTATTATAACTTTGAGTGATTATGTTTTTAATATTTCTACTCATGATTCCAGAAAAATTCAACATTTCAAAAAAAGGCATCTTTCAGGCGTTCTTAGAAAGGACGCTCAAAAAGAATTGTTACATACCAAAGCTTTAAAGTATAGAAGAGGAGAAGCACATGAATTTATAACTTACGGTAAAGTTGAAGGTCCACTGGTGCATACAACTCCAGTTTTACGGAAAACTCGACAAGAAGCTATTTTTAAAAAGTATAATGTTCCACAAGTTACAAACGTTATCCAAGCCATAGTGGACATGAAAATGCAAAACAAGTGGGATAAAATTATTCATCAAATTGGTGATTTTCCATTTTCAGTCATTTTCT